>NC_087247.1:59656373-60284782 GCF_037042905.1 Lytechinus pictus | reverse complement strand
TAAGTTTTTGAAATGTCATCATAACTTAGAAAATATATGGACCTAGTTCATGAAACTTATACATAAGGTTAATCAAGTATCACTGAACATCCTGCATGAGTTTCACATCACATGACCAAGGTCAAAGGTCATTTAGGGTCAATGAACTTTGGCCGAATTGGGGGTATCTGTTGAATTACCATCATAACTTTGAAAGTTTATGGATCTGATTCATGAAACTTGGACATAATAGTAATCAAGTATTACTGAACATCCTGTGCAAGTTTCAGGTCACATGATCAAGGTCAAAGGTCATTTAGGGTCAATGAACTTTGGCCAAATTGGGGTATTTGTTGAATTACAGCCATAAATTTGAAAGTGTGTTGGTCTAGTTCATAAAACTTGGACATAATAGTAATCAAGTATCACTGAACATCCTGTGCGAGTTTCAGGTCACATGATCAAGGTCAAAGGTCATGTAAGGTCAAAGAACTTTGGCCACGTTGGGGGTATTTGTTGAATTGCCATCATATCTCTCTAAGTGTATTGGTCTAGTTCATAAAACGTGGAAATAAGAGTAACCAAGTATCACTGAACATCTTGTGCGAGTTATAGTAGTTTTCAAAATCAGCACTGCTGCTATATTGAATCGCGTGATGCAGGTGAGACGGCCAGAGGCATTCCACTTGTTTCTTGTTTCTTTCATTTTCTTTACTTCATTTTTCCTCCTTTCTTCTTCATTCTCCTTTCTTTCCTTTTTTCTCTCTCCTTCATTCTTTCTTTCACCCATTTGTTCACCCTCCCTTCCTTTCCTTTTTTCTTCCTTTGTCATTTTCTTCTTTCTCTCTCTCTTTTTCTTTCTGTCTTTCTTTCTTCATTCTTTCTTTCGTTCTTTCTTCCTTCTTTAGTTATTTTCAGTGATTCCCTTTTTTATTTTGTGCCTTGGTCATATACAAAAGTACATGAAAAAATAGGATAGAGGAAATTAATACAATGGCATATTGACACTAATTTCAGTCATGGCAGGCAAGATAAAATCATTTTGAAAAAAACCCTGAATATTACAAATACAAGGTACGCAGGCCAGTTCATGTTTAAATGAGAGGAAAAAGCAATGGTATATAAAACCGCACTACTTTCTTTTGAAGCAGTAAAACATTTTGAAAGATTTTTTTCGGGCAAGTGAAATATATTTTCGGGCAAGTATTTTCCAACTATTTAGGAATTCACTTGCCTGATCGGGCAAGTGCTTCAAAAAAGTTATGTAGCACTCTGTACTGAAGGGTACTTGCTCTCTACTTTTGGAGTGATTTAGTGAGTTAGAACATGCCAAAGGGTACTTACATTTATTTATCCCATTCTTGCAATGAAATAATAATTTTAGGGATCAATTTCAAACTCATTTACATGTAAGCATGTGATTAAGGATGGTCTTGGTAGATTGGAGGTATCAAGGTTAAAGGTCACAACAGTCATTGGATAGCTTTTAGTCTCGCCTGAATGAAATTCGGCATAGACCTAGTAATCACTTTTCATGTTGTTCTGTTGTTAGTTGTTAGTGTTTTTTTTTTCAAACTAAATCTTGTTTCTTTATATTTTCTGCATAAATTTTGCTCATACATGGTTCAAATGATCCTTGGATAATACCTCGTGTGTACATGAGGATGATGGGGTAAAAGGTCAAATGATTTTAGGTTATGTTTATCATTTTTTGAAGTTTTTAGCTCATCCGGCCCGAAGGGCCAGATGAGGCGTGGCGTGGTGTGGTGTGGCGTCCGTCGTCTCTCGTCTGTCCACAATTTTCAAAATTCATAAAAAATGCTTCTTCTTTATTTGTTGACTGATTTTTTTTTTTTTGCTTCCTTCTGGTAGAGCATCATGAGATTCATCAAACTTCTGCACAGAATTTCGACTAGAAAATTTTTAATGCTAATTTATGCATATTATTCAAAATTCTTATGAAATGCCTCTTCTTTATTCGTTGACCGATTTTGATTTTTTTTTCTTCCATCTGGTAGAGCTGGATGAGGATCACCAAACTTGTACACAGAATTTTGCTTTATACATGTAATATGATAGCTCTACATGTAGGTGGGGATACAAAATTTCAACACAGGATTTTGAAACTCATTAAATATTTTAATTTATGCATATTTTTCAAAACTCACAAAAAATGCTTCTCCTTCTTTATTTGTTGACCGATTGTGATGCTTCCTTCTGGTAGAGCTTTATGAGGTTCACCAAGATCCTACACAGTATTTAGAAATTTTGACTAAAAAAATATTTATTCTCATTTATACAAAATTTGTTCATGAATCACAAAAAATGCTTCTATGTAATTTGTTCATCAATTTCGATTCTGTTTCCTCAATTTATGTCACCAATGTAATTCACTACAGTGTCAACTGGGCTGAAATTAAAATTTGTTTTAAATTTCTTTTCGAGACGCGGGATGAGCTCTACATCATGGATGTACTAGTTGTTAATTTTCCTCTCATTTTTGTCTCGCCTGCATAGCAGAGCGAGACTATAGGCGCCGCTTTTCCGACGGCGGCGTCGTCAACATTGAAATCTTAACCAAGGTTAAAGTTTTGAAATGTCATCATAACTTAGAAAGAATATGGACCTAGTTCATGAAACTTGGATATAATGGTAAACAGGTATTACTGAACATCCTGCCTGAGTCTCAGGTCACATGACCAAGGTCAAAAGTCATTTAGGGTCAATGAACTTAGACCATGTTGGGGAATCATCAAAATCTTAACCTAAGGTTAAGTTTTTGAAAGGTCATCATAACTTAGAAAATATATACAGGTAGACTTAGTTCATGAAACTTGGACATAAGGTTAATCAAGTATTACTGAACATCCTACCTGAGTTTCAAGTCACATGACTAAGGTCAAAGGTCATTTAAGGTCAATGAACTTTGGCCAAGTTGGAGGTATTTGTTGAATTACCATCATAACTTTGAAAGTTTATGGATCTGATTCATGAAACTTAAACATAAGAGCAATCAAGTATCACTGAACATCCTGTGCGAATTTCAGGTCACAAGGTCAAAGGTTATTTAAGGTCAATGAACTTTGGCCAAGTTGGGGGTATTTTTTAAATTACCATCATAACTTTGAAAGTTTATTGGTCTAGTTAGTTCATAAAACTTAAACATAAGAGTAACCATGTATCCCTGAATATCTTGTGCTTGTTTCTGGTCACATGACCAAAATCAAAGGTCATTTAGGGTCAATGAACTTTGGCTGTGTTGGGGGTTTTGTTGAATTTGCCTCATAACTTAACCTAAGGTTAAGTTTTTGAAATGTCATCGTAACTTAGAAAGTATATGGCCCTAGTTCATGAAACTTGGACATAAGGGTAATCAGGTATTACTGAACATCCTGCCTGAGTTTCAGGTCACATGACCAAGGTCAAAGGTCATTTAGGGTCAATGAACTTAGACCATGTTGGGGGAATCAATATCGAAATCATAACCAAGGTTAAGTTTTTGAAATGTCGTCATAACTTCTAAAGTATATGGACCTAGTTCTTGAAACTTGGATATAAGGGTGATAGTGTATCACTGAAGATCCTGCCTGAGTTTCAGGTCACATGATCATGGTTAAAGGTCATGTTGGGTCAATGGACATAGTATTCTTTTGTGAATATTTATTTAATAGCTGTTTTCAAAGTCAGCAATGCTGATAGAAACTTCCTAAACTGATGTTATCTTGTTCTAGTGTTCATGTATTTGCAGTATTGTACAGTACTTGTGGGAAAATATATATAGTCTGTGCATGGTGTCTTTGAAGGATTTTATGTTGCCAATAGAAAGGAAATGAACTTATGAGTGTTTTTAGGAACAAAGGATGTATGTCATGGATTTTGATCATCTGTTCTCTTCCATGCATGAAGAGCAAGTCCTCTAAAATAATACCAAATGTTTTATTGAGGTTCAATGATCTCATAATCCTCTAGTTTCCTTTACCAGGCAATTTGAATGGAGGAGGATGTTAACAGTTCTTCCTGTTGTGGCATTTGGGGAAGTTAACACCACCTGAGATTTCTTGGTCACAGTCGAAGAGATCATCACGATATGCATGTTGGCCCAAATGTTGCTGGCAATGTGACAAAGTAATGTACTTTTTGATGTAAAACTAAATAGAACTAGAATTTTAATTCGTCATGAGGACGAATTAGGTGATATGTCTCTGTATTTCATGATCACGAATACAATCACCATGTTTATTGAGATCAATATGATCATCATGATCATCATAATGAAAACTGAACCTTTTCTTATGAAAAGAACATGTTTCATGGGTTCTAGGACAATGGAGATATGATTGATAATGTGATTTTACAAAATGGCGTCTAGATGACGTCATGATGACCTTTTGACACATGACATGATAAGTCCCCATAACTGATAATATTTTGAAGAAATTGAAGATGTAGATTTGGAGATTTTGTGCTAACAAGAAAAGGGCAGAAAAATCAATAGTAAATGAATAAAAAAGAAAATTTGTACAAAATTAATAGTTGATCTGTCGATCGACAGATCACCTAAATATTATGCCTCAATTTTGCTGATCAGTGTTGGGATTTTTTTAAATATTAGAAACTGTTCAGATGAATCAAAGTTCTCTTTAACTTCTTTTTCCAAATCATTTTGTAATTCTTTAAGATAATTACATTGAAAGCTTTAGATACATATTATTTTGCACATATTTTTTTACGTTAAGTTATTGCTATAAATATACATGGCAAAATTATATAATGTATTGGAAAATAAAAACAAAAAGGCAATTGCCTTTAAACAATAGATTGTCATCAGCTATCAACCAAAAGATTGTCCACAACGTATGATACTAATTATTAAAGCTACATGTAACATTACATTCTTAATTGTGTTAATTAGAGATTCCTTGACATTTCATTCTCATTTTCCATTTCCGATTCTTACTTTGATTGAGCACTGTACTTGTACATGTAGTCGTATACCACATGTAAATAGAGCAGCGCCATCGCTTATTTTTTAGCAGTCATTCAGTTACAGTGTATTTCATGGTTATTTCTTGATAAGTCCATTAACTCAATTCTGTATAAAATTCTTGGTCTGCTCATGAATTTTTATTATACATCAACCTGGATGTACTCTGTCTCCAAAGTACTTAAGACGGGGTTAAACCTAATACCACCGGACCATGTGTACAGTCAATAGTGTTTGTTTGTGTGCTGTTAGACCTCCAAACATTTCAGTCTTTGTCTCGCCCACCAGAGGTGAAGGCGAGACTTAGGGATCAAAATGTCGTCCGTCTGTCATAAACCTTATGACACATAACTCCACAACAGAAAGTCACTTTTCAACCAAACTTGGATTGCCGATGAAGTTAGGAGACCTGCATGTCATGCTGCAGTCGGAGGTCACATGGTAAGGTCAAAGGTCATTTTTTTTAGGTCAACATTAAAGTTTACATGCAAGACTCTTATGACACCTAACTCCGCAACTGTAAGTCACTATTCAACCAAACTTGGATGCTAGATGGACTTGGGGGGGGGGGGACCTGCATGTTATGCTGCAATCAGGTCACATGTTAAGGTCAAAGGTCATTTTCAGGTCGACGTTAAAGTTATCATGCAAGACTCTCTTATGACACCTAATTCCGCAACTGTAAGTCACTTTTCAACCAAACTTGGATGGTAGATGGACTTGGAGGACCTGCATGTTTAATGCTGCAGTCAGTGGTCACAAGGTAAGGTCAAAAGTCATTTTCAGGTCGACGTTAAAGTTTTCGTGCAAGACTCTTATGACACGTAACTCTGCAACCCTAAATCACTTTTTAACCTAACTTGGATAGTAGATGTACTTACTGAGGTCAACATTAAAGTTTACGTGCAAGACTCTTATAACAAGTGTTATTCTATCCTAGTCATTTCACAATGAAGTTTCGATACAATTCTTTTCCATGCCCTCGCAAATCACTGGTTATTTTCATAAATGGGCGAGACACAAAATCGCTTTTGCCTTGTTTGCTTTTTGTCTCGCCCACCAAATGTCATCCGTCACAAACCTTATGACACATAACTCCACAACCGTAAGTCACTTTTCGACCAAACTTTGGTTGTAGCCTGTAGGTGTACTTAGGAGACCTGCATGTTATTGTGTTCGGGGGTCATATGGTATCGTCAAAGTTCATTTTGAGGTCAACATTAAAGTTTTCGGGCAGGACTCTTCTAAATGTTATTCCATCCCAGTCATTTCACAATGAAGCTTTGATACAATTCTGTCGCCTGCCCTCGCAAATCAGGATATTTCTGGTTATTTATTTTAATAAGTGAGCGAGACACAAAATCGCTTATGCCTTGTTATTTACTTGTATCCCTCCGCCAATCAGAGGTGGTGCCAGTGGCATTTTTTACTTGTAGATTTTGGGGTCATATGGTCATAGTTCTAAGGTCACAAAGTTCATTATGATTGGCTGATTAGCATTGTTGCCATGGTAGGGATCATTGGATGGCAAAGTTACTATAATAGTAACTTTTATACAACGAGGCCCTGGTCTGGCAATGGCTGAGGCATGCATTTTGACTGTGTGCTTTGAAGATTCCATCTAGGTTTTTAAACTTTCAAGGTTTTACTCCTTGATGATAAATCTGAATGTCATGCTATTTTGTAAAGAGTTTTCTAGCTATACATGTACATGTAGTTGCATGTATACCCCCGCCAAACAAAGTTTGAAGGGGGTATACATATGTAGGAACCAGCGTAAGGTCAGGCGGTCAGTCGGTCTGTTGCAAATCTTGCGCATCGAACTACTTTCTCAGTTTTTAACCAATGCTCATGACACTTGGAACACATATTGGTGTTAGGGTAAAGATGTGGAAGAAATATTTATTTGCATGTGTCGGAAATTGTGTTGCCATGGTAATGGTATATTTTGGCAAAAAATAAGATGAAAATCTTGCAGTTAAAACTACTTTTGCAGTTTTCAACCAATTCTCATGAAATTTGGCACACAATGTATCGGTATTGATTTAAAGAGGTGTGAGGCACATTTTATGTGTGTCGCAAATCACGTTGCCATGGTAAGAACATATATGGTAAAAATTTGGTTTAAAAAATTCAGTTTGAACTTCTTGATCAGTTTTCATCCATTTCTCATGAAATTTGACTCACACATTGGACTTGAGGTAAAGATGTGAAGGACATATTTTTGCATGTGTCGGAAACTGTGTACCATGGTAACAATATATTATGTGTCAGACATTAGGCAAACATCTTGCGGTACGATCAGTTTTTAACCAGTTCTCATAATATTTTGCTCACACATAAGTCTTGGGGTAAAGATTGGTAAGAAGTATACTTTCATGTGAGAAAATGTTGCCATGGTAACTGTGGCCGTACGGCCGTTGTAACATTTTTTTGTACCAGCTACATATAGGTGGTTTGAATAAATATGAATGAAAGGTCTGTTTTTGACTTGCCGTACGGCTGCCATAGAGCAAATGTGACCGAGGTATTAGTGATAACTCTAGTTAGACTTGTTTCAAGCCTTGTTTCATACTTTTTTGTCTCGCCCACCAGAGGTGAAGGCGAGTCTTAGGGATCCAAATGTCGTCCGTCGTCCGTCCGTCTGTCACAAACATTATGACACATAACTCCGCAACCGTAAGTCACTTTTCAACCAAACATGGATGAAAGATACACTTAGGTTACTTGCATGTTATGCTGCAGTCAAAGGTCACATGTTAAGTTCAAAGGTCATTTTCAGGCCAACGTTATGTTTACATGCAAGACTCTCTTATGACACCTAACTCTGCAACCGTAATACCCCTTTCATAAACCCAATTATGCGGATAATATCCGCATAATTTGGTCGTAAAATCGGAGCTGGACCAGAGTTATCCACATTATTTCGATGCTGCAATTATAGCGGCATCAGGACCAGATTTTGACTTTATGAACGTATTTCCAAAGTAATGCGGATAATTGCCATGGTGCGGTCACAAGGTCACCCTTTTCCAACACAACCCCATCGGAGGGGGTGTGTGCAGTTGCCATGACAATTATCCGCCTTTTTCAGGTCGGGCGCTCATAAAAAAAATAGTGCGGATTATTTTCGGAGTTTGTGAATGCAATTTTTATTGAATTATCCGCATTACTCTTAGGCGGATAATTGGAAGATGGGTTTATGAAACGGGTATTAATCACTTTTCAACCAAACTTTAGATGGTAGATGTACTTCGGGGACCTGCATGTTATGCTGCAGTCGGAGGTCGCATGGTAAGGTCAAAGGTCTTTTTTTTTTCATTTGGCTATACTCCCTATTATAAAGATATGCCCTACCTTCTCTCACCACCACCACCTGTCAAGTCAGGATCCTTCCTGTTTACTCCAGCAAAATCCTCTGTAAAATTTGTACAGCGTGTAACTAGTAACGATGATAGATATTTAAAAAAATAATAATTATAATTTATATTCTGGATTTAACCATATTTGGTAGGAATATCTGTGTTATGGATACAAGTTTTCTCATGTGAGGTACCCACTCTTGAGCCAGAAGGCCACAACCCATTGTATTTTTATGAAAGAAATACAAATTGAGTTTTGCCCCTCAAAACATTTGATTTTTACCAAAGCTAATTTGAATCATCTTCTGACAAGGAGAATCTGAATTAGGGCTCGCCTCTATTAGAATGAATGTACTTGATTTACTCCCAAGATAAAGTAAACTGGGGAAGAAGCCGGAAAGTACTCTTTGGCTAGGACTAGAAAGAGACCTTTCGTTACTTCTCAGTCATGGAATGATTATTTAACCGTACATGATAAGATTCACCATAAAGCAAGGGGTGGATTTCTTTGAATTAATTATATTGTGAAGTGGGGAGGTGGCAGCATTTAGCGGCTCTTTGCCAGTGTAAATGTAGAGAAACTCTGTATGTATGGGGAATCTTGTTAAAATCAGTCTAGGTTTCAGTTCAGTTTTACGATATTAGCATGTGACTGTGTAATGGGCATTATACCATTGGAAGCTTTACAAAGTTAAATTGAATTAGAAACCACTGACATTAAAAAAAAGTTGTTTCAATGTCATAATCTTGAACTCCTTTTGCATCTGTGCAGGATATGACATACAGCACAGCTTGATAACCTTCATCATTGTGGGAGGAATGAGTTACAAGGAAAGAAATTTGGAAATGATAGAAGAAAAAAAAGAATTGGGGGTGAACAATGAGTAGTGAAGGACTAAAGTGGAAAAAAAATCATGAGATGAACTGCATTGTGGTATACTGGTATCTACTGTACATGAAGATTGCTGAGAACTACAATCGAAACGTGTGCAGTTGACCCAAATCCTTATCAAATTTCTTACATAGATTGGCAACATTCTTTCTAATTTGTAACTATAATGGTTACTTAAAGTTAAGTATTATTGGAGGTTTACATGTATGTACTTGATGATCCTGCAGTTTGCTAGGTTTATTGTAATTTGTATTATGGGTAATGGGGCAGAACAGAGCAGTGATTTGTCTTGTGGAATGACACCCTACTTGCTGA
Organism: Lytechinus pictus; assembly: GCF_037042905.1. NCBI lineage: Eukaryota > Metazoa > Echinodermata > Echinoidea > Temnopleuroida > Toxopneustidae > Lytechinus > Lytechinus pictus. The sequence continues at coordinate 60,275,250 of NC_087247.1, read as the reverse complement.
GATGGCCAAATAATAATGTATATTGTATATGTGACCTATCAGCACAATACCTCCACTTGAGTTTATTTTTACGCTAGGGGCTATAGGTCAACTTTAATAGGTTGCACAGTGAAATTTTAGTTTTTTGACATAGATTTATTTTACTGTGTATTTCTTTATAAATAATGAATATAGAGATACCCAACACTCTTAAAGATTTAAAACTTTTTCGTCAGACCAATGTTTTTTTTTTTTTTTTCATTTAGGTCATCTTGGCTTTTTAAACCCTAAATACTGTCTTTATTTGATCTCCCATACGTGCATATGTACCTTTATATGTCATTTTTATGAACAGGATGTGCTAGTTTGCCAATTTCCAGGAAAATGCCTTCATAGAAATGCAACTTCATTGGTTACAAGAAAACGGGAAAAAGATAAATGAATGATAAAAAAAAGGAGAAAATTCAAACAAAATCAACAGATCACCTAATAAGTTGTGTTTGACAAACCCCATACAGGAAAAGATAGTCACATCTCAAGGTCTGATAATTATTTGTCAATTTTTCAAGAATCCAAGAAATTCTTATTATTGTAACACCATGAGGTCATCAATAGATTGAGCTAGAATTATGAAGTTGAATGGCATGAATCCAAATCACAACACTGTACAGAAAAGTGGAGTGCACATGGGTAATAAGTCTGATACAGTACTACCACTTTCTTGCAGGGTCTATCAAAAATGTTGAGAGAGAGATGTGGAGGGGGCAGAGAAGAAGAAGCCTTGAAGCCTTGGAGATGGTTGGTGGTATTAGAAGAGTTGAATTACAAAAAAAAGATATGATAATAAATAGAAGGTGGAGAAAAAGGTTAAGAAAATTATTTTTTTTAAAGAGAGAAGAAGCGAGAGGGTATCACAGACAACTTGGCTGATAGACACCGTTCTCACTACTGTCCTGAAATATACTGGAAACTAGTTTCGTGGAAATTAGTTCAATATTTGATGAGAACGGTCGAAGTGGTCTTGGAAGCGATCGTCCAAACCAGTTCAGAAAACCACCTCGCGATGTAGTTTTGAAGATTGCTTTGCCTCGTTAAACTGGTTTTAGTGTGAGGACACAACTGTTCTTCAGGAAGCGATCTTCGCACATTTCGAGCGCACTACTCCACACACTGTATGTGGAATGCCTACGCTGCGGTTTCAAATTTCACGCAAAATGTGTCACCCCTCTGAGAGTGTTCCCATAGCAACAGACCGCCTTATGTGAAGTGGTTTTGAAAACCACTTTCGGGTGATCAAATGGGAACGCTTAAGCAAAGCGATCTTTCAAACTGGTTTCCTGAATCAGTTTCCTTTAAACGCGTTTTAGAAAGTATAATGAAAACGTCTATCATGAAAGTGTCTAGCTTAACATGTAATGAAGAACACTCGAAGCAGTGTTGGAAGTGATCTTCGACACCGTTCTCACTATGTTCCTAAAACTAGTTTACTGGAAACTAGTTTAACGTGTAATGAGAATGGTCGAAGTGGTCTAGGAAGCGATCTTCCAAACCGGTTCATAAAACCACCTCGCAATGTAGTTTTCATTGACATCAATGACACAAATAAAACCCTCAAAATATTCTTTACTGAAATCTTGTTCTGAAATACAAATACTAACAGTGCCCTAAAAATTCTGTTTGCGATTAAAGGAAACCAAAACCCAAGAAGAGAAGCAATTTTATTAGAACGAGTAAAATGGGAGGAACAATTTAAAACAAGTTTCATCAAAATCCGTTTATAAGAAATGAGCAAGTCGTGAACGTTTAAAGAGCCTTCTACTTTCTATGGAGGTCCTCAAATTGGCCACACTATGCTTTAGAATGGAGGATTTGTTTTGTACACAAATTTTCTGATTTTCCTCATTATCTTTCAAATTGCATCTTGCCTCCTTCTGAGCATAACATATGTCATGGGAAAATATGTTAAAGGTCATGAAGAGACAATGTGAAATATTCAAAATAAAGGGGGAAATCTGAAAATTTGTGTACAAAACAAATGGAGTTGTCCACAAAATCAGCCATTTTAAAGCAAGTTTGCCAATTTGAGTATGCCCATAGAAAGTACAACAGGACTTTTTGAACATCTCTAACTTGCTTATTACCTAACCGATTTTGATGAATCTTGTCTTAAATTGTTCCTCTCATTTTACTCTTTCAAACAAGGTTGCTTCCATAGAGATATATACTAATAACGCTAGAGGGCGTACTTCGTCAAATCGCTGTGATTACGCGGAGACCGGCCGCCATTACTCGATAGGTCTTCGCAGCCTGCCATGCGCGTACATTACCTATGGGGCATGTACTGTGATAGCACATAAACGGAACAAAATGATGACATATGAGCGCGAAAGCAAATGGAAAAGTTAAATAGTATTGAATGTACAGAATTACAGTTTAAATCAACAAAAAATCTAACGAAACTGAGAACAAAAATGCCTATATAGGAATATCAATAGCGCATAATAGGCCTATACAGGCCAATAATATACATCCCCAATTGTTTTTGCTTTGGTCATAACATTTCGATACACTAATGTGACTGGTATTTTCTAAAGATTTGGAAGGGATGAATATTAGAAATAACATGTAGGCCTGGGCATATTGTTCTAGGGAGTCCTGATTAACAAATTTAACATGGTGTTCAAGTTGACCTCAGAAATTTAGTCAGGAAAGCCTAACTTGGCCTACAGGCCATATAACAGTGTCTAATGCATATGAGACACTGGCGGATCTAAGGGTGAGGGGGCAGAGCCGGCTTGTACCCCTTCCCCAATTTTGAGAGGCACAGTTAAAATTTGTAATGTTAAATGCCGTTAAAACACAAGTGTACCCCCCCCCTTGAATTATCCACCCCCGGCTCCCCCTTTTGGAAAATACTGGATCTGCGCCTGATCTGAGACACAATATTGATAAAAAACACAATTGCATTTTTTCAAGTAGTTTCATAATAACCATGATGCTGATAATTTATTTCTTCATTTTTTAGAATATTTGTTATAATTTATTTTCCATATATACATGTATAGATCTACCCATAGAAATCATATGGGCATAACTCCTTTTCCCCATGGATTTATGTCGATGTAACCGTCATCACAATAACTCGTGAGTCATAAAATTACTTTTTATTGATAATATTTGAAAATGATTTACGCATTGGTCCAGTTAATTGATGAATCTATAAGTTATATGATTTAGATTTCCAATGTTGGCAACCATCAGATCATTTTAATTACTTTCTTAAGTGCAAATCAATGTAGAAACGTTTGTTGACAGCAAAATTTGCATATCAAAAACGCGCATGCAGTTGTACAATTTTGTAATGTACAGGAGGCCTAATGGGGGAAATTATGTTTACAGTATTGCCTTGCAAATAACATGATAAACAAATTACAATACGTGTTTAACGCAACATAAAAGAGTTTCTCTTTGATTTTCTGGAAAATCTAGATTTGACCCCCCCCCCCCCCGGCTGAAATAATATACTGATCGGCTGAAATACTCTGTTGACATATCGCTGGTGTTTAATCCTTTGATTTGACAAATTATGTGAACAAATCAAGGATCGAATAATAATTAAGGTATGGAAGAAGGAGGAGAGGAGAAGAAACAGAGCGGGAGTGAGTTATAATTATAATTTGTACTATACTACAAAGAATATTATTACCACAACTGAGTGTATAAAACCAATTGATAACAAATATCCTGAGATACATCTATTGCAATCTTAATAAAACTTAAAATAAAAAAGTTTTGCAAAATTGTGAGTACAAAAACCAAACATATTAAAAGCAATAATAGGCCTATTGTAAAACTGACAAATACTTGGAATAAGATAATACAATTATTGTTGGCTGTTGAGTGATCCTAATTTTAACCTCAAGTGATACCTGTCAGGGAGGGGTCCAGTCGAGCCCCCTGTACTTGTATACTTTTATTTTGATTGTGAATTTTCTTCCGGGTGCGTATGTCACTTTAATTACACCCCACCCCCTAAAAAGCGAATGAAATAAACCGATTCTAACTTAAATAGAAGGGTATTAAAAGCAACAATTTTTGAACAATTTCATTTTCGGTGCGATATAGGCCTGCAGATTTAGGGAATTTATCATGTTCCTATGAGAAAAAAAATTAACAAGTGCACTGAAAACCCAATATAGTTTTACCATTGATGGTGTAACGGGAGGCTCACCATGATGTAAAATTAATAAGATGCCCTTTAAATACTCTATACTTGCTAATAAAATAGTAATCAAAGATCAAAACACTTATACAAATTATTGTACATTTAAAACAAACTTGTATAATACTTCATACAAATTAATGCAAGTTTCATGCATGCAGTTGGTCATTATGCTCAATTTTTGTAGGCCTACTGGTTTTTTTTACGAGATAAGAATATTCATCTGTAAAATTGTAGGGCCTATCCGATATATATTACTTTGTATTATGTTTGAATGAAAAAAAAATGAATTGAGGTGAAGTGAAACGAATAGAGTTGAAATGAATTAAATTTACAAAATTATATCCATCATAAGAAAATTGGTCATGAGAACATGGAATCATGTGGACGAAGGAATGTGCCAAAGGATGATGTATCATTAAAGCCAAAGATAGGGAAGTCCGGAGAAGATGGGCTAATTCACTGTCTTTTGAAATGATTGTCAACATTTACTTTTAATGTTGTATGTTTTATTTTTTTCTACTTATTTATGTCATATTATCAATACTGTTATATATTATTATCTATAGGCCTAATAGGCATCAGTGGCAGGTAATCGTAAATGCACTGTATAGAGAATTTCATCCCGAGAATCCAGATAAAAAGACAAATTAATAGCAGAATTCCCATGTAATCACACTAATAGTTTATTGAGATACAATTTGTCTTTCATATTTTCAATTGTAATGAGGTTGGATTCCTTTCTTCAAGATAAAAGCCGGAGACAGCATCCCTTTTCTCAGCGTTACAACGTACGAGCTATGGGTACATCCGGGTACTTTTGCGAATCTAGACCTATCGAGCAATGGCCGACCACGCTCCGCGCAATCACAGACGTTAAGTACGCGCGCCTATGGCGACTCCGCACTCTAGCGTAATTAGTATACATCTCTATGGTTGCTTCTTATCTTGGGCTTTAGTTTCCTTTAATCCATCTGTGTCAGTTTTTAAAAAAAGAGAGTCTTAAGATGGGGTGATTATTGATGAATTTATAACGTAACCTGTTCTTGGATTATTCCTTGGTATGAATTTATGAAATGTATTTTATGCATATAAAATGGCTATCTTGTTGGTTTTTTTGTTTTTTGTTTGTCCTACTTAATGTTTGTACAGTATGAGTAGTCCACCAACTGAATAAATTACAAAGAATTTGGTTCATGTTGGGAAATGTGTAACTTTGCAGAAATTGGCACTGGAGCATCATTTTAGTATACATTAAATAAAGGCCTAGATCTTTTCCCCTCACATTCAGTGATGTGAGGAAATTGTTTGCACTCCAGAGAATTTTGCTCCTGCTCCACTCTCCAATCTGAACTGAAAAGTAGAACTCTTATGGAAGGCGAAGTGTTCCAAAATACCCCTAAATCCCTGAACAGGGGTTTTTACTCTGCGTAAGCTAGAATAAAACCCCTGATCAAGGGTTTTACTCTGCACTGCACGTGCATTTGTTATGCCCCCACAGACGAAGTCCGGAGGGGGCATGAAGCATTGCCCCTGTCCTTCCGTCTGTCCGTACGTCCGTCCCCCATTTGGTTTCCGCGCAATAACTCAAAAAATATTTAGTGGATTTAAAAAAAATTTGGTGTATAGGTAGATGACACCAAAATACAGACTAAGTTCGAATTCGGAGTCCGTAGATCAAAGGTCAAAGGTCACAGCTAATTAAGTATTCGAGTTGGTTTCCGCGCAATAACTTGAAAAATATTTAATGGATTTTAAAAAAATTTGGTGTGTAGGTAGATGACACCAAAATACAGGCTAAGATCGAATTTGGAGTCTGCAGGTCAAAGGTCACAGCTCATTAAATCTGCGAGTTGGTTTCCGCGCAATAACTCGTAAAATATTCAATGGATTTTAAATAATTTTGGTGTGTAGGTAGATGAAACCAAAATACAGGCTAAGTTTGAATTCGGAGTCCGCAGTTCAAAGGTAAAAGGTCACAGCTCATTAAATATGCGAGTTGGTTTCCGTGCAATAACTCTACAAATATTTAATGGATTTTAAATAATTTTGGTTTGTAGGTAAATGACACCAAAATACAGGCTCAGTTTGAATTCAAAATCCGCAGGTCAAAGGTCAAAGCTCATTAAATATGCGAGTTCATTTCTGCATGATAACTTATGAAATATTCAATAGATTTAAAAAATGTGGGTGTGTAGGTAGATGACACCAAAATACTGGCTAAGTTCGAATTCGGAGTTAAAAGGTCACAGCTCATATATGCGAGATGGTTCAAAGGTCTAAATTTGTTCATTATATTGTATATATGCATATTGGTTTCTGCATGATATCAAGTTCAATCATATTAAATGAATTTCTGATCGCGTTAAGCGGGGGCATCTGTGTCCTTTGGACACGTCAAATTTCGAGTTTTTCTCTGCAATAGCAGCAAGAAACTACTGATCAGGGGTTTTACCCTGCACGTGCAGTAGTTTCTAAGTAGGACATGAAATATGTTCTGCCAGAATTCTTGCTAACAATGTGGTTGGCAGAAAATGCAGCTAGTCCGTTGACATGGTTGATGTGTGTGATATTTCTTCTTTCAAAATATAACCCAGGTAGCATAACATTATACGTCCTGATGAAAGAAAATATAATTTGAAGTTAATTTTTTAATTTTTTTTTTTAGCCATTTTATTGGAGTAAGTGTGATATGCTTTTCACACTGCATTTCCTTAACCCCATACTATCTTTTTTTCGATTCACACTGTCTTAACCTCGTACTATTTGCTTAGCCGGGGTTAACGCCTTAACCCCGGGCAATCTCACAGCTCATAAATATTGATGATTTTACCATACAGAGCGCGATTAACGCGCAATTTCGACTTCTGTGATTGGCTAATGCTTAGCCCTGTTTCGTTTCACACTGCATCTCTTAGCACCGCAATTGTGGTAGCACCACAATAAGCCGGCTAACCCTGCTTTTTTGCAGGGCCAGATAGTACCGTACTATTTACCGTGCTAGCCCACTTTGCTAACGTAGTGTGAAAACGAAGTGGGATAAGCTTAACCCCGGGAAATTGGTGGGGATAAGACCCCCCTTAGCCCCACCAATTTCCTGGGGTTAAGGGAAAAATGTGCAGTGTGAAAAGCATATGAGAGTACCAGTAGTTCTTGCCTTACAATTACATCATTATGGCATCACAAATGAGGCCAATATGAAGTCTCCACAGGTGCTTACCGATTTTTACAACTTTTAAAAATTCATAACTTTCTTACTGTTTGTCCGATATTGTTCAAACTGTATATCAACTTGTCTGATTTTTCTTTTTCCTCTAAACACAATTTTTTATTTGGGTAGGATTCCCCTTTAAAGCTTAGGCAAAATTCTTAGCCATGAGTATTTATTGAATAAAGGCTCAGATATATAAGAAAAGTAACTTAGCCATACATCCTAAATCTGTCTTAGATGTGCAAAAAAATAGCAGAATTCTTAGACAAAATTCTTAGCCAAAAATAAGACAAAGCCCTTTTCGACTTAGGCATGCTTATCTCGTTTTTGGAATACGGGCCCAGGTACCCTCCCCTTGGACAACAGTCTACAGAATCCTAAACTGACATACCTTGCTAGGTCAACATTTTGGCCATTATTTTTGTAGGTGTCTGACGCAGCATGATCTGCTGTCACCTTCAATTGGGTCGTAATTGAATAGAATCCAGCCTCCGTCAAACCTTTTTCATAGCTTATCATAATTGAATGGATTTCCTCGACTCTCCCTTGGGTAAGAGGCCAACAAATCCTGGAAGTCCTGCATCTAAGGGTGTGTTCAATGTCAATTTTCAAATTTAAACAGCAATATGAATCATGATTGAAAACTCAATTCCATACCACCGAACACAAACACGATCAGCGGTGCACCGTTCAGTGTCGAAAGTATAAAGCAGTTTACATGTATATGTTGATCATATTTAAAATAATTTCCCGCTTTCGTTAGCGCAAAGGTCAGTAATGACAACTGTTTGTGTAGGCTTCTACTGCGAGAGCAAATTTAAAGACGTTTCAAAATGCAATTGTGTTCAATGTCGCATTCGCGATGCTCAAGGTTGAAAATTTTAGCTGATCGTGTTTACAAAAGCATCTTTTTCGACGTTTAATTTTCCTCCGAATCGTGATTTGAAAGACGTTTACTTTTACGACCGGGAATAGTGGACATTGAATTTTAATCATGTTTTCAATCATAATCCATGTTTCCGTTTAAATTTGGAAACCGACATTGAACACACCCTAAATTGCTTTTCTGATCACCATAGTTTCATAGGTTTTTAGGAAGATTATGTAACTAACACCAAGGAATTGTGTTTTTTTTGGCATTTGTGCATAGAGTTGCACTGCACATTAATTAAAAGTATTTGGTGTGATTACACTTGAGGTTGAAACCCTAGACCTTTATCTAAAGTCTTATTGAAACAAAATTTCATTATGAGAGTGCTAGTAAATACTAGAGTATGATTTAATAAAAAAGAAATATAGAAATTAAACAGGGTGAGTGTAATTGTGCTGGTTATATTGTCTGAAACAGAGTAATATCTGTATCTCCACGATCAGATCTGTGTTTCAATATATATTACTTAGGAAAATATTTATTCATATATTGATATATGAGCAGATCAGCAGGCTGCTATATAGTTACATGTATAGTACCATCTGGAGAATAATGAAGTTTAAAGGTAAATGCTAGCTTTGGTAACGATATCAAAATGAGTTCGTACAGAATCCAATGAAATGACCACCAAAGTGTCTGTTTGTATAAATAAAACGCATGTGCCAAAGGATTCTGGAAGAAATTGTGTAATTGCTGAGAAATCAGCAAATAAGCACAGGATTCGGGTAGAGCGTCGTGCCCGACGCTCAAAGCAATAATTATACACTGTCTCACGTGCGCTTATCTGTGTTGGGGAAGTTCAGTCTCAACATTTTTCAGCGTAGATTTCAAGATTTCACAAAGTTCAGTTTATGTAACTGTACCAGATCTAGATCCTCGATGATATACTGACAATTAAGCCTGGTTTTACAGACTTTCTAATGAAATCAGTGTTAACTGCAACTACTGGAATTTCTCTTTAAGCAATGGGCTTAATTTGTGTGTCTGTTTTGATAATGGGAAAAGAGTTTAGGCTAAATCTATAGGCTTTGATACATGTAGGACTATTCGATATGAAGAATATGAACCCTGCATTTTCACTTTAAATAAGTATTTTTCCAATGTCCACTGGTTTGATTGTTTGACCCAGGCCTACAGCTGGTCAAATTTGTGTAAATTTGATTATAATTAATCAGCTGTAGGTCTATCTGACCTAGCATGTCCAACCTGCATGGCCATGATTTAAACCCAATTAAAACAAATGAAATAGCGTAGGGCTTACTCCTTCAAAAGAGAAAGAACCAGATTAGAAAAGTAACTAAGCATTTTTACAGGTCAAGTCCACCCCAGGAAAATGCTGACTTGAATAAATAGAGAAAAATCAAACAAGCATAGTGCTGTAAATTTCATCAAAATCGGATGTAAAATAAGAAAGTTATGACATTTTAAAGTTTGCTTATTTTTCACAAAACAGTGATATGCACAACTAGGTGAGTCAGTCGATGATGTCCATCACTCACTATTTCTTTTGTTTTTTATTGTTTGAATTATACAATATTTCATTTTTTATAGATTTGACAATAATGACCAGGGTAGGAATTTTTTTTTTTTTAGGGGCTACTTTTTTTTTACATTGGGGCTACCACTGAATATCTTGGGGCTATTTTCTAATTCATGGGGCTAATTTTTTAATCGCATATCAGCAATTACCTTTTCACATTCCGAGACTCACTGTGACGCCTAAAAGCTCAGAACATTTTTAACTGTAATTACTGTTTACATGTAAGTTTGCATTTTGGTTGAGGATTTGTTCAAATAGACTCAAAGATCACATATATGATATTAAAGAAAGGTGTTCACCATATATGAATGTCCAGGCTTGTTTATTCTTTAGTTTTGTCTCAACTTTGAATAGTGATATCAGCCCTGAGTGATATAGTGATGAGCAGTTGAATGAGTGGCTATTAGAGTAACATATCCAGCTTAGCAGATCAATGATGCTGTTAAGGCACACCCAATCAAGCTGCAGTGCTGCACCAAATTCATAATTCCATGATGATGATTTCCATCAATGCTGCCAATGTTTAACCATTGGCAGCATTGGTGGAATTATGAAATTGGAATTGAACTCGAATTAGAAACTTATCCATCTCGCACTCCGACTCGACGATGTCGATAATCAGCGCTGTCACAACCACCAGCTGATCGCATACAATTCTGTGCATGCCTAGTACACATAATATACCGTACGATGCATGTGGTCTCGTTACCAGCTGTGCAGTCTAATCGTGCACGCGTACATGTACATAAGCCATGCAGCAAGTGCGTCAACAATTCTAAAAACCCCGTGCTAAAGACTATGCGTACTCCGCATCCCATATTGCATTGCACGTTTATTTACAATCGCAAAGCTTCCGGTGTTACGGAAGGCTCGGATATTGCATCGACCGTTCAACTTAAAGCTGGCAAGGGCGATATAAAAGATGCGCTTGCTCCGCCGCCGGAGAACGTAATTATATGTGAAGTATTTTTTTACATTGTTGATGGTATTTTATTGGGGCGATTCTGAAATAAATAGTCGCCCCAAAGCATTGGGATTTGATAATTTTTAGGGGCGATTTGGGCTGTCATGGGGGCAAAATCGCCCGTCGCCCCCGTGTAATTCCGACCCTGATAAGGACCAACTTGACTGAACCATATAGTATTAAACAATGCTATTTCCACATGTTCAGGGAGGAATTAATTGGTGTATCACTTGACAATGAGGAGAAAATTAGAATATTTCATATAATAAAATACAAAAGAAATAGTGAGTGGGTGACGTCATCAGTCTCCTCATTTGCATACCGACCAGGATGTGCATACAACTGTTTTGTGAAATTAAGCAAAACTTTAAAATGTCAAAACTTTCTTATTTTACATCCGATTTTGATGACATTTTTTGTGTTATGTTTGTTGGATTTTTCTCTTTTAATTAAAAAAGACTTGTCCTTTAAGACTGCCCAAATCCTTGCCTATGATCTAGATGTATTTGGACAATGATCTGATTAGTTTGAGGGGAAGAGAGAGAGAGAGAGAGACAGAGTGAGTAAAAAAGGGAGGGGGGGTAGCTTACATTATGTTTACTTGAAATTATCCTATTGACTCACTCGTTCTTCAAAGATATAGAGGCTGACATTGATTTGATTTGTGGTAAACCTTGAATCTATTGGTGACCATGGATGGGACTATGTTTTTGGTTTAAACTCTGAACTACCTTTTCATGTCAAGGTAGAATGTCACACAAACAATGAGAAGGGTATACATGTAGCATAAGAGTTTGTTCTCTATTATTGAAAAGGGAAATTAGAGAATGAAGTGGGTCATGATATATGGAATGACAGAATAGTGTTTGCAGTCAAGAAATACATTAGGCCATTACCTTAGGGATACATGTTTAACATCAAAATCAATCTCATTTAGGGACATGAACATGTGATTAAATTCAGTCGCTGAGACTACAATCTATGTTTTGCTGGGAATATTTTTACCAGAAATTTGTTTTTAAAGGCTTACAGCTTGAAGTAAGCACTCATTGCTCCATTATTTCTTTTATTTTTAACCAGATATGTAAGGTTATGGACAGAATCTGAGACATGCAGAATTTTATTTTTTGGCCAAATCTGATTTCCTGACATTTTATCAAAGTTATTTAACATTGAGATGAGCAACATGATTCATTCTAAAATAAATGTTTATATCCATGCAGTTTTCATGATTTAATCATAATGCCCATTTGATTGAATGCAGATGTTTCATTAGGTTAAATATGCACTCCTGTATATTTTTTACGATAGGGGAGCATACATGTACAGGACATAGGGCCTAATTGTCTAAAACAGTTTCGATGTCTTCAACTTCAAGTAATTTTCATATGCTAGAATTGGTGAACAAAACAAAATATGATTCCTTTGGGACACTGGGTAGTGGTGGGGGGAGGGGGGGGTCATTCACTGCAGTACATGTATGCTGACATAGCTCACCTTCTACATAATATGGACCCCAATCAGATAAAGACAACTTACAGTAGTGTTGCCATTTCTGTAATTGTATGGTGAGGTTTGTAGGGACAGTGATTTTCCATTTACAGGTATTAAATCAAATGGAAAATCTGTTTTGGTTCTTTACTTTTCATATGAAAATTCATTAAATTTAGTTGCAAAACAGAATCTGTGTTTTTCCTGTATACATCTTCAAAGATGTTTTCAGAAGTGGAAAAGGGTTGGTGGTGGGAGGGCAAGACCCGGGGGGGGGGGGAGGGGGGAGGGGGGCACTCGACCAAAAAAGTGGAAGGGGTGTACCGCAGGCGAGACAAAAAATGGGGGGCCTTGGAGCGGGCTTATTGTAAAAAGGAGGGTCCTCGGAGCGGGCTTTGGAGCTACAAATTCAATTCAATTCAATTCATTTTATTTCCACAATTCAATAAAAAATACATCAAAATTGCACAAAAGTGATTCAAAGAACAATGAATAATACAATATGTAGACTTACTTGGTAAAAAAAACACAAATGGATAAACAGAGTACGGAACATTAACAGAATATTAAAAAGTGGAGGGACAAACAAAGGCCCGGGGCCTATCAAGGGCTTGTCCCCAACATATAAAGATAACATATGACTGATCATAAACAAACAAGCAAATAGACAAACATAAAGCAAAAAAGTCATTCAATGATTAAAAATAGAAGTAAAATCAGGGAGTATAAGAATTAATTAGATTATTTATATACATCTACTTAAATGGTGGCGCACCGAGCCTACCGGAGTGGCGCGTGGGAGCCGGTATAGAAAAAGATAAAGCATTAGAAAATAAAAGGTTGATCTACTATTAATCTGGAATTGAGGTTTGATCATTTAATTACAAAGGGAAAATAAAAACTCAGCTTTTTTTGAAATCTAAATGCTATTTGATTTCCTCTGATTTTGTGTAATCTAGCATTCGATAACCCCCTATTATGGAGGATCTATTCAATGTATTCATTTACGATTGGTAAAAAGACTATGTATGTGAACATAGATTTGTGAACAGTGCTTTTAATAATAACAATAATAATCATAATTACGTTTTATTTACTCAGGGTAGCCATTTCGGTTAGGGAACTGCAGTGGGCCCTGCATTTCCATGTATGTTATTACTACCCTTCTCCAATCTAATTGCTGAGCGCCAAGCAAGAAGGCAGAAGGTTCCATTCCTATATTTTTTTGTATGACTCTGTTGGGGATCGAACCCACGTCCTCCCGTTCATGAGGCTGACGCTCTACCACTAATCAACATACCCGGTTTGCTTTTCAAACACGACCCTCATCAAGAATAAAATTTAATACAGATACATAATAATTAACACTAATTTGAGCAAGTCACTTATAATTTTTTAAAAATAAATTGTGTAGTTGGTATTTTTATATCTTCTGTTGATTGAGAACCGCACTCGGCCATTTGAAAGGCTTTTTGTCTCACCTGCATAGCAGAGTGAGACTATAGGCGCCGCTTTTCCGACGGCGGCGGCGGCGGCGTCAACACCAAATCTTAACCTGAGGTTAAGTTTTTGAAATGACAGCATAACTTAGAAAGTATATGGACCTAGTTCATGAAACTTGGCCATAAGGTTAATCAAGTATTACTGAACATCCTGCCTGAGTTTCATGTCACATGACCAAGGTCAAAGGTCATTTAGGGTCAATGAACTTAGACCATGTTGGGGGAATCAACATCAAAATCTTAACCTAAGGTTAAGTTTTTGAAATGTCATCATAACTTAGAAAATATATGGACCTAGTTCATGAAACTTATACATAAGGTTAATCAAGTATCACTGAACATCCTGCATGAGTTTCACGTCACATGACCAAGGTCAAAGGTCATTTAGGGTCAATGAACTTTGGATAATTGGGGGTATCTGTTGAATTACCATCATAACTTTGAAAGTTTATGGATCTGATTCATGAAACTTGGACATAATAGTAATCAAGTATTACTAAACATCCTGTGCAAGTTTCAGGTCACATGATCAAGGTCAAAGGTCATTTAGGGTCAATGAACTTTGGCCAAATTGGGGTATTTGTTGAATTACAGCCATAAATTTGAAAGTGTGTTGGTCTAGTTCATAAAACTTGGACATAATAGTAATCAAGTATCACTGAACATCCTGTGCGAGTTTCAGGTCACATGATCAAGGTCAAAGGTCATGTAAGGTCAAAGAACTTTGGCCACGTTGGGGGTATTTGTTGAATTGCCATCATATCTCTATAAGTGTATTGGTCTAGTTCATAAAACGTGGAAATAAGAGTAACCAAGTATCACTGAACATCTTGTGCGAGTTATAGTAGTTTTCAAAATCAGCACTGCTGCTATATTGAATCGCGTGATGCAGGTGAGACGGCCAGAGGCATTCCACTTGTTTACTTAAAGGACACGTCCACCCCAACAAAAAATTGATGTGAATAAAAAAAGAAAAATCCAACAAGCATAACACTGAAAATTTCATCAAAATCGGATGTAAAACAAGAAAGTTATGACATTTTAAAGTTTTGCTTAATTTCAGAAAACAGTTATATGCACATCCTGGTGGGTATGCAAATGAGGAGACTGATGACGTCATCCACTCACTATTTCTTTTGTTTTTTATAATATGAATTTTCTCCTCATTGTCAAGCGAGACAACGATTAATTCCTCCCTGAACATGTGGAATGAGCATTGTTTCATATTATGATTCAGTCAAGTCGGTCCTTATTGTCAAATCTATAAAAAATGAAATATTGTATAATTCAAACAATAAAAAACAAAAGAAATAGTGAGTGAGGGACATCATCGAATGTCTCATTTGAGTTGTGCATATCACTGTTTTGTGAAAAAATAAGCAAAACTTTAAAATGTTATAACTTTCTTATTTTACATCCGATTTTTATGAAATTTTCAGCGTTTTGCTAGTTTGATTTTTCTCTATTTATTCAAATCACCATTTTTCTGGAATTCTTGACCTTTAAGCTCTTCAGGTGGTCCTGCATTCCGCCCCCATACCACAATATTTCGCTCTTCGCGTGTTGGATAGTGGAGCAGTCCAGATTCTCAACAAGAAATTTGGCGCTTCAACAAAATTAATTGAGAATGGCTGACCTAGACAATGTAGGGCAACTCTTCATATCAGGATCTAAATGCAGTTCCATAGCTTTGGACCAATGAAAATGATTGTGGACCGAGAAAACTCATATTTTAATTTAGGGACACGGATGTGATTTGACTGCCTGGTTGTGTAAGGAACAGTTAAATTATTCTCTTGAAAACAATCATTTAAAATTTAGGTAGTATATTGTGTAAATAAGAAAACATAAAGACTGCAACTTGTAATTTATGAATATCCTGAATTTTCAGTTGTCTAAATTTGAAAAATAAAGGATTGGTATGTGAAAAGGGAGCTGAGTCTGTGATGACGCGTATTACCCGTTTCTGCAACAAAAAGAGTCTATTAAGATGTGTTGAGGAACATCCTCCCCACACAATATTACAATATATCAAATGAGATCCTATTAAAGATTGATAAATGGACAATATAATGTTATGAGGTAAGACCTTCTTCAATCTACTTATTGCACCAATAACCCTTGATATTTTGTTAGATATGTAACTAATATGATTTTTCCAAGTTAATTTATCATCAATAACGACTCCCAAGAAATGGGTGGAATGTACTAATGGAATACGACAATTGTCAATAAATAATTCGATATCAGAAAAATTGATTTGTTTATTCTTTGGTTTAAAGAGCATACAACATGTCTTAGTGACGTTGATTTTTAACTTGTTAGATGCAAACCACTCAGAAAACTTTACTAATTCGGAATTTGCTGTGTTACACAAAAAATCACCTTTTTCCCCACACAAAAAAAGATTGGTATCATTGGCATAAATAATAGCATGAAACATTTTACTTACAAATTGGATGTCGTTGATATACAAAAGAAAAAGTAAAGGCCCCAGGACAGACCCCTGGGGGACACCTATATTAATATTTCGCATAGTTGAAGATGTATTGTTCATATAAACATACTGTAAGCGATTAAACAAATAACTTGAAAACCAATCTAAAACTGTACCTCGAATACCATAATGTTCCATTTTTTTAATAAGGCTTTGGTGATCAACACAGTCAAAGGCTTTGGATAAATCTAAGAAAATACCAATGACACAATTTTTATTTTTAAGTTCAAGCAAAGCCATATACGAAGAATAACCTTCTCTGAATCCGAATTGTTTTGAATAAAGAATATTATGTTTAAGTAAAAAAGTAACTAAACGATTATACATGAGTTTTTCAAAGATTTTAGAAAATACTGATAAAACTGAAATCGGTCTGTAATTAGTCAACAAATCCTTATTTCCTTTTTTGAACACGGGGACAACTCTAGCTATTTTCATACTAGAGGGGAATATACCTGATTGAATGGAGAAATTAAATATTTCACTTAATGGTTGGGCTAATAAAACAATTGCTACTTTTATTACACAAATATTAATATTATCATAACCAGGACTCTTGTTATTATCAAGGTTTTTCACAACTTCCATAATCTCATGAGGCTGTATAGGATTTATGTACAAAGATTGGATATTACGTTCACTTGATAAAAAATGTGAAAAGTCAGTATGTGTATTAGGTAAAGTGCTTACAATATCTGAAGCAACTGTACAAAAATATTCATTAAATGTATTAACTATATCCTCAGCTTTATCAATACGCACACCATTTTTCTCAATATAATCACATTGAACATTACCCCGGGCAGAGGACAATAATTCATTAATGATTTTCCAAGTTGCTTTCTTGTTGGAACGAACATGATCAAATTTATTATAGTAATATTCCTTTTTACATTTACGTATAGCACAAGTTACTTCATTTCTGAGTGTTATATAAACAGATTTCCGGTAACTGCTGGGATTCTTGATATATTTACGGTACAACAAATTTTTCTTTTTACAAAGCTTTTTTAGATCAGGAGTAAACCAGGGTTTAGAAATGCGATTTCTCTTCCTATTAATATCTACTATATATGTCATTCAATACATGCATAAAACTTTCAAATCGTTTATCAACTTGTGAATCATGTAAATGTACATTCCAATCAACTTCAGCTAACATGTTACAAAATTCAGCAATATTTCTATCATTAATGATATGTTTAGTAATAACATTTGGTTTATAAAAATCTTTTGAACCCTTAATACATGAAAAAATTGGAAGATGATCACCGACATCACATAGCAAAATACCAGCCTTAACAAAATTATCAGGTCTGTTTGAAAATATATTATCAATAAGAGTTGCTGAGGTCTTAGAGAACCTGGTTGGTATAAAAGGTGTAAAAGAATATGTCATAAGCAGATCAGAAAAATTATCAACATGTGTAGAAATTGTATTGTGTAATAAATCAATATTAAAGTCACCAATCAAAAGACACTCTTTATTTTCATCTGAAATCTTAAGGAGTGGTACCTCTAATGTATCTAAAAATGCAGTTTCAGATTGATTTGGAGGTCTATATACAATGGCAAGAATGGCTTTGTCATGATCACCGTATAATTCAATAAATAACATTTCTACAACTTCACTAAAGATATCCAAGTCTTTTCGTCTTCGAAATTTGATTACATCTGTTATAAAGAAACCAATACCACCACCACGTTTACCAATCCTACCTTGGCCAACAAAAGTGTAACCATCTATATTTAAAGATTCTTCACCACTAAGCCAAGTTTCCGGTAAAGCTATAATCGAAAAATGATGAGAAAAGGATGAAAGAGTGCATATAAAATTATCAAAGTTTTTCTTCAGACTTCTACAATTGAAATGAATTATAGAAATGGAACTGCCACAATTATTTATACTACACATAATATTATCATCAAAGTCCTGTGGAAGAATGCATTGAGTGTCAAATACAAAATTATGCTGTATTGCCCTCATAGATTCATAAACTGGATCTTTACAATTACACCCTGTGTTTTCCTTCGTGATTCTAGAAATTTGCTTTTTACATACATGACAAAACTGAGTAGCTGACATTATGAAAGTAACACATAAAACATACAAAGTTCAATAAAAGAAAAGAAAAAAAAATTAAAAAGATACTACAAATAACAAACGTTTGTGAAAACGGGGGTCCTTGGAACGGTCGCCAGCGTGTGAGTGCGTATGCATCCCTATGGAACGGGCATGTGTGCGTGATGCAGCTAGCGCGGCCTTCGCCGGGTGCGCTCTCGCAGAGGTGATGGTGATGGTCGGACAGAGCTCTGCGGCTGCTTTTCACCAAAATTGCAGCTCCTTGTAGCAGATCAATGCGACCAGAACGGCGTAACAAAATATATGCGAAGCTCTGGAGCGGATTTCTTTCTTCTTTTTTCTCGATAAGAAGAAAATGCTATGCTTTGGAGCGGCTTTCTTTGTTCTCTTTCTCAATAAGACAAAAATGCTATGCCTTGGAACGGAAATTTGAGTTTAAAAATGGGGGTCCTCTCCGCAGCACATACCCACTATGCATTATATACTGAGTGCCCCCCCCCCCCCCCCGGGGGCAAGAGTTTGTTTCAGATTAATTGCAAAACAACAGAGCAGTCGTAGACATTTCTGACACTCTCAAAATTTGCAAAATGTGCTACCAAATTTTATTTTGCATCAACACTTTCTTTAAGAAAAAAGAAAAAAAAATGTGTTCATGCGTTAAAAAATACAATCTAAATTGCTGTGTCAAGACTGAACCATGTCACACATCTGTGCAAAGCATCTAAATTCAGCGGGTTAATTTTAAGATATGATGTGTATTCTTGCAGAATCTAATGTCAATTCTGAATGTATTTGGATGAATCAATAACTCTATTGAACGTTATATGTGTGTTAGCAACATTCTATACTCAGTAAACATGTATGCAAAGGAAAATGGAAATTAACAACACTGCTGTCTACATAAACAGGATGTGGATTTCGTGGACCCCAAATTATACCCTTCTTTCTCGGAGAACAGCTTGTTTAAAATTACTTTCATGGCCTTGTTGCAAACCTAACATCTTAGAAAATATTGATTCTAGAGTGATCTAGTCCTTTCAGCTGTAATAGTGACGTAAAAATGGGGGGGGGGTGGGGAGGGGCAAATGAGCATCACCATTTGTCTCTTTTTCTTTCCAAAGTTCGAGATCTATCGCAAATGCAACAATTTTTCATTTGACATTGAAATCGGGCCAACCTTGATTTGTTGCCAAACCTTAAATAGTTTCAAGACCTGGAGAAGTCTGCTTATACAATCAGCTTGAAATTAAGAACATGATGGACAAATGACTATTAAGCCCTTTTGGATTAAGGTAGGACAGTACTTTTGTAACAAGGGCATTGTGATATATCTATAGCCTGGTATGACATAGGTCTACCTGTTCAGAAATCTTCAATGAAAAAGAATTTATGAAAGCATCACAATGCAATAAGTTTGCTGTTTATAGTAGATACAACATCCTTGCCCCTCCCCTCCCCCCAAAAAAGAAATTGAGTGCCCTGTCTTCTCTCAATATGCATTATGTATCTCTTTAATAGTACTACAGTGCGTATCAAAAAAAAGTTTACACTTTGAAAAGCCCTGGGAATTAAAAAATATACAACATGTGGGTAATTTTTTCACATATATTCTTGGGTTTGGGTCTCATCTATCCAATGAAAGTAAAAGTTTTGACAGAATGTTACACTTGGGTGAGCACTGTCCATCTTTGTAAAGCTCGCAGATATCTGTTTGCGCAGAAATGCTAATTTTCACGCTGTGTCAAGGGGTAAGGGCGAAATCAAGCTTACCCTGCGAAACATTTTTCATACATTTCCCTTGCACTTTTAGTCAATTGAAATAAAACGGATACATTCAAGCATTTTGTAACAATTTTGCCACCCAAATTTAAATTTCAACACTTAGTAAGCACAACCTTTACCCTTTTTGTGCCTGCTGGCTCTGAGGACATAACTGAATCTGAACAAAAGTTTATATCAGACATCTCCAGCATTTTTTCACTAACTTTTTATCATTTAAAGTGGGTTTACATTTCATTTTTCATTTATTACTTGTTTCTCCACACTTTTCCCGAGCTTGACAATGATTAACAAATTGAAAATCAAGCCTAAGCCATTTCATGTAAATCACAGCTCAGTGTAAAGCAAATATCGTCACGATGGCCTCGGTGTTTGGGAGAGTGGGGTGGGGCGCAATGCACTCTTCGAAGTGTTTTGGGCAAGGAAACAAGTTAAAAAAGGTCAAAGATATCTTCAAATCAATTTTACTAGCTAAATTACACGTGTTCTTCATGATTAAAGTCTACTTATATTCGCATAGCTATTTCAAAGTTCTGCGCAAATCATTTTTCACTAACTTTTCAAAGGTAAGTGGTGCTCATTCAAGCGGAAATATTTTTGGACAGTTATATCGTCATTTGCTTAATTGGATATGTACCATTGTTAAAATGTGGAAAAATCTTCAGGATTTTACAAATGTATAATTTTACAGGATTTTTTCTAAGTGTAAACTTTTTTTTGATATGCACTGTATAACCACATGCATTTTGTGGCAGTCAGCTTGCTGTCACTTTTATAGAAATTTAATGAATTATGCATCCTTTGGCATGTTTTGTTAAAATAGTCAAGAGTTTGAATATATTTTTTATGTTATCGTTTTTTTTTATATCTTTTGTACTTTTAGTATGGGATTTCTTGCTTAATATCCAGTTTGCTACAATGTAAACTACTAAGTGAAGTTGACGGTATTTAATAGTTGTGCTGGCTTGAACCTGACAATACTGTATTTGTAATAGCCTGATGGTCCTATATTTATTGACATCGCATGATTTCTTAGATTTCTAGCTAATTTAATCTGATTATCCAACTTTCTCATATTTTCAGGTTGTAAATCCTGGCACAAACAAGGTGATTACCATTGTAACCGGGGGAAACAAGACAGACATTAGTCCAGTTAATTTGAACACTGCCTCTCCAGCATCGCCTTCGACTACTGTACCTATGTCAATAACACTGGATCCAGGAAGTGAATTAGATGGAGAAAATATATGTATTGTTACAAGTGAGGAGATAGTCAATCAGGTATGCACTGATAAATAAGATTTTAGTCAAGAATTTCTGAAGAAAATTGCTCTAAGTACTTGCAAGGACCATGAATTCTGCAGAATATTATGCTACCACTTGAATGAATTTATGAATTTACAGATATTGGGATGAGCTTAAGGATATTAATTTGGGGGCAGTTGATAACTGACAATGTGACACAATGAGACAGGATTTCAAAGACTAAATTTTGTTTTAAAGATATATGAACAGAATAAGTAATAAACTATAAGGCCTAGCCTTAAAAGAGAATGGTGAAAGATGAATTATTGAAGGGGGTGGGTCTGATTTAACAGCCTATAATATTTCTTGTTGGTGGTTTCAAGTGTTTTATTTTGTATTATTTGAATTAGAAAAAAAAATTAAGGCAAAAGTAGTGTGCATTTACCTTGACATTAATATCTTGAAATTAATTTGACCTCACTTTGAATTGCCCTGTTGTTAAGATATATTTACACCAAGGTTAGGTGCATGCTTTGGACAATAAAGGAAGGGGGGGGGGACTCTTGTACAGTGTGGTACTTGGACTTGCCGCTTTGACGACCCCTTTTTTTTCAGACCTCGATTTCAGTTTTCATGACTCCATGCTTTCTCTCTGTCTATATAGTTCCGAAGATCCTGTTTTTCAATCTGCCAGATAGATCATAGTTGCCTAGACCCTGATTCTGTCAATCCCCATAGTGAGGTTCTATGATGCACAGCACATCAAAAAATATTATGTTTGATTGCCCCCCCCCTACAGGGATCAAGAAGCTTTATATTTCACTGATTGTTTATGATTTATTGAAAGTTAAAATCTTTGACCAGCGAATACGTTTCTGTTTCATTTAAAATCAATATGGAAATGGTTTGATTTATTTTGGTGAAGTTGATTATTGTCATTTTATGTAGACCCAAGTTGTAATTTATCCCTTTTGTATTGCAGGTGGATAGTGTTGAGCTTGAAGTTACACAAGAGACAGATGAAGATCAAAACTTGATACATGTAACTGATTTAACGACTGACACAGGATGAAATGAACATACTGTCTTTAGAAGCGTTATAAACTATTGAAAAGTGAGTGAAGTCACCTGGACTTGACAGATGAGAGCTCTTGGAAAGTGATTCAAGATCATCTGGTTTCTACATAAGACTCAACTGTTAGAGTTATCTCTTTGTCTGGGCTTGTATTTCAAAGAAAAATGCTACAGAAGTCATCATTCCATTTAGGAAGATGAAAAAAAAAACTTTCTCATGTGGGAATTCATTGTTTAAGATGTTGAAAGTGGATTTAATCTACAATTTGCGACCCCAACATAGAGACCTTACAAGCCAAAATACAGCATCTGCAGATAAGCGTCTGGATTGTGAAGAACTGGTAATAGATGGAGGCTGCATTGACATTGATATTTGAAGACCAGGGTAAAGGCAGTGGGTCAGTATCCCCAAGGAGTTTCATAACCTCTGAAATCAAAGAATCTGGGTTGCTGACATTTGTTGACATGAATGCTAAAGGAGGATTTAGTGATTCCCTGTAGGGGAAATCTTACACCAGTTTTAATAACAGTGAACAAATTGAATTTTCTGAAAGAGACAAACATGTTGGAAATGGGTCATAGCCATAGGAAAACAAGGTGATGGGGATTGATAAAAAATATATAAAAAATAATACCGTTTTTTAACTTGGAAATCACCTTGACTGATAGGTCATGCAGTTTCGGGGTGATGATTTGAGTGATCTATTAAACTTCTTGAAATAAAATGTGGACATTTCTTCTTTTTGTTTAGTTACCTTTCGATAGATTTTGTGACCTTTAACGACTTGTACTATATCCATCCCTCTGTCCAGCTTACATGAGTATGAATAAATTTGCATTCTATTAATCCATTAAAAAATACCAAAGGTAATATTAGTCTTAAAATGACTTAACATCAATGTGATTTTGGGGTTGTTTACTTGTTTGCTTTGTTTGGACTTGATATAGTGTTGTTTGCTGGTCCAGTATCGAGATGAAATACCAGCATCCTGGCATAAAGAAATGTATATCTTTGACTTCCATATGTATTATATTTATGTCAAATTTCTCTCATTCCACTATTAAGCAAGTAAGAAAAATATTTGAAATAAATCTGACTGAATTCGTTTGCAAAACGAGCATTCTCACTGGATTATTTTGCCACCAAATATAAAATGGAGTTCAGTCCCACTAATGTCGTAATTAAATAAATCAATAAATCAGTCAATCAATCTCATTAGCCCCATATATTCAAGTCTGTCAAAAGCTCAGCAGCAATGGGAGTTGCTTTTAATTCAGGTAATAAAATAAAGATCACAGGCAATTCCAGGTCAATGAACTTAGGCTATGTTATGGTGTCAACCGAACATGAAAAAAAAAAAAATTGTGCTTGAGATACATTGAAAAACAGTGTATCTGAGAAAAAAAAGGAAATCTGTTATCAGAGAAAATACTAATCTACTAAATCTCTTTACAATTTGAGATCAAATACTAAGTGTATCATTCACCTATTGCATTTTTACAAATAGTAAAAATGAGACCTGTCACAAACTATTTGTGCAAAACTCCCATGTGAATCTCTGTATCGACTCCCGTTTGGAGATTTAGTTAAAGAAAAATATTACAAAGAACACTGAAGTAATGCTCATGTGCTATCCTTATGAACACAAGGAAGGTTGAATCCTGACATGATTATGACTTTGAAATTTCAAAGTATTTTACATAAGCCCCTTGCAGAATTGATGGTGCAACTGCTTACAGCCGTTATGATTGTGCGCAACATATATTGTGACCAAATGATTGCCAACGATCTCACAAGCAATTGTGAACGGCCCTTTTTCAAATGCATGTAATTATATTATTCTCGTATTGATTTAAAGAGAACATAAAGATTATGGTTATGTAAGTAAAATGTCATATGCCATTTGCCCACATTGGAACATGGCTGAGGATCCTGGGTGTTTTTTTTTCTGGGTCACATTGATTATTGAACATCATTAAAAGAATTCAATTATCAATGATGGAAAAGGGTATGTTTTAGATGTAAGGCAATTCAAAATGGAGGTCATATCACAGCATAGCATTAGCATAATTCATTGCATTCATTTTACTATTGCGCTTGATGCATCCTAATTGTGACGTCACTCATGGTTGACTGCATGGTACTTAACACCATTTATTAATCAAAGTATTTCTCTTATAAAGTGATAACAAACCTCGTAAAGTTTTCATTTGATTTCACCAATCTACCAATTAATCATTATTCATCAATGTGCTTTGGATTCATCATTCCATTAATTCTTTTTAAAATTTTTAGTTTTCTCTCATGGGCTGTGCTATCTTGTATGTCTTAGGACAACCCGCAATCCTCTCATGATATTGAACGTCACTTGCACATGCATTTTGCAGTTAGGAATATGGGATTAGAAATATACTTATTTGTTTCTCCTGAAACCTTCTTTTATGATGTGTATATTCTAAGATTTCTGTTTTACTCAAAATTTCATGCAATTTAAACTTTCATTCTCGTTTAAAACCATTTATGAAGTGTATACATTGGGATAATTTACTTTATGTATGAAAGTAGTCTGTTCTTAATGCTAGTATTATAATCTTGTAAATCGTATGACAAACAATCTAAATATGGAATCTTGATGTTATTATAATAGTCCAGCATAGGAAATACATGAGGACAACAAACAATTTCATCCCCAAAACGACCATAATTGCCCCCTTTACATTGCCCAAATGACTTGCATTGAGTCTAAGAGTTGCCCCAAGAGTTTCCCCCAAAACAACAAAAAATGTAAATCTATATTCTACAAATGCAGATTGATATTTGCATATTCTCTTTAAATTGCATTTGTATGAAAAATTAGCCCTTCAAAAAAATAAAAAAATAAAAACAACTATCACCCCAACATGATTATAAAAACAAAAATGATTTCTAACCCTTTTGATGGTCACCCTTTCCATAGTCTTCTGCACTCAGTGTGAAACCATTATACTGATTCTAAGAATAATAATGTGAACAGTGCCCCTACTAAAGGGTACAAAGATCATCTGGTTATTGGTTAGGGGTTAATGTCAATTAGGTCAATCTAGGTGTGCTGTCCCCCTAAGCTTTATGTCAATTAGGATTGGTATTGATAGCAGCCTGGGTGGCTGTTGACTCCTTTTTCCATTTCCCTCACAAAATATGATCACACCATTCTGATGATAAAAACAGACACCCTGCAAGACAGAAAATTGTGTACCTAGAAACAGAACCTATAGAAAATAATGCTCTTTATAGATATGACAAATATTGTGCACCTTGCTCGGGGGGGGGGGGGGGGGGGGGGGCCACTTACATTGACGAGTGGATACCATGCGCGACCAAAAAAACACGTAAAAAGGATGTCTTTTTCAAGATAGGGCACGTTACGTACGTAACCTAATAAGGATGTCAAAAACACTAAAATAATGAAAAAAGGGTATCTTATTTTCGCTAGGAAAGCTACATGTTTAGGGTCAAATTTGCGAGGGTACAAAAAATTAAGACTAAAATGTTTTAAAAAGGATGTATTTTTTGCCCCAAGAGTCAACACTACGTGTTTAGAGTACAATTTGCGCGAGATGTTGGGAGGTTGGGCTGTACTAAACCCAATGATGTAGGTAAATTAGGTAAAACCGACGACCGATCGATTGAAATATCGCTGTACTTGTTTAGGGGTCCAATTCAGGGAATACTTGCCAAGAGTATCGTTTTGTTTCCAATACTTGTTAAGGGTAGGGTTTAACACGCCAATACTTGTTAAGGGGTGCATTTTCAGAATATGGAAAATACGTGTTTAGGGTGCTTTTCGAGACCCCATGGTCGCGCATGGTATCCACTCGTCAATGGAAGTGGCCCCCCCCCCCCCCGGGCACCTTGTTAATTATCATTTAATTTCACTTGTTTCTAGAATCTTTAAGTTATAATATACCAATTGGTACTACTCGATTTAAAAAGAAAAAATATAGTACAGAGCATTGCCCTGGGAAGCTGGAGGTATCTTATTTTCCATAGGCAGCACCCCCTGGAAATCTGGAAGGTGTGACAAAATGGAGAAACGTGACCAAAATTAGTTTTATTTTGTCGTGAATCTTTTTTTTTTTTTTTTTTTTACTTGTCAAATTTACATCAGCACCCCCAGTAAACAAAAATTGTTCCCAGGGTCCAGGTACAGGTACAGTAGGTAAGCATGTTTGAGAAATCTTTATTATTGGGCCATGGTTTACCATAGTAAGATTATTTTGTTTACAAAATATAGTTGTGCTCAAAAGTTAGTGCATCCCACCACAAAATGCACTCCTTCATGCTGAGTGTAGACAACAACACCACAATGTCAATGTTCAGAAAGCAGAGAAAAGCAAACTTTTATTATTGAATGTTATATTTTATCACCTGACTTCATATTTAAATATCTAAAACATGGCAGAACTTGAACACCTTAGATATTTTCATTTTCTGGTGGGG
This sequence comes from Lytechinus pictus, assembly GCF_037042905.1. Taxonomy (NCBI): domain Eukaryota; kingdom Metazoa; phylum Echinodermata; class Echinoidea; order Temnopleuroida; family Toxopneustidae; genus Lytechinus; species Lytechinus pictus. Next base: position 60,248,252 of record NC_087247.1, on the reverse strand, counting down.
TTCACTAACATTTGAGCATCACTGTAGATGTTTAGCACTATAAATATATGATGCATAGGATCTTAATCCAGGTTAGAAAGACGGTTAAAGTCGTTAAACCATAAAGCAATCACTGAGGACTTTAACATGACTATATTTGGTATTGTTAGGAAAAAGATATTAGAATTCGATAACTTTCATTAAATGGCTCTGTAGTTTTCCTTTCAAACAACATGAAACCATGGAGCTATTAAAAGCTCTATGATGAAACACAGCAGTATACATTTTCATTAATGTTGATTTCTCCTCTTTTATTTGTGCTACTACTACTACATAAACCAAACTTATAATTTTTTAAAGGTGAATTTGCCTGGCAATTGAGATACTTTCATGTTTAATAATCACCATCTTGATTTTGAAGATTGATGATGGGATATACATAGAGCTATATATGGTCCTTTTCACGGTCAAGGGTGTAACTTTCAAAATTCAAGATCAAAATTTCAAAATGGACTTTCTTAAACATTTCTAATAAAAACAGGTCAATAAATGTCTAAATTCTTCATTTCTGTCTGTTCTGGAGCTTAATCTACTTGAGAAACCTCAAAAAAATTATGTGCAACTGTGAAAAATGAGAAAAATTGAATAAAATCAGCCTTTTGATTTCATTACCAAAATTACAAATTTTTTCGTGGAAAACATTTTCATTTGCACTTTTTCATTCACAAATTAAATGTTCTTTGAGGTTTTTAAAAGTTTTGGAGTCAAAGTTTATTGGTTTTCTAAAAATTTCTATGAGTTTTTGAAATTTATCACAAATTTGGATTTTGACAACAAAGTGTTTAAAATTACATGTCTTCCAAGAGGAAGAGGAAAGCAAAAATTATTGTACATTTACTTCTCCATGAAGGTTAATTACTAACACAAACCCCATGGAAATCAGATACCAAATAAGAAAGTTGGAAATTTCTCCCAAGTGTGTTTCGGATCCTTCAGTTAACAAAAATATGTGTTTCGGAGACTTCAGTCATGTTAGCACTATGAAAGTCCCTTATTTAAGTTGATTACTTTTACAAATCTATCTTTTTCAAATGGCATATCAGTATAAGACTGAATGTAAACAAAATCAAACAAACTAATGTCTCGTGAATGGGAAAATGTAATTCACGAATGTTAACTACTGCACAAAGACATCATATTTCAATGCCTTGGTGCCAAGATAGGTAATTGTTCAGCTTTAAAGGGAATATAGTAATAGAAGTACATCTCATACAGAAAAGAATATTCATGATGCATAAACAAAGTGATGAAATACTGAAACTTGTGTTTCACTGGCTTTGCTAGGGTTCCCAGAGTGTTTCGGAGACTTCAATCATGTTAACATATTGCGTTTTCCATCATATAGCTAACAGCTTATTTCAATTTTAACACTTGTTTATTATTATGTTAAATCCAATTGTAAAAAAATCCAGAATTATATGTTAAGTTCAATGCAGAAAGTTGGTTGACAATTATTTTTTGTATGCCTTTAGGTAACAACAGTGTATGTTTCGGAGACTTCAATGATGTTAATAGTCCAACAGTTTCTGTAACATATACATGCATATTAAAGTAATATCCAATATTTTTACAATGAACATGTCCAGGAAATATTTTCTATATTTAAATTCTGCTTGTTAGGTAGATGCGCATTACCCAAAATACCAAAGTACCAAAGTAAAGTAAGTGCATCAAAGTCACACATTAAAAGGCAGTTTGGATTTGAATTGAATTGACACTAGAAATGTATGATTTTTTTTAAACAAATGCACACCTAGTTAATACCAATAGCATTTCCATTTATTTGAATGCAGGATAAAAGAGCATTGTCAATTAAATGCCTTGCTAACGGGCATAGGTGCCACGGCCGAGGATCAAACTCCAGACTTTCCAAGTACATGGATAGCAAGGCACCTTAGACCGCTTGGCCGCGGCACCTCGACCATATTGTTGATATGACAATATAAAATTGAATATTTATTCCTTACTGTTTTATCAAATGGAAGTGTTAAGGAACATAGCCATGAGCAAACATGTACATGTATGTGTGATTAGTGAAATTTTCTATGCTAGAGACTTGAATTTATTAATACTGCACTTTCAAATTAGTGCTTAATAGCACTTTACTTTGCATCATTCAACAACAAGCTTTTAAAAAAAGTACATACAATACATGTAAGTTATGATTATAATTCAAAACAATTGTTGGTATTGGAATCACTTGTAGTGAATGGAGTTAGGGTAATTTTATTTATGGCACAAGTACTGTCTGCATACCAACCTAGAGCTTAAGCTCACAAAATTAATCAAATTATACTTGAAAGGTTTTATATCATGCTTTGCTTTCATCTTGATCTTTTTTCATGTTACCATATCTTTGGCACTTGGTTTTCTTCCCACTTTTTTTTCTTAAAAAAGACAATCAAGACATACATTGTAAGCTGTACATTAAGTATTTATAAACAAATCATTTCAAATCATATTCTAAAAACTGAAATGAAAATCCTTCAAGGCAAACTGATACAACTCTCACAGATAGTAATTTTATTTGAGAAAGTTAATGGGATTAACATTGCTTTGATAGGTAATTTGTGACCAGCCATCCCGAATCCAACTACAGTGTATATGTTGCCAAAATGAATTATGAAATTTTTATTGAGTTTAAATTATTTCATCTCAAGCTTTTAAAAGGTATATAACATGTCAAAATTAATCCATTATAACCCACATACATGTAAGTCATTGATTGAATGCAGAAGAAACTTTTTAAATAGGGAAAAACAATGTTCAAAGTTTAGGGTCCATTCAAGCTTAAGATGCAGCGATCTCAGAGAAAAGTCCAAACAGTCCACAAACACTTCTGTCAAGACTATTTTATCTGATTTTCTATCTAAGTTTACTGCTTGAGATTTTGACTGTATATGGAGAAGAAAAATTACTCTTTCCAATTAGTTTTTTTTTTCTTTTTTTTTACAAAAACATAATATTCTGGCTATTTACAGAGAACCTTCCCTAGTGACTTATTGTAGGTTTGGGGTGGCTGGTCACAGTCTAACCAACCTGTATTTCAGAAGAAATCAATGTACAAAATGGATGATCACAATTCACAATCACTGATTGCGAACATGATAAGGCTGTGTCACTCTGCATTGCTCATACATTACTCAAAAAGTGTAATGCCAATTGTTATGTACTTATTACCAAGAGCTCATTGAAATAAATTGTAGTGACAGACTTTTATATTTTGAAAATACTTGAATTCACAATTCCATCAAAACAAATTGTGCAGAAAATATTGATAAAATAATGATAATGAAAAAAGCAAATGTACTATTATGGACTAAGTGCTTGGAGAATGAGAACCCTGTATTTGGTATTCATGCCTATCTTGAAGATACATATGCTATTAGATGTTGCTTAAAATATTTACATAAACTTCTCCATACCAATACATGTTCATCATGATCTAGTCATTTGTGGTAATAACACTATTACTTCCTCAGAATCTATAAAAGGATGGTCTGTCCACCAATTTATGGTTTTTGGATGACAAACTTAAAACCTTAACTTATAATGGTATGACAAAGAGAATGAAGCCTCTGAAACATAGAACTTACATGTACATGTATTTACATGTACATATATACATACATGTCTCAGATACCTTGAAAATTTGAGAAAATGCAAAGATTTATTTAAATCTTTGTATATTAAAATGTTCCTAAATATTGTATTTGTGCGTATGTGTGTAAGTATGCATGTATCTACACACTGAGTAACCTGAATTTGATTGAGGATAACACACGTTTACAAATGTAAAATTCAATCACAAATACAAGTTCTTTTGTATATCATTAAAAATTTGAAAATCTGATGAAGAAATACTCATTCATGTAATTTTGTAGATCAAAACCAAACATGCTGTTGAAAAAATGCCTAATTTTTCTTATCCAGGACATTGGAATAACACAAAATATGGTGTTAACTCTTGTTTGAAGCCTCCGAAACAAGTGTTAACATAAGTTTAGGATGCCTGTCAATTTGGGAAAATGCAGAGCTTTATTTTGAGCCACTGTATATTACAATATTAATAAACATTACATGGTTTATATGTGTGACTTTTCTTTCTTTTAGTTGATATCTAATGTTTATATTCTGAGTTAGAAATAGGGAAATGCATGTTTTATGAGTGGAAAATCCCATCTCAAATACTTAGCTCAGGTATAACTTAAGAAATATTATTAATTATAAAATCAAATATGTTTCTGTTCTTAAGTAGATCAAAACCAACAACAAAAAAATAAAATGTGAACACTCTCTTATCTATGAATTTAGAATAACAAAAAAAAACATGTGTTAACTTATGTTCGAAGCCTCCTAAACAGAATTTTTATGTTATCAGCGAATTCTGAAAAAAATTGAATTGATATTCATACAATTTCTACCTGAGGCCAGTCTATACAACATAACATATGATTATAATACAAATTTAACCTACAAATTTTGGACTGAAGTAACAAAAAAATAAAAACAAGTGATTTGACTGTTTCGGAGGCTTCAAGTGTTTCGGAGGCTTCAATTGTTAACGGAAAGTTAGTATCATCTCTTATTTTCAAACAGCAAGGAATATCTCTGCTATTTATTGACAGGTGAACTAGGTGTCCATATACTACATTGTGATGTATTGATTGGACAAGTTCCTTCGTTCATATTTATATGGGCAGTCTGTAAAGTTTGTTTCGGAGGCTTCAAAACAGTTAACGGAAAATTAACCTTGATCAGTTAGGCTTTGAAAAAATTGTAAAAAGAAGTGTGATCCAAGATATTTTGTTTTTATTTGGAAGTTTATACTTCAAATGTTGCATAAAGGTCCTAGGGAGCAGAATTTTATTTTTTGAAAACCAATGCTCGGAATACAAAGTTTGTTAGCTATTGTTAACGGAAAATGAAGCCTCCGAAACAACAAATTGGACCACCCCGTTCTCAGAAATAAAGAAGCAGTCACACTAAAAACCTATCTGGTATTTTTCATTGAACATCTAACTTCACATTCTGCATAACAAAAGTAATCATCAACATTCCAGAAATAAGAAAGGGCATTCCAAAAAAAGTCTATGTATTTTATGTACACAAAAAAGGTGCAACTTAGGGTACTTATGTGCCTGCCAAAATTAAACGAAGTAATGAGTGAAGATGTCTATGCTACCCGAGGTAGCACTCATTGAGGTTACTCATATGCCAAAGCATCTTTAAATTATGTGGCTTTATGAGACTGCTACAGATAAAAACATTGAAATTTCAGAGTTACACCATATATTGTGAAAATGACCATATATCAATTTTCTGCTGGATAGTAGAGTTGGTCAAATCACATGGGGACTTGCATGGCTTCAACAGTTTGAACAGCCTGCTGCAAGTAAGCCAATCAGGAAGGTGGAAGAAAGACTTCACTCTCCTGGGCCAAGGGTCCTGAATTAAACACAAATGTTAGCGATTGAATTGTACATTGCGGTCAATGCAATCAATCATTCAAAAATGCTCTACAATGATTGCTAAGCTTTGTGTTACGGGGACCCAGATATCTCTACACAGAACAGCAGGCTTTACAGCCGGTATACTTTATGCATTTGTACATACACTGTGATAATGGTGGAGGTGAAATCATGTGCCAAACTGAGATTAACATTATCTTAGTAGAATGCGATCTTAATGCAGGAGTGAGAAATAAGTGAATGTAAGATTAGTGAAGAATTATATTACAATTCAGGAAAATTCTGTCCTTGAATTGCTATTTCTTTTGTTTTTGTAGGACAAACACTTCTGAAAGTTTCCATAAAATCAATGATTTATTTCATATGTATCCAATACATGTTTAAATTACAGTTTTCATATTTTTTTTCATTTCAGTATTTTACAGTATGACTGTAATAGGAGGTAATAAGAAGTTTATGAATGGTGAATGAATTCAAATCAAATGTATTATTTGAACTTACCTGTAAGATTTTTTTTTAACAAAGTCATAAATTGTAATATACATGTTTGTGTCTGTTGTGTTTTTTGTTTTACACTATGATTGTTTCTGTCATAGAGAGCTATGGGGGGTAAGGACAAGGAGAGAAGGATATAGAGAAACAGGCATAGGATGAGGGAAGGGAGGAAGGAGAAAAAAGAGAGAATAATAAAGATAGGTAGAAGAGTTAGTGGATCAGGGCAATTGGGGTTAAATAGACCTAAATTATCATGCCAGGGAGTACCAAGGTTGTACAAGGTTATGATTTCATGATTCATCTATCATTTGAATAACACTAGTAGGAGAGATGAAGTAAAATATATGGATAAGAACTAATGTGGGAGTTTAAAGAACAGTTTTGGACATGGGCAGTGTATAAACTACAGTATGAGTAGCTGATGTAAGATATAAAAACTTGGAAAGCCATTAACAAAAAAATGGCAAGTTGAGTCAGCATGACTGGAAATTTCATTGAACTCAGATGTTGTAGGAAGAAATGTGTGACACTTTATTTTATATTTTGCATAGTAAAAAAACAATGTTATCTGCACACTGGCATACTGGAAGGGTGGCAGTCACATGCTACATATGGTATATAACCTAATTAATTTCAATATACTAGAATATATGAAAAGCTTTATATAAATTGATGTTCAAAATACTTTTAAAATACATACAGTACAGTGAGTTATTTGACAAGATCACTTGTTTGCATACCAACAATACTAAATTCACAAATGAAAATGCTATAAATTATTTTACACCCAGTATGAATAAATTTTCAGCACTTCTGAAAATTTAATGAAAATTTAGTGAAATTATGCTTTGATTTTCTTTTTCACTATATGTTCATTTTAATCTAGTTGATGTTTGGGTGGAGTGGGTTGGCAAATAACTGAATATCTCAGACATAATTTATTATTTTTTTAAACACAATGATTGCACATAAAAATTCATTTTCATAACTTGAATAGGTAAAGGTACAGGGACACTATAGTTAAAGTTGAAACAACAAGATTTTGATGGTGAATATGATTCAACAGGTGCGCTTGCTCAAACTTTAGGATATAAGATGACAATTTTATTTCCCCCAATCATAATGTTGAGAATATTATTGCAATGAATGCCCTACTGTGAGCTAAATTGAATGGACTCGGATTCATGTTTGCTTTCAATATTCAGTTTATTGATTCATATCCTTTGACCTGCTTGCCTGTTGATATCTATATGGATTAAAGGAGTTTGTTCTGACTTCTCTTTTATTTTTACAAACCCCATTATGGAAGAAAACGTGATCAAACTTTTGCTACGTGAATATTGTTTGATTTTTCTTCTCAAAGCTAAATGTATTATTCTAGGGCAATGGGTTCATAGTCAAGAAATGGAGCCCTGAAAAGAACATGGGGCCTGAATTAGGATTTGTATTGGGAATGGTGGTAATAACTCGCCCTAGTTTAGGTATACCCCTAGTTTAGAGCGTTGACGCTGAATGAGAATATGGTTACCAAGGCATGTAGTTACCTTGTGAGATGGGTTATATTATCCCAACATCGTTGAGTTCAAGAAAGTGTCAATCTCTCAAAGTGAGACAGACATGAATGTAAATCAAATTATCTTTTTTCCCAACTTTTTAGCCCTCCAAAGGCCTTTTATTGAATCAAATAATATCAAAATATACAAAAGCAAACATTACGCAAACAAGAAAAAAACTAAACAATAATAATACTTAAACCTTTCTCTCAAGTAAATAAAAAATGAAGTGACATCCATTTAGTATTAAATTTGTTAAACAAACCCGATATAATCGCTGATGTGGTTTACGGTACACCACTGTTTCTACAACACTTCACATGGTGTACCGTAAACCACATCAGCGATTGTACATACCACCATGCAAACCTTCAAACAACACCAAACCCGATATAGAACTAATATATCTCTCATCTTCATAATATTGTATAATTTTTTTCTTTGCATATGTAAACACTGGTTTTTGTCTCACCTGCATAGCAGAGTGAGACTTAATGCGCCGCTTTTCCGACGGCGACGGCAGCGGCGGCGGCGTCAACACCAAATCTTAAGGTTAAGTTTTTGAAATGACAGCATAACTTAGAAAGTATATGGACCTAGTTCATGAAACTTGGCCATAAGGTTAATCAAGTATTACTGAACATCCTGCCTGAGTTTCATGTCACATGACCAAGGTCAAAGGTCATTTAGGGTCAATGAACTTAGACCATGTTGGGGGAATCAACATCAAAATCTTAACCTAAGGTTAAGTTTTTGAAATGTCATCGTAACTTAGAAAATATATGGACCTAGTTCATGTAACTTGGACACTCTGTTAATCAAGTATTACTGAACATCCTGCATGAGTTTCACGTCACATGACCAAGGTCAAAGGTCATTTAGGGTCAATGAACTTTGGCCAAATTGGGGGTATCTGTTGAATTACCATCATAACATTGAAAGTTTATGGATCTGATTCATGAAACTTGGACATAATAGTAACCAAGTATCACTGAACATCCTGTGTGCATTTCAGGTCACATGACCAAGGTCAAAGGTCAATGAACTTTTGCCGTAATGGGGTATCTGTTGAGTTACCATCATAACTTTGAAAGTTTATGGATCTGACTCATGAAACTTGGACATAAGAGTAATCAAGTATCATTGAACATCCTGTGCGAGTTTCAGGTCACATGACCAAGGTCAAAGGTCAATGGATATTGGCCATGTTGGGGGTATTTGTTGAATTACCATCATAACTCTGTAAGTATGTTGGTCTAGTTCATAAAACTTGGACATTAGAGTCGTCAGGTATCACTGAACATCTCATGCGAGTTTCAGGTCACATGACCAAAGTCAAAGGTCATTTAAGGTAATTGAACTGTGGCCATTTTAGAGGTAATTATTAGATTGCTGTCATAACTTTCAAAGTTTATAGATATAGTGTATAAAATGTGGATATAGGGGTAATCAAGTATCACTGACAAGTTTTAGGTCACATGATCAAGGTCCAATGTCAATGAACGTAGTATTGTATCATTATATGAATGGTGTTTTTTGTGAGTAATTATTTAAATGGTGTTTTTCAGCACTGCTGCTATATTGAATCCGGGATTGAATCGCGTGATGCAGGTGAGACCGCCAGAGGCATTCCACTTGTTTACTATTTACCTTTTGAAAAAATAAATGCTGTTTGATTATACATACCAAACAATTCAATGCATCATTTCTATTCTCATCAAAATCAAAGATTACATTTTTCAAACTAAACTTAACATGTGCCTGAGAACATTCATTAATCCAATTTTCTGTTTTCTTCCAAATTTCTTTACTAAATTTACATTCATTAAAAAAGTGTACAATATCTTCCAGCTCCCTATTACAAAATGAACATTTTTCATTTTTAACAATCTTCATCTTATATAATTGTTTGTTCAGAAATAATATTCTATTTAATACCTTATACTGAAAATATCTTAAACCAATATCTGAAGTAAAACGAAATATCATGATATGGTATTTTTCCATTTTTATTTAATCAGGAGGGTCTTTTAAATACCGATCCCATTTTGAACATATTAAAGGAACACATTTAGTTTTTCCAATCAAAGTTTTATAGATATATTGACATACTTTTCGGTCATGAACTAATATTTTAATATGTGAAGGTATCAAAGGATTTTCTATATTTTTTTCACAAGTTTCAACATTTATTCGATATCGACACTTTATTGTTTGTCTTATAGAAAAATAAGACAAATAATTTACTTTAAAACAAAATTTTTGTTCATATTCATCATGAGTAAGTAAATTTCCTTTATCATCAATCAAGTCATTAATAAATCAAATCCCCTTTTCATACCACGATTGAAAATATACAGACTTATTCCCTATTGTTTCTCCTCAAAGGATAGGTAAGCCAATTATTTTTCCCCGCTTGAATTAACAAAAACATAGCATGAAATACGTCTTTCCAAAATGCATTAACAACTTCATGAGATAATGACAGAAAATATTCATCCCCAAACATTGGCGTAAATCCCGGGGGATGGGGGGATATGTCCCCCCCCCCCACTTTTTGGAGAGGGGGGATGGCGTGTACAAATATTCCCCCACTTTTTAAGAAAGAAAATATATTTTGATTAATCCGTTAGTAAAATCTTTGAATATCTGTCATAAACAACCATCATATTTTAAAATTTCTATTTGAAAATGCGACTGAAAACCAAAAAAAAAAATTGTTATTTTTGGCTTGCTCGCTTTGCTCGCTCACTCATATTTTAGAATTTCTGTTAGAAAATGCAATTAAAAACTAGAAAATTGTTATTTTTGGCTCACTCGCTTCGCTCGCTCGCAAAATAAATATTAAAATGTGTGTAAGAAGGTCTGTGGTGGGCAGTGAGAGTGTGTGCTTATACCTAAGTGTGAGATCGACAGAAAAAAAATCGTCAAAAAAGTCAATCATCCCCCCACTCCTCAGAGTGGATTTACGCCGGTGTCCCCAAATTATAATACAAATGGCTTAGTTAAAATGACTTCATCAGATAAAAGACGTCATCACATTTTCCTAAAATCATTCTCCGAATCCATGGAAGCTTTAATGACATATTAAAAAAATCAATGTCTGGCATCTTAAGACCCCCTTCTTCATAAGCACCAACAACCTGTTTTCTACTAATCTTGTCTGGCTTGTTCTTCCATATAAAATTTAAGAACTTTACTTTTATGACTTTCATTAACTTAGCAGAAAGAGATGGAATTGACATAAACAAATGATTAAATTGTGGCAGTAATAATGATTTCACAACTGTAATTCTACCCAGAACAGTGACATTTCGTTTAATCCAGGAAATCATTAGACGTTTTATTTTGTCGAAAATTATATCGTAGTTATAATCGGGTATTTTATCAGTAACTACATGAAATTCGACCAAGGTACCGAAAAAATCATTATGCACAAAATTAACTTGTTTTCCATCTAGTTGTATATCTTTTTCATTTTTTAAAGCACCTATCCAAATTGTATTAGTTTTTTGCATATTGACCTTCAACCCACCTTAATCAGCAAATGAATCCAAAATATTTAGTACATTACAGAAACTGACGAGTCGCAACACATGCAAGGGACATATCCCTGCCCCCCTGACGAGTTAGCCCCTGACTAGTGCTAAATAAATGTCATTTACTTGTGGTTGAAGACCTTCTTTTTTTTTGCTTGTCATTTTTGTTTCTGGTGCGAAATGTCCTTTACTTGCGGGTCAAGACCTTTTTTCTTTTTTTTGGCTTTTTTTTGGCTTGTCAATTTTTTTGGAAAATCCTAGGTACGCCACTGGGTAGTCCCAATAATTACTTCTTAGTTTTATTCTTATAAATCAACATAAATATATAATATCATATCCTTATTTATATAATGCAAGCGCGAAGCGCGAGCAAATTTGTTGTTGTTGAAATTTTATGTATTTTTTACTAAAATTTGGACATTCTATAGGCAATGTTTTGTTATCCTGAAAAAGATGTGTATGCAACTATACTACGAACGCGAAGCGCGAGCAGAAATTTTTGATACACGTTTTGAACTGATCGAAAAGGTAGGCCTACCTATATACTGCTTGCAGTTAGCCATGAATACGTTAGATATTTCAACAATCAAATAATGCGAGCGCGAGCTGAAAATTTTTGACACTTTTACCTAAAGAATGGAAATTATATGCACTTTTTGTAACTTAAACAGAATAGGTGTATAACTTAATATTTGATATTCCGATTTAAAAAAAGGAACATTTTCAGCTCTATATTTCAAGCACTTTGTAGGAAAATTGTGAGGTGGATAATGGATCGCACTTAATAAGAGCTGATATTTTTTATTATTATTACTTTGCGTTTTGACATAGGACCGGGACATCCTTAGGACATGTCATCATATGAAAATGATGACTATCTTTCTATTCCTCTTGCTGAGCGCGAGATGAAACGAAAGGGACAATTTAATTATTAAATTGATATCTTATTTATCAATGCATAAAGAGGGCGCGGAATTAATGCGAGTGCAAATTGCGAGCCGAAATTGTTGATAAACTGTCATGAAAAGGGGATTTTAAGTAGTTTGTTGTGTAATCAATATTGAAACATACATAACTCGCCAATCAAAATGTGAGTGTGCAGCGCTAACTGATACGTTTTGACAATCAGACCTGAAAAGGGATATTTTGAAAACTTGGAATACACAAAAATAATAAGTACCTGATGAATCAAAAATGTTAATATTCAAACCATAAAACTTACATTTTTACAGAGCACTTTATAAAAATCAATTTGTAAATCACACAAAATAATGAAAGTTCGATTTCCGAGGTGAAATATGTTTTGTATATTGACTTCCAAACTTGATATTTAAGCTCCATATTGAACAAGTTATGTAAATCACCTAACAGTGCGAAAATTTAATATAGTGACATGAAAGATTATTTTTATTTTCCAAGTCTTCCCCTCATTTTAATCTTTTTTTTTATTCACTCGTCCTCCTCCTCTTCTTTTTTCTCCTCTCTTTTCTTTTTTTTTTCTTTCCTTTCTTTTGCTCCGCCAATAGGGGGGCCCCCTGGATCCGCCTATGCATATTGTATCTTTAACTACATGCAACTGAAAAATAAGGATTCAAACACTCTGTTCCTGAAAATATGATTCCTCTAAGGAGAAGTAAGATCTCTGTGGTTAATGTTTGAATTGTATCTGACAGAATAAAAAAAATATTGAGTTTCTTTGAGACAAAATTAAAAATATTGAGCCTTTTTTGTAGCTGAAAGAACCACGACATAGTGGGAAACAGTAATATGACGTTTAGCCATGATTTTGATGAAATAACAAAGAAGATACATTGTGTTTAGTACAAAAAAGGGGGCATTGAAAGTAAATATTTTTTGTATCCATGTGAAAATGCAATGATTCATCTATTTGTTCTATCTATCAAGCTATCTACTAGTACATAATATTCAAATGCATACATTAATCAATATAGAGCACAGCCATGTCTGAAATGGACTATGAGGTTGAAATAAGTATCATCTGAAAATTGTAAGATTAATTGAGCAAAACACTGAAAATTCCATTAAAATCAAATGGAAGAAAATGAAGTTACAAAGTTCTCAATGTTTTGTATAATTTTGGTGAAAAACATTGATGCACATAAAATCCTAAATAGGCATGTCAACCTGAATATCAATGATTGGGCTGATGATGCTGACATACCTGCCTTTTAGAGCCCAGCTTATCCCGCCCAGTCTCCTTCTCATGCGTGTATCACAGCCCATCTTAATACACTTGTGTTTGCTTTTTTTCAACTCTTTATTTCAAAGCCTGTTATTTCAACATGTAGTACACCTTTAAAGGACAAGTCCACCCCAATGAAAAGTAGATTTGAATAAAAGGAGAAAAATCCAACAAGTATGACACTGAAATTGTTAAAATCGAATGTGAAATAAGAAAATTGTGACACTTTAAAGTTTAGCTCTATTTCACAAAACAGTTTTCTGCACATCCTGGTTGGTATGCAAATAAAGAGACTGATGATGTCATTCACTCACTATTTCTTTTGTATTTTATAATGTGAAATATGAAATATTCTAATTTTCTCCTCATTGTCAAGTAAAACAATTTCTCCCTGAATATGTGAAATAAGCATTATTTTAATACTAAATAGTTTAGTCAAGTTGGCCCTCGTCAAATTTGTAAAAAATGAAATATTGTATAATTCAAACAATAAAAAACAAAAGAAATACTGAATGACAGACATCATCCACTGTCTCATTTGCATGTCACTGATTTGTGCATAATTTAATTGTTTGTGAAAAATAAGCGAAAATTTAAAATGTCATAAATTTCTTGTTATATTTCTGATTTTGATGACATTTTCAGCATTATGTGGACTTGACCTTTAAATACTTTGAAAGGCCTTTATTTTGAAGTGAAACATGAATAGCAGGGGCTTCGATCCCTGTTTCGGGGGAGGGTGGAAGGTACAAAAATTACCTAAAGTGGGCCGTGATTTGCTTGCCAATAATTATTTTACAGAATTTTGCCCCCAAAATGAATTATTTTGTATATAATATTTTTTATGCCAAATTTAGTGCTTTCTAATGCCTTTTAAAATATGTAGGCCCTATTGCTTTTCATATAATAAAGTTTCCAAGTTGTCCAAATTATTAGGGGAGGGGACATATCTTTAGTAATTCCCCCCCCCCCCCATTGATTTTGACAACTTGAAAAGTTGCGGATGGACCCCCATGGTGAGTATAGGGTTAGACAGTTATAGTTTGGTTTTTACTAAGCATATATCCTGATAGGAAATCATAATCACAAAAAGAGATACACATGTATAATGTCCTTACAAGGTTATCCATATTTTAGCCACTATAAAAAGGATGACAAGGTGGAAAACATGAACTTCTAAGGAGTCTTTATGGCAATACCTACATCGAAGTAAGTTAAAATGATGGCATGAGAAAAAAATGTACGGGTCCTAATCCCACCACCACCCCCCCCCCCTCCCCCACCGGAAACTGGAAATCATTGTACAATATAGAAATGATTTAAAATCATGAGTCATATGATGATATGATATATTTTTTTAGCTTACGTTTAGAATAATAAAGCAAAGAACATTCTTTTATTTCATGGGGCAATGAGTGCCATACATCGGGTCGTCTATGTCTAATGGATTTATAAGCAAGGACTGTTTTGGGATTACTAAGGTGAAACTTGTTGGAACCTCTTGTATTGTGGTCATGAATCTGGGTATCGCGTACAAACATTGAATTGAAATTGAGTGTGGAACCAAGTGATTAGTATAATTGAACATAAAGTTTGCAGTTTTTAAGATATTGATATCAGATATTTTTAATAATTATGTTCAGTTTTTTAAATTTGGATCAGTATGGGCTAATTAAGGAGAACCTGTATAAATTATTATGGTTCTTTTATGCGGTAACAATAAGGAATGTACATTTCCTTTGGTTCCACAACCCCACGCAATATCAGCCTAAGATAAATAAGATAATAATGAAAGAATTGTACAATAGTATAATAGACTTTGGCATTAACGTATCTTTTAGTTTAAACATTATACCAATAATTCTAGAAATATGAGTTCTTAGATGCTGAAAATGCAAATTCCAGTTTAAATATTGATTACGAATAATGCCAAGAAATTTAACATTAGTTTTTCATTCAATTAGGGTATTATCTATTAAGATTTGGCACTGGTCTTCCTTAATGTTTTTGTTTGGGTTGTGAATATAATATAATCTGTTGTACTGAGATTAAGAGATAACTTGTTACATTATAGCCAAATAGTTAGTTTAGGCAATTCTACATTGAAAGTGACTATCATTAAAATACAGAAATCAAATCAAATGGTGCATGTGCCAAAAAGCTGCGTAATAAAAGTCCCGAGCGAGCGAAGCGAGCGGAAAAAAAACTTTTTCATGCACTTTTCCTTTGCTTTCTTTTCCTCCTTTTCTTTTCTTTTTGTTTTTTTTTGTTCTCGGTTGTAGAACTTTTGGGGGCCATGGCCAAACCGCCAGTGCTATGCGGATGGGTGCTAGGGCGGAGCCCCCGGAACCTTTTGATATCAAAGCCATTTTAAACCTTACAGATTGCCACTATTTTTAATCAAATCGCAGATATATTATACAGTATATATCTGATTGAGTAGAAGAAATAACCACTGTTTCACGATGTATCAAACGTAGTAGGAATAGCTTATTCCTACTACGTTTGATACATCGTGAGACAACTGGTTATTTCTTCTACTCAATCCTTCACCACGATGAACCTCTTCCACATCACCAGTATATATCTGTTACACAACACATTAATTCAACGCAGTTGAGCAATGAAACAAATATTTTGAGGGGACGCAACATAGCAATGTGGGAAAATTTGTAAAAAGTAGCCAGCAAGCAAAGCCAGCCCGAAAAATTGGCCGTTTGAAATGAAATTCTAATTATTTGATATATTTTTACATTATATTCAGCAAATAACATATTTCATTGTTTTCCATTCATTTCATTACGTTGCCTCCTATTTTTGGTGTGGAACCAATACCACCCCCCCCCCATGTACGCCAGTGATTGAACGTAAAGCTTTATATAGGAAGGGTCCGGCGTTGGCGTTTTAGAGACATTTGAAGGGAAGAGCCCGTACTGAGTGGGGGTATGGGGCAGAGCCCCCGGTAGCTTTGGACATGTTGGAGATTTAGCCAAAGTAAACATTAAAGGAGAATTAAACCTTTGGAACATGATAGCTTGTGTGAAAACAGAAAAATCAAAGAAACAGATCAACAAAAGTTTGAGAGAAATCGGACAAATAATGAGAAAGTTATGAGCATTTGAATATTGCGATCACTAATGCTATATAGAGATCCTCATATTGGCAATGCGACAAAGATGTGTGATGTCACTTGTGAACAACTCTCCCCATTACTTTAGTATATATTTCACTTAAACTGCCTCTTTCATCACATCCATCAGTAGACCATGTGTTCTTTCTACAGGAGGGCATGTAATACAGATTTTTAAAGAATACATCATGGATAAAGAGTTTGTATCACCATAAGAAAAAGCAAAAAGATACATTTTGGGGGTATTTTATAACCCATCAAAGGGAAAGTTGTTCACATGTGACATCACACATCTTTTTCGCATTGCCAATGTGAGGATCTCCATAGCATTTAGTGATTGCAATATTCAAATGCTCATAACTCTCTCATTATTTGTCCGATGTTTCTCAAACTTTCGTTGATCAGTTTTTTTTTATTTTTCTGTTTCCACATAAGCTATCTTGTTCCAAAGGTTTCATTCCCCTTTAAAGAGACTTTTTGACGGTAACTCTTGCGAGCGTAAAGCTATACAGGGCATATAACGAATAACACGCAAGAGGATATTTCAAGCCTTTGGCTAGGGACATTTGTCCTGATTGCCACGATTATTGCATAAAATTTAACAAGCTGAATGATTATAATTATGTAGTCCATCTTTCTTCCCGTTCCTTATTTTTTAATCCTCAGCAGCCCGGTCGTGTTATTAAGGTTTTTTTTCTTGTCCCTTTTCTTTGTTATCCAGATGAGCTCTTGGCTCATTCCATTCTATCTACCTTAATTTCCCGCTTTTGTTGGCTATTTTGTCATCTTTTGATTTATTTCCCTTTCGTACTATTTGTGGTAATGTATTAGTAGGCCCGTTTTTCGGAATGATTTGTTCTTTCTTACATGTTCTTCTTTCGTTCCTTTTCCCGCTTCCCTTCCGTTTTCCCTTTTTCCCCTTATAATAATTATTTTCATTTGTTCCCTTTTCCTTTTCCTCCTATCCTCTCCCCCCTTTTCCTTCCCCTTTCCCTTTCTTTCTCTCTCCCTTTTCTCCTTTTCCCGGTGAAATCCGCCAGGGGGATGGACTGCCCCCCCCGCCTGTTCCGCCACTGTCTATTCCTTGAAACGCGTAACAGAAGCTATGCTGTAAAGACAGGGAAAATCATGCTGCACTTATTTTTACAGCTCTTCGGGCCTTTTCACACGTGAATCTTGAATCATATTGTAATGGTGATTGCAATTCGTTTTATAATCATCGCACCTTTCACACGGAATTCACTCTGGAGTAGAATTTGAATTCGTGATTGTGATTAGCGCTCGTGATGGTTTTCACAAGTGCTAAAAATTCGTCATTAGCCTTATTTTTCACTGTAGTAGACCGGCCAAATGTCAAAAAGTGCTCTAGATAAGGATTCGACGGCAAAATTTGTTAATGCTCGGCATCCAATCTAAAAGTCTTGCAAAAATACCCAGGAAAAGCGTACGGCCGGATGCCAAGCGCAATTTTGCGTGAAAGTGTCATTTTTAGCGTAAAATCTGAAAGAATGTCGAAAATCACGCAGTTTGATATTTTGACGGATTATCATCATATTTGTGATTATCTTTGATATGGAATTACTTTTATTCAGAGTTTCAAATTATAAATCTCATAAATATGCATTTCAAATTTGAATATTACACACACACATATAGCACAGTGAAACATAAAACCGCGATTTTCTCAAAATAAAAGTTTGTGAAAATTATCAATAGTTTGAAGTTTTTTACGCAACTTAAATTTTTTTTATTTCAATTCGTTTATCCATCGAATGTAAAGTAAATGTCCTAATGCCACAAATATTAAAAGAATTTTCAAGTAAGATAGAAGATATCTCATTTTATGTTATCCGAAAGGAGACAATGTACATTTTACCAGGTGCGCATTTTGAAAGAAAAATTGAAAATGCCGTACATTATGTACATAATTACATGTATAAGTACATACTAAAGCGAGTTTTTAATTACATGTATAAGTACGCACTAAAGCGAGTTTTTAATTGGATAGCACATTTTGTCAATTCTTTGCATCCCAGCTATAATCTTGAGGAAATACTGAGGAATAACGTATGGGCGGATGCCAAGTACACTTTTGCGTGAAAGTATCATTTTTAGCGTAAATTCTGAAAGACTTTCGAAAATCACGCATTTTGATATTTTGACGGGACTTGTAACATAATTTGATTTCCTTTGATATGCGATTATATATATTTGGAGTTTCAAATCATAAGTCTACTAAATATGCATTTCAATTTGGAATATAACACACACATATATGGCACTATGAGATATAAAATCGTGATTTACTCAAAATAAAAGTTTGTGAACACTATCAATAGTTCTAAGTTTTTTTACAACTTAAATTCTTCGATTTAAATGGGTTCATCTATATTGAATATCGATCGTTTCTAATGTCTCAAATATTAAAAGAATTTTCAAGTAAGATGGAAGATATATTTTCCGAAAGGGGACATTCAAAATTTATCGGGGAGGGAGGGGGCCATTTAGAATGTAAAATTGAAGATACCGTACATTATAAACATAATTACATGAATAAGTACATACTTAAAACGAGTTACAAAATTTCTGGCCACAACTGCCCCCGCAACTGCCCCCCCCCTGCCTAAAGTCATGTGTAGTCTCCGAAAAGGATTACATGGAGCTGAAAGTATCCCATTTTCAAGATAATATACCCAAAGTATTCTGCTCGCGATTCGAGTGTATATTTTATTTTGGTTTAGCGAGATAGGCACCCTACACAGAATTACAAAAAGATGCCAAATAAATTTTCGACTCGAGCTTCGCGCTGGCATTAATAAATGAGATAAACAACTTGCTATCTGTTAGAAAAACATGCTTGAAGTGTCAATTTCTTAGAAAATTATAAAATAAATTAGCTCGCCGTTCGCGCTCACATTGTTTAGTTAAATACGCATCCAGTCCATTATTAAATAAATGTGCATACTGTATGTCAAATTTTTAGCTCTGAGTGTCTCCCAATTTTAGCTCGCACTTTTGCTCTAACGTTTTTGTTTAGTACGATATTCATATTTTTCCTACATTAAAAACATGTTTCAAATCATTCGTTTAATTCGAAATTTTCAGCTCACGCTTCCCGCTCGCATTAAATCCTATAATTAAATACTGATTATTGTTCATGATTTGACGGTTTGTATTTAACCTCATTTGCTAAAAAAGCATGAATGCTTCTAAGCAAGCAACCAGGGGATCGATGGCTTAAGGTATCCTCCGAGGGACCTATAATGAGGATTAAAATGCCTTATACCATTACTAGTAAGGTATTTAAATGCCTTACTAGCGCACCAAGTGGGAATCGAACCCAGGCCACCGGAATCCGAAACCCCCTCTTGAGCTATTGCACCTTAGAATGTTTCGTTTCTAATAAAAAAAAAAAGCCAGCTCGGCTTGTACTGGTTTTTTTTTAACAGATACATACCATTCTTTATTTCAAAACGTCATCAAAATGTCCAGTTTACGGATTGGAATAAAAAAAAACAGATTGCGTCTCGCGCTCGCATCAATAGCCTATATATTATTTTAAAAAAAATATGTATTAAATGCTCCGTTTTAATGTCAGAATATTAAAACTTTCTGAAATTTCTAACATTACCATAAGATACGAATCATGTTCATGATTACTCTTACGAATAATTGTGTAACTTTCTAACTTTCAGCTCCTAATTTCATGGCATATACAAAAACTGCTTGCGCTTCGCGTTCGCATTCAAATAGGCCTTGTCAGATACTTAATCGTGCTTGTGAGAATAAAGCTAATATATATGTACTTAATAATAAATATTTGATAAAAGAATCTATTTTGATACTCCCTGCAACATACCAAGGCCCTCCCCCGTGCTCCTCTGCTGACAAAATCCTAGCTAAGTACACTGCTGGTGAGCGAGCTGACTGATCAAGTCTATTTAACAAAAGCATTAATTTAGGGAACAATTTGTGTTTATTAAGGAAAAAATGTTTTAAATACAATATTTACATTCAATTGAGGTCATAATAAACAAATAGATATATAAATAAACATATAAATAAATAAAATAATAAATAAATGACCCCCTCCCCAACAAGCTTTCTATTATTTTGCTTCTGTTGTTTTATGTTTTTTTTCTTGAATTTTTTTGGGGGCAAGTTTCCCCCTCCCCCTCACTTCCATGCATCTTCCATCTAAAGGCTTACGTCAGTGTCCGTAGCTCATTTTAAATTTAAAAGTTATGATGACATTTCAAAAAAATACCCGCATATGGCCAAAGATCAGTGACTTTAAATGACCTTTGACCTTAATCATGTGATCTAAAACTTGTGCAAGACGATCAGTAATACCTGAATACTGTTATTAGTGTCATTATTTTTTTCTATATGTTCAAAATTATAATGAAATTTAAAAAAAAACGTAACATTGGTTAAGATTTCAAGGTAGATAGGATGCTGTTATATCAAAACTGCCGTCGCCTATGCCGGAAAAGTGGCCCCCTTAGTCCTGCTCTGCTATGCAGGCGAGACAAAAATTAGGAATTGCCGTGGCAATAACCATATTTTTTTTAGACTTTGATAATCCAATAACTGAAGTAAAATGTAGATTGAAAGAGTAGGTTAAAAAATGCTAGTTCAATCGTTTTATTTACACATGAATGTTTTAGGATATAGATATTCATATAAAATTAATGTTACCATGGTAACAGCGAATTAAATATCAGACCTATTTATGAATTTCCCCACAGGTAGATTTACGTTCAGCACCAATTCATTCGCGGAAATAGCAAGAAGATCGAACTATACAAAAGTAAACATAATCCCATATAATATCATGACGAGTATCGCACTGATTAACAGTATATAATTTATGTGCAATATAGATGTAATATTGTGCGCTGTTTTTTTTTTTTTTTAACATAAATCCGCATCCGATAAATGTACATTGTTATCTTTCGCATATATAACATAAAATGATATATCTTGCATCTTATTTCATTTTTTTTTCACTATAAGTGACATGACAACAATTATTATATATTTATTAGGTTAGCGCTAAAATGGACGAAATTGGGATGCGGAACACAAACATTATACCATTGATAGTTTTTCACAAACTTTTATTTTGAGTAAATCACGATTTTATATCTCATAGTGCCATATATATGTGTGTTATATTCCAAATTGAAATGCATATTTAGTAGACTTATAATTTGAAACTCCAAATATAAATAATCGCATATAAAAGGAAATAAAATTATCTTACAAATCCCGTCAAAATATCAAAATGCGTGATTTTCGACAGTCTTTCAGAATTTACGCTAAAAATGATACTTTCACGCAAAAGTGTACTTGGCATCCGCCCATACGTTATTCCTCAGTATTTCCGCAAGATTTTTAGCTGGGATGCAAAAAATTGACAAATTGTGCTTTCCAAATAAAAACTCACTTTAGTGCGTACTTCTACATGTAATTAAAAACTCGCTTTAGTGTGAACTTATACATGTAATTATGTACATAATGTATGGTATTTTCAATTTTTCTTTCAAAATTCGCACCTGGTAAAATGCACATTGTCTCCTTTCGGATAACATAAAATGATATATCTTCTATCTTACTCGAAAATTCTTTTAATATTTGTGGCATTAGGACATTTACTTTACATTCGATGGATAAACGAATTGAAATCGAAGAATTTAAGTTGCGTAAAAAACTTCAAACTATTGATAGTTTTCACAAACTTTTATTTTGAGAAAATCGCGGTTTTATGTTTCCTGTGCCGTATGTATGTGTGTAATATTCAAATTTGAAATGCATATTTATGAAACTTATAATTTGAAACTCTGAATAAAAATAATTTCATATCAAAGATAATCAATAATATGATGATAATCCGTCAAAATATCAAAATGCGTGATTTTCGACATTCTTTCAGATTTTACGCTAAAAATGACACTTTCACGCAAAATTGCGCTTGGCATCCGGCCGCACGCTATTCCTGGGTATTTTTGCAAGACTATTGGCTGAGATGCCAAGCATTAGCAAGCGTTAACAAATTTTGCCGTCCAAAGTATAAAAAATCGTTTTGGCCGGTCTACTACTGGAATCATCATTCAAATTAAGATTTTTTTTTTACCGTGTGAAAGGGCGGTAAGAGACATCTGATAAAGAGGTATGAAGCGCTATACAAATAAGCATAATTATCTTTTCATATCTTTTATTTGTTATCAAAAGTGATAAATTCAACATTCACGAGGTCAATTAAGGGAAAAGAAGGCCCTTTATATAGGAATGCTAAAAATGCATCTGTGATAAATAAACTTTAATAGGCCTCCAGGAAGTATGGCCGTATGCAGAATTTTTGTTGGAGGAGGGGAGGGGACAGGGGCGGTATTTTGAGGTAATTTTATCTTTAAAATATTTTATTTTATCTCTTAAAATGAAATTGGTATTCTGAGATGACATTTTATCTCTCAGATAAAATCTACAAATTTATCTTGCGTATAAATTTTATCTTGCGTATCTATGATGATACGCAACAGAGCAGTGACTGCGTAGACCAGACATACCCATCGCGTATCTGGCCATTGCAACGCGGGTGATGTGCTTGCGCCCAAGTTACTTTGAAGAAAAAAACAAACTTAAGAGGGCTATTTTATCTCCGCGACGTTGATTTCGCCAATTTTAAGGTGAATTAACTTCAAATGTTGGCATGAAAATTAAGAAAAATGATATATTCATTGAGAACAACACCTTGAAGTTATTCCTGTACAACCGGGAAGTATTTCATAAGACTTTTCTTGACTAATATTGTCTTTGAAATGATGCTTGAAAAGATGCGAAATAGACTTTGAAAAAAAAAAGAGAGTTGTCAGTTTTGTTAAAAAGAAATCTCTGAAAGACGCGCAAGCGTATAGTGCAAGCGTATTTAATCGGCTTTTGGTTTGCGTTTACACGTTGTTACAGCTCGCGGTTCAGAACCGCGAGCCGATGAAAAAACCTGAAATGATACGCACACCAAAAATATACGTCATAATAAAGACAACGCTGGATCAGTGCGCTTACAATTACGTCACAATGGCAAAGTAAATGAAATGCGCACAAATTGCCGATGCAGAATCGGCTTTCTGTTTACACGTAGTAAAAAAGCCGATTCTGCATCGGCTCGCGGTTCAGAACCTACTACTTTGGTGGTGCAAATTGCCGGTTCTGAACCGCGAGCCGATGCAAGTTACTCACGCTATGAAAAACCGATGCTGCATCGGCTCGCGGTTCAGAACCGCGAGCCGATTCAAATGCCGATAAAGTGTAAACATGGTATAAATCTCACTCCTTCGCCACACCTAGCGGATTGGATTTCCATCGGTTAAATGTTAAGAGAGAGCTATATAAAAGCGCGTTTCTAATTGGATATTGATTTAAAAAATAGGTGTGTCTTACAGAGATAAAATGAAGAAAAAATTTTGCTCAGAATACCAATTCGGAGAGATTTTAAGGGTATTTTATCTCACTGATTTTAACGGAGATAAAATATTTTATTTTATCTGAGATAAAATGGATCTCAGAATACCACCCCAGAATACCACCCCTTTGTGCAACGGGCCCTGGCCCGTTGCACAAAGAGTTGCGTTTAAACGCAACGGGCCCCAGGACACGTAAGCTTTTTAGAAAAAAAAACTCGAATGTGAGGGAGCGAACCGACCAAGCTTGTCATGGGGGGCTTTTGTATAAATGAGATTGAAGGATTTTGTGCATAGTTTTGGTACATTTTTGTGAAAATTCCCCCTGCCCAACCCCGCTCCGCTTCACACTACCATGCCGGGAAGTTTATTTTGGAGGAGTTATGATGAGCTCAATCAATGTTAATGGCCCGGGTTCATGGATCATCCTTTCTCTGAGTTCATTTAAATAGAAAATTTTAACTCCCGATGAAAATTGTGTCTTGAACTGAGTGGAACGAGTTCTATATGACCTCTGTGAGGAACAAGGTCACTTGATTTCTAGCTTATAGTCTCAATATTTTCATGGCAATATAAATTTCATAACAATATTCTTTTAAAAGTGACCATTTAAGTTTTGTACTTGTGGATATTTATTAAAAGAGTTTGGTTGAATAAAATGATATAATACCGTTTTCCGATATTTGATAATATTTCGTTTTCATATATCTTTGCTTTTTGTTAATCAAAATAAAATATTGATTGTATTGCATTGTACTTCATAATATGAATAGTAGGATAGCATTGATAACAAGACAAATTGAATAATTGTGAAGAAAACAAAAGAAGGGCAAAATGCGAACAAGTGCAGCCCCTTTAACACCATCTCAAATCGTGCAAGACCACCTCTTCTGCCCTGTTTAGCACGTTATCCTGAAAATTCATTAGGCCTACATAATTTGTCTTACCAACTTAAAATCTTCATAGAGCGTTCGTGTATAGTTAAAACAAAAGCAACATGCTGAGGAGGTCATAAAACAACCGAAGACAAAAAAAATTTCATTATCCCTTTGTTTTCCGGATTTACAATTCCTTCTTTATGGACACTCTGTTCTTTGATGGAGTTGACCATTGATACGTTTGACGGGGTATGTACAACCATGGACCTATACGATATTAAGAATGAAATATAAAGAGAAAAATCAAAAGAATTTATGACTCAAGTAAATAATGATGATTGATAAACATTATTCAAAGAAATAATAATCAGAGTAGATATAAATAAGACTACATCTCATTTATTAAGGTTCTATTATGTAGACATTTTTATTAAGCAGTTAATAACTTGCACACCCCTAAAGAAAATGTAGTCGTCCATAAACTTGTCTACCTGTCATTTTCACGGAAAGCACAGGTGCAGACGATCAGCTGTTGTGTACCAAAGTTTTGCTCTTCACTCCTTTCAGTTACAGCGGAGGTGACAGGGGCAGGGAAGGAGCAAATTCCAGCTCCAATGTTCTAAACCAACTCATCAACATGGAGGTCTCTAAATTCGGACTATTATGGGCAATTGTTCTTTCATGTATGATAGTTTCTGTGCAGGGACAGAGGAGTAAGTATAATACCGAGATTTAGAGTTTTTACTTGATGAGTCGTTTAAAAGAATTAGTTTTAGATACCAAACTCAGTTCCCCCAGTTTCCCTAACTTGTCTTTGCTATGCTATTTGTTAGGCCAATTCTTATTAAACTTAAGTTAGACTTGACATGATTAACTAATCGAACTAGCAATTCAATTTATACACGCTGCATCCATATGCTTTATAGGCCTATTTATTTCAACTTTGTACATAGGGTCTTTCCTTGTTAGTCAAACATTTAGATTTTGTTATCGACAAGTAAGACTAAGAATTTAAGATGAATAGATAGATGAAGCTGAAGAAAGATAATATATAGCCAAGTGTGCGCAAAGGTCCGGGGGGGGGGGGGATGCAGTCAAATGTATTGCTGTACACATGCGTGATGGGACCAAATTATTTCCAAACACCCTCTAAACAAGTTTTTCTCTGTGTGCAAAATTACCCCCTAAATTTAAACAAGTTTTTTCGCGGGCTTCATTTACACAATTTGGCCCCTATAAACAAGCTCGCCAGAATATGACCCCGGGGAAAAAGCTTGGGGAAAAAACATACCGTAGACACGTACGTTTAGCTAGTCTTAAAAAAAAAGCTTTGGAATACCCTAAATATAACTTTGACCCCATGATGGACCATTGACCAGTCTTTCAAAACAAGTAAACAACCCTTTTTTTTAAATCAGTGTTTTTGATACCCTTAAGGAGTGTATGCGCGGCCCGCGTCCAAAACTGTAAAAACACCCCTTTAAACACGTTCTTTTGGTCACGCAAGTGTACAGCAATATATTTGACCGCCCCCCCCCCCTGGGCAAAGGTATGAC
Organism: Lytechinus pictus; assembly: GCF_037042905.1. Lineage (NCBI taxonomy): Eukaryota > Metazoa > Echinodermata > Echinoidea > Temnopleuroida > Toxopneustidae > Lytechinus > Lytechinus pictus. The sequence continues at coordinate 60,221,925 of NC_087247.1, read as the reverse complement.
TTACAGATGATGACCCGGGGGGGAGGGGGGACTCAAATTATATTTTGATGGGGTGTGCCTCATGCACAAAACCCTGAAATGGGGGGCTATTAAAGGAACTGACTATAAGGGAAAATATGGGGTCTTATGATTTGGGAACTAAATATATACCAGGCGTTGTGAAGAACAAGGTCTACGGAACGGGATCACGGTAGGCTACTGTAGGTCCAGGGGGGGGGGGGCACTCAAATTATTTTTTGATGGGGGGTGTGCCTCACGAAACTCTGAAATTGGGGTCTAAGGAACTGACTATAAGGATAAAATACAGGGATTTGGGAACTAAATATATACCGAACGGTGTGAAAGACAGGGTCTATGGAACCGGGCTATGGAACAGGATCGAGGTACTGAAGGTACAATGTAGCTGCTAGCGGCTACTTAGGAGAGAGTTGTGAAGCCGTGCGTGCAGCTCTCGCATGCGATGCTCTCACTGGACACTTTTTGCAGGGCTGGGGAACAGATGTTTTGTAATGGAGGTCTTGCGAGCGGGGCGGGGCGGCTTCTGAACGAAATTTTTGTCATTCGGAGAATCTAGAGAACTGAAAATTAAGTCTGAAAAAGGGGGTCATCGAAGCGGCACGTCCTCGTACCACCAATATATGTGAATCCAGCTCTCGCTGGACACTTTGCAGGGTTGGGGAACTGAGATGTTCGTAATGGAGGTCTTGCAAGCGGGGCGAGGCGGCTTCTGAACGAAACTTTTGTCATTCGGAGTATCTAGAGAACTGAAAACTAAGTCTGAAAAAGGGGGTCATCGAAGCAGCACGTCCCCGTACCACCAATATATGTGAGTGCACCCCCCCCCCCCCCGAGGTGATGATCTTCTGCAACACAGAATTTGGCCCCTATTTTATTCTTTTGTAGAGGTGTTCATTATCAGCCATTTATACCCCAATATGAAACAAAATACACATTTTTGGGGCATTTTGCTATATGGTACCAATTGTATTTTCAAGGAGGCTTAGAGTCTATACACTTGGTGCTTTTCTTTGACATAGCTCTAGAAAATTACCCGAGGTGTGACTAAGCCTACATGGGTAAGAAAAAAAAAAGTTTTTTCTTTTCCTCTTCTGAGGAAAAATTAAATAACAAACATTTAATAATTAATATAACAATAACAATATAATGTACTCAAAATTAATCAACAGGTGTAGAAGAAAAAGGTGAGTATATACAGATGCAGAATGGGTAAGAATATCAGGAATAGAAACTTATCAAGTTCTCCTAATACATCTTTCTTATTTTTGTTTTTCCACTTAACATAACCTGAAATCATTTTTAAACCCCATTCAAATTGACTATTAAACAATTTATTGCTAAAGTAATTTAATATAATTATATACCTTGTAAACTGCATATTGTGCATTAAAGGGGAAGTTCACCCTGAAGAAAACTTTGTTGTAAAAATAGCAGAAAAAATAATAAAAAATATTGGTGAAGGTTTGAGGAAAATCCGTTAAAGATTAAGAAAGTTATTAGAGTTCAAAGTTTTGTATTTGTGACGTCATAAACGAGCAGCTGCCCCATATGTTATGGAATATAAAATGCATAAATTTCAAATTTTGTATGGTTCCTGATGACTTAATTTTGTTTTCTATTCATGATTGGGTGTGAAATGATTTGCATATTGATATACAAAAGGTACAGTGAAAACCATTTTCAATTTTCTGAGAAAATGAAATTTCATTGATTTTTTACCATTCGCTATGTAGGAATGCGGCTCGCATATGACGTCACAAATCAAGTTATTGAAATTATAATAACTTTTTAATTCTTTGATGAATTTTTCTCAAACCTTCAGCAGTATTTTTTATTATTTTTTCTACTATTTTTACAATAAACTTTTTGTCAGGGTGAACTTCCCCTTTAAGTAATAATTGGTTAATCAAAGTAAATTTAGACTCACCGATGTTAAAAGCAATTACAATAACTTTTTCTTCTAAATAGCTTTTTGAAACCAATTTGATATCAATTTATGAACCCTTCGCCCAAAATCAGCTACTTGGAGACACTTTAACAAAATGTGAGTCCATGATTCAGGTTCGTTCCAAAATTAGCAAATAATATTTGACGAGATCTTCCATTCAAAAATATTATCTTTGAAAGGCAAAATATTGTGCAACAATTTGAAATTAAATTGTCTTTATTATCTCTAATATTTTTCAACTTAAAATCTATATGTGCTTCCATTTATAATCTATTGGCAGTTGACAAATTTCCTCCCACCACATTCTCTTGTTCTGATTCATTCAGTAATGAATAAAAATGTTTTGCTTTCATTCAAGTTACTTTAATGACATCACCAGATGATATTTCAAATATTTCACATTAAAATTTCTGTTTTATCTTTGGTGTAGTCTGTATTTCTATTCCATGTACCCATGCTTTTGGAAATGCCTTTTTCAATTTAGAAAATTAAAAATTTGCTAACAATGAATTTGTGCCAAAGGAAATGAGTCACACGATATTCACTGCCCATTTTTGTCTCGCCTGCATAGCAGAGCGAGACTATAGGCGCCGCTTTTCCGACGGCGGCGGCGGCGTCAACATCAAATCTTAACCTAAGCTTAAGTTTTTGAAATGACATCATAACTTTGAAAAGTTATGGATCTAGTCCATGAAACTTGGACATAAGGTTAATCAAGTATTAGTGAACATCCTGCCTGAGTTTCAGGTCACATGACCAAGGTCAAAGGTCATTTAGGGTCAATGAACTTAGACCATGTTGGGAAAATTATTTTCAAAATCTTAACCGAAGGTTAAGTTTTTGAAATGACACCATAACTTAGAAAGTATATGGACCTATTTCATGAAACTTGGGTATAAGGTTAATCAAGTATTAGTGAACATTCTGCTCGAGTTTCAGGTCACGTGACCAAGGTCAAAGGTCATTTAGGGTCAATGAACTTTGGTCAAGTTGGGGGTATTTGTTGAATTACTATCATAACTTTGAAAATGTATGGATCTAGTCCATGAAACTTGGACATAAGGTTAATCAAGTATTAGTGAACATCCTGCTTGAGTTTCAGCTCACATGACCAAGGTCAAAGGTCATTTAGGGTCAATGAACTTTGGCCAAGTTGGGGGTATTTGTTGAATTACCATCATAACTTTGAGAATTTATGGATCTAGTTCATAAAACTTGGACATAAGAGTAATCAAGTATCACTGAACATCCTGTACGAGTTTCAGGTCACATGACCATATGGTCAAAGGTCATTAAAGGTCAATGAACTTTGGCCGTGTTGGGGGTATTTGTTAAATTACCATCCCAACTTTGAAAATTTATGGATCTAGTTCATAAAACTTGGACATAAGAGTAATCGAGTATCACTGAACATCCTGTACGAGTTTCAGCTCACATGACCATGGTCAAAGGTCATTTAAGGTCAATGAACTTTGGCCGTGTTGGGGGTATTTGTTGAAATACCATTCTAACTCTGAAGTTTATGGATCTATTTCATAAAACTTGGGATATAAGAGTAATCAAGTATCACTGAACATCCCTTGTGAGTTTCAGGTCACAAAATCAAGGTCAAAGGTCAGTTAAGGTCAATAAACTTAGGCCATGTTGGGGTAATTGTTGAATTGCCATCATAACTTTGAAAGTTTATGGATAGAGTGAATGAAATGTGGACATGGGTGTAGTTGACAAATCTTAAGTCACCGTTCAAATGTCATCTATGGTCAATGAACGTGGTATTATGTCATTATATGAATGGTGTCTTTGTGAATGATTATCTTACAGTAGTTTTCAAAGTTAGCACTGCTGCTATATTAAATCGCGTAATGCAGGCGAGACTGCCAGAGGCGTTCCACTTGTTTATTCAACAATGTACGTAATAACGGCCTGTTTCTTGCTTTGAGACAACTCTTGATTTTCAAAGCCTTCATTTAAACTGTCGATCAACATATACTTCAGATCATCCCAGAAACACTGATAGAATTCAGCAGTCAGTCCATCACTGCTGGGAGATTTGTTATTTCTCATTGTTTTTAAGGCTTCTTTTTCTGTTACTGGACCTTCACAAATCAGTGCATCTTCCTCAGAAAGAGAAGTTTAATAATGTTTAGATACCTTTTTATTTCAGAATGTGCACTAAAAGATTTTTAAATCTTTGTGATATTTTGTTATTTCTTTAAGAAAAATTTCATTACCAGTATTTATTTTCCATTCTTATTTATACAGTCAATTTCTTTTTGTTTTCCATTTTTCTTTACTAAAGTGAGATAATGTTTGATTAGTTGCCAAATTCCATCCACCATTGGTGAGATCTAACAAATGAGCTACATAGATGTGTACCGTATGCCATTTTCAATATCTGTTTTCAGATCGTTCATCTTTTTATCGTTTCTCGTAAAATAGTCTTAAAAACTGACATACTGAAGCTGTTCGACATGCACTCGTCGGAGCAAAATTGCATGAATGACTCAAACGCTAGAGCAAAACAATATTAAATAGAACTGAAAAAGACAATGGATGCTAAGCGGCAAGCTGTGATTGGCTGTCAAGGTAAACAATTTAGGAATAGTACCAGCCGTAAATTGAAGCGAAGCAACTAAAATGACGCAAACCAATTAAAAGATGTATCTCATAAATAGAAGATAAAGGAAGAGAGAAATAAGCATAGGGGAAGAGGGAGAGAGAGGAAGAGAGATTGAGAAATGAGAGTTATGGAAAGAAAGAGGAAGAAAGGGTGTATGACCTCCAAATAGAAAGAGAAAATTGAGTAAGGTAGAGAGGAAAACAGAAAGTGGTGAAGAAGAGGAGAGTGACATGAAGAACATAGATGACAACATATTGTCAATTATGATTGACACTACATGAAGATATGAATATCCTATAGGAGATACAATATGAATTATATGTATATATATATATATATATATATATATACATTCAACATGAGAACAATTAGTATAATACATCTTAGCAAGACAATAACTGTGATCATTTCAAATATTCCATGTACGTAGGCCTGTACTACAAAAAAACGATAGAAAGCTAAAGAAAGGATGTAAAGAAAGGAAGAGGGACAGAGAAGGAAATAAAATTAGATAAGTGTAAGGGAAAGGACTCAAATAGGTAAAGAGAATAGCGCTATAGGAAAGGGAATAGAGAGAGGGAAGAGGGAGAACGAAGCCAAGATAGGGAGAAAAAAAATAAGGAAAAAGTAAGTTTACATAGTAAACCTGACAAAAAAAGGAGATTGAAGGAATGTAGGCTGACATGGTGACAAAGGGAATGGCTATATATAGGCCTATAACTAAAAAACAGGAATTGCAGAAAACTACTTCAATATCTTTGTAAGGTGAGGAATGGTGGATTTATGGTATATTTCAGTATTGCATTTTATTGTGGGGAAACCAGTCATGTTGCGTAATTGTCTAGTACAAGAAACGGACCTTGGTGTTGGAAGTAGGTGTTTATGATTATCAGAGTTCATCATTTTCTGTCCAAAATTTAATAAAAGTGAATCCCTTCTGGAAGATAGTGAGGTGAGTTTGCTCATTATCAGAGCATCAGAGTAATGAATGTCATATCCTACAATTATTTTGAGTGCCCGCTTTTGAACAAATTCCAGTCTATCAGATTCTTTGATTGTGATAGAAGTGTGCCAGATAGGGGAAGCATATTCGAGAATCGGCCTAATATATGTTGTGTATACAGTCACCATATCAGTCAAACTTGCCTTCGATTTCCTTAGGATACAGAGGGTGTACAACCTACGTGATGATTTGGTAATGATTTCTTCAATGTTTAGGTTCCATTTGAGATAGTTTTGAAGTGTAACTCCTAGTAGCTTGATATTTTCGACAACTTTGAGTGGGGTTAAGTTAAGGTGGAAATCAATACGGGGTACATAGTTTCTGAGGAAGGATATGGGCATAAGGTTACATTTAGATGGTTTTGGGAGGACATCATTATCAGCACACCATTTTGAGAGACAATCAAGTGACGATTGTAAAGAGGGATTTCCGTTACGTTTAACTATTTCTCTCAACGTACTTCCATCTGGAATCCAACTCGCATACACCATCATTTACAAGTGTAATAAATAAAACGAGACCTAACTTGGTACCCTGCAGCACCCCACAGGATACTTCTACCAGAGGGGAGTAACACTTATTAACTTTAGTACACTGGGTTCGATTAGTCAGGAAACTGCAAATAATTGGAATGATTGACCTACGAACATCCAAAAGAATAAGCTTCCTGATTACAATGGAATGATTTACTCTGTCGAAGGCCTTGGTAAAATCAATAGTAGTTAGATAGGTGTAATGGCCAGGTTTGTCAAGGCCTTCAAGGACAAATTTTAGTAAGTGAACAAGATTATACTCATAAATAACATTACTGCAGTTTGAGATAGGGAGCACATCCTTTCGAACAGCCAAGATCATTTTGTGTGTGGTAAATACCATGTGCACTTTAACGCCAAGGAAGGCACAAGATATTGCTTTCTTGATTTGCATCTCAAACTTTTGGGAAGCTTTCCCTTGCCACGGCAGTTTGAGATAGATTGGGAATTTCTTGGGTCCAAAGACTGGTGTCTTTAAGAAGGTTTGTGCAGTGTGCTTGCATTATTTTAGTTGCTTCGCTTCAATTTATGGTTGTTACTAAGCCTAAATTGTTAACCTTGACAGCCAATCACATGCAGCTCCAATGTCTCTTTCGGTTCTATAATATATTGTTTCGTTCTAGCATTCTAGTCATTCATGCGATTTAACTCTGATGAGCGCATGTCAAAAAGCTTCAATATGTCTGTTTTTGTCTCGCCTGCATAGCAGAGCGAGACTATAGGCGCCGCTTTTCCGACGGCGACGGCGGCGGCGTCAACATCAAATCTTAACCTAAGGTTAAGTTTTTGAAATGACATCATAACTTAGAAAGTATATTTACCTATTTCATGAAACTTGGACATAAGGTCAATCAATTATTACTGAACATCCTGCCTGAGTTTCAGGTCACATGACCAAGGTCAAAGGTCATTTAGGGTCAATGAACTTTGACCATGTTGGGAGAATTATTTTTAAAATCTTAACCGAAGGTTAAGTTTTTGAAATGACATCATAACTTAGAAATTATATGGACCTAGTTCATGGAACTTGGGCATAAGGTTAATCAAGTATTAGTGAACATCCTGCTCAGTTTCAGGTCACGTGACCAAGGTCAAAGGTAATTTAGGGTCAATGAACTTTGGTCAAGTTGGGGGTATTTGTTGAATTACTATCATAACTTTGAAAATTTATGGATCTAGTTCATGAAACTTGGACATAAGGTTAATCAAGTATTAGTGAACATCCTGCCTGAGTTTCAGGTCACGTGACCAATGTCAAAGGTCATTTAGGGTCAATGAACTTTGGCCAAGTTGGGGCTATTTGTTGAATTACCATCATAACTTTGAAAATTTATGGATCTAGTCCATGAAACTTGGACATTAGGTTAATCAAGTACCACTGAATATCCTGTGCGAGTTTCAGGTCACATTACCATGGTCAATGGTCATTTAAGGTCAATGAACTTTGGCCGTCTTGGGGGTATTTGTTGAAACCCCATCATAACTTTGAAAGTTTATAGATAGAGTGAATGAAATGTGGACATGGGTGTAGTTGACAAGTCTTAAGTCACCGTTCAAATTGTCATTTATGGTCAATGAACGTGGTATTATGTCAGTATATGAATGGTGTTTTTGTGAATGATTATTTTATAGTAGTTTTCAAAGTTAGCACTGCTGCTATATTAAATCACGTAATGCAGGCGAGACTGCCAGAGGCGTTCCACTTGTTAAGGTTATTTTATGATTTTGTGGAACCAAACACTTATTTATATATCATTTCTATCGTAATTACCACTATCAACATTCCTGCACAATAACATGTATTATTCGTACATTCTTTTATACCATTCTGTCTTTTTCATTTCCTTTTTGTTTTGTGAATTTCATGGTAAATTCTCAAATTCTAATTTTACACATATCCCACTTGGTTCTTGCACTCATATAGTATTGAAATGATGTAGATTTTATAATATTCTTAATTTTGTTCCTAAAGTCAGAATCATACAATAATGAATTGTTAAATTTCTATACCCCCCTAATGCACTCTCTTAACACTTTCTGTCTTCAATTAAAGTGAAATAGCACAGTGATCACACTTTTATTTATATTTGTATGTATGATGATCACACTTGATTGCAGGTCTGATATCAGTACTTCGAATATTACAATACAATGATGAAGAAATCAACCAGTAATCAGGTCGAGATGATATATACATGTACCCAACAATGATTAACGCCAGGTGAATTTTTTCGAGTGGATGCCATTTTCTCCGTACATCACTTGGACTAAATTTATTCTTAATATTTTGTAACCCTTTACATTTTTTATAAGCCTGTGAACAACTTTGGGTATCTAGCTTGGGATCTTGTACACAGTTCCAATCACTTCCAAATTCAAGTAAATCACACCTTCATGGATCCAACACGGATCATACCAGATTTTCAATCCGGGGTCATCTGTGTAAAGTCTGGGATAACCATGTGCACACTTGCTACTCATCCGGTGCCATCCTTGATGTATCGGCATATTCGGGAGAAAAATTGAACATGTTCAATTTTTCATCCCGGAGTACAGGGACAGATAATCATCTGTGTTCATCCTTGTAGCCATGCACTTTGTACATCTGTGTAGCTACCGAATGCATCCTTGAAAGAATCGTGAGGTCCTTGTTAATACCGACTATATCCGGGGTCGAAATTTTCCCATTGTTTGCATATATGAACAATAGTCCGTGTTCATGACCATGTATGTGTACGCTTCAGATGTTGCAAAAATGAAGGAAACTTCAATCTTTGCCAATGCTCAAGAGATATCCCAGTAGAGACCGTAAGCCACTGCGAAGGTCCGTGTAATTAGGACCAGTAACATCCATGTATTCTGTGTTGACTCCTGGTAGCTTATCAAGCAGATCCCTGGTGCTACCTTGTCTATTCCTGAAGAAACTGCACTTTTCCTTACATTTCCGTGTAAATACCCATTTAAATCCGTATTCACTCTGGCAATGGTAGAAAATATCAATTTGGCACCCTGGATAACCACGGACTGAGATCCAGGATGATCCGTGTTGCATCCTTGAAGGTTTGAAAGGGGTTTTAGGTGTGAATGTGCTAGGATTGCTAGACATTGGGAATGATAGTAATTATGTATACTACCTGCGGAGTGTCGATCTGACATGAGCAATAAAGGAAGGGGAGACTATTATTCTTGAAGCCTTCGCAAGGGCAGCATTGAGTTTAAACATTATTTGCCCGTCTGAATTAGTTAATCATTATTTAATTCAAATAGATATATATACATCTATTTTCATGTGTTTAATTTGGTGGGCATTCTACGCTTTGCTAGTGAAAACATACCTCAAAACAAAATTTGGTTGGATGAAACTCCATAAGTGAATGAATAAAATTCAAGGGCCGGTTTGTATTCTAAAATTGTAGTATTTGGGGTGTTTTTCTGTTTTTTTTTTGTAATTTGGTTACTTGCAGCTTTTTTTGTGTATCAATGCCAAGCTGGAAGGCCCTGGGGGGGGGGGGGGCCACTTCCATCGACAAGTGGATACCATGTGCGACCATGGGGTCCCGAAAATCACCCTAAAGTAGTATTTTCCATATTCTGAAAATGCACCCCTTAACAAGTATTGGTGTGTGACACCCTACCCTTAGCAAGTATTGGGAACAAAACGATACCATTGGCAATGAATTGAACCCCTAAGAAGTACAGCGATATTTTAATGTCACAGACGTCGGTTTTACCTTTACCTACATCATATTGGGCTTGGTACGGCCCCACCTCCCACACCTCGCGCAAATCGGACTCTAAACAAGTAGTGTTGACTGTTGTGCAAAAACTAAAGTACATCCTTTACATAATATTTTTGTCTTTTTAAACTCGCAAATTTGACCCTAAACATGTAGCTTTCTTTGCAAAATAGATACCCTTTTTTCATCATTTTAGTGTTTTTTACACCCTTATTACATTACGTACGTAACGTGCCCTATCTTGAAAAAGACATCCCTTTTACGTGTTTTTTAGGTCACGCATGGTATCCAATCGTCAATGTAAGTGGCCCCCCCCCCCCCCAGGCTGGAAGGCCTATTTTACCAATTACTATGTTACGTCCAACGAACGTAGAGGGCAGCAACACACAAGCGTATTGCTATTAGGAAGGTCCACTCGATACGCGCATACAAATGAAGTGCGCGAACAATTTGGTAGTCATGCCAACGAAACCATGATCCGATACAATACACTCACGGAGTGACAGCAAAATAGAGGTAAACTAATAGATTATGACAATAGTAGATTAAAACAATGAAGAAAAAAAATACATTAAAAAATGAATAATAATGTACCACATTCTTAAAATAATATATCACTAAATTATTGTCACAATTTTTTTGTACATCTTCAGTAAACCAGGAATAAATTCTGTCATAAATAAACCAGTCTGCTAATTTCACCCGGATTTAGCCAAGTCATTTTGTGACCACCGAAAACCTCTCAGAGCACTTTTTTAGTAGATTGTAGAGTTGATTTATTTTCATTTCCTCTTTATCATTATTTTTGTTTGAAATGTTTTTACATCAAATATCATGCTTAAAAATATGAAATACTTGTTCCTGTATTTTTCATAAAATATTGCATGGTGGTGACAACAGTTTTATGACTTTGCATATCAATATGATAACAAGTATACGTGAGGTTGATACGTCTTCATCTAAATTTCGCTGCACCATAATGCGCCTACACAATCCAGCACCGCCTCTTGAGTATACAAGCACCATGGCTGGCATGACCTCGCCGGCGCCCCGGGCCGGTCGGTGCTGAGGTAGGGTACGGTGGGCTGCATGCATATGCTAACACAAATTTTTGTAAAATTATAGAATTAAAATAGTAGATGTGACATAGACCTTCGCCCCGTGATAGTTCGTCTCAAGTCAAGAACCGTCGGAATATACATAGCTCGATACTGAACCAGATAATTTCTGTCTAATATTATGTCTAACGTTAGACTGGGACTTGGCTTTGCTGTTTAGTGGTCGTATTCGATCCTGCCTGATGGATTGCAAAATGTGGGTTGGATTTGTGGATATAGCATAATTATTTTAGATTTTCAGACTACAATCTACACTGTAAGTGAAAATCTAAATTCTAACCTTGAATATTTATCGTTACTCATCCGCCATAGTGCCACATCAATGACAGACCAAGTCTATATCTTTCAAGTCCATATCTAGCTAAGTCGAGTCGCGTCGATGATTATTATGCCAGTGCAGTGAGCATCATTCACACAGCGTAGTACGCGCACCGAGGTGTCTGGCGTTAGCTTGTGTAGATTTGGTAGGGGCAGCGAAATGAAGCAGAAGAACGGTAACACAAATGTCATCAGTCTTTGTATTTTTATTGCTATGTAAACTACAAGAATCATGATTACCTTTTGTCTTACAATTAACAAAAAATAAAAATATGCTAAAATAATATTATTTAACATATTTTCTTGGAGATTTTATTATCAATAAAAAATAGTAAAATTGAACAAACGAAAAAAAATCAACTCTACAATCTTCCAAAAAAGTGCTCTGGGAGAAAATGGTCACAAAATCTGAGCGGAGTGGACCTTCCTAAAAGCAATACTGCAAAGTGTTGCTGCCCTCTACGTTCGTTGGTTACGTCTCCTGTCTGTAAGGTTAGCCACCATGACTGAGACAGCACCAAATAAACTAGTTTTTTTTTTTTTTTTTTTTTTGGGGGGGGGGTTAAAGTGGAGATGGCCGAGCAAATGCATTATTTGTAAAGCATGTTGCAAAATTTCACATTTTAACACATTCAGTGTGTTGGAACAGCAATATAGATGAGTGATTCCTGCACATGTGGGGAAAAGGAAAAGGAAACGGATGAGGAAATAAAGAACAGACATAAAGAGATATCCTTAGCAAGTAATCTACTGTATGGCAAAGAAACCAAGCCACTGTAGATCAAGGGTACGTAGGAAGGCTATGTTACACAAATAGGAGATGCACCTCTTTAATTCCTTAACTGATGTTAATGAATCCCTTAATATGGGGAAAGATTCAATGAAAGATTTATAAATAAAATGGGGGAAAATGGCCAAAATAGCATTAAAAAAACTCTTGTACCCATATCCTTATAAATGTTAGATCCCCTGAAAATCCTGTAGACATACCATTCTTTATTGGGTTTTTGTTTGTTTCTGTGTTTTAGGGGGGGATTTTTAAAAACACTTGTGGAGTACTCCAAAAAGCTATTTTCAGTTCAAAATCAAGCATAACTTCCAAAATCAAGCACAATTAAGTTCTTTGATTAATGAAAATTTGTACATGTAGTTGATTTGAGTTTAATTGCAACTCAACTTTCTTGTAATGCGCAATTACGCAGCTTGATTTAATTGCAATTTGATGCTCCATGAAACTAATCAATATGTGCTACCTTATTAAAGTTATTTGCTGTTATTATTGTTACTTATTATTATTATTATCAATACTATTTCATTATTTTTAGATGTATTCTTATCATTATCATTATAATCAGTTAAAATTATACTGGGTATATACTTTTATGAAACATTAAGTTTTGCTCAATGGCATTGGCACATTTAGTTGAAATTTGAAGCCTCAGAGGTTTTCAAATTTCAACTAAATGTTGCTGAGTATATTATGCTGAGTATTACTTTTTTTCTTGATAAAATGCCAAAAGAAAAGGACAGGCCAAATCATTTTGCCAAAATTATTGATTTATTTGAGCTTATGACCAACTTTACAAATCTTATTTTCCGATCAAGCATAGATTAAATATTGTTTACAGTTTCCCACAACTTATGGAATTCTGGAGTTGCAAATGTGTGGTTTAGAGTTGAATGTAAAATGTGGGTTATTGATTGTTTGATGGTGATCGTCCTGTAATATTATGAGACGCAAAGCATTTTTAGCTCATGGGCCGGATGAGCTCATGCCGTGGCGTGGTGTCCGTCGTCTGTCATCCGTCCACAATTTCAAAATGCTTGTTTCGTCATTTCAAGTCGGATTTCCATTCTGTTTGCTTTATATGATAGCACTAGGTGGGGGATTCAAAACTTTTACACAGAATTTTGAAACTCATTAAATATGCTAATTTGTGTAAATTTTTTCCAAATTCACAAAAATGATTCTTCTTTATTTGTTGACTGATTTTGATCATTTTGCTCTGATCTGGTAGAGCTTTATGAGGTTCACCAAACTTCTCCATGTGCAGAATTTTGAAATTTTGACTAGAAAAATTTATATGCTAATTTATGCTGAATTAATTTGTGCATATTTTTCAAACTTCACATAAAATGTTTCTTCTTTATTTGTTGACCGATGAGCTTCGTGAGGTTCACCAAACTTCTACGCAGAATTTTGAAATTTTGACTTGAAATTTTTTAATGCTATTTTATGCATTTTTTTCAAAATTCACATTAAATGCTTCTTATTTATTTGTTGACCGATTTTGATTTTTTTTCCTTCCATCTGGTAGAGCTTCATGAGGGTCACCAAACTTCCAAACAGATTTTTGACTAGAAAATTGTTCTAATTTATGCAAAATTTATTCATAAATTACCCCCAAAAATGCTTTTTCTCCTTCATTTGATCAATTTCTTTTTGATCAATTTCAATTTTGTTTGCTTTATATGATAGCTCTAGGTTGGGATACAAAATTTCTACACAGAATTTTGAAACTCATTAAGGACGTTCCACAGTTATGTTTGTGCGCATTATGATCTGCGCATAGTTTACACTCTGCGCGCTGACGTCACAATGGATGAACAGGTGATTAATTAACTGCGGGTATGAGCTGGTTTTTCTCATCTTCTGCACTTTAACTGCAGATCCGATGCGTTATTTCATGAAGATAAAAAATGGAGTTATTCCATGGACCATTCAAAAAAATATTCTCTACAATTTCAAAATACTTTACTCTGCAGTGCTGCCAAGAATCACGAATATTACCCCGAGTTTGAATAAATGGTAGAGTGGTTTTGATTTTTTCTTCACATAGATACTAAGCATTCGGCGCATTTTTGGTGTTTTAAAAAGCACATTTGCTCTAATAAAAATGCAGATAGTTTAAAAACAAGCACATGAACCCCTATTTTTTAATGTTTGTACCTCTTAGGTATACCTTCCTCTACAACTCTGCAAATTTTGGTGAAAATGACATGGATTTTGAATAAAGTGCAGCATTTATTGTACGTTTGTAGTGTGTTACTGAAATTTTACATTTTTTAGATTGGGATTTTGTTATCTTTTACGCCATTTTTAAGAACTGACAGTGCTGTTAAACTTAATATTGCAAACAAATTGCACTATAAATATATTCTCCATTCTAACAATACAATAATTAAGTCTCTTGCGAAATTTGATGACTTTTTCATGTATTTTGACTGAGTAATAGAGGTTTAAACTCATTGTAGTAATCTTGGGCGGTCTAAAAATGCCAAATTCTTTTGAATGCGTAATTCTTAAAGACATTAATTTGGGTGAACTTTGAAGCTCTATAGCAAAAAATCAAGCACATGGACCTATGTTAATTTTTGCATATTTCGAATATTAAGGTTCTAAAGTATCTATGTGCAAAGTTTGGTGAAAATGACATGGATTTCACTTTAACTGTGGAACGTCCTTAAATATGCTAATTTATGCATATTTTTCAAAACTCACAAAAATGTTTCTTATTTATTTGTTGACCGATTTTGATTTTTTTTGTTCCATCTGAGAGCTACATGAGGTTCACCAAGCTAGGTTCTACACAGAATTTAGAAATTTTGACTAGAAAACCATTTATGCTTATTCACACAAAACGGATTCATAAATCACAAAAAACTGCTTCTTGATCTCTGTCATTTATTCATCAAGTTCAATTCTGTTTCCTCAATTTATGTCACCAATGTAATTCACTACAGTGTCAACAAATTGTGTTTAATTTCTTTGTGAGATGCCGGATGAGCTCCACATCATTGATGTGCTAGTTTTATGATTACATACAATATTATCAGGGTGACTTTGCAAATATACATGCAGTAATCACAATTGGCAATTTTTTTTCACGATTTGCTTTTGTGATCTCCTTAAAAAAATGGCTAAACAAGTGTGTGCACCCTTACACATACATGCACACACAGACTTTCCAAATATTTTTTTTTTATTAGAGATCTTCTTTCAAAAGAACTTTCAAAAATGATTTAATATATACAAGTAAAGTAAATCTCTCTCTCTCACTAACATACACTTTTTTGCACATATAGTTACCACGAATGCATATCATTAGTCATGAGAAAAGAGTAGGCCTACTGTTGATTAAATATGCCTTGCTCCCATGAATAGGTGCCATATGGCTGGGATCAAACACTGGACTTTCAAGTGTCTAGTCAGGCACCTTTAATAGACCATTCGGCCACTGCACCTTGATCCATGCACACACACACATGGAGGCGCGATAGCTCAGTTGGTAGGGCGGGGGTTTCGGATTCCGGTGACCCAGGTTCGATTTCCACTTGGGGCACTAGTGCCCTTTGGTAAGGCATCCTCATTACCAGGTCCCTTGGTGAAGACCTAAAGCCGTTGCTGGTTGCTTGCTTACAAGCAATCATGCTTTCTTAGCGATCAGGTAAAAAAAATCCTGTCACACACCCACCCACCCACAACTACCTAGCTTTCGTGCATTTCACAATACACAAGTGTGAATTGTAAAAAACTATGAATGATTTTTCTTATTCAACAGAGAAAGCTGGACCCCCACTCAATGTACGGAGCACTGGTCACACCCAAACATCAGTGTCGTTTTCATGGACTGCTCCTAAAAAGTTACCTGTTGGTGGTCATTACATCAGTGGTTATAAGATTCTTTACAAGGTGGAGGGAACACAAGATTCATCAGGAAAGAAAATTGATGTACCTGCGGATACATCATATACAGTAACAGGTGAGAATTGAACATCAATACTTGTGAGCTCTCACCTCTTACAGTAATTGGCTTAGAATTTTATTATATTTTTTAAATCTATTTTCTCTACAATGAATCAATTAGAGATATTCTATATAATGCACGATAAGTTCCTGGAATGAAAGAAAAATTCATATTAAGAATTAAAGTTTTTTTAAGCCTTTAGTGGTATTTAGAAGAGAAATTTCATGAAAACACAATTTGTTTCATAAAAATATATGGAAATTTGAAGCATTATTTCAAGGAAACAGACCATTTTCTTTGATTGCTGTATCAAATTAAAGATCAGATATTGAACTTTTGGGATTTTCTTTGTTACCCAAATGCCACCCGCCAAGTGACTATTTGGTATCCATTCTTCAAATTATTCTTACTCATTCATGCATGAATATAAGGAATCATCTGAGTTGTAGTTTTACAAAATGGAAGAAGAGGCTCTAAGCTTTACAGTGATAGCTGGTCATTGTATTGTATTGTCTTGTATGCATCTTTAGACATTCACTGTTCCTCAAATTCGCTGTGAGGTCATACCCAAATAGTAAATACTATTTGGGGAAATGTTGTCACAAAAGTCATTTCATTTTCGAAATAGTATGAAATTATGAAGCGTTAATCATACCAACATTCTGAAATAATTGCAAGTACCCGTAATAACATGAAGCCCTTTCAACCAATCACAGGAGGATAAATGTTGATCCCAAATATAAAAATGATATTCTTGTCTTATCAGAACAATAATTACTCTATATTCATCCTTCTCTTTTAAAGGTGCCGGCATAGTATGGTCAAGTTTCCTATATGTTTTATGAAATATCACTAAGATATGATAACAAACTATTTATGTTCCTTATTCAGATCTTGCTCCTGGTACTTCATACATGTTCAAAATTTCAACTATCACTAGCAATGGGAAGGTTGGAGGATTTTCATCATGGAATCCAGTTCGCACAGATGATGGCAAGTATTTTATTGTTACAAGATATATTCTAGAAACTATGCTTTAGTATTGGTCAAAAGCTATGAATAATGTATCGTCTGTGGAAAAGGAAAAAAAAGAAGAGGAAGAGTAGGAGGAGGAGCTAGGAGAAGGGTGAAGAAGAAAAAGAAGAAGAAGAAGAAGAGGAGGAAGAGGAAGAAGAAGAAGTAAAGAAGAAGAAGCAGAAGAAGCAGAAGAAGGAGATGAAGAAGGAGAAGGAAGAGGAGAAGAAGAAGACGAAGTAGTAGTAGTAGTAGTAGTAGTAGTATAAGAATAATACATTGTATTTATAACTCAATTTCTAAGAAAGTTTTAAGATGAAAGAAAAAGGTAGATGATAGGAAGAATAGAATTGAGGGGAAGTATGCATGAAACAAAGACGTAATGGACTATTATAATATTAATCATGATTATATAAGAATAGGATATCATATTCATACAAGTGATTTAATAAATCCTTATTATGGTGTAATGTGCACAATAAAACCATCAAGGTCATTTGACCACTATTACCCAAATATTGGTATACAAAAGCAGCATCTTTTCAGGTGGGTTCATACTAGAACTGAAAGTGCTAAGGAAATCTGTTCAGGTAGACTGTTCCAAGAATTATTGAATTTAAAGAGAAGAAATTCCTTACATTAAGCTTTCCAAAACTTCTGTGAATGGCCATTTGTCATCCCTTCTTACTATATACAAGCATATCAATGGTATGGTCTCAGAAACCATGCATAAACTTATATCAGTCTTGTCTCCTCTCCTGAGTCTGTAAACAAGAGTTGGTTGCAGTTGTGAATAGGAAAGATTTTCCATTCTTGGGTTTCAATTGAATTTGATTGTCTTGATTCTCTTGAATTTCTTCAGCATCAAAATTAACATCAGTTATAAATCATAAAAAATTATTTGATATAAGAAAGAGTCAGGTATTCTAAAAAGCAACCCGTGTTGTTGGTATTGAGCTACAAGAATATTCAGAAGAAATTACTTTATGTTCATCTTGCAATTTGATGCCTTCTAGCTCCAGAAGTACCCCCTCCAGACCCACCTGGTAATGTACGAGGCTCAGCTGATGGGACAAACATTGATGTATCCTGGACCCCTCCCAGTACCCCAATTGATGGCTATGTTATCAGCTATGGAAAGAACTCAGTGGATGAAAATAGTCTGGAGGTCAGTCAAGGGGAACAACGTGCTCAAATTAGTGGACTTGATGCTGGATCTACCTATCAAGTAGCTGTCCAATCAGTCAGTGGTGGACAAAGGAGTTCTGCTGAAACATTCAGTGCTACAACAGGTATGGATATACCTCTCAGAACCCTTTACAAACCTAGGGATCAGAGGTTATGATCAATGACAGGATGGTGCAAGTTTTACTTGTCAATCCTTATGCTTCTTAAAGTAGACATGCGCTAAAAATGATTTTGGCTAAATATGATTTATATGTACATTAGATGAACAGGAAACGGATAGTAAAAACATATTAAATAGATGAAATGCTTTAAAACCTAGTTAGTATCTTTAAGGTAGATGAAGAAAGGATCCCAATTCTTCCTTTCAGATTTTAGTTGTTGCAAAGTTACATCATATCTGCTGACATCATATGATGCAGGCCCTTTATGATCGGACACCGATATTGATGTACAAAGATTGATAAAATCCAATAGTAGCAGGTTCACGAAAATTAAGTACAAAATGAAGGCTTACTTAAAATGATCTGTGACATTAAATTAGATACATTTAGTTGCATAAAGATATGAAATTACATAAATTGTTATTAGAAACAAAACAGCATGCAAGGGCAACAAAAAAAAAAGAAATATAGGAAACATAAATCAATTACATCAAATTATTCAGGTAAATGGTTTAAGAGGTGTTGTTTGTATAATTGTTTGAATTAGCTTTATCCTTTCTTATTATTCTTTGATGTAAAACAAGAGGTTGTTCCAAAGTTGTGGGATGACGTTGAATAAAGAAACACAGTTTATTTTAAGTGCATAGAAATTGTATTATTCAACATCTATATTGATTTTTCATGATTAAAAACTATACTCTGTACCTTCAAGTTGTTATATGCAGAGGTATGTGCCAACACTCCAGATTCTGGTAAGGCTCTTAAAATGCTATCACCTTAATTATTTCTATTTTTTCTTAAGGAAGCATCAAAGCTCTAAAATGGATTTGCCAATATTGATTAACAATAACCCACACAATTAGGCCTACTTGAGCAATGGTGAAGAAATTCAATGAAAGCTCCAATAATTCAGGAGAAAACAAGTTTTAAGTTTGGGGCTCACTCAAGCATGAGAGATTTAAACTACGCAATCTTGATGAAACTTCTAGCAGTAAAAAATTGTTTAAAATGGTGTCAAAGAAGTTTGAAAGATGAGAATTATTCTTCCAGATAAGCTAATTTTCATTTTGTTTTCATTTTTGAAAGACCAAATTTCTAATTGGTTATTTACAGAGAAACTTCCCTGGCGACATATTGTTGGTTTTGTGGTGGCTGGTCATGTAGTTGAGAAATCTAGTTTTTTTGTAGTGGTTTTTCCTAAGAACCAACCAAATGCACAAAGTGCCAAAAAGCAAAAGTTTAAAAGGTATTCAAATGCTTTGATTCTCAATTCTGCCAAAGTAGTCATGTCACACATTTGTTGGTATGTCTATTTGGGTACCCTTTAAGGAATGCATAGTTTTTCAATCATGATGTTGATGTATTGGTTTGTTAACATATATTTCCCAATTATTACAAGTCTCTTGTCCATCCTTTCCAATCCACAAGGATGTAAAGATTCTCTCTTTTCAATATGTTTCAATTTACACTTTCTTTAAAAACAATCAGCAAACAGGCTTTTTCACATGCTTGATCAACCCTTGTGGATATACAAATTGAATGTTTGTATGGTGAATAATGGAATGTGACAGTTATATATTATTGAATCTATCTAATACAAAGAGCATACAATTTTGGATAAATTTGTTTTATGATAACTGATTCTCTGCTCATTTTGTTAATTTTTGTAGATGCTCCTGTACCATCATCACCTGGTAATCTTCGCCTAAGATCTACATCGGATAGTATTGATGCAGAATGGGCTCATAATAGTGTGGAACAGGATGGTGTGACTGGATTTGAAGTGTCTGTAGGTCCAGACTCTAATCCAACTGAACAGACTCTTAACTTAGACAACTCAGCAAGATTTACCACTGTATCAGGTCTCCAGCCTGATCAAGTATATGTTGTGTCTGTGACAGCTCAGAATGAGTTTGGAAACAGTCAGGCTGTCACAGACAAGATTAGTACACGTAAGTGACATCAGATTATGGATCTGGTACATATATTTATTTTAAAGATGAAACAAACTTTGAATATGGAGTGTGAAATTGTCTTGCAATTTCACTTCTTCCATTATCATGAGTACAACTAATGCACAGCTACAGTTGTGATAGTAGTGGTGTTGCACATTCAGAGAAATTTGCAGTTTTGTAATAAGCTTGAAGCATAAGCACCAAATGTTTGAAATTGTGAATACCCAAGCAGTCTGCATCACCATTAGCATCATAGACTTAAACTTGAGCATAATTTGATTTATAAAACTGATTGGTATATCAATTTACATTAGAAAAATGATTTCATCAGTAGTTCCCTTTCTTGATATCAATGAGTCATTGCCTGGACTGTCAATCTTTATACTATTTTTTAAATATATATTTTTGTTCCTTATAGATTTTTTTTCTCCATTATTATTATCCCAATGAAGTGATATCAAAGCAATTAATCATGCTTTCTTGAGCATGCCCCAAAGTCATTACCATGGTTTCTCTTTGAAGCAACGTGCTTTCATTTAGTGTTTCAATCTTTATGGGCTATAGGTACATGACTGGAGGGTTGCAATGAATATTTAGAGTCCACCTGTGACTTGCATAATCAGCATTGGCTTTTCTTGTGAACCCATTTTATAGTCAATGAAATCATTCTTTTTATAGAAGCAGCTGCATCTATAGGTGGAGCTGGGGGAGCATCAAATTCTCCTCCAAATGGGATGCAAATAAGAGAAGGTTCTGATAGAGCAACAGTAACCTGGGAAGCTGCAACCAATGATGTAGATGGTTATATCGTCAACATGGGCCCGGAGTCCAACCCAAATCAGTTCTCACAACGTGTTCCAAGTAGTGCCAGAAGGAGGATTAAGCAAGATGGACTTGATCCAGATACAGATTATCAAGTTTCTATCAAGTCTTATGATTCAGATGGGGAGAGTCAGCCTATACAACAAGGATTTAGGACTAGGCCTAGTAAGTTATGATGTTTTAAAAGTATTTTATGAATGACTAGGAAATATATGCTACCCACTATACAGCCAGCAGACTAAATAAGTGCAGATTACCCAGCATTTGTTTCATAAAATGTTACTCATTTCACTGTGAGTGCTTGATGAAATCCTCGCTTGCCCTCTATGTGTTCTTCTGAGATGTCAAATCCTTACAGTTGCCACCATCCTAATGAATTACCTTTGTTATATTTCACTTATTTTGTATTGATTTCTGCCTAATAATGTGTAAACCATCCACAAAAACAGACTCAGTTGATTTTGATCATTAAAGTTATTCCACTCATAACTGTCCCGATTTAAATCCGGATCAGATTGGTCAGAATTTCCTTTGGGGGCATAAGGCCCTCCTTGTGATTCTTGATGTCATAAGAATGTGAAACAACAGAGTAAGCTTGATATGCCTTTATTTTCCCAGATTACATTTCCTGTCAAATTGCTTTTTCTATTTATGACACGTAAATAGAACTGTCATCTGAAATTTATTTATAGGCCTCCATATTAGATTCATTAATTTCCTTGTCCCAGCTCATGTACCTTGGTGACTATGAGGATGTGACAAAATGTTTAAAGTCTATCATTTTCTTGGATCTTGAGTGTAGTTTATCATGATAGATGCTAATTCTTTAATCATACAATTCAGAAACAGAATAGTTTCAGCATTTGCTCCCTGGTCCAAAGCTATGCCCTGAATTTGGGTGTGTATCCATGCAAGTAGTGGTATATATCATGTCTCTATTTGATATCATGTGCAACAAGTTTCAGTTTAAAAGTAGACTTAGAGTTGGCATTATATGTATTAGGAACTTTAAATTATTTGAGGAGGTATAATGTTTGCCCATAATTTTGATAACAGCCAAAACAAGCTGTGAGTGTTCATGATTTATCAAGTACGAGACAACAGATACAAAAGAGTGCTGTATTTTACTATGCCTTTTTATATTTCAGCAGTAAGTTGAATCGTACTTGATATACCTTTTTCTTTTTGATGATTAATTAATTATCAATCATTTTATATTCTTAGGGGAAACTCGAAGCCGTGGCCCACGCCGTCCAAGTGGTACTAAAGTGAAGAGTCGATATGATTCATTGGGTGTTACGTGGGAAGAACCTGAAGGAGATGATGTTACTGGATACAGGTTGGAAGCTGGACCTCCTTCTAATCCTCGTCAATTTACTAGAGACTATGATCGTGGTACAACAAGTGCAGACATCACAGGATTATCATCAGATACAGATTATCAGGTCAATTTGTATTCTAGATCAAGTTCTGGAAACAGTGAACCTGTAAGGAGAAGAGCTAGAACTAGTAAGTTTTTTTTGTATAAATTTGTTTTGAAATACATGTAACCTTGCAAACCATACAAGGATTGATTTTGACTGCATGAAATTGAGAGTATCTGATTGTTATTGTATAAATGTCAGAAGGTTACGGGTCATTTAAGCACAATTTTTGTCTCGCCTGCGTAGCGGAGCGAGACATATATAGGTATCACTATTTCTGGCGTCGGCGTCGTCGTCGTCAACAATTGTGTTGTACACCCAATAACTTTCTATAGCTTCGAGGTGGGATCACCAAATTCATACCAGAGGTCCATCTTCTGAAGGCACAGGTCAAGTTCGAATATGAGTCAAATTGGAATAAGGTCAAAGGTCAATGAACTTTCCATGACTGGCACTGTGCTGTGTTGTACACATAATAACTTTGTACACCCAATAACTTTCTATAGCTTCGAGGTGGGATCACCAAATTCATAACAGAGGTCCATCTCCTGAAGGCACAGGTCAAGTTCGAATATGAGTCAAATTGGAATAAGGTCAAAGGTCAATGAACTTTCTATGACTGGCACTGTGCTGTGTACTTTGTACACATAATAACTTTCTATAGCTTCGAGGTGGGATCACCAAATTCATACCAGAGGTCCATCTCCTGAAGGCACAGGTCAAGTTCGAATATGAGTCAAATTGGAATAAGGTCAAAGGTCAATGAACTTTCCATGACTGGCACTGTGCTGTACGTGTTGTACACATAATAACTTTGTACACCCAATAACTTTCTATAGCTTCGAGGTGGGATCACCAAATTCATACCAGAGGTCCATCTCCTGAAGGCACAGGTCAAGTTTGAATATGAGTCAAATTGGAATAAGGTCAAAGGTCAATGATCTTTCCATGACTGGCACTGTGCTGTGTTGTACACACAATAACTTTCTATAGCTTCGAGGTAAGATCGCCAAATTCATAACAGACGTCCATCTCTTGAAGGTACTAGGTCAAGTTTGAATATGAGTGGAATTTGAATAAGGTATAAGGTCAATGAACTTTCCATGACTGGCACTGTGCTGTGTTGTACACACAATAACTTTCTATAGCTTCGAGGTGAGATCACCAAATTCATAACAGAGGTCCATCTCTTGAAGGTGCAGGCCAAGTTCAAATGTGAGCCGAATTTGAATAAGGTCAAAGGTCAATGAACTTTCCATGACTGGCACTGTGCTGTCTGTACACACAATAACTTTCTATATCTTTGAGTTAGGATTGCCAAATTCATACAAGAGGTCCATCTTTTGAAGGTGCAGGTCAAGTTTAAATGTGAGTTGAATTTGATTAAGGTCAAAGGTCAATAAACTTTCCATGACTGGCACTGCTGTGTTGTACACGCAATAACTTTCTATAGCTTCGAGGTGGGATCGCCAAACTCGTAACAGAGGTCCATCTAAGTCATATAGCTAGCATACATGTAGTTTTGACATGCAGTCTCTTCATGACTGCAATATGCAGGCGAGACAACGCTTGGCGTTTGCCTTGTTTTTAGCTCATCCGGCCAAAAGGGCCAGATGAGCTTATGCCGTGGCGTGGTGTCCATCCACAATTTCAAAATGCTTCTTCTTCGTCATTTCAAGTCCAATTTCAATTCTGTTTGTTTTATATGATAGCACTAGGTGGGGGATTCAAAAATTCTACACAGAATTTTGAAACTCATTAAATATGCTAATTTATGCGCATTTTTCAAAATTCACAAAAAATGCTTCTTCTTTATTTGTTGACCGATTTTGACTTTTTTTGCTTCCATCTTGGAAGAGCTTCATGAGGTTCACCAAACTTCTACACAGAATTTTGAAATTTTGTCTAAGAGCAATGTTTATGCTAATTTATGCATATTTTTAAAAATTGACATAAAATGCTTCTTCTTTATTTGTTGACCGATTTTGATTTTTTTTCTTCCATCTGGTAGAGCTTTGTGAGGTTCACCAAACTTGTACACGGAATTTTGAAATTTTGTGTAAAAAATTATTTATGATAATTTATGTGAAATTCATATATCACAGAAAATGCCTCATCTTTATTTGTTGACCGAATTTCAAAATGCTCCTTCTTCGTCATTTCAAGTCCAATTTCAATTCTGTTTGCTTTATATGATAGCATTAGGTGGGGGATTTCGAACTTCTACACAGAATATTGAAATTTTGTCTAAGAACAATGTTTATGCTAATTTACGCATATTTTTAAAAATTGACATAAAATGCTTAATTCTTCTTTATTTGTTGACCGATTTTGATTTTTTTTCTTCCATCTGGTAGAGCTTCATGAGTTTAACCAAACTTCTGCACAGAGTTTTGAAATTTTGAGTAGAAAATTATTTATGCTAATTTATGCGAAATTTATTCATAATCACAAAAAAATGCTTCTTTATTTGTTGACCTTTTTTTTTTCATCCATCTGGGGCCCGTTGCATAAAACTTTTTACCTGAGAAAACTCAGGTTGTTTTTACCGGAGTTTTTGCCCTGTGTTAAAGTCAATGGCAGAAATCAGACTAACCTTAGTTTTCAGTTTTTACCAGAGTTTTCCCAGGTAAAAAGTTTTATGCAACATGCCCCAGGTAGAGCTAACTGAGGGTCACCAAATTTCAACACAGAATTCTGAAATTTTGACTAGAAAATTATTTATGCTAATAAAAATTTATACAAAATTTATTCAGAAATCACAAAAATGCTTGTTCTATGTCATTTCTTGTTCAATTTCAATTCTGTTTCCTCAATTTATGTCACCAATATAATTCACTACAGTGTCAACTCGGCTGAAATTAAAAATTGTGTTAAATTCCGTTACGAGATGCCGGATGAGCTCCACATCATTGATGTGCTAGTTTTGCATTTAGATCATAGACAAACTAAACGGAATTAAAAATGGTATTGCCGACAATTAGCATGTATATATATATATATATATATATATCAGGATTTTATGCGTCTGCTCTTGGAAGGTTGTTACCAGAGGCATGGTTTAGGGTTTCAATCCATTTATATTCAATTTCAAGTGACAGATTACCGTTTGACATATCAACTTTTAAAACATGGTCAAAGTATGCATATAGCAGTTTTGAGTTCTAGTCAAAGGTCACAAGTCATTTTATAACTGAGATTGGATCACTCTCACAATAACCAAGAAAGTGACATTTGTGGTTGAGTCCTAAGAAGTTTCAACTTCAATGTTTATTTATGTATGTATGTGGGAGTAACAGTCATGATCTGAGTAGATTTTGAGACTAAAGGTCACAATTATATGTCATTATTTGATATTTTAGTCTGTAGATGTGTATGTATTTGTTGTTTGGCATGGAGGCATATATTTTGACTGTAAATCAAAAAGATCCATCAAGTATACATGTACATGTGTATATTAACTGACCTCAGATATACCCACTTTGTTGAAATATAATCAATCACTTGTATTAAACTACTTCTCTTCTCTGTAGGGCAAACCAGACGTCCGCCACGTCCTCAAAGTCTTACAGCAAGATCACCAAGTCCTGACTCCATTGATGTAGAGTGGCAAGGTCCAAGTGACAATAGTGTTTCTGGTTATCGAGTGGATGTTGGTATTCCTTCAGATCCACAAAGAACATTTTCTCAGCGATACCCAGGTAGCACAAACAGAGCAACCATTCCAAACCTAAATGAAGATACAGAATATCAAGTCAGTGTAGTTTCTACCTCTGAATCAGGAGAAAGTGAACCTGTAAGAAAGTCTGTAAAAACACGTAAGTCTGCTTCAATTATAATTGATTACATTTGTTTCCTAAATATTCATATCATTGAAGACTTGTTCTTAGTATGTTAAGTAAAGAAATGTTTCTGGCAATTTATTTTAGGTCAGTTAGTTGTTCTGTTCAGTTTACTTTGTAGGGGCTTTCTGCCGTTGCTATCTTGGGGTTTTAGTAATAGTTTTGTGTTGTTTTGAAACAGTAATTCTGTCTTAGGAAGATTTATGGGCTTGAATGATTTTGTGATTGACTTTTCATTATGTAGAAATTGGAGACACGAATCGTCCACCAAGGCCAAATGGTATGCGAGTGAGGGAAAGCATGGACTCGGCAACTGTCAATTGGGAGGCTGCGTCTGGTGATGTAGATGAATATGTTGTCAACATGGGTGCTGATGGAAACCTCGATCAGTTTTCACAACGTGTAAGAAGTAGTGACAGAAGAAGGATCAGGCAGTCTGGACTAAAACCTGATACAGACTATCAAGTTTCAATCAAGTCTGTTAAAGATGGCACAGAAAGTGAAGCAATTACACAAGGATTCAGGACCAGACCATGTGAGTATTTTCCACTGGCTGTCTTTGACTTAAAATATAACAAATTTGATAAAAAATGCAATAGAATATTGCTTTGTAGGTTCAAAAAGGTTATTTTGGTATGTCCTGATAATATCAAATGTTATTAAATGATAATGTTTTATCTTGCATATATTGAGCAATAATATAATGAACTTTGAATTAAAGGTGATATTCGATCATTACTGCTTTTAAACTGAAGAATTATATACTTATGCATTCAGCTCGTGCCCAACCTACAAGGCCTCCAACTGGTATGAGAGTAAACACACGATATGACTCGATGGCAGTCCAGTGGGAAGAACCAGAAGATGGAAATGTTAATGGATACAGACTTGAGGTTGGAACTCCAGATGATCCTAGGCAGTTTGTTGAAGAATATCCTCGTGGCACAGATACGGCAGTTGTTCCAGACTTGGATCCAGATACAAGATATCAAGTCAATCTTGTGTCTACTTCTGAGTCAGGAGAAAGTTCACCGGTAACAAGGAGAGCCAGAACAAGTAAAGATTCTATATTATATTTTTTATTTATTCTTGATTACCGGTACTAGGAAACTTATACTGCCTTTGTAAGTAGATAAAACATTCTTTTTTTTGAAGAAATGCAAATTTATAATGATAAAAATTGAAATATAAAACATTAAGGGTAATTCATATAATAGTATAATAAATGGTTTTTATGCTACGTACAATGATATTGGGTTATTTGCCACTGACAGCTCTAATGAATATATAAGAAATACTTATTTAAAACAACTAAGACATCAGATTATAGGCAGGAACCATGAGATCATCTGGTGTTTTGTTCATGTCTACATGTATATTGGGATAGCCCTTGATGTAGACATGAGGGGGAAGAGATGATTACAGGTTATTATCAAGAGCCCCTAAGGCAGCATAGACTTGCTCTATCTGATGTTTATGAATAAAAGGAAAACAATCTTAGTAATAGAGTGCAATGCAAGCTGGTTATTACAGTTTCATTATTTTATCTATCATTTTAGGGCGAACAAGACGTCCAAAACGCCCCCAACGCACAAGAGCATCATCATCTAGTCCTGATTCTATTGATGTCACATGGCAAGAACCTGATGATGATAATGTAGATGGATACAGGGTTGATGTTGGAACACCATCTAATCCCCGTTCAAAGTTCTCACAAAGATTGCCTCGGGGAACCACTTCAGTCAATGTTCCAAGATTGGATCCTGATTCAGATTATCAAGTCAGTGTAGTGTCTACCTCACCTTCCGGAGAAAGTGAACCTGTGAGAAAGACAGCAAGCACACGTGAGTACACGTATTGCACCAATAGTATCTTTCTATTTCTTAATTGATATCTTCCTTTAGTAGAGCCATCAGTATAGAAACAGAAATTTGGTGAATTTCATTTGTCATGTGTCCTTATGTATTCAAGAAAAAATATGCCCGTGGTATTTATTTGGACTACTTTCCCTCTAAAAAAAATTCTAGATCATTATATTTTTGTGCCTATCTGCTATTAGTGGTTGCTGGAGGCACTATGTTTTTGGTCATCCATTAGTCTGTCCATCTGTCTGTTCTGTTTTCATTCTTGCAATAGATAAAAAACTGTTTTACAAATCAACTACAACCTTGGTCCAAGTATACATATATGAGTGTCAATGATCTAATTAGTTTCGGGGGTCACAAGATCAAAGGTTGCACAGAGGTTATTAAATCCTGCATAAATTCAATCCTGTAATTTGATGGTTGAAATAGCATCATGTGACCAAACATATTCCAGCTATGACGTTGAAAAAAAATGCCCATCATGAAAATTTGCTATTCTGTGACATCAGTGATGGAATAGCTAGTGCACTATTCTATCATTGACATCACAGATCATGCAAACTCTTGGACTAATAACAAAGAAATGGTAAAATACGGATCAAGTTATTTTATTACATGTAGATTATATTGCTGCATGAAACTGACATGGAGGGTAAGTAAGAATTTATTGATATCGCATTTGAAAAAACAGCTATAAAAAAGTCCTTATTGATGTTTACAAATAAATCTGAAAATAACTTGTAATTCCCTTATTATCCACTGATAGGCCTATACTTGGATGTTTACAGTACATTCTCTCTCTCTCTTTCTTCTATGATTATCATGATTATATTATGGTCTCGGGAGCCCAGCCTTAGAAAGGCCATTGGCCTATGCTGGCTCCCTCATATTCTCATTTATTATCTTGTTAAATGTATCTTTATTTGTATCTAGTGTATTCTTTGATTTGTATGTTGTTTGTTTTTAATGAGAATTCGGAATAAATAAATGAAATGAAATGAATAGAAAAAACCCATTATAATTCTAGTACATACTTTTTATAATATGTTCATACTGCGTCAGGAAAGAAACTGAGGATATTCAGACATTTGTGGCTCTTTACAACCACAGGCCTTTTTATATTCTAGATTAAAGTTAGGTTTCTGTAGCAACTCAACATCATATTGCACAGTAATAAAGGAAGTATGCAAACAATATGTAATGAATATGCAAACTTTTCTTTAATAGAGAGACGTGGTGGTGCATTTACCTCTCCTCCAAATGGCATGCGGGTGAATGAAGAAACCTCATCTGTACGACTTAATTGGGGTCCATCAGGCAGTGATGATATCGAAGGATACACTGTCAACATTGGCACCCCAAACAACCCAACTCAATTTTCTGAAAATGTTCCCAGTACAACTACAAACTTCAGGCAAAAAGGTCTTCGTCCAGATACTCTCTACCAAGCCTCTGTCAAGGCATATGGCCCAGGAGGGGAAAGTGAACCTATGCAACAAGGTTTCAAAACAAAGCCCAGTGAGTACAAACTTTCTCTTTGATTAAATTCTCTAAGTATTTACTTAATTAGAAAGGGTCATGCTACAAACAGTTCCTGAGCCATTCATTATGAAGTTAATTTTCTTTGAATCAGTTTTGTCATATATTGGTAATATATATGGCATGATAACTACAAACTTTAACAAGATTCAAGATTCAACAGATTCAAAGTCTTTAGCTTCAAGGGCTTTTTCTTATATTTACAGCCAACTTCTAAATTCCTGCATGAACTAACATAAATGGAATTGCTTTTATAAATTGAATTAAATATATTTACTGAAATTCCTTTTTTAATTAATTACATCTACAAATAAGAAGATGTTATGCATATACCACTAAGATTTGTGTTGCACTTAAATGCCTAGTTGTGTGCAGTATAAAAGGTATAACCGCATTGGTCAGATCATGCAAAGAGGATGCTAACTACTGCATATTGATCAATTGCGCGTTGTATTTCAGATACGTGTCAGCATTCAAGGACGATCCACGTCTAACGCTCCCCCACCCCTCCTCGACAGCGGCTTTATCCCGGCGGGTGGGGAAATGGTTTTTGGTAAGGTCTGTGTAGCTCAGGAAAAAAGCACCACCTTACCACTGCCGAGCTGGGGGAGGTTAGTTAACACA
Organism: Lytechinus pictus; assembly: GCF_037042905.1. Classification (NCBI taxonomy): domain Eukaryota; kingdom Metazoa; phylum Echinodermata; class Echinoidea; order Temnopleuroida; family Toxopneustidae; genus Lytechinus; species Lytechinus pictus. Next base: position 60,191,448 of record NC_087247.1, on the reverse strand, counting down.
AAGACCACCGTAAAATAAACGCAAAAGACAAATAAAAGATTTAAATTTCTAATTTGGTTGTTTGTTTATTATATCCAAAATTTATGCTTACACTTCCTTGGCTTTCTCAAAAGTTGGTTTCCTCAAAACCCATTACCATGGTCTACTTTCTACTTTCTAGTATTACCCAAAATACACTGTAAATAATTGTGAGCTCAACATACATGTACATTCACACCATCACTCAAACTGTTAGTAATTTAAGGGAAAGGGTAAAGGGACAAGGGGAAAGAAAAAGTCTTATTGTCCGTGGGCCCTAAGTTTTTAATGTCCTTCGTAGTATTATAGGATTAAATGTTTATAGTTCTAATTATATAGGCCTTTCTATATAAAGAAACTTGTCTACTTAGCTTATTTCTGGATTCTTTCTTGACATTCCTCGCTACGACGTGACAGACGTTTTCTCCATCTCAATCAATCCACTGTCGGTTCACCAGCTCCTTTTCCACAGGTTTCCACCAGGATCATCAAAAATGTTTTCATTCCTCTCTATCACTTGGAATACTTTAACTTGTTGCAGTTCGTTACTGAACTTATTAGCAAAGAAGATACTTCATGTCCAGTTTAAATTTCAAGAACATAATTGGAGGATTTTGAACTGCAGATTATTGCTTCGCCAAATCAGTCTTTCGTTGCTCTCTTTAACACTCAGCAAATCAGAGACACAGACAACAACATTTTAAAAGTTTCTTTCTGTAGCAGGACAAACTTTGATTTAACTTTAACAACAGGTTCTTCAGGAGTCCATTTGGTTACAAAGACAAAGAAAGAAAAGAAAGAAAAAGAAGAGGGGGTGACAAATGCTCTGGGATGTGGATAAAATTTATGCAAGTGCAAAGAGGAAAGGGAAAACGTGGGGTTTTATACTGCATTCACACTCAGCCAAGCTACCTAGCTCACACTAGTCTGCTATGCAGACTCTGAATGGCTCGTGAAGTGGGATCTACACCTGGTTTGCTTAACCAGCCTGAAAGGGCGAGCGAAGCGAGCCATCCAGTAGACCTAGTCTGCTATGCAGACTCCTTGAATCAGCTGTGATACACACACTGCAGATGTGGGTCTACAGTTGTAGACTAAGCTCACACCTCTATTCTAGAAATTTTCGTATTATTTGCTTTTATTTTTCCATCCCATAATAATCTTTTGGTCACATGATCTAACTCCACTGTCACTGTTTTTGATGGACAGGGCAAAACCTATTTCCTGTGGTCAAAATATTTTAATTCAACTCTCAAATTTCTCGTTTTTAAATTCCAAAATCATTCTTACCTCCTGACAGCTTAAGCTCAAAGTCAATTAAATAGTGACAGACCGACACCTGCCTTTATTAAAAATATCAACAAATATATAACTAAAAACTGACAAAAAAAAATTCTCTGTCCAGGACAGTTCAATATTCTCAACCTATCTCTCTATTTGCTCTGCCATTCATTCTCCAAAACCATTTAAAACTGTGAAAAAAAATATTTGTTTGTCGGTCCTATATCCCTTAGGAATCCTTCACCCTCAAATTGCCCTTTTTTCTGGAATTCTGGTGCATTTTGGTGTGTTCACACGCTACATTAATCTCCACTATGCTACACACAGTTAAAGTGAAATCCATGTCATTTTCACCAAACTTTGCACATAGATACTTTAGTACCTGAAAAGTCCAAATATGCAAAAATTAACATGGGTTCATGTGCTTTATGTTTTGCTATAGAGCTCCAAATTTCACCTAAATGGATGTTCTTAAGAATTACGCATTAAAAAGAATTTGTCATTTTTAGACCTCACGTGATCAGTACAATGAGTTTAAAACCTCTATTACTCAGTCAAAATCCATGAAAATTTCATCAAATTTTGCAATATAATAATTGTATCCTTAAGATTGGGAATTTATTCATATTGCTATTTGTTTGTTATTTAAGTTTAACAGCACTGTCAGTTCTCAAAAATGCTGTGAAAGATAATAAAAACCCAATCTAAAAAAATGTGAAATTTTAATAACAAACTTGAGAAGTTCAGTAAATGCTGAACTTTATTCAAAACCCATGCCATTTTCACCAAACTTTGCATAGTTGTAGAAGAAGGTATACCTATGAGGGGCAAACATAAAAATAATAGGGGTTCATGTGCTTGTTTTCAAATTATCAGCACTTTTATTAGAGCAAATTTGTTTTTTAAAACACGAAAATTGTGCCAAATGCTTTGTTTCTATGTGTTGAAAAATTCCAAACCACTCTACCATTTATTCAAACTTAGGGTCATATTTGCTATACTTTGCAGCACTGCAGAGTAAAGATTTTTTAAATTGTAGAGGTATTAAAAAAAGACAATGGTCCATGGAATCATTCCAGTTTATTAGCTTCTTAGAGTGCAGATAATGAGAAAAATCGGTTTATACCTACAACTGATAAATCACCCGTTTATCAATTACGACGTCAGTGTGCAGAGTGTGAAATATGCGCAGATCATGATGCACACAAACATAACTGGAATGTCCTTTAGTAAATCTTTGTGAAATGCCCCCTGGTCTCAAATTGATAAATAAAAATTTAATCTCTGTATTATTCAAATATAATCAAATGGGTGAGGGGTGGTTGAGAACTTGAATAGTGAAATTGTAATTGATTTATTTTGACTTGCATACAGATGTATAGCATCAATTCCTGATTTGAGTAGAAGCATATAATTTTATTTAAGAAAATCATTAAATATGTTGCTCAAAAGTGTTTTTTTTTAACCCTTTATTTACATAGAGCGACCTCGAAGAACAAAGCCCCCTACCAACACCAGAGCAAGAGAAAGGTATGATTCAATAGCAGTCAGCTGGGATGAACCTGATGATCCTAATGTTGATGGATATCGAGTGGAAGTTGGGACACCATCTGAACCTAACCAGGCCTCCTACAATTTCCCTCGTGGAACAACTGATTTCACTATTCCAGACCTTGACCCAGATACTGATTATCAAGTCAACTTATATTCCACCTCACCATCAGGAGACAGTGACCCAGTCACAAGAAGAGGAAGAACAAGTGAGTGATAGTACAGGTTTTGTATCTGTGTACATCTTTATATCTACATGTGTATAGGATACACACTGATGTTTTTAATTGTATGTGTTGATCTTTGACCATATTATATTGCCAGAACTTCAACATGCTTTAACTCATTCAGTCAAATGTAAATATTCAAAATACGTCATCAAGGATTATTTTTTGGGTGAATTCTGTATTTGTTAAATTCTAAAAGTATTGCAGTCAATACTGAATTGAAAACAAGATTGAAGAAAAATCATGTTTTTATTGATTGTTGAGAAGAATTGATATGAGAGAGGAGCAATTTTCATCATAAAAAATATTCTTTATATGCAGGACGCAACCGACGTCCAAAACGCCCAGCTCGTGCTAAGGTGAACCCAAGTTCCAATTCCTTAGACATCAGGTGGGATGAAGCTAAAGGAGACAATGTTGAAGGATACAGGGTGAATGTTGGAACATCAACTAATCCACGTGTGTTCTCAAGAAATGGTATAAGTGATACAAGCATCTCCGTGCCTAATCTAGACCCAGATACAGATTATGAAGTTCAAATAGTGACCAATGCAGCTGGTAGAGAGAGTGAACCATTATTAAAATCAGCCAGGACTAGTAAGTAGTGTTTTTTTTATTGATTATATTGATATTGTTAATGTAACATCTGAGGGCCTGTCAGCTAGCCAGATATCAAATGAGGTAAAGGGTGGATGATTTGATTGTTGGTACTTGAATCTTAACATTCAATTTAAGTTCATATTTTTGCAATATATGAATATCTACATCCTAGCAGAAGATATTAAGAGGGGGCACTTATTTTGGATCTTACTTGTTCTTTTGTACTTTATTATATGAAATTAGGTTTATTGAAATTATTTCCTCCAAGAACTAAAAAAGTTAGATTGACAACTGATTTAGTGCATTGCATATTCATTGCAGCAACTTATTTCATTATAAGGGAGACATATCACTCACACATATATTTAAGGTCCAATTTTTAGTATACTGGCTAGACTGCTATGACAGATAACTTTGTAACCATTGCTCTGCTTGAAACCAAACCTGTGTCATACATGTAGATGCAATAGGGGGACCTTTATGTAATAATGGCATTGGGTTCTTGTATGATAAGGTCAAAGGTCATTTAATTTCAAACATTAAAGTTTACCTGCTAGACTCTCTTATGACTAATAAATGGATAACTGTTGGTCCAGTGACAACCAAACTTGGGTGATAGATGCATTTGGAGTTAACATCATGATACTGTGTGTCACATGATGAGGTCAAATATTACTTAAGGTCATGTGTTGAAGTTTACCTACTAGAGTCCCTTAATAAGTGTACAGCTGTTACCCTTTTTAATACATCTTTCATACTTTTCGTACTTAAAATGCTGCACTTTATTGTCGGAGGTCACATGGTGAGGTCAAAGGCCATTTGAAGTCAGACTATGTTATCCTGCAAGAATTAGATGTAAAGTCAAACTTGGATAGGGATGTATTTGGGGATCAACATTCATCTAATGTATTCATGGTTAGCCAAGATTCAATCTTCCGACTTAATCAGATCGAGTATTGATCTTATTTACTGGGTGCAAGCTAGAAATTTTTTCTGCATTAATTGTTTTGTGTACATTAATGATTATTTCCTTTACTTGCATCATTCCCTCTAGAAAATAAGGAAGGTATGGCTGTTGAAAGTTTCATGGTCAGGCACAATGAAACTTTTATGTTAAATTTTTAATTTGAGTTTGGATTACTTATTTTTGACTCGCTGATTCATTATCAAATGAATGTTGTTTGTTATTTTCCCCTCTCTTTTGCAAAAGATAATTGATGTTAGTTGTTTTGAAAGTCAGCACTGGTCTAATATTGGATCATGTAATACTGGAGAGTCTGCCAGAGGCACCCTTTTGTTGAAGTTGTTCAAAGTAGTAATTGTCTTCAAATAATGGAAAAATAGACATTTGTACAAATTTTATTGTTTCAAATTATAACTAAATGAACAATTTTTGGGCTGTACTTTGGAAGTAAATCATGGTTTATATTAACAGCTGCATCTACAGGTGGTGGAGGATCTGGAGGTGGAGCAGCAAATTCTCCCCCAAATGGGATGCAAATAAGAGAAGGTTCTGATAGAGCAACAGTAAACTGGGAAGCTGCAACCAATGATGTAGATGGTTATATCGTCAACATGGGCACTGAGTCCAACCCAAATCAGTTTACACAACGTGTTCCAAGTAGTGACAGAAGGAGGATAAAGCAAGATGGACTTGATCCAGAAACAGATTATCAAGTTTCTATCAAGTCTTATGATTCAGATGGGGAGAGTCAGCCTATACAACAAGGGTTTAGGACAAGGCCTAGTAAGAAATGAATGGTCCTACCTTTTATAATACTTGTATTGTATTTTTGTGAATGCAGGTGGAAATTGTAACTTTTATCTTTATGGGGGATCAACCCTAACCTTTGATAGGAAGTGATTGATTAGTGAAATTCCATCCTCAATCGATTGTTAGTTTTGCTTAAAAAAATTGTCATTATATGAAACATTGATTTATACAGCACAACTACAATTAAGATGTTACTATGTTACACACCTCGTAGCTAGGGTTTCAATGAGGGGTTGTGATTCATCCCTTTTACAAGCAAAAAGGTAAATGAATATAAAAAAGTAAAAAATGGTTGCTGTTTCTCCCTTGAAAACTGTTTTCCCCATTTTACTTGCATGAACCCCACTGGCTACAGCCTTGTTTTAGTTTACTCTCACTATGCAGGGCTATTTTGGTAGATCAAAAGGGGGGGGGGGTAGGGGATCTCAGCTATCTGATGTACCAAACTATCTTGTTTATTATTAATGTATTCACACTTTTACACCTACAAGATAATTAATTTTCTTCTCATAAACTTTTTGTCTACCTCAAGATTATTTTATAAAGAAAACCGTTCATTCCTACATTTTCTCATTTGATATGGATGTATTAGGGTCTGTTTAAGGTTTTAAATATTCTTACTATTATGATAATTTTTCCAGACAATGCAAAAAATCAATGTAGCAAGGATATTTGCTCTTGGTTCTAAATGAAAAGAAAAATAACTGATATTGTTCATTGTAGCACGCAGTCGCAACCCCCAAGCTCCAACTGGTACCAGAATTGATAGACAATATGATTCATTGGGTGTTACATGGGAAGAACCTGAAGGAGATGATGTTACTGGATACAGGTTGGAAGCTGGACCTCCTTCTAATCCTCGTCAATTTACTAGAGATTATGATCGTGGTACAACAAGTGCAGACATCACAGGATTATCATCAGATACAGATTATCAGGTCAATTTGTATTCTAGATCAAGTTCTGGAAACAGTGAACCTGTAAGGAGAAGAGCTAGAACTAGTGAGTGCCTTCAATATATGATTAGTATGATATCATTAATTTTTTAAGGCTTGCAGAGTGGTTTTCCTTGTGAAGGGTTTACTGCCCTTTTCTAGGGGCTTACCTTACATCATGAGGGATAATTCTCATTCTAATTTTCTTCTCACCTTTTGTTTCTATCTCTGTCTTTCTGCTGTCCAGTGGTTCTCTGTCTTACTCACAAACCACATAAAATAAATAGTTTATTTATAACAAATACATAAATGGCACTAAAGGAACAATAATTTCTCTCAAAATAGTTATATAACACAAAGATATATCTGAATAAAGATGCTTTTTGACAAACAACCTGTATTTTATGTTTTCTTGTATTATTTGCTCTAGAGCATCTTGAGCATCTAATTAGGATGGAAAGTGCACTATATAAATGATGTGCATTATAATCATTATTATTATATTGTTATTATTTTTATTATTATTATTATTATTATTATTATTATTATTATTATTATTATTATTAGTAGTAGTAGTAGTAGTAGTAGTAGTAGTAGTAGTAGTAATAGTAGTAGTAGTAGTAGTAGTAGCAGCAGTAGTAACAGCAGCAGCAGTCGTAGTTATTATTATTATTAGTCGTAGTAGTAGTAGTAGTAGTAGTAGTAGTAGTAGTAGTAGTAGAAGTAGTAGTAGTAGTAGTAGTAGTAAGAATTGTGGCATTAACTCAGCAGAGTAGTTTGCCACAAAGTTGTGCTGTAACACATAAACTGGTGTAAGAATATATATTTGATTAGAAATCATATATATTTTTGTACTTTTGGAGCTTTATCTATATATTTACAGCCTAATTGTAATTACATGCATAAATGAGTATAATTAGGTAATAATAATAAATTTGAATAATTTTTTAATATGTAATTCTTAAATTCATGTAGGATCAATGCCACGTCCTCAACGTCCTCAACGCATGAGAACAAATTCACCAAGTCCTGATACTATTGATGTCAACTGGGAACAGCCAAATGATAACAATATTAATGGATACAGAGTAGATGTTGGAACACCAACTGATCCACGTCGAGATTTCTCAAGGCGCTACCCTGCTGGAACATCAAGTGCCTCTATTCCAAACCTCAGACCAGACTCTGAATACCAAGTCAGTGTAGTGTCTACTTCACCATCCGGAGAGAGTGAACCTGAAAGAAGATCTGTGAAAACACGTAAGTTTGCTATTACCTTTTCTTTCTGTGAGGTTGTTGCAAAGAATAACAAAGTGTCTCTTGATTTAAACTTGAATTTATTTACTTCTAATTTGTATTTGCTTTGAATCGTGCTGTTGTTTTTTAACTGTTGATATTTATATTATAATGGATGGTTCAGAATGGAATACCAAATATGTTCCAAGAGTTACGGCAAATATTCCACGAATCGAACATGAGTGGAATTCTGGTATTCCATGAAATAATATACAAATATACAGGGATTGAAAAAGTATAGTGGAAATATTTTTATCCGAGGTTGGTTCGGCAATTACTATAGTAACATTGCCAGACAAACCGAGGATAAACTATTTCCACTACACTTTTTAAAGAAATGCCCAGTATATTTGTTTTATATCCCTTCCATTATTATTCAAGTTTGAACCAAAAGTATTGGTAATCTAGCCCAAATTGGCCTTTCTCCATGATCTGGACAAAATCTAGATCGGCTTAGCTATAATTTAAGCAAAATTGGCTCAGCTAGCCAGTTCCTGAATAGACTGTGCGCGGCTACCGTTGGCTCCCAGCTCAGGGTGGTTTGGTGTTGCGCGGCATGGCAGCTGTACTAGTGAGATGGATCTTATAATAATTCCATTTACCGGTTGTGAATTAACCTTGCTGAACTAAAATCAAGCAGCTGCCGGAATCATCCAATGATCAAATGATGGTCATTATTAATTTTATTTTCAGCATACAGATTCATTGTAAATAAGCAAGACGCGATTTCACATTGATATTTATTTATCAGACAGTTTGTGGTTCAGCTAGCATGCATTTTTACCTGTGTTGATTGCCTAGCGCTTAGCGGCGGACCCCTGATAAAGCTTCTGCGCCGTTGCATCACTAGACTTGCTCGGTGCCGGTGGAGGCAGTCCGTCGTGCACTTGAGGGATTGCGTGGTTTTTAGTCGGACGCAAAATAGTAAAAAAACTATTCTACTCTGACGTCACAAACTATTTTGATCTCCGATGATTTTCATTTTTCAGGTGAAATTATGATTATAGTCATGTGAAGGGCTCTTGACCAATCAAATAGCAACAAATTTTCGGTAAGGGATATAAAGTCATCTAAAATCTCTCCAACCCTTCACACACCCCCCCCCCCCCCCAAAAAAGGGAAAGTTTTGATTTAGCAAGTCATGTCACAACAATCAGTTAATATGGCCTCACTTCTAGGGACAGTGATTTTCCGCGATCGCGGAAAACGTACGGAATTCACGGAAAGGGGCTTTTGAAACAGAAAGTGGCATTTTAAATGGAAAATCACAGAAAACATGTTTTTCCTCAAAATACACAGAACAGCAACAGAAATTACAAAAAAATCTCAACAAATATGAATATTAAATGGCCACAAGACCCCAGAAAACACGATCTTACTTCGCTACAATCATGACAATTCACACATCGTGACTGCACTCGACTTCATCACACTCGATCGTACCCCCCTCGCGCCCTTACCATATACCCTGCCTTGGCTGGGTGCGGGCCAGGCGGAGTTGAGCTTATCGAAAACATACACGCACATATCGTTTGATTTCAACAACACGGTCGTGTGTTGCTGCCCTCTATGTTCGAAGATGTAATAGCACAATATCGAGGTCTTGAAATCTAAAATGGCAAATAACCGAAAATCGTTGACTGCTGAAAACGATGTCCAAATACCCCCAAAATTATCGCTAAAATTTCATTTAACCGTAAAATGATGCTAATAATGTGAAAGGTGAGGATGTATTCATGTTAAATCTGTTTGTCAAAATATTTTGTGTAGGGCCTGCATAGATCCGATTAGAACAGATTATACTGCATTGTTGGTACAGTGGCAGATACAAATTTTGACCAGCGCGAGTGTCGTGATATTGCTATTCAATGTGTAAACGGAATTGTCACTTTTTCATGTTCACAAAGTCTATGGGGAAACGGAATTTCCATTTTCTGACATGCTGAAACGGAATTTAAGATTTTCTGAAACGGAAAAGGCAATTTTTTTAAACGGAAAATCACTGTCCCTACACTTCATAAGGTCATCGTAAAAATGTGACTTAAATGTAGTTCAATATGACATCTAGTATCATTGTGCTCTATGCTGCGTATCGGATTGCATTCATTGTTGTACGCGTTGTCTATTTCGCGCATTCGCGCCTGTGGACGAGACTGTTGAATAATATATTGAACAGCAAATTTTGTACAGGAGCCTATGGGATATTTTTCGGATTTTGAACAGGCAATTGATGCAGACCAAAATACATGTTTTAATGCATCGCTAAAACACTCTATATAGATAATAATTATTCTATAGATGATGTTTAATCATTCCGTTTAATTTTTTAGTTTGCCTAATACTTTTTTTGTGAAATATGCCCTTATTGATTTGTTCCTTTTGTATGTTAATTAACCCATTAATTCACAGAAAATGATGGTGCAAGAAGCGGTCCAACCCGTCCAAATGGCATGAGAGTAAGGGAAGGTATAAATTCAGCAACAGTTGATTGGGAACCTGCATCCAATGATGTAGATGGTTATATTGTCAATATGGGCCCTGAGTCTGAACCAGATCGGTTTACGCAACGTGTTCCAAGTACAGAGAGGAGGCGGTTTAGACAAGATGGACTTGATCCAGATACAGATTATCTTGTTTCTGTCAAGTCTTATGATGATCAAAACAGGGAAAGTGAAGCCATTCAAAGGGGCTTCAGAACAAGACCTGGTAAGTTTTTTAAAGAAAAACAAATGGTAGTTTTTTTTATTTGAATGATTTTCCAAATATATGAAATATGACTCTAATCGGCTAACCCTCTGTTAGATTGTATAATTTTATTATTATTATATCAATATGTTCATAAGGAAGATTGATTATCATTGGCATATTGAAAGCTAAAAAAGACCATCAAGAGACAATCATGTGAATTGAATTTTTAATCTTTCCTGACTTACAAGGAAAATCATTCATACTTCTGTACCTAGCATTATGATTTTGAATCACGGTAAGCATTAATTGTCCTCCTTTACCATATAATCTTCAAAATTTCTGTCATATAAAGGTGACTTTTAGGCCAATTAATGCACACCTAACGATTGGTCTGATGCAAATATTGAGACATGGAACATGTTGCTTTTTAAAGTTCTAAATCATTGTACAAATACTTATCTTCAAGTCTATGACTATGCTACAATTATATCCTTAGAGTAAAAGCAAATTGAATATCTAGTCGTAATGACATCATAGCAACAGTACGACTGGCTACATTTAAAACCAATTTGGTCTTTACTCCAAAATAAAGGCTTGCAATCATAAAAAATCATAGTTTTCTGCAGTAAATTTGAACCTGCAAAGAAAATACTTCTTAATCACTAGAGGATATTCATTTGTCTCGCAATCTACTATGGTCAACAAGGAAATTTGTGATCCCTCTCTCAAAAAGTGTTCACTAGCTTACAAGTTCACGAGCTTTCGAGTGCCGCTGCAACTCTTTATCAAGTGACGAAAATTATCTGATAACGTAGTCTATTTATACTAATCCCCAGGACTGTACGCACGAACGCGGGAATAATAGGTGGGCACTGATCCGTTGTGTGATTGGTCGGGCGTTTCACCAATCAGTGCGTCGATGTACGGTGCGCCGGTGATCCGTATATGCAAAATACTTCTTATTAAAATTTTCAGAAAATATGCAAAATGCAATTTCCCAAAATTGGATCGTGGACCAGTCGTAAGGTGTGCTGAGGCCTTTATAAGCATAGATTTCAAATTAGAATTTGATATGTATTGCAAAATAACATGAATGTTTGATGTTAATTCTTTTAGAACGACCTCAAAGGATCAAGTCCCCAACAGGTGTGCAAACAAATCCAAGATATGATTCTATGGCAGTCCAATGGGAGGAACCCGAGGATGAAAATGTTGATGGATACAGACTGGAAGTTGGAACACCCTCTGATCCTCGCCAGTTTGTAAGAGAATATGATCGTGGTACAACGGTTGCCACTGTTCCTGACCTAGACCCAGAAACAGATTATCAGATAAATCTAGTTTCTACATCTGAATCTGAAGATAGTGAGCCTGTAAGGAGGAGAGCTAGAACAAGTATGTCTTACAGTCATTTTTTTTAATTTGTTGAAGCTTAAAAGTGCGACCTAGATGTAGATGATTATCTTGTTGTGTCAACATCCTGTTAATGCATTTAACCAAAACCTGAACATGCCTGAATATTCTTATTGTTTTAACATTATTTGACAATTATGGTTTAGCTTTCAAAATGTGAAAGACTTGTCAATTTGCAAATATAACAAGTTTTTAGAAGTGATATTGAATAAAGATATTTTTGTATCATCATCTGTATAATATTCTATTCATTTTAGGGCGAACAAGACGTCCAAAACGCCCCCAACGTACAAGAGCATCATCTTCTAGTCCTGATTCTATCGATGTCACATGGCAAGAACCTGATGATGATAATGTAGATGGATATAGGGTTGATGTTGGAACACCATCTAATCCTCGTTCAAAGTTCTCACAAAGATTGCCTCGGGGAACCACTGCAGTCAATGTTCCAAGATTGGATGAAGACACTGAATATCAAGTCAGTGTAGTGTCCACCTCACCAACAGGAGAGAGTGAACCTGTCAGAAAGTCTGTTAAAACACGTAAGTGTCATGTTCCTGCCTATAACTTCAAGGCTGTAAATCTTAAAGAATACAATTCATGCTTTGAATCTGTAAATGTATGTCATATAACTGAAACAGATAATTGTTCATAAATGTATTTAGCAGATTGAGTATTTTAATAAAAATCTCTCTTTCAGGGTTATTGATTCCAAACTGATTTTTATGTCCCCGCAGACCAAGTCCAGAGGGGGCATTAAGCATTGCCCCTGTCTGTCCGTCCTTCCTTCCGTCTATCCCCCCACTTGGTTTCCTTGCAAATAACTTCCAAAATATTTAATGGATTAAAAATGTTTGGTGTCTGGGTAAATGACACCAAAATACAGGCTAAGTTTGAATTCGGAATCCACAGGTCAAAAAATTGATGAGACAGCAAGACCACATTTCCATATGACACAATGAAGTTAGGGATAATCCACATCAAATGACCTGACTGTCATATCTTCTGTCAGGGATTATTATGGAAAGGGTGAGTCTTTAGGTCAAAGGTCTAAATTTGTTCATTATATATATGCATATTGGTTTCTGCACAATATTAAGTTCAACCATATTGAATGAATTTCTGATCGCGTTAAGCTGGGGCAACTGTGTCCTTTGGACATGTCAAATTTCTAGTTTTACATTATGCTATATTTTTCCTACATCTGTACCTACATGTGAATATTGAACGATTGGATGTTTTAAAATAGTATTTTCTACGAAATAAAAATTGCCTTGAATTTTTCAGGAAGTCGCCGCCCCAGAACGGTCTCACCTCCAAATGGCATACAAATTGATGAAGAAGCCTCTTCTGCACGACTTAATTGGGGTCCATCAGGCAGTGATGATATCGAAGGATACACTGTCAACATTGGCACCCCAAACAACCCAACTGAATTCTCTGAAAATGTTCCCAGCACAACCACAAGTTTCAGGCAAAAAGGTCTTCGTCCAAATACTTTTTACCAAGCTTCTGTTAAGGCTCGTGGCCCAGGTGGGGAAAGTGAACCATTACAGCAACATTTCAAAACAAGGCCTAGTGAGTATCAAATATCATATGGAATAACAAATTAAGATGGTTCTTAAATACTGTGATTACTCTTCTGGCATGTAGTGTAATCCTGACATGCACCAATGTGCATTTAGTTTACTTCAATAACAAAGGAACCAAATGATACTAGTTGCATCCCTTATGTTTCATCCATAATTCCAAAGGTCTTATGACCTCTTGGACAGGGAAAGATGGCATGAATATATCGGTCTTGGGGACTTTTCAGATATCACTAAACTAGGATATTTTCCTCATGCACTTGAACAAGGACAAAGGATATGAATGCTAGAGAAATTATAAAATCATATATTATAATTTGGAAGCGTCTACTAACCTTGATACTTGTGAGGAATTTCAGAGTGATTCTGGAAATGCATAATGTTTGTAGATATAAAGCCAATATCCTGATCAAAATTATAGATTTATTTTTTTCTTGTTTAAAGCTAAAATATTCAGAAAACAAGCAGTTTTCTTTATTTTTTGCTGATTGCATTAGTAGCATATCTAAAGTGATTGAATTTCTCATGATGTATTAGCTTTCAAATCTGGTGTAAGTTCGGTGAATTATTCTATAGGTTAGCATCCTTTGAAAATCATTTAAATGCTTATGAAAAACCTTAGCCAATTTAAAAAAAATGTCAGTGACTGAGCAAGCTTACCAGGAAAAAACCCTTTTGCATTTTATTAATGATGTCGGTTGCTCATTGGACTAATACTAATTTATGAATTTCAGGTCACACAGGTGTCCACTAAAAAGTGGTATGGATAGCTGGGCACAAAAAATACAAGAAATTGATACCTTTTGCTTTTCACTGACATAATAAATGAGCTAATTGTAGTGTTTGATCAGTGATCAAACTTAATAGTTTGACCAGGGCCCCATCTTACAAAGAGTTATGATTGACCCAACCTTAAACTATATGGAAATCAATCAATGTCATAATTGATTCTACAGGAAATTTGCACAATTTCCTTTGTAAACAAAGAGAAGCACACTGAATATTTAAGAAAACAATGGATGTATGATTATATATCATATCTAGAAAATATTGCAAACAAACAGCATTTTAGATTGTGACGTTTGTGGCTTTCCATAGTTGATCGGATCAAAGGTAACTCTTTGTAAGACGGAGCCCAGAACTAGATAATAGGCCTATTGTATAGTGAAATAGGATTCCCTTCTGTCATGAGCCAGACATCACTAAATTGCATGTTCCTAATGTCCAGAGCTGCTAACTTACCAAATAATACTCTTTGTTATAAAAATATAACAGGAATATGAAATAAGAAAGGAAAATAAAACAAGTATGAATTCGAGATGAAAAGAAAAAGAGGGGCGAAAGAGCTTCTTCCTTACATACACACATAATATTGTATGTAAATACATTTGCAAGTGCTGATGTGCTATCATATGCACTTAAGTGAGTGTTGAGTGTGATATGAGTTGCTTGATATTTGTGTGTATATGTGCTACAGTAGAGGTTTGTTGAAACCCTGCTAGAAGTTTCGGCAGGTGGTGATATTGGATGACAGTGGTATGAAAATTTTAAAAGTGAAAATAGGTCAATTGAGAGAAATACTTGATTCAACATACCAATAACTAATATGCTCTTCTAAAGATTAGCAGCTCTGCATTTCTACGTTGTCAAGTCTTGACAACTGTTCAGTTGTTAACCAAAATAAATGTCTCACTCTGTAAAGAAACCATTCAAATTCATACAGCATCCACTACAAACAAATATGACCCAACTATTTCATCTATATTCATATAGGTTGTGGATGTAAAACTTCATATTCTAAATTCTAAAATCAGTATCTGCCAAGGAGCTTTATCTTGATGTTGAACATTCTGAACTATTCTTCAAAGATTTTTCTTGAGTGATCAATAGAGAGGTTTGAAAAGAGTACCAGATATTTCACAGTGTAATTTATGTTTTTTATGACTTTTCTCTCTTACTTCATTATCAAAATTTGGTATTTTCCTTTGCATTAAGTATTTCCACTTTGATGATTAAAATTGCCATTAATGCTTTTCATACATGATATAAAATCCTGGATAACCCTTGTCAGCAAGACTGAGTTTGATAGTTTTCGAGTGGTAATGAAAGCAACTGTGATCTGTGTTTTGACTTCTAATATGGTATCCTGTCTACTAATATCCTGACTAACCATAACTGGAGTGATATGCAGATATTCAGAGTGAAAGACAGCAATGGTAAGAGCAATGTATTATCAATTCTTCTATTGAATTATTTTGTACAATTCTTTTGACTTCAAATTTCTAATAATTTCATGGGATTTCTTTCACAAGCATTAACTTAACTCTTCTGATTCAATTCAGTAATATTCTTTTTGAATATTTAAAAATACGTAGTGTTAGATTTAAGACAGTGTGGAGATATACCTCAAAAGAGCTTTTTATGTAAGGAATCATCCATTTTGATCAATATTTTGAGGGAAGAATTTTTTTCTATTTTAGATGGTAGAAATGTTAATTTATATATTTTTTGTTTATAGGTCAAAGTCGAGGTCCTTCACCTCCTACAAGCACTAGAGCAAGAGAACGATATGATTCGATAGCAGTCAGCTGGGATGAACCTGAGGATCCTAATGTCAATGGATATCGAGTGGAAGTTGGGACACCATCTGAACCTAACCAGGCCTCCTACAATTTCCCTCGTGGAACAACAGATTTCACCATTCCAGACCTTGACCCAGATACTGATTATCAAGTCAACTTATATTCCACCTCACCATCAGGAGACAGTGACCCAGTCACAAGAAGAGGAAGAACAAGTAATCATCCTGAATTCTTGGATTTTTTTTCAGAGATTATAAGTCTGTTATTTTCATGGGATCAATATACTGAATTACAAATTATTTGTCTACTTAAATTTCATCATGTCATATTTTTTTGTAAAGTTAATTTCTCTTGTGAAATTAAGTGTGGTTTATATTTCCTTACTTTGTAGGAAAGAATCGACGTCCAAAACGTCCACCTCGTGCTAAAGTGAGCCCTGGTTCTGATTCTCTGATGTTAAGATGGGATGAACCACAAGGAGATAATATCGATGGATACAGAGTAGATATTGGAACTCCTTCTAATCCAAGACAGTTTACACGACGATTTGATCGCGGACAAAGCCAGCACTCGTTCTCAGGTCTATCCCCAGGAACCGATTACCAGGTCAAAGTAGTATCCCTTGCAGGAGATGAAGAAAGTGAACCATTAACAAAGGCTGCAAGGACAAGTGAGTGTACATTTCAAAATGAAAAATATAAAGATTTGAATGAAAGAAATTTATTTTTGTGTCGCCTGAACAAAGCTCAGTAGAGACCTAGTAATCACTTTTCCTGATGGTCCGTTAGTCTGTTCCAAAATGTTAAAGTTTTTGTTCAACCTGCTCTTATTTCTTTTTTTCTGCATCAATTATGTTGATACTTGGTTCATATGATCCTTTGGTAATACCGCATGTGTGTCCAGGAGGATGATAAGGTAAAAAGATCATAAGTGCATATTTTATCGATTTCGATATCAGGCAAGACTTGTGGTTCGTGACCCACCTCGTTTATGTTAATTAGTGATGTTGAAACAAATTTTAATTGAGTGTATGTGTACTTATCCATGGTGAAAAACGAGGTCACACACACACAAACTTCACAGTTGGACTGAGAATGCATAGCGCACCAAGAACATCCTCATTACAAGGACCCATGTAAAATGGTCCCATTTTATATCTCCTTGCATATAGGGCTACATTTAAAAGAGTCCTTGATTGCCTTGTGATGTCTCTGATTTTGTAGAAACATTTCCATGGGGTTAGTAACATTTCCTATGGCATCTGCAATATCTAAGACATATAGGAGCTTCCGTAGGCCTGGGCTGGAAACTACCAGGAGCCAATTTTAGGGTCCCATCTGTTACAACATTGCGGCAATCTTCTCGCCATTTATATAGAGATATAGCTTTTCACAATTTTTTCAGAGTAACCTCCATTCACAAGCCTGCATTCAATTTTTTTTCAGATTTACTCTCCCATTTAAGTATGTGTGTGTGTCTATATGAATGTGTGCATTTTGAAATGTAAAGGCCCCAAGAATGTATTCTGAGGGACTTCTCATGTACGTATACAGCATTTTGTTTGATTTTAGTACTAGCACATATATATATATATATGCATACCTATTGAACGTCTGCTACCGGCGGTTTCACGCCCGGACTTGTGGCGATCTTCAGGCAGACTGACGTTATTGACTATTTGTGTGGTGCGGCGGGTCAATTTGACGCTTCGCTGGTTTCCGGTTTGGTCTCGTTCGGTGTCTGCACTTTGAAATCAGTTCCGACCTTTTGTTTAGTGAGTTTCTGTTTGTTATTATGGACACTTTTTCCTCCAGGCAAAGATTGCACAAGCCACTTTTTCTTTGGTTTAAGTTTGACTTTTTGTCAATGTCCCAAGTTAGCGTAGATTCAATGTTCTTTTCCTTCAGATTCCATATGTATTTTGAGAGTTGAGTTTCGTTCCGGTATCTTTCATGCTTAAATAATTTGATGTGGTTTCTGTATCTATCTTTGAATGTCCCCCCTGCAAGCCCAAAGAAGTGTTTCTCTTCGTTGCCATGTCGGATCGTCGCCTTGTATACCAGAGCCGTCTGCATACACTTTCCTTGTAATGGACATTGTTTTTTTGGCCGACAGTTACATTTTGGCTTATTTTCCGCTCGTGGGTTTGATTGCTTGACAACTTTTTGGTTGTGGGTTTTTATTATGGTATCCATGTTTTTCATGCAAATGTAGCTAACCTTTATTGTGTTCTTGTTGAATATTTGGTTCAATTTGTGTCCCTTGGGGAAGTGCGTCATTGTTAGCTTTAGGAATCTCCCTCCTACGTTGGTTTTTACTTCAGAATTGTAAGGTGGGTTAAACCAGGTGACTTTTCTACTTCTGTTTCTTCTTTTTCTTCTTTCTTCTACTGGTCTGGTGTATTTGATGGTCTTGTCATACCCGCTTCTTTTCAGGGCGTCGTCGTATGCTGGCGCTGCTTTCTTGAATAAGTCTTCGTTAGAAGACAGTGTCGAGAGGCGCTTCTCAATGGCCGCAGGTATTTGGTTGAGGATAGGGGGTGGATGGTTGGATGCCCTATGTACGTAGGTGACTGTGTCGTTAGGTTTTCTATGTGGTTGAAAATCGCCTGTGTCTAGATTGAGGGTGACGTCCAAGTAATCTACAATTTTTTGGTTGGTTTGGACGGTGATGTGTAGGCCGAGATCACTGAAGACCTTTATGAGGTCTTTTCGCGCCCTATCCGCCCTGCTCCCTGATGCTCGTCAGAAGACCGCTAGGCCGTCGTCGCGGTATAGGCCTACACTATAGGTGTTGATTCTTTTGTTTAATTGTGACAGAGCATATAATCCTACGAGCTCACAAATCTCGGCTCCGTCGTAGGCACCCATGGAAACATCGAATTGTTTTCGGCCTTCTCTTTTTTCCCACGCTTTGTTGTTGTTGTCGAAGAGCAATGTTCTCCTTGCATGCATGATTTCAAAGTGCAGACACCGAACGAGACCAAACCGGAAACCACCGAAGCGTCAAATTGACCCGCCGCACCACACAAATAGTCAATAACGTCAGTCTGCCTGAAGATCACCTCAAGTCCGGGCGTGAAACCGCCGGTAGCAGACGTTCAATAGGTATGAATATATGCTCTGCTTTATATAGCATTGAGCACTTTGCACAATCATCGGCATCTACACATCTAAGGATATATATATATATATATATATAATTCAAAATGAAATAAGAAATAAAAGAAATAAAAACTCCGTAATGAAAAGTATTTCACGAATTGTTGCCCATAGGGCTTTTACATATATCTAAATGTAATCTTATTATCATATGTCATACCCAGAGATATGAAATACCTGCCTGAATGCACGATCTCTGAAAGGCAGTTCGAGCTTAAGCCAGAGTAATAATGATAATAACAACAGATTGTTTCTAGATAGATGGCGCTATACAAATGCCTATTATTATAATTATTATTACCTTTTTTTGAAAAGATAACAAACATTGTTTTTCCAAGGTTTTTTAAACCTTTCTGTCACATGATTTCAAAATGGATTTGTAGATAGACTATATAAAATTGATTATAACTGAACTTAGGATTGGGATTGATTTTGCTTTTAAGTAGATATTAATAATGGCTTTCAAAAAATATCTCGAGAATATGTTTCTTTTTGTATAATTGTAACAGATGAATACCTTTCCATCTTACATCTCTTTCACTTCTTTTTTCTTATAATTGATTAATTTGCTTATTTTCAAATTTCAATAGTTCTACTTTATTCATTACCCAGCAATGCAACTCTCATCAGCGAATCTTACAAAAAAATGATGTTGGTTCTTTTGAAAGTCAGCACTGGAACATGTATTACTTGTGAAACTGCCAGAGGCATTCTTTTGTTTAAGTGTTTCAAATAATTAATTGTCTTAAAATAATGTAAAAAGAAAAGACATATATATGTATGACTTCTATGGTTTCAAATTGGCACTAAATGAAAAATTTTTGGGCTGTAGTTTGCAAGTAAATCATTGTTTTTATTATTAGCTGGATCTACAGGTGGTGGAAGATCTGGAGGTGGAGCAGCAAATTCTCCCCCAAATGGGATGCAAATAAGAGAAGGTTCTGATAGAGCAACAGTGAACTGGGAAGCTGCAACCAATGATGTAGATGGTTATATCGTCAACATGGGCCCTGAGTCCAACCCAAATCAGTTTACACAACGTGTTCCAAGTAGTGACAGAAGGAGGATAAAACAAGATGGACTTGATCCAGAAACAGATTATCAAGTTTCTATCAAGTCTTATGATTCAGATGGGGAGAGTCAGCCTATACAACAAGGGTTTAGAACACGGCCTAGTAAGTAATGCATGGTAATAATTGTGCACTTATATTGCACAGTTGATATTGCGCAATGTCTATTTGTACTCAACTACGCATACAATAATAAAATGTAAAAAACACTGTAGTTAAAGATAAATACACGAAAGTACGATTAATTTCAAATTACTAGAAAAGGGAAACCTACTACTCTACAAGTTATATAACAAATAGTGACTTATTTATTGATACTCTTGAAAAAGGTAGGTTTTTAGATTAGTTTTGAAGAAGGTAATAGAAAATGCATTTCTTATTGAGGAAGGGAGACTATTCCAGAGTTGGGGTGCAGCATTAACAAGGCACGATCACCTAGTGTTATCTTTGTTTTAAAAGGTGGGTAACTGAGGAGGATGGTGTCATGAGAACTTCGGAGTCTGTAGGACTGGGTGGGTGATTTCAAAGTTAGGAGTTCTCTGAGATTAGTGGGAGCCATGCCATGCAGTATCTTGAATGTGAGCAGTATTATTTTGAATTTGATTCGCTGGCGTACTGGAAGCCAGTGCAGATCATGAAGTATAGGTGTTACATTGGAGAATTTGGGGGAAATACAGACGAGTCTGGCCCATGCATTTAGCTACACGCTGTAGTTTATTTATGTGGGAATCTGGTAAGCCAAAGAGTCGTCCATTACAGTAGTCTAATTTACTTGTTACAAATGAATGAACCAGTGTGTTAAATACATGTGCGGGTTAAATATTTGCGGATATGACGTAAGTTATAAAGATGATAGAAGGCAGTTTTGCATGTTTTGGATATATGAGTTTCCATGTTAAGCTGAGAATCTAACCAGACACCAAGGTTTTTTGCAACCATGGACTGCTTTAATGGTCCTACCTTTTATGATACTAGTATTGTATTCTTGTGAATGCTTGTGGATAGTGTAACTAATATGTTGTTTGGGGATCAACCCTAACATTTGATATTTATATGAAATTATGATTTATAAAGCACAACTATTATTTAGATATTATGTTAATTTGTTCTCACTAGGCAGGGATATTTTGGGTGAGGGATGGGGGTCTCAGCCTTATAATCTGCCAAACTACCTTGCTTTTTATTATCCACACTTTTAGAGCTGCAATCAAGATTATTAATACTGCATTAAGATTTTTCATTTTTTATTTCATATGGATGTATTATGGTCTGTTTAAGGTTTTAAATATTCTTACTATTATGAGAATGTTTCCAGACAATGCAAAATATCAATGTAGCAAGGATATTTGCTCTTGGTTCTAAATGAAAAGAAAAATAACTGATATTGTTCATTGTAGCACGCAGTCGCAACCCCCAAGCTCCAACTGGTACCAGAATTGATAGACGATATGATTCATTGGGTGTTACATGGGAAGAACCTGAAGGAGATGATGTTACTGGATACAGGTTGGAAGCTGGACCTCCTTCTAATCCTCGTCAATTTACTAGAGATTATGATCGTGGTACAACAAGTGCAGACATCACAGGATTATCATCAGATACAGATTATCAGGTCAATTTGTATTCTAGATCAAGGTCTGGTAACAGTGAACCTGTAAGGAGAAGTGCTAGAACAAGTAAGTTTTTATTTGGGATAATAATTTTCCAATGGCCCACCTTACGATTGATAATAGTTATAAGATGAATCATCTGATCTTGGATGATTTATATTATAAGTTCACAAACCCCCTGTTCAGACTGTCCCCCGTCACCCGGGACATCCCCCGGAAAATCGACAGTCTGAACGGTCTGGAGGATTGTCCCCCGTCTCCCGGTTCTATCCCCCGGGTTTTTCGAAGGAAGGGCGACCTTGGCTCGTAATCCGAGATCGCGCACCTGCATGTTTTAATCATAAGTGCGCATGCGCGAAATGTGGTGTCAAGAGAAGTGCTTCCGCTCAGTACTGTGCTAGTGCTCAACTAGCTGCAAGTAATTGCATTTCCCACGCGCCTTACGTAACCATGCCGATGACCTAGCCCAGATCATCCCCCGGTGCCAATCTCCCGGACACCGGGGGATATATGGACGGTCGGTCGTAAAGAGATAAGATTTCTCTCCCCCTTCCCCCGGGTGATGGGGGACAGTCTGAATGGCCTGAAAAGTTAGTACCTAACATGCCAGTTTGACAAATAATTAAAGTATAAAATTCAAATTGAAATTAAATTAAAACATTGAGGGTTATTGTATTTTTACTGGGGGTGCTCACCATTTTCACAGCACCCCAGATAATCCTCCATTACCAGGTCCTTGCAGAAAACATATTAAAAATATAATAATGTAAAAATTGAAAATGATATTAGATTAGTTAGATGTTGATAAAGTACAGGGATTTAATTTCATTTGCAGTATGCTACTGAAATTTCAAGGAAAATTATGTGTTGAAAAAAAAAAAAATATTGAGAGCGTCTAATTAATAGCATACTACAAAGTACATCTAAACCAAAAAGTATTGTCTTGATAATTTTGGTAATTTGGGTACAGTGATGGGACAATTCTTTTCACCTGAATGCGATTCATGAATGAGAACTCAAGGTATGTTGCTTGATATTTCATTTATTTCAGGTCAAAATTTGTACTCTAAATTTTATTCTTCAATTTACATACGTAGGACCAACACGGCGTCCTCAACGTCCTCAACGTATGAGAACAAATTCACCAAGTCCTGATACTGTTGATGTCAACTGGGAACAGCCGAATGATAACAATATTAATGGATACAGAGTAGATGTTGGAACACCAGCTGATCCACGTCGAGATTTCTCAAGGCGCTACCCTGCTGGAACATCAAGTGCCTCTATTCCAAACCTCAGACCAGACTCTGAATACCAAGTCAGTGTAGTGTCTACTTCACCATCCGGAGAGAGTGAACCTGCAAGAAGATCTGTGAGGACACGTAAGTTTGCTATTACCTTCTCTTTCTGTGAGGTTGTAAAAATTAAAATTTTGTCTCGTGGTTAATAAGAATGAAGTTATGAATTATTAATTTAGAATTCATCTTTCTTTCATTCACAGAATTCCACAACACAAGTAGTTTCAATACCATACTTTATCTGTATTATTTATTTTGTAAATATCTCTGTTATTGTTTGAATATTTTTTGTGTCATTATTACCTTGTAAATACATTGCAATTCGGCCTTAGCCGCAATGATGTCTTGATTTTTATTAATAAACCTTTTATCTATCTATCTACAGAAGACGATGGTGCGAGAAGCGGTCCAATCCGTCCAAATGGTATGCGAGTAAGAGAAGGTATAAATTCAGCAACAGTTGATTGGGAACCTGCAACCAATGATGTAGATGGTTATATTGTCAATATGGGCCCTGAGTCTGAACCAGATCGGTTTACACAACGTGTTCCAAGTACAGAGAGGAGGCGGTTTAGACAAGATGGACTTGATCCAGATACAGATTATCTTGTTTCTGTCAAGTCTTATGATGATCAAAACAGGGAAAGTGAAGCTATTCAAAGGGGCTTCAGAACAAGACCTGGTAAGTTTTTCCAATGAAATATTGAAATCTTCACCAAGTTTATTTTTAAAATGTCACATAACTGAGAACATAATGGACCTATTTCATGTTTACCTGGACACAAGGGAAATAATGTGTTACTGATCGTCTGGCATGAGTTGGAGATCACTTGATGTGGGTCATAGGTCATTTAGGGTCAATGAACTTTGACCATGTTGTGATATCAATATCAATAATTTGAAGCTTGCCTTAAGCTTTGGTGAAAGATGAGTAATATTCAAGTATCATCAAACATTACAATATTACAAAAGCAATCTCTCTTCAGTGTTTTTGTTCTTATTTGAAAATAGCTGTTTGAAAATTTGTTTTACCAATTAAATAATCAGATATTACAAAGCTACTGACAGATAATGTCCTGAGGTTTTTTGCCCATTCCACAATTGAGGTGTTTTATGTAAACAAGACAAAATTATGCCAATATTCTATTCACAACAATGTGTGAATTTACTTGTCTTCATGACTGACAAGGAAATTCACCCATGCTTCTGTAGCTAACATGATTTCGAGACAAGTTATTATTCTCCCCCTTTTCACATAATCTCCAGATTTTCCCTCATTTACAGGTCACACTATTATTATAGATTTGAAATTAAAATTTTATATGTATTGCAAAATAATGTTTGATGTTAATACTTTTAGAACGACCTCAAAGGATCAGGTCCCCAACAGGTGTGCAAACAAATCCAAGATATGATTCTATGGCAGTCCAATGGGAGGAACCTGAGGATGAGAATGTTGATGGATACAGACTGGAAGTTGGAACACCCTCTGATCCTCGCCAGTTTGTAAGAGAATATGATCGTGGTACTACGGTTGCCACTGTTCCTGACCTAGACCCAGAAACGGATTATCAGATAAATATAGTTTCTACATCTGAATCTGAAGATAGTGAGCCTGTAAGGAGGAGAGCTAGAACAAGTATGTCTTAAGGTCATTTTTCTTATTGAAGCTTAAAAGTACCACCTAGATACACAGATAATTATCTTGTCATGTCAACATCTTGTAAATAAAGATGACTATAGATGATGGATCTTGTTTTGTCAACTTCCTGTAAAAGAGAAGATTACAAGAAAAGATGTGAGATCTTGTCATGTCAACATGTGAAATGGAAATTAATTAATAATAATGAAATAAATTTACATTAAACATCCTTTAAACAAGATGATAAAATTATATCTCTGATCTCATTATGTCTACATATTTTAGAAGAGATAATATAACAAGATCTTGAATCTAAGCATGTCTATGTCCTTGAGAAGTGATGATCAGATTACTAGATCTTAGATCTTGTCATGTCTACATCCTGTGAAAGAGATTACAACATCTTGGATCTCATCATGTATATATCATTTAGCAGAGATGATCAGATAACAAAATCTATGAATCTTTTGCAAGTAATTTCCTGCACCCATACACCCATAGCAGGCTACAAATTGGCAAGCATCTGACCATCTGGTCATTTCTGCTAAAGGTTGTTGGCATTTTGAGACCTGGGATCTCATCATCTGATCATCCCTTCTAAAGGATGCCATCATGATATGATCGAGGATCTAGAGATCTGATAATTAGTGCTAAAGGATGTTGATATAATGAGATTTGGGATCATCTGTTCAAAGGGATCTCACCATGAGGAGATCAAAGATCTTTTCAGAGATCTCTTCTTAGCGCCTTGAGCATTTAATAAATATGGAAAAGACGCTATATAAATCATATGTATTATCATTATTATTATTAAAGATCTGATCTTCCACTAAGATTGATTAATTATCATAAATTCATGGTGGCACTTTTAAGCTTCCCATGTTATTTTAGCGGAATATCATTTTTGATAAAAACTTTGTAAAAAAAAAAAAAGTTTAAAGTTAATTAGTACAGATTTTGTCATATCTTTTGCTTCCATCTTAGTGTTGCTCGAGATATCATATTATAGGGTTGTCTTTGCACAGTGGTACATTAAAGGTTTGAACAGACAAAATAAATTCTGGTCAAATTGGTGTGTATTAACAGTTGGTTGCCTTTCAGAATTTTGTTATCTTCAGATTGTTTCATGTCTATCCTATTTCCACATTCATTTGCATCGCATTATAGACTGTGCTTGATCAACCACAATTTGTGATGTGTTTATTGAAGTGAGTGACACTAATCATATTTGACATTTGAATGATCTATTGGAACTATATATATATATATATATACTTGAAGGCCAGGCAAGTGTTTACACAAACATACCATGCTTATGCAGGTGCAATGTTCTGCAGATTTGACCTTATTTGGCAACTTTATTGGACAATACTTGGCATCCCAGATCAATCTATTTATGTATGATGAGTAAGTTAAAGTAATCAATTTTGGGAGAGGGGCTTTCATTTCATTTTTTAAAATGAAAATATATGTCCATAAGGTATTTATTAATATCAACGTTAGGTCACCCAACTTGCAAATTCCTTTGCTATGGAGATTGAATTATATAAACATACATCAGTTCATTTCGTTTCATTTCATTATTTGAGCAGGGGACCAGATTTCAGTATAAGCACATCTTTTAAAAAATGTTATCCCTCTTTGTTTAAGATACTAGTAATTCAAACAAGATAATCCTTTAATAGATTTATAGAATCTTATTTTGGATGTTATACCATTTTATACTTTTTTTTAAGGTATGCAATAAACATGTAATTTTCACTTCATTCAGCATATTGTACATTATTATTACTAAGTATGCTTACAGTTTGGACCAGTGTCATTCAATTGAAAATGTACTTTTCCATCAAATTGGAAAGGGCTATGTAAAAGCATATTGCCAAACCCCTAACATGCCTGAATAATCCTATTATTTTTATCATGCGTATCATCATTATTTGGTTAAGCTTTCAAGATATGAAAGCTTTCTCAAATGTTAAATATAACAAGTTTTTATGCCCCTGCAGACGAAGTCCATATGCGAGTTGGTTTCCGCATGATAACTTATGAAATATTCAACAGATTAAAAAAAATTTGGGATGTGTAGGTAGATAACACCAAAATACAGGCTAAGTTCGAATTCGGAGTCTGCAGGTCAAAGGTCAAAGGTTACAGCTCATTAAATATGCAAGTTGGTTTCCGCATGATGACTTTGGAAATATTCACCAGATATTAAAAATGTTTGGTGTCTGGGTAGATGATACCAAAATACAGTCAGGTCACATCAAATGACCTGGCTGTCATATCTTCTGTCAGAGATTATTATGGAAAGGGTGAGTCTTTAGGACAAAGGTCTAAATTTGTTCATTATACATATGCATATTGGTTTCTGCACGATATTAAGTTCAATCATATTGAATGAATTTTTGATCGTGTTAAGCGGGAGCATCTGTGTCCTTTGGACACGTCAGATTTCTAGTTAGAAGTGATATTGAATAAAAATATATTTTGTATAATCTGTATAATATTCTATTCATTTTAGGGCGAACAAGACGTCCAAAACGCCCCCAACGTACAAGAGCATCATCATCTAGTCCTGATTCTATTGATGTCACATGGCAAGAACCTGATGATGATAATGTAGATGGATACAGGGTTGATGTTGGAACACCATCTAATCCTCGTTCAAAGTTCTCACAAAGATTGCCTCGGGGAACCACTGCAGTCAATGTTCCAAGATTGGATGAAGACACTGAATATCAAGTCAGTGTAGTGTCCACCTCACCAACAGGAGAGAGTGAACCTGTCAGAAAGTCTGTTAAAACACGTGAGTAGACTTATGATATCTTTAGTATGGATGTTACAATCAGGTAATATTAATTTTTTACATTATGTTGTGATACACTAATGACAAAATTTAATTCTGCCTAAAATTGCATTTACAGCATTTAATTTCCATGGCAGTGTGACAGCATTTGGGTTTATATGTCATAGGTGAGTGTTGGATCATGAAGATCTAACTTATCAAGGATGGGAATCTCAGTTTTTAGTAAATATCATTTGTTATATCTTGTCTTATAGTATTATAGCAACAATCTTATGGAACAATGAATTTCTATTAAAATGGCTTTAATACATAGGTGTCGATCATTCTACCGATGATTTATATAAAAGATACATGTATCATGCTTCTTCAGAATTCACCTTCCATATATTTTAACCAGTATCAGGAGTTGGTGACAAATTTTTACGAGAATGCCAGATGGTTCAAAATAGTTGTAGCTGTAGTTCAAAGACCAGGGGGTGTTTCACAAAGATTTAAGTGCGACTTAGAGTCGCACTTTAACACCCAGTTGCATGCGTTGGAAGCATCGGCTAAATCATGCTAAGATTCTATGCGGCAGCTACTGCGTATTAATCAATAAGATTGCGTGTTAAATGTCATGTGCACATCGGTATTCAATCATGACTCTAAGTCACACTTTATTCTTTCCAGGAATATATAAATTCTAGGAACCATGAAAGGATGCATGAAATTGCTGGTCATTACCTGTCTATAATTTTATTGCATGAGCAGATATTTGTCATAACTTTTGTCATTTCTCTTCAAGACAATATACTGGTATGATTTCACAAATCGGTATTCAGAAGATTGGCTTTTTCTCTATCATGTCTCTGCAAATACCCACCCAACTTTTCACAGACAAACCATTAAAAAACATCTTCATTTTTTTAGTGAAAGACTTGCTTAACACCTGAACACAAGTTGGGGCATATACTCCATACAGTAGCTGGCATTGTGTGACTGCTAATATTAATGTACTTAGATTTACAGAGACAGAGAGCTGAAAGGAAAAGATGGAGAAAAAAGGAGGAATTAACATGTATTGCCTATCTACTTGTAACATGAAAAACTATTCAAAAATAATTCATGGATGATAATAGCAACTAATAGAGACAGTGGCGGACCGTGACCCGGAGGAGACAAAGCATTGGAGGGGCACTGTATTGTTTGTGAACAATGCTGTGCCCCTCCAATGCTTTGTCTCCTCCGGGTCACAGTACGCCACTGAATAGAGAAATATAATTTGAATAACTAGATAACATGACGGATTGTGCGCTTGACAAATGATAGGCATGGTATTGGGATACTTTGGTACTAAGGGAGTGACAAAATTTATGACTACTAGACCCTGTCAACTTTTATCATATTTCTTGCGTGTGATTGGATTATGCACATTTATGAAACTGCATTTTTTGTGCACTTTAGAGAAAAGACGAATATGTCACATTTGGCAATATTTGTGACAAAAGTAATGAATACGGATTATGTCATACCTCTGAGAAAAGATAAAATATCGGGAATGGACATTGTTCAGCCGAATACCACCTAAGGATAAAATGTGAAGGTTGAATCATGCTATTATTTGTCCTCATTTCATGGTTGAAATCTTGTTTAATACCCCCCCCCCAAAAAAAAAAAAAAAAAAAGCAAGAGAAAATTTCCAGAAAACTAAATTTGATTTTAGCTCTTTAAAAGAATGTAGGGAAACTATATGTCTTATTTCAGATATTTCAGTGTGAATTTTACCCATGAATATTGCGATTTAGATTGCATCTCTCTTACAAAATGTGTTTTACAATAATCTTTCATACTATTGGATGATAAAGTCATATTTAAAACAATCTTTATGCTAGAGTTAAATACAGGCATGAGACTTAGTTTTCTTGATGTGAATTCTTATCAGTTGCTCTTTAATAAGTTTATGAATATCATGTAAATAACTCTGTGCTAAAGTATATCGTTATCTTTGTATTTACAGAAAGACGTAGTCCTCGGACAATCTCTCCTCCTAATGGCATGCAGTTGAATGAAGAGACTTCTTCAGTGAGAATGAATTGGGAGCCATCAGGCAGTGATGATATTGATGGCTATACGGTTAATATTGGCACCCCAAACAATCCAAATCAGTTCTCTGAAAATGTTCCTAGTACAACTACAAGTTTGAGACAGAAAGGCTTACGCCCTAGTACAGATTACCAAGTTTCTGTTAAAGCACGTGCCTCAGGTTTGGAAAGTGAACCTATTCAGCAAGGTTTCACAACAAAGCCTAGTGAGTATAATGTCAAGAAAATGCTCCATTCACTCTTACTTCAAACCTGGTGGGTGTTTCATAAAGCTGTTCGTAAGTTAAGAGTGACTTTAAGAATGACTGGTTAACCTTTCTTCCATGCTAAATAATCTTCAATGAACATTTATTGGTGAATATCATTTACCACCAGATAGGATGACCAGTCGTTCTTAAAGTCAATCTTAATTTACGAATAGCCTTATGAAATGGCCCTCTGTAGTGGAAAAATGGAAATTGAGATGAAGATTATAAACTTGATAATTTGGAGTCTATTGTGGTGTATGCTTATTAAAAGTTACAATCCCCATCAAAAATTTGGGAATACCTGTAGTAATCATTTAAATTTGCAAATGTAAATTCATATCCTAGTATTCTATTTTGTTGGAATGTTGGTTGATCCATTAAATCATAGAAGCATATAAATCACATCAGTGATTTGCTCAGGTATGGTCAATATGACTGATGACCCGTAGGGAATAAATTTTGCTTTGGTCTCCCTTATGGGCCCAAATAGAAGACCCGTCCCATTTTCAGGTTTTTTACTAAAAATGAATAAAAACAGTACTGACGGAAATCTATTCACAATTTCATCACATACCGGTAATTTTAATAGTTTTCTCCTTATTGTGATTGAAAGTGTAGTTGTTCCCATAGGTAAGCTACAAATTACTCGAACAAACTACAAAGCTCTTAAAAAAGAAACATGGCCAAATTTTCCAGTCATTTTTCCCGTTTGAACGAATTGTGGACGCTCTGTAGGCTACATACGCCAGCTACACACACCACATGGTCAATTAATTATCTATAAGCTCTATGGCGCCATTTCGTGCTGTAAACAATTTGGACGAGCCCACTATTTAAATAGGTGATTGTTTTTCCGTTCATCAGGTTTGCACAAACTTCCCGGCATGTAATTTGCTTATCAGTGTGTTGTTCTTTTTGTTAACTTTTCTTAACCGGTAGTACACACTGTGAACGGTACGCGTAAGTGTGTGTAACATGTGACATCCAGACGGTATATCCCTGTTACAGAATTGTGCCGTCCGGTGGCATTGACGCGTCAGTCTGACGTTCCAATAGCTATAATTATTCTGAAAATGTGGATCAAGTTTGACAATAATGTCAAATGGGCTATCACTGGTTCTTCATGAAATCCGATGCCAATATTTAACCAATCACAGTGATTTTAAAATGTGAAGGAGAGAAGATTCATCTCTCTCGAATTCCTGAAAACTCATCTGTGGAAATTCATGAGATAAGACAGTTTGAAATCACTGTACCGCTGTCTGTGAGTGAACCATGCAATTTGCATTAAAAACATTGGCTTTTGTTGTGGAAGAAACAAAAAGAATTGGCCTTTAGAAAGAAAGTCCGATGAGTTGAAATGGGCATTTGTTGTCATATTTGGCTGACTTATTCCAGATATTTTAGAGAATCAATTTCTGGACAACCCAAGTTGGCTTAAAATCTAATATTTGCCTAGTTTGCAATTATGTCCTTGTACCTCTGGTTTGTGACATCTACACTGCATTGACTTTGTACAATGCATGTGCACCATACCAATTGAGCCTCGAATGGGACAACTTTTCCATATGTAGGTGCAGTTTAGTTTAATGTTAGTAACAAAAAACGCATTGCAGAATGCTCAGACTATACCCATTTAAAATTAAAAGACAGATTTGTCAATTTCTCTTTAAAACCCCCTACTACACCAAAATGGTAAAAATTGTGAAAAAAATCACCCTTATTTATTTCTTCTTCATCTTGTATTGATACTTACACACAAAATGTAATCATTGGATGGATGGCTAAATGAATTACTTGGGGTTTCTTCTCTTTAGCTTCTTGTGGGTCTAAATTGCCATCTAGCCCCATCTAAAGTATAGGATTAAGGAAGTGTTTGCCTGTGAGAAAAGCATATGAGAGGTGTTTGTGACCATTCTCAGGTCAAAGATTGTATTGACCATACCAGAGCAATACTTGTTATTGCATGATTTACAATACTGTATTGTTTCATGGATTTACTATCATGATCATAGGATGCATGCTGGTAATAGACTTCAATCTACCAATTAGCATGTATATCAATGTTGTAATTCTCAATAGCTTTATAATTATGATATTAGGGTGAAATTTTTTATTTACATCCAAATTAAGTGTAAATAGTACAAAAAAGAAGCACATGCTTACTGTTAAATTTTGTTATAATTTTAGAAAGGTGAAACGTTTGGTTATCCCACATAAATTATAGTAATTTCTTCTGGAAGGCATATGAAGAAGTTAAAAAGAACATTATTATTGTGTGCATATTGGTTCATGGAATTGTATCATAAATTTACAATGGATATCACTTGCTTTTTTGTCAGAACTACGTATTTTCATTTTAAGATCATGTAGGATAAACCTAAGATAGAACCATCGCTAAATCTATTGATATCCCCTTTTCAAAACTGATGAATATGTGTTGAATTATTAACTTGTGAGTCATTTTAATAAAGTGTAATGCAGCTACTGTATACGTCAAAATGAAATGTGTTGCTCCCTGTGCATAAAAATATTTTTATATTTCCCTTGAATGAATTTGAAATTAATTGAACATAAATGTTTATGTTGCACTGTAAATAATGCTGCATAGTAATTAATAATGCTTTTTAATAGAAAATGCATAATACATAAGAAAATAACCTTGTTTCCTTTGTCTTCTCTTTATAAGAAAGATCATTTTATGGAATGCAATTTTATTTCTGATGAGCTGAGATTTGGAGGAGATTTTGCATCCAGCTTCAAGGCTTTGTATGTATATTGAATATTTTGGTCTGTTGAGGGTTTAAAAAGAAAAAGAAAATACTGAGCCATGCATTTTATGTATACAATGATCACATGTGCTTAATTAATTTCTTGCAGCTGTTTGTTGAGAGTTTCTAATTATATTACTAACCTTTTAGAAATATATATCAGTTGGTGCATCACAAAGAAACAAATGCATTTCTTCACAGTGTATTTCTTTGAGACAAAATAAATGCTGCTAAATTTGGTGGATTCACAATATCTATCGGTTGCAGCGAACAGGCCAATTATCTAACTCTGCAGTCGACATCACACGCAGGCAGCGCACAGTGTTGATGTGAATATGCATGCTTAAAAAATGAAAGCCATTTTGCAGGAATTCACCAAATTGGTCTAAATTTCATACAGAAATATGCGGGCAAATTTCTCTCTCACCTCCTGGACCCTAGTAAGCAGCATATCCGGTCAAGCCGTGTTGGCCAGCGCTGAATAATCGCATGCATTCATTCACTACGAGCGTGTGCAGCAGATGTCAACTTTTTCCCATGAGGCACTGCAAATTTCAGCCTGTCTGCTGCAACCGATAAATGGCGCATCATATTGCAAATAGGGGTGGAAGTCACAGCACATGCTAGATGATGATTTCTTATAGTCATGATTAAGACATATACATTTACATTTTCTTCATGTTATGTAAAAGATTGAAATCAGTGAAATATTGCAATTACCTTTTTTTTTTTGCTTAATAACATCCAATAGGTAATTGCTCCTGAAGCTAATAGGTTTTTCCTTTTTTTATTAAGTTTAGATATACAGAGTGAGTAAAAAAAATAATGATAAAACTCGATCATCATGAACACAAAATTATTACATGTGTCCTGAAAAAGTATCTTCTCTAAAAAAACAATACATACCATTTTTATGTGGTACAAAGTTCTGCTTGGATAATCTGGAGTTATTGTGATGTATAATTAAATTTTTGTCAAGGTATGACTCCAGTGTCCATGGAGCCATTATCTACAAGACTTGCAGAAAAAAATCAGTGCAAAATAAATTTTCAATTAATAAGATTTCATGTTAATGCCAGTGAAAAGGTATTGTGTAATAAATATTACTGCAGAACTTGTAGAAAATGGTGTCATGGACATTTGATTAATTCATCGCAATCGGGCCTTAATTTTTGTAGAAATCTAATTTTACACCATTGCGAGGAATACATCCTGTTTATTAAGGTGTAAACATATACCTTACAAATATGGCATCAAATTATGTGGGGGTAAACACTCTTTCAAGACACATAATAATAGTTATGCATTTATGACAGGAACTTTCATTAAATATTTGAGATGTAATGATTTCTTTGACTCACTCAGTGCATTGTAGAATAGATCCAAATATAGAATCGATCCAAGTATAGAATCATAGAGATATATTCCCACCGAATGGTGAAGGCTAGCCAAAAACTTCACACAATAATGTGAACTGCAGTGCTCGTTATAGTTGTTGTGTGCTCATCATTCTATAGAGTTTTTGTAACAAAGTGCTTGTCTCAAATATACTTCTTGCTTTCTGTCTAAAAGGGCTCAAAATCAATGGCATTTTTTCCTCCCTTTGATGGCTATGATGGAAATAAAGATCATTTAGCAAATATAATTTGTCTTGTTTATTGTATGATCAATGATTGTATTCTGCCTTGTGGTTTATAAGTAGTAAATGGAACCATTTCAGAGAGATATACCTTGGTACAGTATGTATATATCCATGCAAGGATGCCTAACTTTAACATTTTAAATGTGTCTCTATATGTACCATAAGTGTGAATGTAATAAAACTTGTAATAATCAATTTGCAATTTTAATAGGTATGTCTTAGCTCTTCACTCTTGTTTGATTAATAAATGTACAGTGTGTATGTGTGTGTGTGCATTAGTGATACGCTTATATGTGCATGAGTATGTAAAAAATACTAGACAAAAAAGTGTAGATTAGATTTTCAAATAACTTTGAAACATTTCTACATAATTACAAAGAATTGATTCATCCCATTTGTTTGTATGTTTGCAGAGCGAAGTCGAGGTCCTTCACCCCCTACCAATACCAGAGCAAGAGAACGGTATGATTCAATAGCAGTCAGCTGGGATGAACCTGAGGATCCTAATGTTGATGGATATCGTGTGGAAGTTGGAACACCATCTGAACCTAACTTAGCCTCTTGGAATTTCCCTCGTGGCACAACAGATTTCACCATTCCAGACCTTGACCCAGATACTGATTATCAAGTCAAATTATTTTCCACCTCTCCAGCCCGAGATAGTGACCCAGTCACAAGGAGAGGAAAAACAAGTGAGCATCTAACCCAATTTTAAAGGTCAAGTGCACCCTAACAAAAAGTTGTTTAGAATTAAAATAGAAAACTCAAGCAAATATACAATTATAACTTTTGAAATTAAAATAAGTATGAAATCTTACAATTATTACTATTTTTCACAAAAACATTTAATACACATCACAGTGATATATATTATACAAATATATCAGGCTTTAAGAAAGTATAGTGAGAATTATTTTTCTGAGGTTGGTATGGCAATTACTATTTTTCCAGAGGTTCGCCCGAAGGGATAAATAGTAATATTTCCAGTCCAACCGAGGATTCATCATTCCCACTATGCTTTTGAAGGAAACACCTGATATATGTGAAGTCCTTGTTGATGTGTAACCAATATCGACCAATTCTAATAGACCTAACTTCTAATGCTGGACAGTTCTTGGGTAGGCTGCGCACGGCTTCTACATGAGAGGTCCGCTACAGTTTTATTCAAGATGTAACTTGCAACGCGCAGGCTAACTGATTCATATCAGATCTTGACTCCCCTTGTTAGGTATGCTTATTCTAAATTATCCTTTATGAAGTTGCCAAATAAAGTGACTCAAAACTCTTGGATGTTCAAAAATGGCTGTCATGGAATTGTATTTTCTGCGTGATAGATAAAAATAACACCCAATTCCATATTGACTTTCAGTTATTGGTAACTTATTTCTTCTAATAGCAGCTGCACTAGCCATTTGCTGGCTTCTTTTTTTTGGCGGATATACGGTACAGAGCAATTAAGAATTATTTGCAGAGATGTTTTTTCCTATTGAACTTATACTTTATCATGTGATCAGAAATTGACCAATCCTTTCTCTAGAATACTAATGAAGAGGGATATGAAAAACTATACATAATTTGCCAATGAGGGAAATTATGTCATCACCCACTCACTATATTCTTTTGTATTTTATTGTATGAATTTTACACTAATTCAATTTTTGTAGTACCAGGATGTTCATATAATTGTAAAATTAAGCAAAACTCAACCTAAAATGTATTAACTTTCTGATTGTGGTACA
The DNA here is from genome assembly GCF_037042905.1 of Lytechinus pictus. NCBI lineage: Eukaryota > Metazoa > Echinodermata > Echinoidea > Temnopleuroida > Toxopneustidae > Lytechinus > Lytechinus pictus. The sequence goes on along the minus strand of NC_087247.1, from coordinate 60,155,426 downwards.
TCCAATTTTAATTTTTCTCTTTAATATTCAAATCAATTTTTATTTGCGTTGCCTTGGCCTGTAATGGCTGGTAATTAAGCAGGAAATTATATGATCTCTTTTTTTTAATTCATGCATGCATGGCCCCTAGTCCAAACATGTGAGGAAAATAGCTTGAATTCATTGAAAATATTTTGTATGAGACGAAGATGCATACTTGAGAATAGCAACAGCTCTATACAAAGTCCATTGCTCTTTGAATAGTGATGTAGTAAAATGAGCCAAATATTTTGAGGATGCATACAGTAGAATATTTCTCAAGTTGTGAGTGAGTAAAGTGAAATGAAAACTTTACCATTTAAACCGAAAATCAAATTTCAAGCCAGATTTCTACTTGATATAAAAAAATTGCTTCATAATTTATCACTTTTTTTCATTTCTTACATCTTAATAAACTTTGTAGGAAAGAATCGACGTCCGAAACGTCCACCTCGTGCTAAAGTGAGCCCTGGTTCTGATTCTCTGATGTTAAGATGGGATGAACCACAAGGAGAAAATATTGATGGATACAGAGTAGATATTGGAACTCCTTCTAATCCAAGACAGTTTACACAACGATTTGATCGTGGAAACACCCAGCACACATTCTCAGGTCTATCCCCAGAAACAGATTACCAGGTCAAAATAGTATCCCTTGCAGGGGATGAAGAAAGTGAACCATTAACAAAGGCTGCAAGGACAAGTGAGTGTACATTTTATGAGCATTTGTATTTTATTGGAAACTCTGCTCATTAGTGCCAATACCGCACTCATTTTCAATAAGTGTATTCCCTATTATTACCCATATCAGAAATCTGAGCTGGCCATCTACAATACCCTAGTTATTTACCCTAGACAAAAATTTCATGAATATTGGGAAAAGATAGTATATTATTTGTATTTTGTTCTGTCTTTCTGCGCGTACTGACTTTTAATGCTAGATGACTCAAAATAAGTTGCATTTTCTACGGTCTCACATCCGGCAATCTGAAGATGCATAGAAAGAGATAAGCGTCATATTCATCCGCACAGGAACAGTATACGTCATAATGCTAAGCAAGATGAGATGACGATGGGTACTTTGTCTCCATTTGCATTGATGTTACCTTAATAATTACATCACAATGGTAAAGTTCAGAGCCCATGATATACACATGAAACAATAGAACCCTATTTTAAAGGGTATGATATATCTCCATTTTCATGATTTTTTGCTCAAGCTGTAAGACTTGGATTATAATAATAATTATTAACTGGTTCTTCTTCAGGGGAAAATCTAGCTAGTGCCCTCGTCTAAAGACTTGGGACAATATGATTCTGTTGTAGGCAATATATCTGATGTTCCCTCACGGCCTGTAAATATGATATAAAACGTAACCCATAAAATATTTCTGGTATCCCATTCTGAGCCATCCAGTTTAACATCTTATCTATAAAGAGCATTATATCCTGGTCTGCATCAATTGCCTGTTGAATATGAGAGCGTATTGAACAAAGACCGAAATTCTTTGAATATCCCATAGGCTATTCTACAAAACTTGATGTTCACTATGGCATTGTATTGGACAGTCTAATGCAAATGTGTGAAACATACAACATGTACAAATGCATTGCTATGGGCAACATAGAGTGCATGATCATAAAAGATAATGATCTACATTTCTACGATTGAATTATGTGAGGCGCTGATTGTGGTAAGCGACGTGACTTGATTGATCAGAATTTTCCCTCTTTTTGTGTGGGCAGGGGAGATAGATGATAATAATTATATGATTATATTGGATGGTATATAGCCAGTTTTTCACTTATCTTTGATTCATGGAATATTGGGTGTAACTCCTGGAATATCTCTGGTCTTCCATTCTGAGCCATCCATTATAATATGATTCTATCGATGCTTCTTCTAAGGCATTATATTTGTTAGTCCTGTAGTGCAATGGTGACTCCTAAAACAGACAGAGAAATTATTGCAATCTTAAATTGCATTGTACAGATGTGCAAATTGCTCATTTTACATAAAAATAGTTACTTAGTGCATGTATATAGTGGACTCATTTGGTGTCTAGCTTTTCACACCTCAAATGGGTGGTAGTTCAAGTGGCCTATTAGACTGAAAAACTGACCAATTTATTTGCATTGCATTAGTGATTTATTTATTATACTTTTATTTTTAGCTTCCTGTCATTAATTTGTAGTCAGAAAATTTTGGAGAAAGAATGGTATGAAGTGCCTTACAAATCATATTGTTTATTTTTAGTATACCACTGGTATTAAACATCTAACGGTGAGAAGTTATACGTGTACAACATCTTTCGCCAGTCTTTTATTTAGATGTTGTGAAAGAAATAGGGTAAGAGAATAATGGTGGATGTATCTTAAATCAAAGTTCCCCATAGCTATCCCTTTTGAAAACTTTGGTGAGGCAAATAAATGTCTCTGCTAGAAATTGAACCCGGTCCCCCAGCTTTGAAAGGTGATATCGTATTAAGTGCACGCACTATCTGAACATGCTCATGGCATTAGCCCAGCAACAGTTCCTTTAGATATATACAAAAATACCACAAATACACATGTAAAATATTTCTACAAATAGATCTTAAATTACTAAATAAAAAAGGTCTTATGTAGATATGATATTTTACGAGATTGAAACCATAAAATTTTATTAACTTGGAAATAGCACATGTTTGTTAATTCAAGCCTAACATTCAGATTGGAATGTACCTTTTAAAATTATTTAATTTCATAAGGTGCACCAGGGTCCAGTCCTCAAGGTGGAGCAGCAAATTCTCCTCCAAATGGTATGCAGATAAGAGAAGGTTCCGATAGAGCAACAGTGAACTGGGAAGCTGCAACCAATGATGTAGATGGTTATATCGTCAACATGGGCCCTGAGTCCAACCCAAATCAGTTTACACAACGTGTTCCAAGTAGTGACAGAAGGAGGATAAAACAAGATGGACTTGATCCAGAAACAGATTATCAAGTTTCTATCAAGTCTTATGATTCAGATGGGGAGAGTCAGCCTATACAACAAGGGTTTAGGACTAGGCCTCGTAAGTAAAAAAAAATCACTTTGATTTTTCTATTGTTATTCTACATTTCTCTATTTATTGATTTTTTTACATCCTGTTACATTATTAATACATTTGTAATAGTTTTTATTCTAGAAATAGGTCTTGAACCATAAAATGATACAGTCTATCTGCTGTGCCTCTGTGAAACAATGTAAGAATCAGCCTTTCAAGATCTTCAACCCCCTTATTCTCTCAGGTCAATCTAGAAACCCAAAACCTCCAACTGGTACCAGAGTTAACAGACGATATGATTCATTGGGTGTTACATGGGAAGAACCTGAAGGAGATGATGTTACTGGATACAGGTTGGAAGCTGGACCCCCTTCTAATCCTCGTCAATTTACCAGAGATTATGATCGTGGTACAACAAGTGCAGACATCACAGGATTATCATCAGATACAGATTATCAGGTCAATTTGTATTCTAGATCAAGGTCTGGAAACAGTGAACCTGTAAGAAGAAGCGCTAGAACAAGTAAGTACTTTAAATCTGATATTGTACATATGGTTGAATCTACCCCTGCCAATTTTCTAAGCATTATATCTGTGAAAATAAATTTTTGTCTCTCATGTGCAAAAAGTATGGCAGATTGGAATCCTATGTTCAAATTGACGACTGAGATCCTATGCACATAGATATGGGTGACCAACAAATCCACCTATTTCACTTTGTTCATTTATGCCTCTTTTTATGAACTAACCACCTGCCATACACAGATTTTTGTCCGAATCTAGAATGTTGCCGGCAAAATATTCTGACTCTTCCTGATCAGTTTTAAGATGTCATTCCGTTGGTGCATTGTCTTACTACTTTCGCACTGAGTTACAGCGCAGGAGTCATGGTTTATTTTCATTTGGTCTAATGCCAATTCATCCAATTGCCATCTCGTTTACTTCACTTGGTCTACCATCAGTTCGTCCAATATTCACCTGGTGTTACTGCTATTTCGTCCACTCAGCAATATTTAGAAATTTCTAGTACATGTATTTGATCACATGATTATTCTTGATCCTGTGATTTAGGATCTACACGGCGTCCACAACGTCCCCAAGAGACAACTGCAACTTCATCTAGTCCGGATTCTATCGATGTCACATGGCAAGAACCTGATGATGATAATGTAGATGGATACAGGGTTGATGTTGGAACACCATCTAATCCTCGTTCAAAGTTCTCACAAAGATTGCCTCGGGGAACCAATTCAGTCAATGTTCCAAGATTGGATGAAGACACTGAATATCAAGTCAGTGTAGTGTCCACCTCACCAACAGGAGAGAGTGAACCTGTCAGAAAGTCTGTTAAAACATGTGAGTATAAAATGGTACATTAGCACTGGCCAAAGTACAGTTCTGTTCTGGTTATCAACTTTCATGTAAGACTACTGTTATATGATGACCCTCCCAGATGTTCAGGTAGACTTGAAGAAACAAAATTTTATTAAACTTTATTTAAAATAACATACATCTTAATGAATTTAATGACACAACTGTAACTATTTGAATTGGCACTGGTTTTGATTAATCCTGAAGGCTACCACATTTTCAGTCCTCTTGTAGCACTTCATACAGGGCACATGACCTAATTTAATACTTAGGGAACATACAATGTTATATTGATGAAATTAATGATTTCAATTACCATCGTTTCCATCAATATTTGTGAAATAAGAAACCCATTCCATGCACTTGGCAGCAATTCCAACCAAGAAGTTGAATGTTGAATAAAATAGGATTATGAAACTATCATTTTAATCTCGCTTGTGAGAAGATGCGAGACATTAGCGCCACTTTTCCCGGCAGCAGCATCAAAATTGAAATCTTAACCTAGATTTAGTTTTTGAAATGTCACAAGAAGTCGTAAAGTAAAAATCTCATAAAATATTATTATCACATATCACATTTGCAAAGCCTAGAGGTCTTTTGAGGTCAACAAGCTTACTTTACCATTTTTGTCTCGCCTACATAGCAGAGCGAGACTATAGGCGCCGCTTTTCTGATGGCAGCTGCATCGTCAACATTGAAATCTTAACCAAGGTTAAGTTTTTTATATGTCATCATAACGAAAAAAAAGTATATGGACCTAGTTCATGAAACTTGGACATAAGAGTAATAAAATATTACTGAACATCTTGCCTGAGTTTCAGGTCACATGACCAAGGTCAAAGGTCATTTAGAGTCAATGAATTTAGTCCATGTTGGGGGGAATAAATATCGAAATCTTAACCAAGGTTAAGTTTTTGAAATGCCGTCATAACTTAAAAAGTATATGGACCTAGTTCATAAAACTTAGACATAAGAGTAATAATGTATCACTAAAGATCCTGCCTAAGTTTCAGATCACATGACCAAGGTCAAATGTCACTTAGGGTTAACAAACTTTGACCATGTTAGGGGTATTTGTCATCATAATTTGAAATTTTATGGATCTAGTTTATGAAATGTAGACTTAAGAGCAATTAATAATCCCTGAATATCCTGTGCAAGGTTCGGGTCACATGACCAAGGTCAAAGGTCATCAGGGTCACCAAACTTTGATAATATTGGGGGTATTTGTGGAATTATCATCATAACTTTAAAAGTTTACAGATCTAGTTCATGAAACTTGGACATAAGAGTAGCCGTATCCCTGCATATCTTGTGTGTGTTTCAGGTCACATGACCAAGATCAAAGGTCATTTAAGGTCAATGAATCCTGGCCGTGTTGTGGGTATTTGTTGAATTGGCATCATGACTAAGAAAGCTTATGGATCTACACATTTACAGTTCATGAAACATCTAGAGACATAAGGGTTATCAAGTATGTTTTTGCACATGTCTTAAGTCACATGTTTATGGTCAAAGGTCATGTTGGGTCAATGGACATAGTATTTTATCATCATTTCAGTGTTTTCTTTTAGGAATAATTATTTAATTTTTTTTTTCAAAGTCAGCATTGTTGCTATATTGAATCGTGTAATGCAGGCAAGACTGCCAGAGGCGTTCCACTTGTTATCAAATGAATGGGTTTTATGAACAATTATTCATCTTACTTGTATAAAAGTGGTCACTGCTTCAAAGTTGAATCATATGATTCAGATGAGACTGCCAGAAGAGGTCCACTTGTTTTCTCTTCATTGTCAAACTATGTCTATATGTAGTAATAAAGCAGGTTGGTCTTTTGCTAATAAAAGTATATTTTGACAATGACAAGAATAGTGACAATGATACTTTTGATTGCTGTTCAAGGGGTACTCCAGAATGAAAATAGTATTAATTTTTTTTTTAGTTTATTAAATCATGCATAAGTTATAATTATATAACATTTTTATGTATGTATGAAAGCAAGTTTCAGAAAACTTATATTTTTATTTTTTTAGAACAAAATTTGAATAAATGCAATTCCATATAATGAAATACAAAAGAATAAATTGGGGTATGACATCAACTCTTTGCATATTCAGGTCATGTATGGAAGTGTTTTCCCAAAATAGTACAATACTACCAAAATGTCACAACTTTATTATCCCTCATCCAATTTGGTTGAAATATTCTGTCTTTTGTCTGAATTTATTATGTTCAAATCATATACTAATGTTCAACCTGGAGTACCCTTATTTAATTGATGTAGATATTGAGGGTGATTAGGCTGACCATGTTTGTACACTAAATTGTATTGTTGTAATTGTTTCACTAGGTCGGAATAAGGCCTTACGTTTGGTTACTTGTTTTCTATTTTTTACTGTTTACATGTTTGTTCCTGTTCTCATATTTCTTGTCTTGAGAGTGTCTCATTTCATTTCAATTTGAATTGTTTCTGTTCTTGGAATGATAAGCCTTGTTACTTGCTTGGAAATATTTTTTAGCACGCAGTAGGCCTCGTGGATCTTCCCCTCCAAATGGCCTTTGGTTAAATGAGGACACTGACTCAGTAGATATCAACTGGGGAGCTTCAGGCACTGATAACATAGAGGGTTATATTGTCAACATGGGACCACCTGACAACCCAACTCTGTTCTCCGAACGTGTTCCAAAAACAACCAACTTCAGGCACACTGGATTGGAACCAAACAGAGATTACCAGGTCTCTGTCCAAGCTTATGGTCCAGATGGGGAAAGTGATCCTGTTCAACGAGGTTTCAGGACACGGCCTAGTATGTAGTACATTTATGTGCTTTAAATGAACCTTTATTACTTTGATTTATTTCAAACATTTTACATTCAGAATGTTTCACATTTTACAGTAAAAAGGCAATAAAGGAGACAGAATATCTTAAGAAATGATACTGTTTTGACGTAACACTAGAAAGATGTGAAATATTTATAAACTTATTTATCACATTACATAGACTTTATTGCTGGTCTACATGGCATTATATAGCTCTTAAAACCTGGAATTCATGGCTGGTCAACACTATGTGTAAATATTTTTATTTTGATGAAGGTCGTAGCCGCGCTGTGAGGGCTCCTGCCAACACAAGAGCAATACCCCGGTATGATTCAATACCTATTAGCTGGGATGAACCTGAGGATCCTAATGTTAATGGATATCGAGTGGAAGTTGGAACACCATCTGAACCTAACCAGGCCTCTTACAATTTCCCTCGTAGCACAACAGATTTCACTATTCCAGACCTTGATCCAGATACCAATTATCAAGTCAACTTATTTTCCACCTCACCATCGGGAGATAGCGATCCTATCACAAGAAGAGCAAAAACAAGTAACGACTAATATTTTTTGTGACTTTGTTAAGGATTTTGTTGGTTTATGGTGTATTGTATGGTATGAATGTGAGATGTTGTTTCAAATGTTTTTGTAGTATGTGTAGTTTTTTAGATATGGTAAGAAGTAGGTTGAAATGTAGCAAGCAAGTTTGATCTAGACAACCTTTTCAGTGTTCAATGACCTTATGACACATAGCAAAGAGATTATCCTGATGGGTGGAAGATAATTCAAAGTGCATTTTATTAATAACGTAAATAAATGATGTTTTTTACTGTCAATATGTTTATCTTGTTTATCTAGGGAAAAATCGGCGGCCACAGAAACCATCCGGGACAAGAGTAACCCCAAGCATTGATTCTCTTGATGTAAATTGGGTGCAACCAGAAGGAGCAAACATTGCAGGTTATAGGTTAGATGTAGGGACTCCATCCAACCCACAACAATTCTCAAGAAGACTTCCTGCAGATACAAGAAATTTTGAAGTGGATGGCCTAGAACCTAACACTGACTACCAAGTTAATCTTGTGTCTACCTCACCAGATGGAAGAGAAAGTGAACCTGTTAGAAGAAACACTAGAACAAGTAAGTTTGTCCTGTGTCGACCTAGATGAAGGAAGATAGAAATCTCATTTAATACTGGTTATTAGGTTTTAAAACAAGAGAGGTAAGTCAAGTAATACATATATTTTTAAGTTCTTTTCCTCATTGCATATGGATTTTTAAGAACATACAAAAAAAGTGTATATTACATTTGGCACCAATGGGGTTGTGGTTTCAGGCTAACTGTAATTATTATCAATGTAGGGCTTTTAAGCAGTGCATTTAACATGTATATTTCATTATGCATGACTTTTTTGTGTAATTATGTTTTAATTATCAAATTTAGTCAGTTGAAATCATACAAGTAATGGTACATTGCAGAAAGTTGCAATATAAATCAACAAACACAAAGTTCATAAAGACAGATAACTATTCATAATATTGAAAATCATTAGCATTTTAACATCAGATTTACTTCATTAGGGGCAATAGAATCTCACTTTTTAAGTTGCATTTCCTTCTCATTACCAATTCTCTGATTAAATTACTAAAATGTCAAGTAATTGCTTAAATAGCTATTTTAAAAAAAAAGGTGCTGATAGAGGGTGCTAGATGCTTAATTCAAACTATTGACAAAATGGAAGATTCAAATTCTAATTGCTGAAAGCATGTTAAATGACTTCTACACTTGTGTAATATTAGATTGCGAGATGGTACTTGAGTCTAATTCACTTTACTGACTTATCAACAAAAATTTATATGGGCTTTAAGTGATATATCTAAGTGATATACTCCAAACATGGAGTAGTGTGTGCACAGAGCTTCGTAACCGAAAGGAAAAGGCGCTATATCAAATGACCGTTGGATTGGAAATATTTGAGAGATTAAAAGACCTTTTTAAAGAGTTCATGTGTAAGAAGAGAACCAGGATTTGACCTTCTTGAAAGGTAAGACATTCACCAACCTTTTAACCCATGCTGCATGCTAATGATAACCAAATAGCAAAAGGATTCACTGGTACTGTATTATAGCAAAAGGATTCACTGGTACTGTATTTTCATATATTACTTTGTACTAACATAAAGGCTCATTGATTCAGCATTATGTGCTGTGTGCTTATAATGATAGGCAAGTGCTTTGTTGTTTTGGACAAGATTGACAAATAAGTTTTCATGAAATTTATGGTGAGGAAGTGCTGTATGTGTGTTGGTTAAAACCAGACAATTGACAGGGCTACCAACTCTCATGCATTTTGTGTGTGACTCACACAATTCACCCAGTTCCTAGGCTCATATGGCTTAGCAAAGTTTGTGCTCATGAAGCCTGTCCACATAACCCTTTACGGCCAGACTCATGGTACTCTTGCTTTGAAATGTTTTTTGCTCATTATGCCACTGGCACTAACAAAGTTTACATTTCTTCACATTATTTCATGAAATTCGATTAAACATATGAATTCTGCCTTATGTAGGCCTATAGTTATGAAATCATGATTAAAGCATGGATCAGATTGCATCATTTCAATGCAAGACTGAAAATGCTCCCTTCCATGTAAGGGAGGGAGATACCCCTTTCCTCACCATCCCGGCGCTTCGCTCCTTCGCAGTGTCCCACTCTAAATTTTCACATAGGGTTGGCTGCCCTGCTATTTATTGTATTTACGAGAAAATGAAAATTTGTCTGTAATTGCTCATCAGATGCAAGATGACAAATAGGAATTATGCAGAGACACATCTTATTGGAATATTAGGCTAAGGTCACAACTTCCAAATTTAGCCTGCTTGGCGATCGGGCGGCGAGTTTTTAGCTAATTTTGCCCGGGCACTGACCGGCAGCCATCCAGGCACCACTGGTTTTTGTGGCATCGCTCGGTCACCGCTCAAGATTTAGCGCAGAGTTAAACTTCTGGCGGCGCCTGTTCACTTTTCACTCGCCAACCGAAATACACTTGGCGTCCGGTCGGTTGCTGTCTGGGCGCCGACATAATCGAGCGGTTGCCATCTAATGATTTAGGTAAAAAATTGAACTCATGGATCAACAACTGTCGAGAGGTCATCGGCCAGCCGCTGGTCGGTTAGAGATTGGTCGAAGATCTTGCGGCAAATTCAAGATCGGATGGGCGATTACCTAAAAAAAGGCTGGTGGGGACTGCCCGGTATTCAGTGGGTCGTCAGCCGATCACTTTTCGGATCGGAACAGATAAGTTCCCCGACTTGACCAAGATTTGGCCTTGAGAAATGGGTAATCGACCGGAAACTGCTCGGCCACCGCTAAGTATTTTTACAGCCCGCTCGACTTATACAAAATCGTTTGGCGATGCCTAAATTCCAGTGGCCACTAATCGGTCGTTTGCCGCTCTGAGTTGTGACTTAAGCTTAAGGCTTATAAAAGACATCTAGAAATTCAGAATCTCACTATCGATTCCATGGCATATAAAAACACATTTCTTTTTATTTTTCCTGGCATCTCAAAACAACTCCGGTAAGAGAAGGAATGTTCCACAAATTCTTTCTGATGAAAAAAAATGTTTTTCTCTGGAAGGAAAGAGAAATTCAGGAAACAAACACACAATTATTTAAGAGTAATTATGAAAGACTTTCTGCTCAGATTTCTGAAGGAGAGTTGGTCTATTACATAAAGTTTAATCATTTACTACTTTCTTTATGAATCTATGGATGGAGATCATGGCTAAGACTTCTTTGGAGGACTATCTTGAAGAATGATATTCCTTTGTTTTATACAGTGTTCAGAAGATAATACCATCTAAATTGATAGTCTTGTTGATTTATAAATTATGACAGCTGGTGATCAACCTGCTCCAGTTGGTACTCCTGAAACACCAACTGGAGTAGATGTGACAACAGAAGGCAACAATCTGAGAGTATCATGGAACCCTCAAGAAGGCGTCACTGGCTACATTGTTCGAGCTGGACGTGCATCCAGAGGCTTTCCACCCAATGATGTTGAAGAAAGGGTGAATAGCCGCAAGGATCAAGTTCTATTGAGGAATCTACAACCGGATACAGATTATGTGTTGACTGTCAGTTCTGTAAATCAGGAAGGAGAGAGCAGACCTGCCAGGGCAACAGGCACAACTGGTATGTTGATTAATGAAATTAAAAATAATGATATTGCCATATGATTGAAATATATTGTACCTGATTTCCTCAAAGTTTCACTCAACAATAGCTGGGCCAACACCTGAAAGCTATACATGTTTTGCCTTAAGTTTACCTCATGGAGAAATTAAAAATGATAATATTTCTTGAATTAAATTGTTTGTTTTTTTGCAATTTAAATGTTGGCTTAATCCATTACTTCTCATATTCTACAGTGCATATCAAATAAAAGTTTACACTTAGAAATAATCCTTTAAAATGTTTGTGATTTCCTGAAGCCTTTTCCACGTTTAAGCATGGGTACAGATCTCTTTTAGCAAATGACGATATAATAGTCAAAAAATCTTTCTGATTGAGTGATCTACTTTTACTTTTGACAAGTTTGTGAAAAATGATTTCGGCAGAACTTGGAAATAGTTATATGGAGAGCACATAGACTTTAGCTAAGAAGATTGATTTGAAGATATCTTTTACCTTTTTAACTCGTTTCCTTGCCAAAAACACTTTATGCGGCACCAATGCACCCCCCCCCCATCCCCATTACAAAATGTATCTGTTTTATTTCCGTTGGCTGAAAATGCAAAATGAAAAAGCAAAATAAGATAAATGTATCACACGGTCAGTTTGTTTTTTACTGTTTTTCTTTGACACAGCCCGAAAATGAGCATTTCTGTGCTAATCGATTTCTGCGAGCTTTACCAAAATGGACAGTGCTCACTCAGGTGTAACATTCTATCAAAATGTTTACTTTTATTTGATAGATGAGACCCAAACCCAAGAATATATGTGAAGAAAAGTTATCCCCATGTTGTATCTTTTTCAATTCCCAGGACTTTTTCAAAGTGTGAATAGTATATTGATATGCACTGTATAATTGTTTTATCTGTAATGATTAATTAAAAAAGCATTGTTCATCGGGCTTGGTGCAAGTAATTTTAACATTTTCAAAAATAATTTTAGCAAATATCCTGTTACTCTTTTCAAAATTTATATTCTTGTAGTGGCATATTGTCCTTTGAATAAAGATGACTTAACTTGATATCTACCATAATATGTGAACAAACTAAATTGATGTACAGAATTATCATTGAATCTTTTTCAGATCTAGCCCTACCAGGAAGACCAGAGGGTCTGGCTGCAGAGACCACTTCAAGTACTGCTACTCTGTCATGGAGAGAACCAGGAACATCTGTTGATGGATATAGCCTTACTCTCGGAACAGTTACCTTCCCAGACATGTTTACAGAAAGGCTGAGACCCAATACAAATGAATATACATTTGAAAACTTGGATCCAGACACCATATATACAGCTGAGTTGACAAGCTTTAATTCTGCTGGTACTTCAATGCCTATCTCTGCTAAGCTCAGGACAGGTTGGTTTAGATGATTTTCTTCTATTCATATGGGATAAATAGGCTATTGACAACATCAGTGAAATAATGAAATAGTCTCATCCAGCTTGCATTTTCTCCTACATTTCATCTGCCATTGTTGGAGTACCATTCAATATCTTCTAGTGGTATACATTGCACCATCTTTCAATGGTTTTCACCAATCAATATTGGTCTACCATTCATCTAGTGCCATTCATCATTAATTATTGGGTTCATCAATCATCATTGGTCTGCTGTATTATTCATCATTAGTCTATTATCTATCATTGGCCTACCATTCAGCATTGGGGTACCATTCAATATTCTTAATTGGTCAGGTCAGCCATTTACTATTCATCTTTAGTGTAACATTCATCTTCATCATTGGTCTACCAGTCACCATCCTGCTTTGATCTACTATTCACCATTGATTTACCATTCAACATCCATCATTGGACTCGTACTATTCACCATTCATCATTGATCAACCATTCATCATTGATCGACCATTCATCATTGATCGACCATTCATCATTGATCGACCATTCATCATTGATCAACCATTCATCATTGATCGACCATTCATCATTGATCAACCATTCATCATTGATCGACCATTATTGATTGACCATTCATCATTGATCGGCAATTCATCATTGATCATTGATGGACCATTCACCACTGATCGACCAATCATCATTGATTGACCATTCATCATTGATTGACCATTCATCATTGATTGACCATCATTGATCGACCATTCATCATTGATTGACCATTCATCATTGATCGACCATTCATCGACCATTTATCATTGATCGACCATTCATCATTGATTGACCATTCATCGTTGATCGACCATTCATAATTGATCGACCATTTACCATTGATCAACCAGTCACCATTCATCATTGATCGACCATTCGCTATTTATCATTGTTGGACCAGTCACCGTTTATCATCAATCGACCATGCACCATTCATCATTTATCGACCATTCATCATTGATCGACCATTCATTATTCATCATCAATCGACCATTCACCATTTATCGTTGATCGACCATTCACCATTTGTTTATCTACCATTCTTTATTGATCGACCATTCATCATTTATTGACCATTCATCATTGATCGGCCATTCACCATTCATCATTGATGGACCATTCACCACTGATCGACCATTCATCATTGATCGCCCATTCATCTTTGATCGACCTTTCATCATTCATCGTTGATCGACCATTCACCATTGATTGTCCAGTCACCATCCATTGATCGACCATTCACTATTTATCATTGATGGACCAGTCACCGTTTATCATCAATCGACCATGCACCATTCATCATTTATCGACCATTCACCATTCTTCATTGATCAACCAGTCATCATTGATCGACCATTCATTATTCATCATCAATCGACCATTTATCGTTGATCGACCATTTATCTACCATTCTTTATTGATCAACCATTCATCATTGATTGACCATTCACTATTCATCATTGATTGACCATTCATCATTGATTGACCATTCACCATTGATTGACCAGTCACCATCCATTGATCGACCATTCACTATTTATCATTGATGGACCAGTCACCGTTTATCATCAATCGACCATTCATCATTTATCGACCATTCACCATTCTTCATTGATCAACCAGTCATCATTGATCGACCATTCATTATTCATCATCAATCGACCATTTATCGTTGATCGACCATTTATCTACCATTCTTTATTGATCAACCATTCATCATTGATTGACCATTCACTATTCATCATTGATTGACCATTCACCATTGATTGACCAGTCACCATTCATCATCAATCGACCTTTTATCATTGATCATGATTCAAAATTCATCATTAATTGACCATTCATTATTGATGGACCATTCATCATTGATTGACCATTCATTTTTGATCTACCATTCATCATTTATCTACCATTCATCATTGATTGACCATTCAGCATTGATCGACCGTTCATCATCAATTGACCATTCATCATTGATGGACCAGTCACCATTCATCATTGATCGACCATTCACCATTCATCATTGATTGACCAGTCACCATTCATTATTGATCGACCAGTCACTATTCATCGACCAGTCACCATTCATCATCAATATACCATTCATCATTGATCTACCAGTCACCATTCATCATTGATCGACCATTCACTATTCATCATCGATCGATCAGTCACCATTCATCATTGATCGACCATTCACCATTCATCATCAATCGACCATTCACCATTCATCATTGATCAACCATTCACCATTCATCATCAATTGACCGTTCGCCATTCATCATTGATCTACCAGTCACCATTCATCGATCGACCAGTCACCAGTCATCATTGATCTACCATTCACCATTCATCATCAATCGACCATTCATCATTTATCCATCAGTCACCATTCATCATCAATCAACCTTTCATCAATTGACCATTCGTCATTCATCATTGATCGACCATTCATCATTAATCGATCAGTCACCATTCATCATCAATCAACCATTCATCATCAATTGACCATTCGTCATTCATCATTGATCGACCATTCATCATTAATCGATCAGTCACCATTCATCATCAATCAACCATTCAACACCCATCATTGACTATTGTTCAACCAGTCACCATTCATTATTATCAACCATTCACCAATCATCATTGATCGACCATTCATCACTGGTCTACCATTTATCATAGTCTATCATTTACCGTAGGTTTACTTTTCATTATTCATCATTGGTCCACCATTCAAATGACATCTATAATTCATCATTTGACCATCAATCACTTGTCTTCTGCTATGATTTATCATCTTCTATGGGCATGTAACATCAAATATTGGTCCATTCTCCTGTGAAATATTGAGAGAAAATTTGTATTATTGATTGTGCTTTTTACTACGTACCCTTAGACCACCTTTCAGTATTCATATTATCTTGCTACATTTCACACGAAAGAACCAGGACCTGCTCGTCAACCTCCTGAGGCTCCAGGCAGAATGGAGCTTACCGCCACTCCTAGTCGCATTAACATCCGATGGCAACCTTCAATAGGAGATGTGACTGGCTATAGGATTAGGCTTACTGACCCTGCTACAGGAGAGACTGATACAGTAGAGGTGGACAAATTCCAGCAGAGTTATGCTTTCACTGACCTGGAACCAGAGAAACAGTATGAGGTCTCCATTGAGTCGTTTAATGATGAAGGTTACAGTGGACCACAGGTTGATCGTGTCAGTACAGGTGCTCACTCTCAAAAATCCATTTTTATTTTTAATTCCAAAATCTGAAATTTATTTCATGAAGATATTATTGTCATTCAAATGCATATAGGATCAAAGGACTGCATGAGTGCAAGTAATTTTACCTGTTTAGTGAAAACGATTAGTATATGCATGTTTATATTTATACCACTTGGATCTACAAACAAATGTGCATGAAGTATCTATCCAACAAAAAGATTTAAAGTGAATGTTGTAAAAATATCAAGCACAGTCAGAGCAAGTACATACATGTATTTGTGTTCTGTGCCTTGTTGATAAATGATTCATCCATAGGTTCATACACAGTGAAACCTAATGAAAAGCTTTCAAATTTTAATCTGGAGCATCTCAAGATTATACCAAGGCACTTCCATACTTGGTTTTCAATGCATGGACCTGAGATGTATAATACTTCTCTGATCGACAGTGTTTTATCTCTCTATTGACTTTTTATAACTTATAATGAAATCTAAGAGTCTTTTGTATTCAATCATCATTGGAACCTGTCAACAAAAAACAGGAGAATTGCCCGGTGGAAGCGAGCTTCCCCAGAATGTAGATATTGTTGCAACGGGAACTCGTATTGACGCCCACTGGAACCCACCAAGGCTTCCAGGAAATACTCACCCCCACAGCTACCTAGTGATTGCTGAAGCTATAGATGAAGAAGGCAACCCCCTTGGCCCTCGAGAAAGCATCACATTACATCATTCACAAAATGAACACACTTTCACAAATCTGCTGCCTGCCACCAAGTATCTGGTATCTGTACATGCAAACATTGAAGGTGATATAACTGAACCAGTTTCTCAAGAAGTTACCACAACCATGGGTGAGTGATTTACCTCTACTCTTATTTCTTCATTCTTTCTCATTTCTTGTCTACATAACCTTTAATAACTAATCTTTTTTTAACCAATGTGCTTTTCTGTTGTATTAACCCATTGACATAATTGAATTATGAATGTTACAATGGCTTTATAGAGGGACTACCCTGGCTCCTGTAGCCAACAGGTTAAGCTACTAACATATGCCATATAAGTAAAATAACAATTTGCCACTAACTATAGATGCTTGCTAGCAGTTGACCTTAAGTTCAACATCTATCACTTATCATTTTGCCAATACTTGTGTAGTTTAATCTTGGCAGCAGATCAATGGCAAACCATGTTAAAGGTGTTTTTTTTTTACATAATTTGTAAATGTACATGCAGTATCCTAAAATTTATTGTTATCAAAGAATTAAACATGTGGTATATAAGAAAATAGAAACAAAGGATAACTATTTTACTTGTTTGATATCTGTATAATATAGACTTTGCTATTCAGACTGAGCCCATTAGAGTCCTTACATTGATACCAAGCACATATGATAAGGCATTTACAATTGTAGTTTTTTAGATTAATTGATTTCTGTATATTGATTTTTACCATAAAATTAATTTAAAAATTAATCAACATACTTCAATAAGTATTCACCATTTCATATCTAATGAAGCACCTGACAATTGACTTATCTTTGTCATATCTTGAAAAAAAAATCAAGTATAAATTAGTTTTCTTATCCTACACTATAATAAAAAGCACCCCACCCACTGTTGTCATCTTTTATTGTTGCAGTGTTACTTTCAGCTATAGCCTACCACAAGTACTGAAATGAAATGAAATACGTATTTAAAGTTAAAAACAAAAATTTATTTCAACCAGCCTTGTTCCATTGTGTATAACAATGCAAAACACCATTTTGAATGCATGTTTGTTTGAATCTAAGATCACAAATTACAACATGTTTTTTTTTATTAAAGGGGTTAGTCAGGTAGATAACCAAAAATTTGACTGTCAAGTTGGGTTTGCTCAAAGTTGTAGTGTAGGATATCTACTTCAGATATCCAAAGAGTGCCACCTTGGCACCCTTGAGCTGCTCCAAATTTGAAGCATGTTGATGGAAAGGTATATTTTGATACAGGACATCAGCCAATGAAAACCAAGACCAGGAAAACTGTTCATTTGTAAGAGCTCAGATACGCCTTGGTAGTCGCTTTTGACAAAACACCTGTATTTTCTCATTAAGATGCACATTATCATTAGGCAGCGGATCCCATTTGATCAAAGAAAGAATTGTGTCAAATTTCCATCATTTTAGGTACTATGCTTTGAAACAAATTGTACATTAGAGCAAAGAATACCTCCTTATTATCCAAGCTTAAACATATACCACATTAAAATGGTATCAAATTATTTTGTTGGAAATACTCTTTCAGGTCATGAATAAGAGTCTTGTGTTTGTGACATATTTTTTCATTAAATCTGCAAGGTGTAAAGTTTTTTTTCTTACTCAGTAGTACATGTAGGCTAAGTATATACTGATGACTCAAGGGAGAATGATCTGAATGGATTTCATATAGATATTAGGGTCAATTATACTCACCCTCTTCATATATGGTTGATTAATTTGAACATAAAAGTACATGAAATAATTTAGCCCAAGGTAATTCTTTATGTGTTTTATTGTCCTGGCTTTCCCAATTCCTTAAATCATCGAGCAAATATATATCTGATTAACATCCACTTAGAAAATAACCTTGAGGGGTTTACAGACATAAGATATAGTTGATGTTTCTTCTTTCTTCTTTAAATGTAGCCCTTTTGGCCCAAGAATAAAATATGGTACTTTAATTCACAAACAAAACAGTATACACATCCTTTCTTGGTCTATGTGACTGAAGGTATTACTTCTCAGTGGTATGAAATGATTAAAATGAGTGTGGAATTACTGGATACCTGATTCCACATTTCAGCTCTTTGGTGTCAAAAGAGAAGCTAGCACACCTTGTGGTAAGTGGCAAGTTGTTTTTTTCTATCCTGGCTCAGAACAAAAATGATATAGTATTGGTAGGTATATCATGGGTGGGACATAAGAATGTTTATGTTTATTATTCATGAAAGTTCATTATTTAGGACTTCCATTAGATATAGCTCTGTTTATATTTCATTTCTCTGAGGGAGTTTTCACATAGTTGCAAATTCCAACGGTGGTTTTGACTCTGTTATTTGGAGTCATGGTTGGGCAGATTTCATCCTCAGTTTTGCTTAATTCAGCTCATGTATATTGAGAAAGTGTCCAATAATGAATCTGTGCTTTTGCAACAGGGAGCTAAATTGACAATTGTAACTAAGGTAACTGTATTTATGAGTCCACTGTTGAAATAAATTAATCAAAAGTCATTCAATCAAAGAAGTGGATTAATTAATTCTTTTACCCTTGTAACAAGCATCAACTTAGCGCACTGTGATAAAAACACACATTTATTACTTGAGGCCTTCTTAATATACCTGCTGAATTAAATGTAATCAACCATTGATTCGCAACCACCTTTGTGAATTTTGGCCAAAGAGATACGGTAAGTGTGACTTAAATTACACTTTTCATTTGAGTAAGTAAATCAAATACATCATTTGATTGGTCAGATCGCTTTCATGAGACAAACACTACCGCATTAAATATATTATGTGATCTCTTACTTGAGCATGATTTTAAGTCACATTTAAATTGCTTTACCACTACCAGTTTTTGTTTAAGTTTGAAGATGGGGGTTTCTGCATGTAGGTTGTTCTGTATGCCATTTATTTTCTATGAAGAACCTTGCCAAGTCTTTCAATCAACTTTTGTCAATATTACTGTACATAATAGATATTTGGTTAGTATATCTTCATTTTTTCAGTGTCCTGACATTTTAAAACCTTGGTGATATCTTTGGTGATCGCCATGAAGATTGAGTGTGTTACCCTAACACTCATCTTTTGAAGATTTTTAACTATAACAATTTTTGTTTCAGATCCAATGTCGGTTCAATTTCAATAGGATAGATGAGTGTTTTTGCTTCTTTGGATCTCTAAACCAAAGTAGCAATATATCATTATTTGTATATACTTATGATAATCCAGTTATAATCCTTGTTCAAAACTTAAGATGATTCTCAATGGACCTTAAATAGAATCTTCCATTACTAAACCATAAATTGCAGTTAGCATTTATAGATTCCCCCCTCCTTTGAGTTATATTATTTTCTGTTGAAGACAGATTATATTTCCCCAAGTTATATTAGTCGGCAATGTCATACTCAAACTCTTCCTGATAAATCATTGGAAAAAGTTAATACTTGTTTATTAGAAATAAAGGATTCACATTAATTGTACATTCTTTCTTAAATCTTGACATAATTTGGCTACAAGTCACGGATGATTTCTTTATTTGTTTTCAATGCTTGGTTAATACAATTGCAATTCTATTGAATCATTTCTGAATCAATTTCATATATATTTAGATGGTCCCATTCCCCCAATCAACATTATGGCTGAACCTATATCACCTGAGGCCATCTCTGTTTCCTGGGATTTCCCTGTTGAGACTGGTCCACCTCCAGAAGTTGGTGGTCGTCGTCCAGATATTTATTACACTGTCCGAGTCAGCAATCCAGAAACAGGGTAAACAATTAACTTGATTTCAATGATTTAAATGTATTTAGTTCGTAAATTTTTCTTTGTTGATTATAAATTAGAATATATAAATACATTTTATGTTTTAAACAATGACAAGTAAATTTATGGAGGACAGAGACTACCATCATGAGTATTATTAATTGTTAGCAATAAATAGTTCTTTACTAAGACTCTGCTTCAGGCATGATATTTTTAGAAACAATGCCTTTTTGTTCCTATAGTCCCCTATGCAAGAAGACAGATTAGTAATTACTGAGAATTTTTCTTTTCTTTTAATATCTTATAATTGATCTGCATTGTGTAATTGTTTTACCAGAGATCTGTATGCCAATTCAAGAGAAATGACAGCTGATGTTGAGGGACTAAGACCAGATACTCTCTATGATGTTCAGGTTGCTATGGTGTACAATGGATACATCAGTGATTATGGAGAGAATTTTGCTGTCAGAACGTTTAGTGATGGTAACGTTAGATTTTAACATCCCATGTTTAAAATATATAGGCTATCAATGAATTCTGATTCATGTAATAGTAGATATTGTTCATATGGATAAAAAACACCCAGGTAGAAAAGAAAACTTCGTAAAGTCATAAAATTAATTTTGATAATTTTAGAGTTGTTTTAATAGATATATTTTTCATGTGTTATATGAAAAAGGTAGCTCATGATATCACCAGAAGAGCCATTGAAATTATAAATATTATGTTATTTCCCATAGCAGCATCATTTTAGGTATACATTAGACTTTATTTCCCTAAAGTTTGTTTGATTAAAAAATATGTTCTATGTTCTAACCACAAAACCTAGGACCTGCCTTCATTTTTCTTCATGACACAATTTTGTAATTGATAGGTACCAAAAATATTCCCAATATTTTGCATGTATTTTTTCAGAAGAAGATGGAAGAAGATGTTGCTCTAATCTTTATTCTGAAACACATTGTTGTTCAAGCAATCCACAATTTTAGTTGATTCTTGACAGGATTGTTGTTTATATGAAATTCTTACCCAAACCAAGCAAAATATGAAAAACCAAGTTACCAGGTGCAGATCTAGGGGGAGGGGGTTGGAAGGTTTGTGCAATCCCTGTAAAATTGTAACCCCAACCCCTTCATTTTGGAGTGATGACCAAACACCCCCCTTTTTTGCTTGATGAACTCTTTGTTGTTGTTTTTTTCCCCAATTTTTTGGAACAAAACAATAATCCTGGAACTGTGACTGGTTACCCTTGTTGTATTAATATACTCAAGCCTGAACTTCAATTTTCAGACAGTGACAGTATTCCCACAGTAAAGTAGTCTTTGATTTTTTTGCCAGTTTCAATGTTATTGTTATAAGTTGTCGCTTGATATGCCTTGAATTAATTCATTTTTCTTTCAGTTGATCCTCGTTCACCCCAGTTCCCAACAGTGACCCAAGTTTTATTGGAGTCTCCAGATAATGTTCATGCCACTTTCAACTGGCTTCCACCAAGGGAGGATGCTGATAATATTAGAAGTAAGTAAAATAACATAATTTATTACTTTCTAAGAAAGCTTTTATTTGTTTTACAGTATATTATCCTTTCATCTAGAATTAGGAAAGACTTTAGCTGGGTCATGTTATTCAGTGTGTATTGTAGGCACATCATAAATGCTACAAGTAGTAAGACAATGATTTTATTTTTTTTTAAGAAGAACCACTGCAGTTATTAATGATGAAACAATAAGATTGTTGGTCCAAGTATGTATATAGGAGTGATGATATTATGATCAGTTATTTGTGTCATGAGGTCAAATATGTCATTACATACATTGCTAAAACTTGTTCTCGCAATGACTGATGAACTGTTTGAGGATCAACTTGAGGATCTGATCAGATTTAGGAGTCATAAGGTCAAAGGTAACAACAGAGGTCATTATTAACTTAAGAATCATTTGTGGATTCAACTTGAAGCTGGGCTCATGTGTGAATATGGGAGGTACATGTATAATAATCTGATTAGATTCAAGTTTATGAGTACAAAGGTCATAGATGTTATTATTTGAAAATATTGGAAGTAAGGTTTGTGATATCTGGCAATGGTGGAGATATCAAATTCACCTGCATACAGCCAGGCTTAGAACACTCATTTCTTTATCAATTTGTGCTTTGAAATTGAATGAAAGGATCATACTTATTTACCAAATTTTTATCCCTGAAATGAATCTACTCACAGCATACAACACAGAATATACCTTGGCAGAGGATCCAACATTAGAGGACACTGTGTGGGAATCAGTGAGCTCTGATAGAGATGATTTAGGTGTAGTAATATCCAACTTACCTACCAATGGTGTTGTTCACCACAGAACTCAACCTGTCTATCAAGGAGGTGAAAAGGGACCTTACTCAGTCATACAGTCTTTTAGTACACCGGTTGCTGAGAGACCAAGTAAGTTTAGCCAAGGCATGATGGTGATCAGCTAAGTTACTTACAATTTACAAGAGGAAGAAGATGAAGGAGGATGTGGAGAAGAAAGACAAAGAAAAGGGAGGGAAATATATTGGAAGTTGGAGCATTATTCCTTCCTATAAATTAATCAATAAGTGTGATTTAGTGTGTTATGATTTTCTCTGGCAAGAAAAACCTTCAAATTTATACTGTTGCAGCCGCTGCATTATTTTTTTTAAGAAATCAAAGGATAATGGTAATATAAATATTTTTTGCTTTTTATAGCCCCAGAAGACCAACCTTGTCAATCACATGAGGATGTGACACATCAAAGGATCAATCAGATAACAGAAAGAACAGTACCACCTCTTGGAATGCCTCTTCCTTACTGTGATCAGTTCTTCTCAGACTTCCCTTGTGTCTGGTCACCAGTGTAAGCTCACTCTTTTATTTTCAAGAAAGTATTACAGTCTATTATATCTGTCTGCCTCACTAAATAAAAAAACCCATCAGCATTCAAACACTTCCCAATCTATTACAATTCCATTTGATTTGGATTCACCCTGTACTATTGAAGTTCCCAATTTTTTTTAAAGAAAGTCTGACAATGCAAAATATCAGAGCTGTCTGCCTCAATAGATTAAAACCCTATTACCCTACTCCAATAGATTATAAAATTCCTCTTTAAATGAATTGGAGTTACCCTCTGCAATTTAAGTCATACTATCATTGCAGGCAGCCATCACTGTGTTATAAAATGCTAGTGTATACTGTGTAATTAGAAAAGTTTTGTAATTATAAATCGTAACTAAGAATCTGTGTCATATTTTGACCTGCTTGGAGCATTGTATAGCAAAGAGAATACAAAAATAAACCTGATATTAACATTTAAATACATAGCATCTATCTTATTCAATGATGAAGCACACACATACTTGCTTCAAGGCATTTATTTATGATAGCGTCAAAATAGGTAGAAAATTACCCTTTTGCTTAACCCAGGAATCTTGTTTTTAACACCATACTATCCTTAAACTATAATTTGACCTTTTTGTATGGGCCAAGTTCTATGCCTTACCTTGACTAATAAACTACTTGCTTTTTTCACACAAATTCAGTAATCAGATATACCGTAGCCATTCATGAGCGCTTATCTTTTATTTGACAGCAGCGATGGCTCTGTTGCCTCTATGGCATATGGAACAACGTCCTTAGAATGGCCAGACTCCTTTTCTCATGATATCTCTTAACCTTGGACATTCAGGCCTTACACTGCAATTGCCAGGCTAACCCTGCTATTTTGCAGTGACAAAATAATGCCATACTCTTAATGACATTAACCCACTTTTCAAAAATGTTGTGAGAATAGAAAGTAGACTAAGCTTAACCCCAGACTATAGATAGGGCTAACTTGCCATTTAGCCTTACCTAGAGTGAGTCAGTAGAAAATATCCCATCAGTTTGAAGTTATCTTGTCTATAGTATGAGCATTTAATTATTTATTTATTGATATGTCCTGATAGAGTTATTCACCTATATTCACATATTTTGGAACCATTTCCATATGGATCTCTGTATGCACGATTGAGTACGAGACATATTTCCATAATTGCTAGGTGAAGAATGAAACAAAAAGTCTAAAAAATGTTAGAAGGTGCGTGCAGACACCTGCTCATCCATCCACACACAGACCCACCTCCTCCATACCCACACACACAAACACACACACACACACAACATATCACCTCTCCTAAACATATGCCACCACCCACCTACCCATCCACACTCACACACACACACACACACACAATTGTCAATGGCTAATTATAAGTAACTGCTTCCAAATCAGGCAAGCCATTTTGAAGGTAGGTATAACAATAGGACAGTTGTCCACTATTCATCAACAAAAGACATAACCAATAAGATAAGGGAAAGTGCCAAAATCTAAACACTTCTTTTATGAAATAAGTGTTTAGGAAGCATATGTGTGGATGGATGAGTGTGTGCAAGAGAGGTAATGTGGGTGAGGGTTTATGTGAAATGATGGGTAGGTGTCTTTCTGTGTGCACACAATTACTTTTATCACATTTTGTTTCATTCTTCACTCAGCAACTTGGGGCAACTGAGATTTTACCATGTTCTGGAGATCGTCTTGTAGTCAGTTATGCATGCAAAAATCATATGAAAATGGTATTAAAATTTGCAGGGAGGATAATTCTACCAATTCGATAAATCAATGATTAAATGTTCATACTTCAGACAAGACAACTTCAAACTGATAGGATGTTTTTTCTGACTCACTCTGTAGCACAGGGCTAAGGAAAATTTTGCCATAGAGAAAAGGGTAAATGTAGATAATTGCCTTGCTTAAAGGTTTTATCTAATAGGATAGGCAGTGATAGATATTTATTTTGTAAATCACAATTGATTGATTTTTCAATGTATTTCTTTTTTAGTTTAATAAATTCCATTAGTGGTGTTTGTAAGGGTCAGGGGGAAAGTGCCCAGGGCCCGTATTCCATAAACGAGAAGCTTTTTGCTTAAGTTTGAACAATTTGTCTTAGCATTTTGCTTGTCTAAGAAATCTTCCCTAACGATATTCTATAAACTTTAAGACATTTGTCTCAAGTTAAAGGATATGGCTAAGCCAAAGTCTCAAATTCTATGACGTCATGAGAAAATGTGACGTTACGCAACTTTTGTTGCGAACGTAACAGCTGCTCCGCGGTAAAAAGTCTAAGCGTTTTATGTGTTAAAGCAAAAATCGCATCATAACGAATATCAAGATGGAGGCTGAGAAAAAAAGGAAAGCCAATTTCACTGAAAGAGAGAGGGAAGAGATTGAGACCCAAGCTCAATTCACGGATCACGTTTGAAGATAAAGAAAAGGCGTGGGCCGATCTTTGCCTTAAAACTAAAACAATTAAGACAACTCACAACTGTCTTAAAGTTAGGACAAAATTCTTAGTCATGTTTTATTTATGAGATACAGACTCTGCAGTTTTAAGAAAAGTTGCTTAGCCATTCATCCTATATCTGTCTTAGTTGCGCAAAAACTCTTAGCCAAATTCTAAGACAAAATTCTTAGCCAATTCTTGATGGAATACGCGTTTTGGCTAAGGATTTTGTCTTAGACAGAAAATAAGACAAAATGCTTAGATTTTTTACTTAAGCATGCTTATCTCGTTTATGGAATACGGGCCTAGGTGCCACTTTCGAGGGGGTAAAAGATGATGATGATTTCATATACGATTTTTATGAAGCCATTAATGAATAGCCTGTGAACTGCTAGGGTTTATTTAGAGATTCTTTTTTGGATTCTGATAAAATGCTCATAAATAAAATCAGTATCAAATGGTTATCGTATGTATTTCATTGTATTTCAAAATTTCCTATGTATTTCTTTGGGGTTTTTTTTTCCTATGTATTTCTGAATGAATATCCTTACATGTATAATCTTATGAAAATCCAAAGAAGCTACTGATATTTACAAATGATTTGTTTATTTCATTAGATGCATCTGTATACCACGAGGTACCAAATCACTAGGAGCATTACCCACATCTATCCGACCAGCAAGTGGTACAGGATGTAAGTTGATAGGATTTATTTATTTTCTTCTGTTACATTTTGTAATCCGCAAAATGTTGATCTGTGCAGAGTATTTCAAAATTTCCGAAACAGTTATGAATATTCATTTGGCATGTGATTAATCAATGTGATGTAAGTTCAGTGCTATCTAAATATATTAATGCATTGTTCTATTGATTATTGGAGTAAATTGTGTAGTAACCTTAAGAAAGATAGAGAGACATTAAAACATCAATGATAATTGCTTGGAAAAAGCAAATGACATACATAGTTTGTAAGGAGGTCCCATACAAATATAAACAAAAGTAAAAAATTAGATAATTTGAACCTATACAGTAAAGATTAGGTGAAGATAAAAGTAATCAAAATATTTATGGATATTCTTTTTTATATTGAAATATAGGTTCGTCGACCCAATTACGAGATGACCCAGGTGCCATGTACCGTGATGAGCCTTCTCGGGCATCTAATGAACCTGGTCCTTGTCGAGCTGTATTTGATGTGACTTTGGAAGCTATCAAAGAGAGTCATAAGAATACTGTACCCCTTATGGCTTCCTCATTGCCAAGCTGTAGTGAGGATGGTTATTATAACAACATACAGTGTATGGGAACAATGTAAGTTTTATTATCCTTCTCTACAGTGCCTATCAAAAAAAGTTTACACTTTGAAAAAGCAGTGGGAATTAAAAGATATACAACATGTGGGTAATTTTTTCACATATAATCTTGGGTTTGGGTCTCATCTATCCAATGAAAGTAAAAGTTTTGACAGAATGTTACACTCGAGTGAGCACTGTCCTTTTTTGTAAAGCTCGCAGAAATCTGTTTGCGCAGAAATGCTTGTTTTTACACTGTGTAAAGGGAAAAGGGCGAAATCAAACTTACCCTGCGAAACATTTCTCATATATTTCCCTTGCACTTTTAGTCAATTGAAATAAAACGGAAACATTCAAGTATTTTGTAACAATTTTGCCACCCAAATTGAAATTTCAACACTTAGTAAGCACAGCCTTTACCCTTTTTGTGCCAGCTGGATCTGAGGACATAACTGAATCTGAACAAAAGTTTATATAAAAAATCTCCAGCATTTTTTCACTAAGTTTTTATCATTTAAAGTGGGTTTAAATTTCATTTTTCATTTAATACTTGTTTCTCCACACTTTTCCCAAGCTTGACAATGATTAACAAAATGAAAATAAAGCCTAAGCCATTTCATATAAATCACAGCTCAGTGTAAAGCAAATATCGACACGATGGCCTCGGTGTGTGAGGGAGTGGGGTGGGGCGCAATGCACTCCTTGAAGTATTTTGGGCAAGGAAACAAGTTTAAAAAGGTAAAAGATATCTTCAAATCAAGTTTACTAGCTAAATTCCACGTGTTCTTCATGATTAAGGTCTACTTTTATTCACATAACTATTTCAAAGTTCTGTGCAAATCATTTTTCACTAACTTTTCTAAAGTGGTGCACACTCAAGCGGAAATATTTTTCAACATTTATATCGCTATTTGCTTAAATTGATCTGTACCAATGTTAAAATGTGGAAAAATCTTCAGGATATTACAAATGTATAATTTTACAGGATTTTTTAAAATAAAAAAGTGTAAACTTTTTTTATTCGCACTGTATTTCATATTCTTATGTTTAAAGTGGTGATTAACCCTGATGTAAAATTGCTTGATAAAAAACAGATTAACAAGAGAAACAAATTTCTGAATTTGCTGTGAAAACTTGTCACAGAACATCTGATCAATTAATTTACGTAATATTGTTGTAAAATATGAACAGCTCCACAATTTTCATGTGATCTGAATTTCGTAAAAATTTGAATCCTCAGAAAATTGAGAGTGATATTGTTTGTGTTTGAACATATTATCAGCCTCATCTTGTCATACCTGCTTCTATTAGGAAAATAGTTTCAGTCATCATGAACCATTCAAAGTAGAAATTAATGGCATTTATATTTACATGAAATTTGGGAAAGGTGCTTGCATTTTAAATTCTAATCTTATTATTTTATGTTTTTGTCAAACCCTGAGCAATATCTGGCCCTATTTTATTTCTACTTTTACTATTATCAACTTATTGTTAGTGTTGTGTTGTAGTCGGATCGATATAGCACTTTTGCTTTTAACCAGATTTAAATGAGACAAATCAATGCAAGATGTAGAGTTCATATATATTTCAATTCAATTCAATTCAATCTTTATTTCGCAAAATAAGATAAAAATACAAAGAAACATCAAATAATGTGATTAGATAATAAAATAAATTGCGTGGCTTTCCATGAAGGTTATAAGAAACCTGTAAGGCTGGATCGCCAAAACATAGTAAAACGACAACAATATTGAATTAAAAAAAAACAGAATGTCATATCATTATAGTAAATACAATGTAGGAAAAAGGAGGAAAAAAACAACAACAAAGAATACAAAAAGACACGAATCGAAGGAGGGGGGGTAGATATGGTACAAGTAATGCATAGATATCAACTGCGAAAATTAATAATCATTTACTAGAAAATTTTTGTACTGTTTTCTAAAGGATGATATAAATTGTGAATTAGTTATTATTTGGGGAATCTCGTTCCATTGTTTGGGACCTACATAACTCAATGATTTAGCTTCGTGACTAGACTTGATAGACCATAAATGAAATTTATTGGAAGAACGGGTATTATGATTATGAACTTGATTATTGTATTGAAAAAGATCTGAAAAAGGAGTGGGTAACAACCTCTTCTTGTACTTATACATAAATATTGCGAGTTCTTGCTTATTAATATCATATATATTAAGTAAAGACAATTTCTTAAATAAAGGTGCGGATGGTGCTAGGTAATGGGAATTGGTAATTATTCTTAAACATTTCTTTTGAATTTTGAATATTGAGTCCAATTCATATGAGGTTACATTGGTAGCCCAGACAATATTGCAATATTTTAAATAAGGGAAAATTATGGAAGGGTATAGAGTTATCAAATTTTTATGAAGTAAACTATGCTTAAGTTTGTACATTAAACCAGTATTCCTACTTATCTTATGTAATACATTTATCATATGGTACTTAAAATTCAAAAGATTATCCAATGTGACACCTAAAAAGTTAATGGAATTACTTAATTCGATACGTTTATTGTCGATATAAATGTGAATATGAGCGTTGTCAATTGGATTATAATTATTAGATTTGTCAGTATGGGTTCGTGTTAAAGATTTATTTTTATTAAAATAGATGCATCTAGTTTTATTGATATTCAGGGACAACTTATTTGCTTTCAACCAGTCGGAAACATTTTGGAGTTCATTGTTCAGGATGTGGATGGTATTATTTAAATAATACATATTTATATTTATTTAAGATTATAAATAAGTTGATGATGATGATGATGACAAATACGGTAGTCAGTCTGATGGTGACTGTACTCTGAAGTATATTAAATAGACTCTGCAAACTGATGTAATATAAAATGTAACTCTACTGGAGCTCTAAAACTTGATCTCTAATCTATCTGCATGCTGGAACCAAAATCTAAACTCCAATCTCTATTATCTATTCTCTAAGCAATCTCTATTCTATTCTTATTTGGGTTCAGAAGCGAACCCTTTTTATACTGGTCTGGTGAAGACTCTCTACAGCCAAACAGGTGTTGGTCAGCCTTTGACGCTTGACCAAAACGATATGAAGTCATTACTTTACTCTGAATTGAGGGAGTTGACCTTTTAGGGAGAACATGAAATGTAGTGAATGAGAAAACCATAAAATGTGTGCATCAGAAGTTTAGCTGGACGAAGAATGAGTAATACTTTCATAAGAAAGTTGAAGTTGGTAAACAAATAGTCTCCTGTTATACTTCCTATAGAAGTATTGATTAAGTATTGATATATATTATTGGATATGTGAGATATGTCTTATCATCACATAACATTAGGGTGAACCTCCACTTTTAGTCTACTTTTTTGAAAAATTAATTATCATACAAAAAATGGTTATTCATCCTGTTCGTTTTCAAAGTCAGCTTTGCTGCTATATCAAATAGCATTAATGCAGGTGAAACTGCAAGACACATTACACTTACTCTTTGTTGCAGAATATGTTTTTACTTAGAGTTTGATTTTCACCAATGATCTTATCTTAAGATGTTTGAGTTACTTCTATATCTCCTTTAATCTTACACAGGTGTATGTGTGTAGATAGGATGGGCCAACCAACTGGTAACATGACTGAAGTTTGGAATGTCAAGAAACTCAGATGTAAGTTATCAAATATTTTTTATGCACATACCACGTCAGTCGTGTTAAATGGTATTGCAATCGTATTCATGTTTTGCATTATATAACAGGTATTATGTATTCAATCTGTTTGTCAAGTTGCGCATGACCCTACAAATGACTGTA
The DNA here is from genome assembly GCF_037042905.1 of Lytechinus pictus. NCBI lineage: Eukaryota > Metazoa > Echinodermata > Echinoidea > Temnopleuroida > Toxopneustidae > Lytechinus > Lytechinus pictus. The sequence continues at coordinate 60,124,391 of NC_087247.1, read as the reverse complement.
TATGTCAAGCTAAACAGTGTATGAATCATCTATTATTTCTACAGCTAGAGTAGAAATTGGCAAATACTGTTTACCATTCTTACTTCTAAAATTCGCTTTTAGTGCACAAAGTCTTTAGTTTTAGTTTGCCTCATTTGTAATGAAACTGAAATTAAGTAATGAATTGGTCAAAACTCAAGAAGACTTTGTGGTGTCAACTTTGAGCAGTTATTCTAGTCCTGTGTTAGGTTGTGCTGACTTTGATTGATTGATTGATTCATTTATTTCCACACTTCATAAAAAGAACAATACAGAGTAAAGATGGTATTACAAAATACAGTACAATATATTCCGATGCATAAAGAGAACATACACTACACAAAACAATATACCAAAATATGAACAATACTTAAATCAGACAAGAAGAGAAACAGTATATGTAAATGTGGGGGATCATTTAAAAAGTTAAAAACTTATAACATAATCCCAATTTTGTCAATAAAAGTTTGAGTTTTGCAGAGAAAGACTAGAAGAAAAAAAAGAAAAAAAAAAAATGAAAAAAAAAAATGAAAAAATGTAATTGAGGTAACTTAGTCTAGGAAATTAAAGTTTTTGTAGAAGAAATGTTTTAAGTTTATATTTAAATACATTAAGGGATAGAGAACTTTTGACATCTTCAGGGAGACTGTTCCAGAATACAGGACCATTATGAATTATTGACTTTCGGGATAATGATAATTTCCCACATGATACACGGTAATCAGATTTTCTTCTAGTATCATAATTGTGAATATCAGAATTTTTACAAAATAAAGAATCAAAATTTATTGGAAGTAATTTCTTATAGTATAAATACATAAAGATACCAAGATTGTAACTATATAATTCATACACAGGCAATATTTTAAACTTAAGAAAGAGTGGAGCAGTGTGAGCTCTAGAACTAGAATAAGATATCATTCTGATTACTCTTTTTTGTAAAACTAAAGTTCTATCTAATAAATATTTATTTGAAGACCCCCAAACAATAATTCCATAATTGAGATATGACAAAATTAAAGTGTTATAAAGCATTAAGAGAATATTTTGTGGGACAAATTCACGTAATCTATTTAAAACACCTATATTTCTAGAAATGAGGGAGTTTATTTTGTTAACATGACTTTTCCATTTTAAATTATCATCAATGTGAATTCCAAGAAATTTTACACTCTCCACCCTTTCTACTTCAGTATCATTAATATATAATTTAACAGATTTTTTATCTACATTGTTTCTACTGATGATCATAAAATTTGTTTTCTGAATATTCAAAGCTAAATTATTAACAGAGAACCATTCCTGTACTTTATTAAGTTCAATATTCATATTTTGTTGTAAATAACCTATGTCACTGTGGCTAAAAAATATATTTGTGTCGTCAGCAAAAAGAACAAATTTTAATAAATTAGAACAGAGATGAAGATCATTAACATATATAAGGAAAAGAAGAGGACCGAGGATTGAACCCTGCGGTACGCCTATTGATACTTTCTTGAACGAAGAATGACATGAATTATAAAGAACAAATTGCTTTCTATTACTTAAATAATTGTGTATTAATTTAAGGTTGTATTATTCAAGACCCTAGCTGCAATCTTCAAGTTTTGATAGGACAGTAGCTAGTCTTCTATAAAAGTATTAATTGGGTATTTTGCAACTTGAGTGTTGGTTTTAGGGTTTAGCTCTGTAATAATCTACCGGTATTCAAGTTTTACATGTATAACAAGTGAATCAGTTTATTTGGAGAAAACTTTTTTTTATTAAAAAGAACAAAATCTTCACATTTCATTATAGGCGATAAAACAATGAGGGATGCCAAAAGGATGTTATAGTAGGGTTCCCACTTCAAGACAGATACATAGCAAGATAGATGTTTATCAAGTTGCATGAATAACTTTATAGAAGTGATCTTGTTTCTTGTCTTTTTACCACAGGTGCATAGTGGGGTTATTGGTTTTGCTGACAGAGGTGCCTTATCTTGCCTCCTGGAATCATCTACCTTCACCCCTCTTCCATTTCAAAGAATTGTTTTTTATATTACAAGCTGTATAATTTTTGGTAAATTACAGGCTACAGATGAAAAGGGAGTGGGTAATTGTATATTACAATTACCATATCATGCATGGTAATTTTAACTGTACAAATTGTACTTGATGAAACGTGTGATATCATTCTGTTGCTGTGTACCGTACTACCCGTGGTGGTGATGATGATGATGTGTTTAACTTTTCATTTTGAAATTTACATAAGTGCATTGTTAACAGTTTCTTCCCACATAATAATGGTGCTTGAAGTTTTATTATTAGTGTGAGATATTTTTACCTGCTTTCTTCATTCAAGCCTCTGGGATAAATTTTGCTTTATTGTTAGAATATTCTGACATCATTGCATATAACATATGTTGTTAATCACACTTTTTTCTTTCAAAGTAGTATTTGAATGAAATTAAGATTGTATTACCATTCAGTTTTTAGCAGTAATCTCCAAAGAAAATAGCTAGGTACATAGGGTCTGTACGTAAGGTCTGTATTTATATTACAACTACTAGATGTTTCTGTTCTATTAAAACCACCATGAATGCTGAAATGATGTAAATGTTTACATGGACAGGAAGACTAGTCTGTCCTGAACTCTAATTGTCATTATATTTGTCTTTTATATTCATATTAGACCATCAGATTACCAATCATTTGCTGTTCAAACACAATATATTCCTAGCAGTAATTATGTATGAACCATAAATTTATTTTTCCCTTTCATTTTCAATCAATGATTGGCAACTATAGATAAATTGTATTTGATCACTAGATATAAGCTAGCTTTATTATGTGTATGCATGTGCTTGAAAAACCAATGTCACAATAATTAGAGTAGGACTATGTATTCTTTGTTAATAAAATGCACTTTCTGATAAAGAACTAAAAAGAAACATTTGTATGGTTGATAAACTACCTATGGTTCTAAGAAGAAATTCCTTGATATTTTGAAATAAATAAGATTCCTTAGTATTATTTTGTAGTGTTCTTTAACATTCTTTAACTACTGCTGTATGATGAGAATTCAAACCCTATTCAGACAATAAACACTTACATGTAATATAAAGAAATGTCGTCTGTTTCTTTTATCCGTACTTAAGCCTATCTTTGGTGTTAGTAAATCTCCCCGAAAGTGCATGTCACTATTACAATTCATTACTAGATTACATTAGTGCATGTTCCCCCCAAACAGCTGTGGCATGAACGATATAAACTAAAAATGTGTTTTATTTACATCAAAATTTTATTTGATTGGTTAACCAATCAAAATGGAAAATATGGGTATTTTGTCTTATTTATATAAAACATCTTCTCAAGCAGGGAATGGGCTTAGAATTTCAGGATATAATCTTTTTCAGTTGCTGTTTGATATCAAATTACTAATATGTAAAGTAAGTGCTCAAATGGCAATTTTCAATAAACACAAAAACATTACAGAGAGAAGGCTAGATTTAAATTCAAATCCTGATTGCTGGAAAAATGCCATGCATATTCGAGTTCTAATGGGTTAAAATGGATTCAATGACTATGCTTTTACAATATTGAAATGTTCAAAGATACCAAAGTATAGTTCACATTACTGACCCTTTATCAAAACTAGACGGGTTTTTAATGGCTTAAATTCACAAAGTTGATTTTGTGGTCTGAAACCCTGGTTTATGTAGATTCCATTGATGTCGGCACATATATTTAGTAAAACCACCATAATGAAGGCAAACTTTTGACATTGATGGCATTTAATTCACGTTTCTGTATTGATAAGTTTACAGTTTATGTAAATTAACTAACCAAAGCATTGGGTGTTCTATTTAATGTTATCTTATGAATTTAGTGTGCTATGAAAAAAGCATGCAATTATTGATGGACTTATTCTCAGTATTCATGTTGAAGAAATTACATATTTTTTAAGAAAAATTGAAAAGTGAAATCTGCATAAACCATAATTTCAAACCACTGATTCAAAATGGAGTGGGTCATTTTCATTTTTTTCTCTCCTGCATAGCAGAGCAAGACTATGGACGCCGCTTTTCTGATGGCGGCGGCAGCGTCGTCAACATTGATATCTTATAAGTAAAAGTCATTATAACTTGGAAAGTAAATAGACCTAGTTCATAAAACTTGGACTTGAGGGAAATCAAGTATTAACTAAACATCCTACCTGATTTTCAAGTCACATTACCGAGGTCAAAGGTCATTTAGGGTCCATGAACTTCGACCATGTTGGGGAATCCACATCAAAATCTTAACCTAATGTTAGGTTTTTGGAATATCATCATAACTAAGAAAGTATATGCACCTAGATCATGAATCTTGGACATAAGGGTAATTAAGTATCATTGAACATCCTGCCTTAGTTTCAGGTCACACAACTGAGGTCATTAAGAGTTAATGAACTTTGGCCATGTTGGGGGTATTTGTGGAACTGCTCTCATAACTTTGAAAGTTCATGAATCCAGTTCATAAAACTTGAACATATGAGTGATCAAGTATCACTGAACATCCTGTGCAAGTTTTAGGTCACATGACCAAGGTCAAAGGTCATTTAGAGTCAATGAACTTAGAATATGCTGGAGGAATCAAAATAAACTGAGTTTATTTATTTATTTTTTTGAAATGTCAAAACTTTGAAAGTATATGAATCTAGTCCATGAAACTTGGACATGATTGTTATTAAGTATCATTGAATATTCTGCATGAGATTCAGATCACATGACCAAGGTCAAAAGTCATTTAAGGTCAATGAACTTTGGCCATCAGAAGTTGGGAGTTAATGGATATAGTTCATAGAAATTGGATCTTGGGGTAATCAAGTATCACTGATCATCTTGCACAAGTCTTGGGTCACAATCATGGTCAAATGTCATTTAGGGTTGATGAACATAGTATTTTATTAGCATATGAATGGTGTTTTTGTGAATAATTATACTATATTCGTTTTCAAAGTCAGCACCTGCTGCTATATTGAATTGCGTAATGCAGGCGAGACTGCCAGATGCGCTCCACTTGTTAGTTTTTACAGCTCCTGTGCTTTATACCTATAAATTATTTACTTGGAGGCACAAAGTCTGATAAGTATTGCAAAATATTCATCCGTGAAATTTAGCAATATATACATATATGAAAAGTTTGGTTGCAAAAGGGGTTAGGTCCACTTTAGACCATTCCCAGAAAAATCACATTTTTTATTCTCACTTATTGTAATATTCTTATGAGAAACTAAATTGTCATGATGTACTACCCTATCATGTGAACTTAAAATTGGGTATAAAAGAAATCTACCTGTCTTCAATTTATTTCTATATATTTTTTTAATTATCAATGTGGACCTAACCCCTTTTGCAAGCAAACTGAAATGAATCCAATCTCTTTTTAATGAAAAAGACATTTTTCTTTGCCACTTTTATTCACGTTTCAATGTAAATTTCAAATTATCTTTGGTATCATCGGAGCAACTACAAATCTATAGGTTTTGAGACAGAAAACAATAAAATTTATGAAAAATGGACCTAACCCTTTTTGACAAATGAGCTCTTCAGAAGAGTTTGGTTGCAAAAGGGTTAGTTCCACTCCGGGGTCCACTCCAAGAAAATATTTTGTTTTATTCTCCCATATTGCAATATTCTTATGCGAAACTAAATTTTCATGTGACCATAAAATTGTGACCATAAAATTGATTATAAAAGAAATCTACCTGTCCTCATATTTTTTAAATATTCTTTTCCAAAAAAATTCTTTGTGGACCTAACTCCTTTTGCAACAAAACTGAAATGGACCTACATGTAACCCTTTTTGAAAAAAAATTATTTTTCTATGCCACTTTCACTTTTTTAATGGGAATTTCAACTCTTCTTTGGTATCATCTTATAAAGCAACTAAAAATCTGTACATTGAGACAAACAAATCAAATTTGATGAAAAATGGACCTAACCCCTTTTGCAACTGAGCTCTTATACAGTGCGTATCGATTAAAAATTTTACACTTTGAAAGTCCTGAGAATTGACGAATATACAACATGTGGATATTTTTTTCACATATGTTCTTGGGTTTGGGTCTCATCTATCAAAAGAAAGAAAAAATTTTGACAAAAAGTTACACTTGAGTGAGCACTGACCATTTTTGTAAAGCTCGAAGAACTCGGTTCACGCAGAATGCTCATTTTCACGCTGTGTAAAGGAAAGAAGGCAAAAATAAACAGACCTGGGGCCCGTTGCATAAAACTTTGAGAAAACTCGGGTTGTTTTTACCGGAGTTTTTGCCCTGTGTTAAAGTCAACGGCAGAAATCAGACTAACCTTAGTTTTCAGTTTTTACCCGAGTTTCTCAGGTAAAAAGTTTTATGCAACAGGCCCCAGGTGGTACATTTCTCATACATTTCTTTTGCATTTTTAGCGAATTGAAATAAAACATACATTTAAATATTTTGTAACAACTTTGACACCCAAATTATCATTTTCACCCTCGGTATAAGCACGACCTTTACCTTAGTACTTGTTTCTCCACACTTCCCAAGCCCGGGTCCCAAGCTTAAGAAACCTATAACCAAGCCTAAGCCATTTCATGTGAATCACAGCTCTGTGCAGATATCATCACGATGACCTCGGTGTACGTGTGTGTGTGGGGGGGGGGGGGGGCGCGCAATGGCGCTCTATGAAGTGTTTTGGGAAAGCAAACAATCTAAAAAGGTAACATATATCATCAAATCAATCTTCCTAGCTCAAGTCCATGCGTTCTTCATGATTAACGTCTGCTTTTATTAACATAACTATTTCCAAGCTATCTACGCGACTCATTTTTCACGAACTTTTCAAAAGTATATAAGTGGTGCTCTTTCGAGAGGAAAGATTTTTCGACAGTTATATCGTCATTTAATTTCTTTCAGAGATCTGTACTGATGTTTGAATTAGGAAAAAGCTTCAGGATGTTACAAATATGATTTTACAGCATTAATTCTAAGCGTAAACTTTTTATACGCACTGTATACAGTGGCGTAACTACGGGGGCACGTGCCCCCCTCCCCGCCCCCCCCCCCCCCCCCCCATCGGCTGGCAAAAAAGGGGAAGGAGAAAAAGAGGGAGAAAGGAAGAGAAACCTAGTGGAAATAATAAATTACTGTACATAATCATTATATGTATTGTGTTATTCCATAAGAAATATTTATTTCATAACTTTATGAAACATAATTGCTCTGGGCCTATGTGTTCATCGTTCTTGGTGCTCGCACAGTCTGTTTAACGAGATATATAATCTTGTAACATCCCGTTTTCAAGTCAATATACACCAAACGCATTGTGTTATATTGTTTTACGTAGTGACACGGGCTTCTTTTACATGACTACTTAAAGTGATTGCCCGCATTATCAAGGTAGTAAAAGACAAAACCAACGCAAATCAGTGGAGAAGCACAAACGATCGATGTGTTATATAGACTGGTTCAGCAAGCTCATATGAGGTCATTGTGTTTGATATAATAGACTTCTACCCAGTGGCGTAACTACGGGGGGGGGGGGGGGCATGGGGGGCACGTGCCCCCCCCCCCCCAATCGGCTGCCGCCAAAAAAAAAAACGGGGAAAAGGAGAAAAAGAGGGAGAAACTGAGAGCAACGTAGTGGGAAGGAAGAAATTATTGTTAATTATGTTATATTATATTATAATTATGTCATGTTATATTAAATAGAAATGAAAAAAATATCATAACTTTATGAAACATAATTTGCTCAGGGCCTATGTCTTCATTGTCCCTGATGCTCGCATCGTCTGTTTAACGAGATATGTAATCCTGTTGTACTAAAACCTCCCGTTTTCAAGTCAATACACCAAATTCAATTCAATTCAATTCAATTCATTTTATTGTCATGTATAAAAAACACAAAAATTGTCCTCGGACTCCTTTCTTAACAAAAAGTGCATAAAAAAATATATTTCCTCGCACTTCGAATTATAATTGTTTTATGTAGTGACATATAATTTTAAGGTCTTAATATAAAACATTTCCCGTCCGTTCTTATGTTCGCATTAGTGGATTAGTGAGATATGTCTGCTCTTCATGAATTCCTAAAATCAGTCCTTAAAATTTCCTTTTTCTGATCTGAATATCAAAAATTTCAGCTTGCGCTCGCATCATTTGGTTAGTGAAATACGCATGGTCTACGTGAATTCCTACAAACAAGCCTTAGAATGCCCCTCTTCGGGTGTGAATTTCCTAATTTTTCAGCTCGCGCTTCGCGCTCGCAATATTTGACTAGTGAGATGCGTATGATAATCATGACTACAATGACTACAAAAAGTATGTCTTTAGGTGTAATTCTAACAAAATCAGCATGCGCTTGGCACCCGCATTGGAAGACTATGGTGAGATATATGTACTCTTAATGGATTCTTTTTTAAAATAGACCTTAAAATATCGATGTTTGGGGTCAATATATAAAAAAAAAATTTGCGCTCGCTTCATTTGGTTAGTGAAATACGTATGGTCTTCGTGAATTCCTACAAACAAGCCTTAAAATGACCCTCTTCAGGTCTGAATTTCCTAAATTTTCAGCTCGCGCTCGCAATATTTGATTAGTGAGATGCGCATGATTACAATGACTACAAGTGATTTATGTGTTTGGATGCATAAAATTCTAACAAAATCAGCAAGCGCTTGGCACTCGCATTAGATTACTATATGGTGAGATATGTATACTCTTAATAGATTCCTAAAATATAGTCCCTAAAATGTCCGTTTGGGGTCAATGTATAAAAATTTCAGCTCGCGCTTCGCGCTCGCATTGTTTGTTTAGCGAGACAGGTACATATCATGATTACAAAAATTTGCTTATAATGTCCCTTTTTAGGTCTGAATATCAAAAATTTTCAGCTCGCGCTTCGCGCTCGCATTATGTGACCAGTGACATACATCCGAGTCTGTTTAATGACACTGTCCTTACAATGTATCTATTAGGTCAGCATACCTAGCAACTTCGCGCGCTCACTAAGTGACTCAAAATTTTTGCTAGTGCCCCCCCCCCAATGCCATGACCCACGGTACGCTACTGCTTCTACCCTTCCATCCTTTTAAAAAAATGTGTGTTGTTGTATGATTATGATAGATACACCAACTCTCTTGTTATTTTTTTCAGTTTATGTCAAAGTTTTTTTAGTCGACGGTTTGCGGAAGTTGCACAGGAACACAGGGTAACCTGAAGACTAGGAACTGCATTTCCGAGATTCATTCGTCTCAACAAAGATTGCAACCTTCACTCACCTTTTAACCAATATAATTCATAATTCAGGACACCAGAATGAACCAAGTCTACACGGTGTATAAATAAAGCAAGGGCAGCCCCCACCCCAGTGAGGATCTATCAATATTTTGTGAAAACAGTTATAAGCACACCGTCATGAATATTCATTAGGTGGGCTGATGATGTCACATCTCCACTTTCCTTTTTCTTATGTTATTACATGAAATCATAAATGTTTCATTTTTCATACTTGTGTAAATGACGTGTCTCCATTATGTTGTGGCAATGAATAACTAATGCACTTAATCAGTTGTCAATCCAATTGTTTTCTTGATAGAAAATTTTTGAATAAGCCTAATTTCATATAATAAAATACAAAAGAACAAGTGGGATAAGACATTATCAGCCCACCTAATGAATTTTTATAAAGACATGCCTAGAACTGGTATGTTTCACTGGAATATAATGCAAATCTTTAAAATTCAATAACGTTATTTGTTATCACTGGCGTAAATCCGTGTTGATGGGTGGGGGGGATGACTGAAATATTTTGGCATTTTTTTGCAATCATGTTTTTAGATATGCAAGGAATTGTCATTGATATGTCCACAGTGGCGACCGTGGGTCACGGCATTGGGGGGGGGGGGGCACCAGCAAAATTTTTGAATGACTGAGTGAGTGACCTAATAGAGACATTTTAAGGACAATGTCATTAAACGGATATGTATCTCACTGATCAAATATTGCGAGCGCGAAGCGCGAGCTGAAATTTTTTTATTTTCACACCTAAAAAGGGACATTATAATCAAATTTGTGTAATCATGACAGGGACCTGTCTCGCTTAACAATGCGAGCGCGAGCTGAAAACTTAGATAATTCAGACCTGAAGTGGGGCATTCTAAGGTTTCTTTGTAGGAATTAACTAGGACCATACGTATTTCATTAACCAAATGGTGCGAGCGCGAAGCGCGAGCTGAAAATTTTTGATATTCAGATCAGAAGAAGGGACATTTTAAGGACTGATTTTAGGAATTCATGAAGAGCAGACATATCTCACCAATCCACTAATGCGAACGTAATCACGGACAGGAAATGTTTCATATATACGAAGACCTTAACATGGGGCAATCACTTTTGAGTCATGAAAAAGAAGCATATGTCACTACATAAAACAATGATAACTCAAGTGCTAGGAAATATATTTGGTTTATATTGACTTGAAAACGGGATGTTTTAGTACAACAGGATTATATATCCCGTTAAACAGACAATGCGAGCACCAGGAACAATGAAGACGTAGGCCCTGGGCAAATTATGTTTCATAAAGTTATGATAAATATGTTTCTTATGTAATGTAACTTAACATAGTTATAATATAATATAAAATTCTAATTAATAATATTTTCTTCTTTCCCACTACGTTTCTCTTCCTTTCTCCCTCTTTTCTCCTTTTCCCCCTTTCCCCATTTTTTTTGGTGGGGGGGGGGGAGGGGGGATGTGCCCCCCATGTCCCCCGTAGTTACGCCACTGTATGTCCATATGGCAAATACCCCTCCAATATTATTATCTTTTTTACCACATGATGGTTTAATGGTTTTATTAGAGATTACATTCAACAAATTTTTGACATTCCATCTTAATCCCTTCCCAAAGACCCCAACATTGATGAATTGGAAGAAACGGGGGTTTCTCTTCAATGTTATAATAAGGACATAAGTATTTCGTTTGGAAATGGTGAACTGGCTCTTTATTTGCATTTTATGATTCAATAATATTATTTTATTTGTTAAGCGGTATTTTGGGAAGAACTTTCACCAATAAAACAATTATCTCTTGTGATTTTTTTTTCATTTCTTTCGTAAAAAGTGGGGGGGATGTTTGTACAGGCCATCCCCCCCTCCTCGAAAAGTGGGGGGATATATCCCCCCATCCCCCCGGGATTTACGCCAGTGTAATTGTTATCAGATTTTGATCAAATTTTCAGCATTTTGCTTTGTGAATTTCACTCTATTTATTGAGATATAAATATTTACAGCCTAGACCACCCCTTTAAACGGTTGTTCATCGGAAACCTTGCGAATGGAAGTGGATGACAGCTCTGAAGGGGTTATTACCAGACGTTTGAATACACTTTGTGTGAGGGACTGCCGCCAGGCATGACGTCACATTTCAGTTGGTTATGGTAATTTCGTTGGTGATGCCATGATTGAGACCCCGCTACTCTTTTATCGTACTCTATCAGAGAAAAATTGTATGTTTGTTGTATTTTGATAAATTGAGCTCGTCTTTTGGAAATTTATTTTTGTTTGAGTAAACTTTACAACCCTACTTCAGCTTTTAATGTAAATGCATCACAATTCGGCTTGGCAGCCATGATGCATGATTTTTATCAAATAAACAATTTATCTATCTATCTATCTATATATCTATCTATCTATCTAAATTGACGTATGGAAATCTTTCCCGTTAAATGCACTTTAAATCGGTATTTATTAGGAGTGTGTCAGTCGTAATTTATTTGTTATTTACTGCTTTGTGAATTTTTGATATACAAATATTTTTACATGCCATATTTCATCGTAACTCTTATGTTACCATTTTTATTTAATGTTTTATTTTATAAACTTTGTATGTGTCGGTCTCCAGATTGTTTTACGTTGTCTTTTACACATAAAATCGAATTGAATTGAATTAAAGAAGAACATTATAAGTAACATTATAAATAAGAAAGGGGTTTTCCACCGATGGGGAAAACATCCCTTTCTCAAATTAATTGAATACTTTCACTGCTGGTTTCTACTCAAACAAACGATGCTATAACACCTTTCAGCATTGATGTAATGAAATTTTAATGGGTCAATGAAGTTGACAAACAAAAATAAAATATACTTTTAAAAAAGAAGAGGCAAGTAAAATCATACAATAAAAATGGGCCAAGTACATGTATTCCAATAAATTTGATTAAAGTATGATATTTGAAAATGTAATGACTAAAATGATCTTATTTACATCTTAATTACGAAGCCTGATTTCACCATAATTTGATATAACATCAACTGATGCGGTTAACCCAACAATATAGGGATGCTCATGAGATCTTAATATGCGCCGAACACTGACAATTGTTTTGTCAGTGTCAAAACTTATGCTCGTGCAAAATGATGGAAAGTGGTATAATGATAGAGTCAACTAAATAGAGTATTCTTGATCAAATGAACTGCTCTTTGGACTCACCTCCGGACTCACCTGTGTTGTGTTTATGTTATATGTGTTAATTTATATCACCATTAAAGGTCTCTGTGTTGATTGACAATGAAAAATTTCAAGGTAAGTCTTTGAGATTTGATTTCTTGTGTTTAGATCAAAAGTTTAACATTTTTTATTATGCCTATCATCATCATGATTTAAATATTCTATTTATTTTGGGACTTTATTATTTCGTTTTGTTTTTTGACTGGATTAAGATACCCTAAAGATCCTGCAGGGAATTTATGAAAATGAATGCAAACAACAATAAATTATTTTAACCAGAGCCTTATATTTAGTATGACAATGAAACACAGGTAGAGAAGTATGATAAAAAACAATATTGTTTATTGGACCTCTTAGAGCAAATAACTGACAGTTTGATTTGTCAAATTACCTTTCAATCTGTGTACTTCCGGTAAGAGGTTTAGTAAAGTTATCACTTATACGCATAAATTTTCCTCAGTCGTGCGTAAAAGAAATAAGAAAATAAATTATTGTATGAAATCGACAAACAAATAAAACATAAGCACACATCATGCAAAGAGCAATTATTCGACTGCGAGTGCCCAGCTCTCTGCTGCTTGAATTGTGTCCATTTCTTTCCTTTGGCGCAAGCCATTTTCGACACCCTAGTCAAACAAAGCCATTGTTCGGTCATGCATGAACAAACATTATTTTGTATTTGGGGATCATCATTCTGAGAGAAAAGATAGAGCATCCAGTCAACATCAAAAGTTTCTTCCATAGGCCTAAAAACATAATTTTGACAGCTTTTACCAATGACATGTCAACTAATGCGAACAGTTCAAACACCAAGGTTGCCAATTGACATGAATGAACTGTAAATTGCAGCATATTGAGAGCTTTAGTTATCACATCAAATTTTTCTCCTTTTTTAGAATTTACTCCCTTATTCCCATCTAAGAAAGCCGAGTAAAGTCGTGATTTGGGGGCTTCTGTGAATAACCAACTTCTATATTCATGATTGATATTAGTCGGTTTTAAATGCAATAGTTTTGCCACTTGAAGATTTTAGCTCGTCGCCAGTTGCTAGCTTTTTCATGTTCGGCTCAAAAAATCTCCAGTATTCATTTGGAGTAGTCGACTCGGTAAGATTTGTTGCTCCAACTGCAGCGTAAAATTTCCTGGTATCGAGATCGTTGGTATCCACTGCAAAACTGAGCCTGCTGCTTCTCTGTTTCACGCAATCCTATTATTAATGATCAACATATACATGCATAGGGTTTAAGGTATCCTTATAGGAATAGGGAAGGTTTAGGACTGTTATTGTATAATTGTGTAATTATTATTTTGTTTACCACTCGCTTTTGTGTAGTATTTATTTTTGTTTTTAATTAATATTTTAGATACGTGTTATCATTAATATATGTATCATATATATATGTCATATTATTTCTCATGTTACTTTGACTAGACCTCTAGGAGGAACAGAGCCATTATATCAATGGCTCTGAATAGAGCGATCCATCCTTATATTTTTATGTGCATGTTTATATATTTATATTTAATCTCGTATCTTGTGCAATGTATTTTACTGTGATTTTTATACGGTAAATAAAACCAAACCAAACCAATAACTGACCTCATTCAAATAATAAGTTACCACTTATCACTCTAAGATTCTTTGATAAGTTAATATATATCGTTTTAAATCGGCTTAACGATACCTGAAAAATTTAGCCACTTTTTGCTGACAGCTGCGTAACCAGAAAAAAAAAATCAATTTTTAACAATGCATTTTTACAATATCAAAATTACATTTTTTAATACTGTAATGAGTCTGACTTGCCACCATTTCATCGGCTCTTGGTAGCCTATTGTTCATGTAAAAGAATCGATTATCATTTTTTTTTACTTGTCAGTATTTTAGATCTTAAATGCGTGAAAGCATTCATCAGATACGAGCGTGATTATGATTAAGTTACAAGCCCCCCCCCAAAAAAAAAAAAATAATAATAATAATAAAAGTCTGGCATCCAAAGTACCTCCTTCAAATATAAATTTGTCAAAAATGAAGGTTAAAATTCATAGATCGTTTCAAATTATATACTGTATGTTATGATCGTATATATGATCATTATAATCAAGAACAAGGTGTGTGTATCAAACGAAAAAAAAAACGCAAGCTGAAATAACGGAATGTTTCAAGCGCTATGTTATCCTCAGGGACGAGAAATTTTAATTTTGTCGATTCTTCCCCTCTGTTTCTTTTGTGAAGGTGCCGTGGCCGAGTGGTCTTAAGGCCACCGCACACCTTACGACTGTTCGCGATCCGATTTTGGAACAAATCGCATTCTACTCATTTTCTGAAAATGTGAATGGAACATACTTATTTGAGGTTAATATTAATTGAAAGAATACTAATATAACCATTTTGAAAGATTGCAAGCTTTTATTTTGGAGTAAAAGCCAAATTAGTTTCAATCGTAGCAGGGACCTGGGAACGATTTTTTCAGTGGGGGTGCTGAAATCTCTCCTCAAAGGTGAGGGGAGGGACAGACACAATTGAGTTTCCCATAATTACACACACATACACACACATATATATATATATATATATAAATATACATATATATGACAGTCACTTCTTAGCTTTCTTCTTATCAAAGAACATAATTAGACAATTTGAGCGCGAAGCACGAGCTATTTCTTGTGGAAATTTTATGTATTTTGTCCTGAAAATTGAACATTTTGAGCAATGTTTGTGGTCCAAGATGCGTATGTAACAAATAATAATTGTAAGCGCGGTCAGCGTGAGCAGATATTTTTTTATAAACGCTCTGGCCTGATCGAAAGGGACGTGTAAGGACTGTTTTGCAGTTACCCATGAAGACGATACATATATCAACAATCAAATAATGCGAGCGCGAAGCGCGAGCTTAAAAATTTGACATTCCGACCTAAATACTGGACATTCTAAGCACGTCTTGTAAATATGAACAGGATAGGGATATAACTATACAATTGATGCGAGCGCGAAGCGCGAGCGGAAACAAAATTGAGATTCCAGACCAAAAAAACGAGAGATTCTAAGCAATTTCTAATCCTAATGAGGATAGGTATAAAACTATACAATTGATGCGAGCGCGAAGCGCGAGCGGAAATAAAAATGAGATTTCAAACCTAAAAACGAGACATCTAATGCACTTTTCTAATCATGAACAGGATAGGTATATAACTATACAATTGACGCGAGCGCAAAGCGCGAGCGGAAACAAAATTGAGATTTCAGACCTGAAAACGGGACATTCTATTCATGTTTTGTAAATCAAGAAAATGATGGGTAATTGGATATATTCTTAAATTAATTATGTGAGCGCGAAGCGCGAGCAGAAAATTTGTGATATTCTGATCTAAAACTCCACACTGAATGTAAAATGGTTTGAACAGATAAAGAAAACTCAGACGAACATAAGAATAAAGATTTGATCAAAATCAGACAAGGAATATCACAGTTATTGCATTTTAAAGATTAGCATTATTCCAGTGAACAGTTTTAGGCATGTCTTCATTAATATTCAATGAGAAAACTGGTGATGCCATATCCCCACTTGTTCTTTTGTATTTTATTATATAAAATTAGCTTTATTCAATATTTTCCTTTCAAGAACCAAAACAGTTGAATTGACAACTGATTTAGTCCATTAGATATTCTTTGCTGCAACTTATTTCATTATAAGGGAGACATATCATTCACTCTGGTATGGAAAAGATAAAACAATTTTGATTCCACAAGAAACAGTATAGTGGGAATGTCACAGCATCAGCCTACCTATTAAATATTCATGACGACATGCATATCACCATTTTCATAAAATATTGCTAAACTTTAGAATTAAATAATTTAACTATAATCGTTATCAGATTTTGATAAAATTTATTTATTTTTGATAAAAATGTATTTGATATAAATATTTTCAGCCCAGAGTACCCCCCCCCCCCCAATCAAGCTGCGTATCTGAATAAACATGCCTGCGCGTGTTTAGAGTTAGACCTAGTATCTGGGCATTCTAAATACATTTTTTATTATAAAAATCAATAATGCAAGCGCAAAGCGCGAGCAGAAAATATTTGATATTCCGATAGATCTGAAAGAGGGTGAATTTAAACACTATTTCAAGTAATGTGTCGGAATGTGTCGGAAAATTCTCAAGTGGGGGGGGGGGGGGGTGGGGTTTACAAAACGTCATTCATTTTCATTACATTTCTGTCATTTATCATATACCTACCACTAGATTTCCAGGAGGTGCGCTGCCTATGGAAAAACACACGCAGCACCCCCAAATTTTGGGGGTGCTTCACCACCAGCACCCCCGCTTCCCAGCCCCCAGGGCCATGGGGCAGGGCGAAAAAGACTGAAATTTGATTTCTATCGTCTGACTTGTAATTGTTGTATACAATACACGGGCGGTCGGGCGCGCGCTCACTTGATTCGACATAAAACCTGGAAGTTTCAAGTCCAACCACCCCCATGTCCCTCCCTGCTATCGAAGAGTGTATGGTTATCACGTATTGCGCACGACCACGTCTGTATCGGAGTGCTGCCCCGCTGTAGCTTGATTGAGTCGCGTTATAGGAGGGATGTTATTGGAATATGTGAAAGACTATGTAAATGATTTGCGATTGTCGGATGTGATAATTTTGTACATTATAACATATTTTAAAAAATACCTGGGGAACCCGATTTCGTGGGGGTGCTGCCTATGGAAAATAATACACGCAGCACCCCCAGGATAATTTCTGGGGGTGCTCCAGCACCCCCAGCACCCCCGCTTCCCAGGTCCCTGAATCGTAGCCAATCGTACGACTGCTATGACGTCATTACGACTAGATATTAAATTCGCTTTTATTCTAAGAAGGATGATAGCATAGTCACAGATTTGAACGTAGGTATTCGTACGATGATTTAGAATATTACACAGTAAGATATTCCAAGTCTCAATTTTAGCATCAAATTCTACTACATTTTATTCTAAAATCGGGTCGCAGACCAATCGTAAGGTGTGCGGTCGCCCTAAGGCGCCTGGCTATACATGGAAACAAAGACCTTGCATGGAAAGTCCGGGGTTCGATCCGCGGCACCTATGCCCGTGAGCAAGTCATTTAATCTACAAATAAATGGAAATCTTTCAAATAAATGGAAAGGCTTTATATGCATTATTGGTAACTAAGTGTGCACTTGTTTTAAAAAATGTATATATTTTCTAGTCGAAAATGGATTATCTAATTGGCGTATATTATTTTGAGCTTACCTGTGCTACTGCTTTCATTAGTGCCACTCCTAGATGATTACCTGCAATAATTTAATCATCAAAGTAAAAACACAGCACAATCATTCATACTTATGCAGTTCTTACTTAGTCTACTAGATCATAAAGTATCGAAATGGGCTATAATGGTACAACATTACGGCTTTATTGAACCAGCTGTTATTCAAAGAATAAATAAAAGAATAAATCCTGCTAGGTCATATCATTTACCCAATTTATTATCTCACCTTCGTTGCGTGTAATATATATTTATATAGTAGCCTATATTTATCATTCCCCGTCCCTTTAATACAGACCGCAACCTCGTTTATTTTTTATTTTTTGTCTATTCCTTAAATGTTCATCTTCCGTTTTTACAACACATTCTAGGTCTACATAAAATATAAACATTTCCTTTATTTTTTTTATCTAGTCTCGACTGAAACGGTAAGTCATTGTCTTGAGTAACACCTTCCATTATAGTTGGATGACGTCATTTACCAAATAATTTGTTTATTATGCATTTTTCTTAATATCATTTATTTTCCCCATTCATTGTGTAGTGGTAAATTTCGCTGAATGCGCACGAGATAACAGGTGCAGAGAGCTCAATTGCAAACAAAGGATCTGTTTCCAAACACATTTCCTGATTAGGAATTATGATTTCAAGTGATGGGAATGGGTGCAATACAAACAAGAATAATATATATATGTACAGTATATATATATATATTGAGGTGAGATCAATGAAGAGCAGTAAAAACCTAACTGAATTAACAAAAATATGTCCACTGTATTTACTCTAAGATTCAATCATACCTCGATGCTCCACGTCTACGAAAAGCCCAGTAAGATATGACGTACGCCCAGACAACGGGCAGAACATGTCGCTCAAACCTACGAAACCGACTGCCTTTTCAATGGTTTGAGGTCCGTTTTCAGGTGGTGAATAAATTGCCAGGTAGAACCTATACCGTGGTTTAGGTCCAAATCCATCTTCTCTTAGCACTGTCAAAAATATTGAAAAGAGAACTGTGAAAAATAACGATTACACCAAACGCCAATATACTTACAATACACAAGAACTTTTCGTTCTATATGTTCTAGATAGGTAAGATACTAAGTAAATGATGAATCAAAGTAAGATAATGAATCTATATGATGTCCTGATGAAGATTTTTACAGTCGTTTTCAAATTAACATAACATCTTCAATTGGTTTTACCAACCAAGTGTTATCGTATCTTATTTTTGCCGCGCACGGCCGCACTTCTATTTTTATTAGGCCTATTAGTATTTCCAATTGTTCATTACCTGATAGTTGCAAATGTTATTGTACAAAAATAGTAGGTGGGTCAGGGGGCCGAAGCGGCCACAACTTCCCTATTGGCGGCGAAAAAAAAGAGGGAGAGGAAGAAGAAGAAGAAGCAGAAAAGATGAAGAAGAAGAGGAGGGAGAAGAGGAGGAGAAGGAGAAGGTAAATAATAAGAGGAGAAAAAAAAAACAGAGGGGATGAATTGACAAAATTAACATTTCTCGTCCCTGAGGATTACATAGCGCTTGAAACATTTCGTTATTTCAGCTTGCGTTTCGTGTTTTTTTTTTCGTTTGATACACGCACTTTGTTCTTGATTACAAAATAAGGTAATTATCATGTCCCGTTTTTAGGGCTTCACCAAAAAGTTGAGGTAGTTTCGTACACCCCCCCCAAAAAAAAAATGCCTAAAAAAAGTTTCATAAAAATTAATGGGGGGTTGAACCCCTGTAACCCTGCGTACGATACAGATAACATGTACGTTTCTGTGCACAATTCCTGCAAACAGTCCTTGAGATGTTCACTATAGGGATCCTTTTCAAGACAAAAAGTGCTATTAGAATGTCACGTTTTCAGGTTATACGTCAATGAATTTCCCTCGCCATTCGCGCTCGTATTATATTATTTATATCTAGGATTCTGAGACACATAAAATTATGTTTTTAAAATAAATTAAAACTTCAGTCTTTAGTAGTTCCCCGCCGAGGGAAAGCGAAATCCTTGTTTTTTTACGCTTCAACATTTGCGGCAAACGCGCATTCCTCGAACATAACAGAAAACAATAAATGAGTTCTTCGATCGTCCCACGCAATCAATGGAGGCTTTTCATTTCGTCACACATTATTTTGTGCACTAGCACACACCCACACAATTGAGCACTCACACACCCACACAATTGAGCACACACACACCCACACACCCTTGCACCATACGATATACACACACGTTAGTGAGAAGTCACCGATGTCTGACTCTAGTCTATATAGTCAGAGATACAGAAAGGAGTAAACATGCATAAGAAAAATATATGAAGTTCAACTCTATATTATGATGACGAAATGAATGCAAATTAAGTACACCTTAATTGCTCTAAAAGTCTAATCTATCAAAGAACATATACGCGGATTATGTACACCCGGGGGGTTACAACCGTATGATGATGAATTGATGATGATGACGATGATGATGATGATGATGATGATGATGATGATGATGATAATGATAAATTGATGGTAATGATGGTGGTGATAATGATGATGATGATACTGATGATGATGATGATTTTTATGATAAGTATATTGTTATTTAGTATTATTCATAATGAAAATGTGGCCTACTTTCTTCTGTGGTGACTGGACCTCCGAAAACTGCATCACCGGTGTGTACACGGAGTTTCATAGCAAGCTCGAAGAGAGCTTCACAGTCCTCTATTCTGCCTTTCCTGATCGTGTATGAAGCCATGATGGCTGATGTTGCTACACAAATTTATTCTCAAGTGCCGGGATCGAGAGCTTGACCTGAGCAAGAGGATAGTTGAGTTAAAGGGGAATGAAACCTTTGGAACATATGCATGTGGACTACTTGTGAGGAAACATAAAAATCAAATAACAAGGACAAACTATATTTGAGAAAAATCAGACAAATAATGAGAAAGTTATGAGCATTTCAATATTGCAATCATTAATGCCATGCCCAGAGATCCTTCCACTGGCAATGCGACAAAGATGTGTGATGTCACATGTGAACAACTTTCCCGTTGGTGGACTATAAAACACCCACAAAATGTCTCTTTTTGCTCTTTCTTATGGTGATACAAACTCTTTATCCATTATGTATTATTTGAAATTATGTATTGCATGCCCTCCTATAGAAATAATACATGATCTACTGATGTGATAAATGAGGCAGTTTAAGTGAAATATAAGGTACTGGGAGAGTTGTTCACAAGTGACATCACACATCTTTTTCGCATTGCCATTAATGGGAGGATCTCCATAGCATTAGCGATCGCAATATTCAAATGCACATAACTTTTTTTATTACTTGTTCGATTTTTTTTCAAACTTTCGTTGATCTTTTTTCATTTATTTTTCTGTTTTCACACAAGCTACCTTGTTCCAAAGGTTTTATTTTCCTTTAAATGAAGGAGGCCTACTATATTGTACAATGTACAAATAAGAAAATGAAACAATCTGAGTGAAATAAACTTAGCGGTAATGCAGATCAAGACTATGCTTCATTTGCCCCCCCCCCAAAAAAAAAAAATGGAACTCGATCATGCCTACCTATTTATTTATTGCTGATTTTTAAAATGTGTAACACTTGTTCTTCTTCTTCTTCTTCTTCCGTTGAGTATACAGTCCTCTTTACAGAGTATAGTCGTACTTTGTACTGTCGTTCAGTCCAACGATGTATTTCGATCTGTTTCCTCGCTGAATCATGTGAATTGTAGGCCATGAACTTGAGTACTGTGGATGTAAGATGTCGTTCATTTCAAACAGTCACTTACAGCCATGCAGAAAAACACTGTACATATTTGATATGAAAAAAAGTGCACATTGTAGAAATGTAAACATTAACAAATACTAATAGGAGTCGATACTTACGTGCAGAAGTATAGGGTAGTGGAGTGCGATGTCACGCATACCGGTACTATTATTCAGTACAATGATCCTCGCCCGGGGGGGGGGGGGAGTCAAATATATTGCTGTACACATGCGTGACCCCAAAAAAGGTGGTTTAGAATTAGAAAGACTGGTCAATCGCGGGGCCGCGTATTTAGGGGGGGGGGGGTTCACAGCTGAGCTTTTTAGGGCTCCTATTCTAGCGAATACTTAATTGTTTAGTGGCAAAATGTGTATTGAAGCGCGCGAAGAACTTAATTGTTTAGGTGGTTATTTTGCACACAGAGAAAAAAGTGACACGACCCCCCCCCCCCCACTTTTTTTCCAAAACCGTGTACAAAAAACATAATAATTATGATTGTGATTTTTTGCACGGTCAGCCCATAGGCGGATCCAGGGGGCCTGAGGGGCCCCTCCCCCCTCTTTTGGTGGAGCCAAAAAAGAAAAAAGGGGGAAAGAAGAAAAAAGAAGGAAAAGAGGAAAGGAAAAAAGGGAAAAGAGAGGAAGACGAGTCAATAAAAAAGGTGAGGGTAAGACGTTGAAAATTAAAAAAAAGTATCTTTCATATTGCAATATAAAATTTGTGCTCGCGCTTCGCGCTCGCATTGCATGTTCGATATCTGAGATACATACTCAATAGGCAGATATAAAGCTTAAAATATCAAGTTTTGAAATCCATTTCAGCACGAACATCGAGCTTTCATTATTTTATTTAATTTACAAATTGATTTTTTTTCATGCTTAGCTGTAAATTGTCCGTTTTATGGTCTGAGTATCAACATTTTCATTGCATTTTTATTGGTGAGTATATTAAATAAATATTAACCCATGCATCATATTCACAATTACAAAAGTGCTTAAAATATTAAGTTTTCAAGCCTTGATATCAACAGATTTCGAGCTCTCATTGGGGTTACTAGATTAATAAATAACATTTTCATGAATTCCTAATTATTTAATTGTCCCTTTTTCAGAATGGAATATCGACAAGTTTCATTTCGCGCTTAGGAAGAGGAATAGGAAGATGACCATTTTCATATGATGAAAAAATGTCCGTTAGAATGTCCCGGTCCTAGGTCAAAATAATTTGAAAAATATAAGCTCGCGCTTCGCGCTTGCATCATCTATTACGTGCAATCCATATCCACTTCATAATTTCCATTTACAATAGTGCTTAAATTGACCTTTTTTCAGATCAGAATATCAAAAATGTTATGCTCGCGCTTCGCGCTCGCATTATTAATGTAGGAAGATACCCAATAACCCATCTTTATGGTTTACAATAGAGTGCCCCGTTTTTAGGTCTAACAATCTATATAAAAAAAAGATTTCCACTCGCGCTTCGCGCTCGCATTGTTTATTATATACCTATCCTGTTCATGATTACAAAAAATGCTTAGAATTTCATTTTTTTAGTTTGGACGGTCTTTGGCTCAGCCCCCTCCCCCACTTGAATATGCCTATCTATCTATCTATCCATACATCCATCCATCCATCCATCTATCTATCTATCTGAGTAGGGTTAGAGGTTGGGGGACACAAACATACCATGGGGTTGGGAGGGGTTCTGTTTTTTTTTTTTGGGGGGGTCGCTTCTGTGTTTTTTTTTTTGTTTGTTTTTTGCTTGTTTGCTATTTTTCAAACTCCTATTTTTGGTTTTAATATTTACATAGGTACATATATGTGTGAACATGTATAAGTGTATGTAGGCATACGTGTGTGTATATTGATACAACAGCAACAACAAAGGGTCGGGAGGGGGTGGCATATAGGGTCTAGGGGGGTCTAGGGCCGAGATTGTGCGATTAGGATAAGAAATATTATGAGTAACGAGGTGGTGGGTTTTTTATGATTTGTTTATTGGCTTCAGTTCGACTAGGTTTTATCAATGATTTATTTTGTGTATTTGGAAAATCTCTTTTTTATGTTGTGTATATTTGACACTAGAAAAAAGTTGAGTACGTTGTGTTTATTGGGTTTTATTGTAGCATTCAAGGAAAAAAAGTAAACATATAAAGTGTTAAATATACGAGTTTTCAATAATATACATATTAATTTGTAAAGAGATGATATTCCGTTTGATGTATGTATTTTATTTTGTACATGAATTGAAGTTGTTCACAAATAAAACCTTCTTAATACGAAATATTTATCCATCTATCTATCTATCTATCTATCTTGACCTAGGCCTTAAAGGGATGGTCCGGGCTAAAAATATTTATATCTTAATACATAGAGTAGAATTTACTGAGCAAAATGCCGAAAATTTCATCAAAATCGGACAACAGATAATAAAGTTATTGAAGTTTAAAGTTTATCAATATTTTGTGAAAACAGTCGTCATGAATATTCATTAGGTGGGCTGATGATGTCACATCTCCACCTGTTTTCTTATGTTATTACATAAAATCATATTATTTTCATTATTTCATACGTGTGTGAATAATATGTCTCCCTTATCATGAAATAAGTTGCAGCAATAAATATCTAATGCACTAAATCAGTTGTCAATCCAATTTTTCTAGTTCTTGGAGGAAAAAAAATGAATAAACCTAATTGCATATAATAGTAGACCGGCCAAAACGATTTTTATACTTTGGACGGCAAAATTTGTTAATGCTTGCTAATGCTTGGCATCCCAGCTAATAGTCTTGCCAAAATACCTAGGAATAGCGTACGGCCGGATGCCAAGCGCACTTTTGCGTGAAAGTGTCATTTTTAGCGTAAAATCTGAAAGAATGTCGAAAATCACGCATTTTGATATTTTGACGGATTATCATCACATCTTTGATTATCTTTGATAGGAAATTATTTTCATTCAGAGTTTCAAATTATAAGTCTCATAAATATGCATTTTAAATTTGAATATTACACACAAACATATAGCGCAGTGAAACATAAAACCGCGATTTCCTCAAAATAAAAGTTTGTGAAAACTATCAATAGTTTGAAGTTTTTTACGCAACTTAAATTCTTCGATTTCAATTCGTTTATCCATCGAATGTATAGTAAATGCCCTAATGCCACAAATATTAAAAGAATTTTCAAGTAAGATGGAAATATCTAATTTTATGTAATCCGAAAGGAGACAATGTGCATTTTACCAGGTGCGCATTTTGAAAATAAAAATTGAAAATACCGTACATTATGTACATAATTACATGTATAAAGTGCATACTAAAGCGAGTTTTTAATTACATGTATAAATACATACTAAAGCAAGTTTTTAATTCAATAGCACAAACTGTCAATTCTTTGCATCCCAGCTAAAAGTCTTGCGGAAATACTAAGGAATAACCATGGACCTACTACAGGTCCATGGAATAACGTACGGGCGGATGCCAAGTGCACTTTTGCGTGAAAGTATCATTTTTAGCGTAAAATCTGAAAGGCTGTCGAAAATCACGCATTTTGACCTTTTGACGGGATTTGTAAGAAATTTTGATTCCCTTTGATATGCGATCATTTATATTTGGAGTTAAATATGCATTTCAATTTGGAATATTACACACACATATATGGCACTATGAAATATAAAATCGTGATTTACTAAAAATTATAGTTTGTGAAAACTATCAATAGTATAATGTTTGTGTTCCGCATCTCAATTTCGTCCATTTTAGCGCTAACCGAATATTAATACATAATAATTGTTTGTCATGTCATATATAGTGAAAAAAATGAAATAAGATACAAGATATATCATTTTATGTTATATATGCGAAAGATAACAATGTACATTTATCGGATGCGCATTTCTGATTAAAAAAACAGCGCAAAATATTATATCTATATTGCACATAAATGATATACTATTAATCAGTGCGATACTCGTCATGATATTATATAGGATTATGTTTACTTTTGTAGAATTCGATCTTCTCGCTATTTACGCGAATGAATTGGCGCTGAACGTAAATCTACCTGTGGCAGTTTTCATAAATAGGTCTGATATTTAATTTGCCGTTACCATGGTAACATTAATTTTATAGGAATATCTATATCCCAAAACATCGAAAATATACATGTATGAATAAAACAATTGAATTACCATTTTATACTCTTTCAATCTACATTTTACTTCAGTTATTGGATTATCAGTCTTAAAAAAATATGGCCGTTGCCAAGGCAATACCTAATTTTTGTCTCGCCTGCATAGCAGAGCAGGTCAAAAGGGGCCACTTTTCCGGTGGAGTCGACGGCAGTTTCGATGTAACAGCCTCATATCAACCTTGAAATCTTAACCAAGGTTACGTTTTTTGAAATTTCATTATAAGTTTGAACGTATAGAAAAAAAATAATGACACTTATACTAGAGTATTCAGGTATTACTGATCATCTTGCACAAGTTTTAGATCACATGATTAAGGTCAAAGGTCATTTAGAGTCACTGAACTTTGGCCATACCTATTATCATATGTCCATGCTGTTATATATCGTAGTCTAAGACGGGGGCCGGACAGCCCGACCCTGGGTAGCCCTGGACATACATGTATGTATTGCCAATGCCATTTTTGGAAATGCAGTTGTACGACCATCTATATATTACATTATCTGCGCTGGACGCTGGTCATTAGCCTTTAGATTTGTTTGTAATAATGGTCGTACGACTGCATTTCCCAACATGGCAATACATATGTGATGAAATGAGCTTTAAGAATTAAAATGTGAACTTTAAGAACCTATACTCTTTTGGTATTTCAAACATCATTCTCCACAGATGAAAACTCTTAGCTCATGCAAATGGTTATTGACCGATCTATTTGAATTTCTGGTCTAATGAACTGTTCAATTAACTGATAAAGAGACCGTAGTTGCATGAAACAATGCCTTCTACATTCTAGAATTGAGAAAATGAGCTACGAACGTAAGCCTTTTGTTGGAAGATGCATGGAAGTGAGGGGGAGGGGGAAACTTGCCCCCCAAAAAATCAAGAAAAAGCATAAAACAACAGAAGCAAAATAATGGAAAGCTTGTTGGGGAGGGGGTCATTTATTTATTTATTCTTTTATTTATTTATATATTTATATATATATATTCATTTATTCATTATGACCTCAATTGAATGTAAATATTGTAATATATTGTAATATTATCGCGCCATAGGCCTAAAAAATATATATTCTGGGCAATTATTGTACCAACTGAACAAATTTATTACTCAATTTGGACAGATTTTAACCAATAGTTGTGTAGACAGTATGTTGCCCAGGGTTGGTTAAAAGATGGAAATTTTGCCCAACTATTTTTAGAGTGTAGACATATTATTTCTGTATACAGCACCATTCGGACAATCATTCCCTTAATGTACTCGTTATACAGTATACTATGATTTTGTAAATAAATAACTATTAAGTGACCTCGGTCAACCCCCCACAAAATGATTTATAATTGTGTCCTCAAGGAATATTCGACATTGAAATGTGACGTCGGGGTTGGGGAAAGTATAACTAAATCATAAATCACTCAATTACTAGCTTGAAGCTCTTGCGATTTCAAGTCTTCATGAATACTGATCAACATTTAAATTCAACATTATTTTTTTATTTCCAAAGGTATAGGCATCAATGCATTTCTAAAAGTTATAGGCCTAATCAATGGAGAGAGGGGAGAGAGAGAGAGAGAGAACTTGGCTGACATGTTCAGTAAGGAACAGAGATTTAGATGGGGGGTGCGAGAACATTATGCGAGTCAATTCATTCATGATTCATAAAGCAGAGTGAGTGTGCTAAGAGAGAGGAAGGGAGAGAGATTGCAAGAGAGAGAGGGGAAGAGAGAAATCGAAACTTCAGAAAGCGGGGAGATTGGGATTATGATGGAGACCATTCATTTATGTACAAGAGTGTGCTCTTCCATTCGTTCATGTACAAATTGAAGCTATAGAACTATCGGCTAAGTCCATGCGCCTGCGCACTTCAGTTTTTTAGCTCAACTTATGAATAATTCATGTTCCATAGCATTTCCATGTACGGAAAAAATATTCGCTACCGGTACGCCTTCTCGACGGTCTAAATAGTAAGAATTTTTGAAGTTACTAAACCGTGTTTTTGTTTATTGATAATGTGAAATTGATTTTTTTACTAGCTCGTGCTTACAGGCCTACCATAATTACCAAAAATGAGGAAAACGTTGGTAGGCCTAACTTTAGCTAGTATGCATATATTTGATTTTCAAGGCAGTACGGTACCCACATATGGCTATCCATGTATTGTTGCACTCATTCAATGAACAAGGTTATGATATAACCTTGTTCTCAGTTATAATATATCTCCATGTGTGGCAAAATAAGGATGGCAATGTTTGGCTTATTTTCTCTTTTTCTTTGGGACAAATGCTTGATTTTTTTTACACTGACAGTTTCCATTACACCTATTCATCATACAACTTGGCTCTTAAAGACTTAAGTAAATTTGATTCTTTAAATTATTTTTTTCTTAATTAAAAATAGAGATAAAAAATGAAAATTTTCTTGCCATATTATTTTCCACCAATAGAGGGCGTACACAAAAATATGCCCAAAATTCAAGTTTTTGAGCGCTCTAGAGTCTAGTGAATACAAAAATTATTCCCAAGTTACAAATGAAAAATAGATTGCAACTGTATGGAAATTAGTAATTTTGGTCACAAAAGTGATATTTTAATCATTTTTTAAAGTGTGTGCTCTGTACAGCATTGGCATGCCATAGTCTAGACAGGAATAACCGTCGTTTCTGGGGATTTATTCAACAATTTCTGACATTTTACTGTAATCCCCATTTACCGACGGTAGGGTGTACGTGTGGGCTCGCATGTGTTCTCATTCCCTCCCTTTTGTCAATTCACAGTCCAAAGTTTGATGTAATTTTACACATCGAATTTACAATCTAAGGATGTATAAACAACAAACTTTTAGACCTTGATATTCCAATATTTAAATACTTTAAACGATATAGATGAAAAAGGCATGAAAAATATACTTTACCGATGTTTAATTGGGTTGAACACGATAAAAATTGTCAAAATGGCAGCCAAACTATAAAATATTTACAAACGAACGTCAACAATCACGAATGTGATATCGATATTGCTTTCGATATTATACGCTCTGCTCCATATGGGAACGAAACCGAAGATAAACGATACTAGTTATACTAGTACTAGTACTAGTTATAATCGCGATATATCGATTCGAGACATTAAGTTAATAACGATAATGACGTCATTCAAGATGGCAACTTGCAAGAAAAACCGTCAGGTCAGGTGAAAATGTCTTAGATGACAGATTTCTCAATCATCCAGAGGATTTTTTTCAATAACTCCGGCCCAAGGTATGCAATTACTTAAGTTATTTATATTTCCCTGATAATGGAAACCATGAAACTTTCAATTTTGCTTAAAAAACAGTTTTAAATCGCGATCTATAAAACGCTAGTTCACTATACGTTGGCTGTAGGTACGGGGCCCCATCCCCTTCAGTCTATGTATGGTGAGTGGAGCCAACGTAGTTCAGCGGAACAACCAAAATACAGAGACTGAAGCTTTTGGTCTAGCCATAGTCCAACCCGTAGATTCCCCACAGACAGGATGGTTGCAGTGAACAAGTTTATTGTTGGTGATTTTCATCTCGGCTGAGATTGGAGACTGAAGGTGCCCAATCTCGTAACGCTCCTATTTTCTATAAGCTAGTCAACAAGCGAAAATCAATAATGCTCCAAGATCTAGCCTACTTAGAGTTACCTCGAGCGATGTTCGTGCAGGCTCCACTCTACTCTCTAGACCAAAACTTAAAAGCTTCAGTCTCTTTGTCAGTAGAGCCTAGAGGCGCACGGCCAATAAATATGGGAGACAATATCAGAGACTTTTGACTTTTTTGTAAAGAATTTGGGTATCCAATTTCAGAGACAGTCTCCAGTGTTGGAGATCAATTTCCTTTGTTTACATTTGCTGCAAAAGGATTACCTTGGCGGCAAATAAAATTGTGATTAGCAGATTCCTCATGAAAAATTACCCCTTTTCACCGTCTACTTTAAAAATTCACCGTCTACTTTTGTTTTGGAAAGTCAAAAAGGGGCCTAAGCTTTCGATCCTAGCAGAATCTTCGTCGGAGGCAAAATGACAAACATATAAAGTGGAACAACCATAATATAGACCACAAACAAGCTACAGCAACACTAGAAACAAGGAGACAAAAGGGGCATTAGTGAGTAGAGAAGACCAATCAGGTTAGTGAAGGGGATGAAAGAAAAGGAGTAGGCAGACACAAAGGGAAGTTAGTGTAAGTAAGGCCAAGAGGGATTAAGATAATGAGGCAGGCAACATCAAACAGGATCTGGAACAAAACAGTGATAGAGGGATGAATAACTAGAGAATTAGTGAGAGGTGGGTCAAACAGGTTACAAAGAAAGGCATAATAAACTGGTGCATAAGAGTGGGGGAAAAAAGGAAAAGAATGGGGAACAACTGATAAAGTGCAAAAGACATATAACTATAAGTATATATGATAAAGTATTAAACAAACTAAGAGAAGAAGGTAAGTGTAAATATGTATCTATAAGTGATATGTATATGAATATATCCAAAAAAGAAATGTATATGAAAAAATATAAATACACATAACATATGGTGTAACTGATATTGTAATCCGCTAGGTGTGACGGGAAAAAAACATAGGACTATACAGTAGGGAAAAAAAAAAAAAAAACCTGTATATGTGAAAAAGAGGAAGCAAATCGCCTAAAAAGATAAAAGCAAATATAGAAGAGAGGGGGTGTATTATGAAGAAACCATAGTATACATGTAAATAAGCAAATGTGGTAAATCTAAAAGAGGTGAGTGGAGAAAAAAAAAATATATATACTTTTGTTTTGATAAGGATTTTTGTTGTCATTCACACACAAAACAAATGGGCTTCTGACCTCAGTGAGACAAAATTTTGGGTGGAAAAAATCATGCTTTTGTTGGTGTTGTTTCTTTTGTCCTTTTGCAAAGCAAGTCTACAACATGGGAGATTGTCTCCCATATTGGAGAGTGTCTCCCATATTGGCCGTGCGCCTCTACTGTTTGTTATGTTGGTTGTTCCGCTGAACTACGTTGGCTCCACTCACCAAATACATGTGTACGAGGAGAAATTAAAAAAAATCAAAAAATGTTGAATAACTCCTCGAAACAGACGGCTGCCAGCTGTCTAGCTCTACTCTAACCCAGGGAACTCCCAGGAGCTTACCGTGTATTTGACCATACTCACGGGACTAGCGTGATTTATGGTCTAAATATTTCTCCAAATGAATTGTGAAAACAGAAATTATGCACTTACCACGATTATATGGATGAAGGTCTAACGAGTGGCAGTTTCCTGACAACGAGGCACAGACTGAAACTTCAAAAAAACGAAAAGTTCTCTCCTTCTACCCCCGTCTCGATCGGCCATTTTGTTACGATTCATAACAAAAATGGCCGATCGAGACGGGGGTAGAAGGAGAGAACTTTTTCGTTTTTTTGAAGTTCCAGTCTGTGCCTCGATGTCAGGAAACTGCCACTCGTTAGACCTTCATCCATATAATCGTGGTAAGTGCATAATTTCTGTTTTCACAATTCATTTGGAGAAATATTTAGACCATAAATCACGCTAGTCCCGTGAGTATGGTCAAATACACGGTAAGACCCTAGGCTCCGGCCCGCGCAGCGGGCCGGAGCTCCCTGGGTTAGCTCTACTCCAGCTTCACTACCGCTACGCTCCTGGAGCGTAGTGTAGCGGTAGTGAAGTGGAGTGGAGCCTGCACGAACATCGCTCGAGGTAACTTAGAGTATGACAACACACGCTTCACAGGAGAGCAGGGGGCCGTTTCATAAAGCTGTTCGTAAGTTAAGACTAGTAATAGTATAAGAGCGACTTTAGTACAGTCATCCACATGTATTGCGAGGTTAGTATTAGTATACTAACCTCGCACCATGAACCGCATTTGGCAGTGGATTTCTAACTAGTTGGTCGCGCGTGCTGCGATCTTACTTCTGGTGTCCACAAAAACGACTTCTATGGCTTGATTTTTCTGTGCGCTGCGGCATGTAATGAACCCTTGAGTGCACTTGTTCACTACAACCATCCTGCCTGTGGGGTATTTACAGGTAGGACTATGGTATGCCAATGCTGTACACAGCACACACTTTAAAAAATCACTAAAATGTCACTTTTGTGACCAAAATTACCAATTTCCATATATTTGCAATTTATTTTTCATTAGTGACCAGGGAATAATTTTTGTATTCACCAGAGCGCTCAAAAATTTAAATTATGGGCATATTTTTGTGTACGCCCTCTATTGGTGGAAAGTAATATGGTAAGAAAATTTTAATTAAGAAAAAATAATTTAAAGAATCAAATTTACTTAAGAGTCAAGTTATATGATGAATAGCTGTAATGGAAACTGACAGTGTAAAAAAATCAGCATTAGTCCCAAAGAAAAAGAGAAAATAAGCCAAACATTGCTACCCTTATTTTGCAACACATGGAGATGTAACTGAGAACAAGGTTATATCATAACCTTGTTCATTGAATGAGTGCTTGAGTGGGTCATCCACTGCAACCATCCTGCTAACAGTAGTATAGTGGCCAATGGCAATGGCAATGCTGTACAGAGTACACTTTAGAAAAATCATTAAAATATCACTTTTGAGACCAAAATTAGTTACTAATTTCCATAAAGTTGCAATTCATTTTTCGTTAGTAACTTGGGAATAATTTTTTGTATTCACCAGAGCGCTCAAAAACTTGAATTTTGGGCATATTTTTGTGTACGCCCTCTATTGGTGGAAAGTAATATGGCAAGAAAATTGTAATTTTTCAATCTCTATTTTTAATGAAGAAAAAAAAAATTTAAAGAGTCAAATTTACTTAAGAGCCAAGTTGTATGATGAATAGGTGTAATGGAAACTGTCAGTGTAAAAAAATCAAGCATTTGTCTCAAAGAAAAAGAGAAGATAAGCCAAACATTGCATTGCCACCCTTATTTTGCCACACATGGAGATATAACTGAGAACAAGGTTATATCATAACCTTGTTCATTGAATGAGTGAGGTCATCGAAGGATGGCATAGTCATAGATACTTCTCTATGCTCTCTGCCTGCTCTCAACCCACCGGAAACTCCTGTAGAAGACCCGGACATCAATCATTCCCCCTCCGCCGTTTCTCATTCCTCTAGTTCCTGTCACCAGTAGAGGCGCTGGTCAGAAAATTTGGATCATCCCAGTTTACAGGGACTGTCTCAGTTTTCAAAGATTTCTCCACACAAGAAATCTAGGAAAGCAGTCAGACCGCAGGTCCCTATGCTAATGAGCAAAAAGGCCAGATTCATCCAAATCATCTCGTGGCTGAATCCTCCTCCTTGCAAAATCTCGTGATTTGTGAGATTTTCTTTCTCTAAGAATTTACCTGTTTTAACCTCAAGTTAAATGAAATATTATTGCACCATCAGATAGAGTAAAAGTTACTCTTTCATATTGGTCATTTATTTTGTATACAATATTTTGTTAAATAAGTAAATTTCTGGCCTGAAAATGTGCCTCAAAACTGAATTTTCTTCCTCTGTTTTCTTTTGCAAATTGTGCAAAACTTTTTATTTTGAGCCTCAATGATATTTATATCAACATAAAGCTGAACTTCTGTACTTTCTCACAATGCCACTCTTGATATGCAGCACCTTTTAATCGGGTCAAGATCACACTTTTCCCACCAAGGTACAAGACAAGATTTCTGAAATTTTGTACTTGCATGAAATCCAGATTTCTGATTGGCTGGATAAGATTCACAGAACAACAGGCGCGGGGTATTTGAGGAGATTACCACATGGGAAGTGTGACCTTCCCACGAACCCAGGCACTGGAACCGTTGGAATTTGCCAGTGTGCGGTCTCTTTGACCAATCAGAGTGCAGTATTCTTGTTTTCAAGCTGCTTTATGTACTTGGCAAATGAAAAGTGTGATCTTGACCCGATTAAACCAATTCTTATTTTGAAACCTATATCATTTCAAAGCATACATATTCAGCTTTATCATGATATAAAAATCATGTGGGCTCAAACAAAAATAAAGTGTGAAAATAGCAGCTTTTGTCAGGTGAAAATATTTATTTTGTAGCATATTTTAGATCAAAATTTTAACCTATATTACAAAATCTTTGAATAAATCCAAACACATGACCTGAAAGAATGATTCTTCTTCTTTACAATGGTACCAAATTCATGAAATTCGATGCACAATTAGAGCAGCAATGACCGAATGAAAAGAGGTGTTTTGGTCCGCATCAAGCTCATTAAATATGCAAAACATATCAAGTCATGAATATCACTTGGATGAAAGAAGCCACTTTCTTGGGACCTGCAGTCTGACTGAAAGTTCATTCACCTGCGAAGTGCCGAAACCAATCAAGTGCACTAGTCAATGTAAACATATCAGGTTTCATAACAAGATTATTGGAAGATGGCAGGTCATGAAAAATAGACGGTGAACTGGGGGGAATTGAGGTCACTGAATCTATTTTTAGCACTCTCAATTTCCGTAATTACTGTCTGTCCCGCAGGGGGAAGTGAAAAAAAAAACGTCCCCTTAAACAATTTAAGGACAGTCTCAATTTATCAAGACATGATTTGTCTTGGTTTATGAGGATATCCTTGTTTTCTGGGACAATCTCAATTTCTGGACCAGCGCCTCTACTGGTCACTCCAAGGTAGCTTCCTTGCCACACTCCCCCCTCCATTCAGGTACCGCCTCCACTCCTCAACAAGTTACTCTAACCCTGGAAGATTTAGACCAAGGATTCTCAAATGGTGGCGCACACGCCACTTGTGGCGCACCGAGCCTTGCAGAGTGGCGCTTGGGAGCCGGTATAAAAAATTAATAAAATATGGGAAAATGGGGGTGCAAAAAATGTATCTACCAATAGGCCTAACCTGGAAATGAGGATTTGGTGATCATTTTATTACAAAAACAAAAAATCCTTACTTGACACTTAAATACTAATTGATGTCCTCAGATTTTGTCCAATTTAGCACTCGGTAAGGCCTATTATGGAGGATCGATATGGTGTTTTTATTTTTATTTATTATATTTTTCTGTACAAGGTTTCTGTGCCACACAAGTGATTTGAAAGCCCCGTTCATTGGATTGCTATTTCTACGGCGAGTAATTTTGCATTTCCAGAGTATATGTTTTGGTTAAGCTTTAAACATCAAATGATATGATATTCAAAGAAAATAGATAAACAATTTGAGACATATTAACAAGCATAAACTTTGTTTTCGAAGCCGATTAAAATCAAAGTTGTAAAAGTGAAATATGCTCCGATGTATTGTCTCTACCGTGATTGCCTGCATGCACTCTTGCTTAACATGAACTGAATGAATGATACTGCACGTGAGTTGTAGAGAGAAGGGGCAGTTTGGGCGTTAATGCAGTGCAACGCCTGATTTTTCAGCCCTTGCAAAATTAGGGAATGTATGGCATACAGATGGGGGTGGGGCTTGGGGGCTTCGCAAATGTTTCATGGCCAAGAATAAAGGAGAAAAAGAAAATAAGGGAAAGGGTAAGAGTGGAACGCTGTTTAATTTTCTTAATATTATGTCAAAATCTATCCAAAATATAGGTTTTGGAAGTGAAAAGCTCAACATTTTTTATTGTTCGCTCGCATATTTTAAGAAATTTGCTCCAGCCGCCATATCTGGCCCCAGATCTGGCCCCCTCAATTTTTTACTCATTACGCCACTTGCTTCAGCCACTAGATCTGGTGCAGAACAGTCTGAACTAGTGGTATCACTCACTGTAAAAAGTATCTGTATTTTTACAACAAATGCTGTCAGCAGAGTTTCCATAATTGTGTGCAAAATTACAGAAGTGTTGTTTATTTTTTTCCTAGAAATATTCAAGAGAGAGAAACAATATACATTGGTCAGGACTAACACATTTTATCTGTTTTAACTATAGGTCTACTCTATAAAAACTTATTTTTTCTTTCTTATTCATGGAAAAATTAACATCATCAGTAAAAAGAAAATGCACACATTTTATGGCGACTCTGCTGACATCAATTTTGCTCTAAAAATACAGATTTTTTTATCTACAATGCTGGTAGGCCAATATTGTGAAAACGTCACTAATCATTTTTCTTTTAATAAATTGTGTAGATTGTTGGCATTTGTATTTCTTCTATTTATATTAATTAGAGCCCATATTCCAAAGCTCTGCCCCCTCGACCCCCACCATGGCCCCTGGACCCCTTCCGCAATATTTCACTTGTTTGCGTAATGGATAGTGGAGCATTATAGATTCTCAAGAAGAAATGTGGAGCTTCAAAAAAAGTAATTGAGAATAGACAATGCAATAGCCTTACTCAGACCAAAGAAAGCCCCTGGATCGGATAACATAACCTCCAATCATGTCAAGCATGCAGGACCTATTACTCACAGACTGCTTCTACTTCTCATTCAATCCTGCATCAGAATTGGATACTTCTCCTCTCTGAAAGATGCCCTCATAATCCCCTTGCACAAAGGCAAAGGTAAACCCAAACATATGATCCATCTAGTTACCGGGGTATCTCCCTTACCTCGTGCATGTCTAAACTGCTGGAGAACGTTCTGAAGCCCCATATTGAAAAGCCTCTCTCTTCTGTCAATGTTCCGGACGAGCTTCAATTTGGGTTCCAGGCAGGAAAGTCATGTACTCTGACTTCCCTCACCCTCCAAGTAGTCCAACTCTCAATCGCACTCAATACATATGATCTGCTATGAACCCTACTTATCTTGCCCTTCTGGATGCAAATAAAGCGTTCGACTCGGTTTCTCATTGTGGCCTCTTCTCAAAACTTCAAGACACACCAATTCCATCCTCTGTACAATCTACTTTGAATGCCCTCTACCAAGGTGCTTCAAGCCGTGTCACCTGGAAAGGTTATGTCAGTTCATTCATTCCTCTAAACAAGGGTGTCAGACAAGGAGGAATACTCTCTCCCACGTTGTACAACGTATTCGTTGATGGCCTCATCAAGACTCCGGGACAAGGACTTGGTTGCACCTTCCAGAATCAATATGCAGGTGTAATAATCCTTGCTGATGATGTTGCCCTTCTCGCAAGTCCTCCCACTGAACTTCAGCAAATGCTGAATGTCACAGAGGAATATGCCACTCATTGGGAATACTCTATCGATCCCTCCAACAAAAGTGCCATCCTCATCTTCAAGTCAAAGCGCAGCATCCACCCATCCTGCCAATTCTTCATTGACGGTGACAGAATCAGAGAGGACTCTCATCATCCTCACCTTGGCATCAAATCAACCATCCCATATGACCACACTCAACACATAATCACACAGGGAAACAACACCCTCTTCGCCATCATCGGCTCGCAAATCTACCGGAGGGAAGGCTCACAGAAAGCTGTTGGCAACCAAGGCGGCCAGGAAGAGTGCCCCAGCCACCAGGGGAGTTAAAAAGCCACATAGGTACAGGCCTGGAACTGTCGCCCTGAGAGATTCCCCGCTAACAGAAGAGCACCGAGCTTCTGATTCGAAAACTCCCATTCAAGCGTCTAGTGAGGGAGATTGCCCCGGACTTCAAAACAGAGCTCCGCTTCCAGAGTTCCGCCGTGATGGCCCTTCAAGAAGCTAGCGAAGCCTATCTGGTCGGGCTATTTGAAGGTAGCAACAGCAGCAATAACCTCTTCCTCCCCCCACACCCTTGGGAAGCTCTGGAAAACTTTCTGCCTACCCCAAATGACCTATGGCTCACAGCTCCTGTGCTTCACTCAATCCTCAACAAACTTGATTCTGCCAAGCACTCCCTTTTCAAGAAACTCCTGGGTCTACCGAGATCTGCCCCCAATATCTCTATCTTCCTGTTAACCGACCTACTTCACCTCTCCCTAGAGATTGAACTGAACACTTTCCTTCTGATTGGACAGCTCCTCAACATTGATCATAGTAGATTTGAATTTTGCTCATTCCTCTCCACCAAGACCTCTACTATCATTTATTGGAATAAGCTGCTGTCTAAGTACAACCTTCCCTCACTCACATTTCTCCTATCTGAAGATTTCTCATACCACCGTTGGAAAACTCTGTGCAGGAGTAAAGTGTATGATGCCCAAATGGAAGAAGCCAGAGTGTGCATTGAGAAATTCTCTTCCCTCAGCCTTTGGAGTAACCTCTCAATCCTTCCCAAGATATCGTTACTCTACCCTTCTTCACTACCGACTTATCTTCGATCAGCTGTGATTTTACGTGCTCAGCTGCTTACGTCCACTTATCCCACACAACGACGCCTAGTTACCATCGGGAAGAGCCAATACCCAACCTGCAAGCTCTGCTCTCTAGAGGAAGAAACCACTGCCCACTTTCTTGCCTCATGTCCAGTCTTTTTGATGCAGCGTCTGGACCTTCTACAGCATGTTGAGAACCTTGACTTGCCTGCATCCATCCTAAATGATTTCACTGGAAATGACCCCCCTCATCCTCCATCCTCTTTCCCTCACACTCCCTGCCCTCCTCCTCTGCTTCCTCTTTGACATGTCACTGCTTAAGGTACATGTACATCTTAAAAATCCACCTATGTCGACAACATCATCTAGAAAGGACCTGAACCCTGCGGCTTGCCGCCAATCTCCAAAGACCGGAAGAAGGAAATTTACAAGTTACAAGCTGGACCCACTTTTTTCAACAAACAAGGTTATGAACCTTGTTCTCTGTTAAAAAAGTGTTAGGGCGATTCCACACTAGAACTTCAAAACTATCATAAATTTCAACATGCTTTCAATAAGTCTTAGGTAGTGTCATATTTTACTATGATACCTAAATTTTATGAAAATTATGAGTTTTAACCAAAAGTTAAGTCAGATATAGTTTTTTTTGGGGGGAAACAATGGAATTTTCAATTTTCAATAATTTTGCTGATTAAATAGTCAAGTACAAACACTGCTTGAAATGATTATTGGCAAAGCACGAGAAGATTGAAAATATTGCAGGTCAATGGAATAATGTATCATTGATGGTTCCAAATAATATCTACAACATTTTCATGATCCATAATAGGGGCAGCCCTGATTTTTCCGAACCTATTTTTGGCAATGTACGGTACGACACTTGAAAATGCTAAAGTTTTTCCTACAATTTTATTTTTGATGATGCAATTTCACAATATCAGTTTCTCTATCTTTTACCCATGGGTG
Organism: Lytechinus pictus; assembly: GCF_037042905.1. NCBI lineage: Eukaryota > Metazoa > Echinodermata > Echinoidea > Temnopleuroida > Toxopneustidae > Lytechinus > Lytechinus pictus. The sequence goes on along the minus strand of NC_087247.1, from coordinate 60,085,465 downwards.
ATCGATTTATCCCATGAGGATGTAATTACTGCCCTTCATTTGTCAATAATTGTGCTATTAAAAGTTGTCCCATACGACACATAATATATACTGCATTTGATTGCAGGATTTGGATTCAGAAACTATAAATAGTAGGCCTATGTTGATTTCAGTAATTGATTTGTCATAAAGGGAACTGAAAAAGTACTTTTTTTTATCTCCATAGAACATGAAATAGTGATTCTAACCATTTTAATTGACTTCATGTAGGCGTATTCTTTTTGTGAATCCCTTCAGCTAAACTGGTGATTTTCACTGTAATTTCTTTGTCATTGAGCATGAAAAAAAAACCTTTCTAATTGATCCACCCTAGCCTGGAAGATGACTTCCTCTTGCATGCTAATGTGAAATTATTATAAGATTTAAAAAAACATATATTTACATATCAATCATCTATTTGGACTTCCCTTGATGATCACTATTTTTTTATATACAGTATTGAAACTCTGGAAAATAAGACAAACCATATGGTTTCATGAAATTCAGAAAGGTTTGAAAAAGTAGAATGGCATTTCTTTAGAAAAAAATATTTTGTGGAATTACAAGTGACAGTTGTGACATATATCGTGTATATAGACATTTTACATGAAAAATCATAACATTATAGCCCAATAATTTACACAAACAGTTTCATTCATTCATTGTTAAAATAGTGTATAGGAAATCATCGATTAATTCACTAGAATCCAAGGGGGGGGGGGGGGCCGAGCCGGCCCCCCCTATTTTTTGGCAACAAAAAGAAAGTCCTTTTAACTTGAGAGAAACGCTGAAAAACAGACAGAAAAGTATGAAGGAGGTATTATACCCATGTTTAATTTACGGCCTCGTAACGGCGGCCCGATCCCCAGAGACCTACTTGCATTGGCACCGCATTCTGCTGGTTCACATGTAGGTAAACCACACTACCGCAACTCCTCGCGCATCAAGACATTCTCCTGCCTCCTACACATGGGTCTCCTGCACTCCATCAACAGCAGATTAGCTCTGCATCTATAGGAGGATTACCATATGCGCACAAGTAGACCGAAAAACAATATTTGAAAAATGCTTAAAATGTCCGGTTTTCAGGCCTTAATATCAACAGATTTCGAGCTCTCATTCATATTAGATTGATAAATAAGGTAACATTTTCATGAATTCCTAATTATGAAATTTCCCTTTTTTAGAATGGAATATCCATATCGACAAATTTCATCTCGCGCTTTTTAATTAGGACGAGGAATAGGAAAATTGTCATTTTCATATGATGAGAAATGTCCTTGCAATTTCCCCGGGTGCTGGGTCTAAAAAATAATTAATAAAAAAAATTGGCTTGCGCTTCGCGCTCGCATCATTTGTGAAGTACGATCCATATCCACTTAACAATATTCCTACGATGCTTGAAATAGTGCTCAAATTGACCCTCTTCAGATCGCCACCAATTTTTTTTCAGCTCGCGCTCGTGCATTATTGATTTTCATAATAAATAAATGTATTTCGAATTCCTAGAATCTTGGTCTAAATCTCAAAAACACGCGCACACAATAGATACGCAGTTTGTTCTTTATTCAAAACGTGCATGAATTATACAGTTTCATATCAGAATATCAAAAATTTTCTTCTCGCGCTTCGCGCGCGCATTATTAGTGTAGGAAGATATCCAATTAGTCTTCCTTCTCGTGATTTACAAAACATGAATAGTGTGTCAAATCTTTTAATTCTAAATCTCATTTTTTTGCTCGCGCTTCGCGCTCGCATGAAATGTTTATTTATATACCTATCCTGTTTATGATTACAAAACTGCTTAGAATGTCAAATTTTTAGGTCAAAATGTCAAAGATTTTCAGTTCGCGCTCCGCGCTCATATTATTTGATTGTTGAAATAAGTATCGTTTTCATGGTTAACTGCAAACAGTCCTTATAGGTCTGTTTTCCCCATCAGGCCAATCGTATATCAAAAATGTCTGCTCGCGATTCGCACTCGCATTGATTATTTAGTTAAATATAGACATGTTCTTCACGATCACAATCATTGTTCAGAATGTTCAATTTTCAGGACAAAATACATAAAATTTCCTTAAAAATTTAGCTTGCGCTTCGGGCTCGTACTATTCAATTAGGGCTTATATATGAGATTATGTATTTATGTTTTGTGAGAATAAAGCGAACAAGTGACTGTTAGGACTACCCCTTCCAAAAAACAAGTAAAAATCAACTTTGAGCGGCTGATCGGGGAAAATGTGGGTAAATTTTTTTTCGGCCCCCCCCCCCCTATTGGCGAAAGCTGGATCCGCCCCTGATATGAAGCCACACTTTCCCCCTTGTTTGTCTTTCTATAAAAATAGTTCAATATTTTTTTTTTTCTTGATGCTGTATGTGTATGAGTGTGTAGAACTATGCATATGGGTGCATCCCTATATGCTATACTGTGTGGGCTAGTGGCTAAAAATAGGCATTTTAAAGTCTTTATGCTGACCTAGGACTGTGTGAGCATCTGAGAGGAGCCATGGAAACATGTCATATCATTAGATAACCAATTTGTTCACTCAAAATATAGAAAGAAAATTTGAGGCCAACTCACCTATTGACTTTTTGGACACATGTTTACAGCACAAATCTAGTGCAATCGCCTAGCCTACTTATTCTTTGAAAGGATAACGAAAGTAGGGACTAGGATCTAACTGTTAGATTATAAAATGAATTCTTTTTATTATTTTTTCTTAATTAAAATTGTGATTATTGAATGACAATTTTCTGACAATTTTACTTTGCACCAACAGGTGGTCTTTGCAAAAATATGCTCAAAATTAAAGTTTTTGAGTGCTACGGTGAATAAAAAAATGATCCCCAACAAAAGGCCCAAGTTACTAATGTCGAATTAAATCACAACTGTATGGAAATAAGTATTTTTTGTTACAAAACTGATATTGTAAAGACTTTTTTAAGTGTGTGTTGTGTACTGCATAGATCTACATGTAGATTCTAGATTCACCATAGGAGTGGCAAGGTGGTTGCAATGAACGAGTGCTTGGATCTTTGCTTTACATAAATTGGATGCTTACTTTTTTTTTACAAATTTTAGTGAATGTTGAAAGAACTCCTGTAACAGTGTAGGAACTCGGCATAGGCCAAAGCAAAGCAGCTTTCTGCTGCATCAATGCCAAAAGGACCTAAACACCTACTGCCAACACAGGTCTTTTTCTAGCACTAGACAATTACGCAACATGACTGGTCTCCCCACAATTAAATGCAATACCGAATGATACCGTAAATCCACTATTCGTCATCTTGCAAAGATATTGAAGTTGTTTTCCACAATTCCTGTATTTTGGTTATACAGCCATTCCCTTTGTCACCATGTCAGCCTGCATTCCTTCTGTCTCAATTTCCAGCTAATGTTGTTATATACTAATAATGTTTACATGCATTTTTTCCTTATTTTCGTTCTCCCTCTTTCCTTTCTCTGTTCCTATCCTTATAGTACAATTCTATTTCCCTCCTTGAGTCCTTTCCCATACCCCTTTCTCAATTTATTTCCTTCTCTGTCCATCTCTCTTTTTTCAATCCTTTCTATCATTTTTGTAGTACACATATAGGCCTACGTATATGGAATATCTGAAATGATCACAATTATTGTCCTGTTAAACTCATGTTGAATGTTTATAGAATTTATTTTGTACATGTATCTCATATCGTCATTCATGTCTTTATGTAGTGTCAATCATGATTGACAATATTTTGTCTTTGTCTATGTTCTTCATGTCACTCTCCTCTTCTTCACCACTTTCTCTTTTTCTTTCTACCTCACTCAATTTTCTCTTTCTATCTTAACGTCCTATCATCCCTCTCTGTCTCTTTCTCTACATTAATCTCTCTCCTTCTCTGTGCTTATTCCTCTCTTCCTCAATCTTCTATTTATGAGATACATCTTTCAAGTAGACTTAAGTTTTGATATAGAATACTGTAATTACGTTTTCATTCATTTGCTTTGTTACATTGTACTTCAGGAATTTTTTGTAAATTGACCCTTTCAGCATGTGCTGCTGGGCAATTTGTATGTGCATATATACAAATAAACAGATAGATTAAAGAAATTAATGAATCTAAAAAGATGTATTTGTCTGATATCTCTTTTGAAAATATAACGCTAAATGTGTTTGATTCAGAAAATGTAAATCATCAAAATACGACTATTGGCAAAAAAAAAAGATCAGGAAATCTACAAGTTATACAATTATCCTTATATTTGTTGAATATTTGGCTTGCCAAATATTTATGTTTTTTATGAGTGGTTCTAGGTTTGTAGATCCTTAGGTAATGTCGGAAGTTAAGAATTGTAGGTTCATTGATCTGTATTTAAAATAATGTAGAATGCAACACAACATCCACTTATAAACAGCTTCATCTACTGTAACAGCCAATTCTTGCAGTTTCACACTCAACTAAACAGTTGTAGCCTAGGTTCATCATACTGTAGGTCCATAGGTATGTAGGTGATAAAAAAGGGTAGAAGTTCTATGGGTTTGTTGGTCCATAGGTTCGGGAGGTGTAATGAAGGGAGATGAAAATTGTAGGTTCGGAGACAGAAGTATGATGGTGAAAACTGTTAAGTTGAGTGTGAAATTACAAGATTTGGCTGTCAAGGCACTCTTTAAAATTGCAAGTTGTGTTGCATTTTAAAGGTACTCCCAATACAAAAGTATTTCAAGAAAAGAAAATCACAAAGAAAGATCTTTCAAATTGATATATATCTCTCTCGTGCCATTCATAACTTGTAACTCAATCATAAACCTTGCTACATGTAGGGAGATTAAATTGCAGCACATTAAGGCTTAACATGTTACAATTTTGATTACGGGATACAGCTACATGTGTACACATATTGCGTAACGAACCTCTGTTTATTTTTCATCCCATATGACTCTTCCTAAACTAATAAATTCATGGAAAAGTACTTATTCATTTTATTTCATGATTTAGAACACTGCAATACAGCTTAGATTTATTGCAATTGTATAGACAGTAAAATTATTTGCGTACAGCTGCTTAAACAAGGATAAGGTTTCTGAACAATTCCTGGATATGACATACATTTTTGTTTAATGCACTGAGCTTGTAATTATCTTACAATAACCTGCCACATGTTTGATGGACTATGTTATGCTCAGTATTAGCTGTACTAGATTATATAAGTAGACTACTATCTGCATTGGTTACTAAATTATTATTTGCAATTTAGCAAACTACTTTGATTCCTGACATGCAAATAATCCTACATACAAAATTATTAGGTTGATAACCTTTGCATTACAAGTATTTGTAGATAATGGAAGTCTATAATTTATCAGTACATCATGTTGTTTGTACCTGTACTTGATAAGTTAAATCATATATGCATGTAATGAAATCATCTATTGGTCTATTTTCATTTCAGTTACAAAGAGGATCTAGAACTGAGCATAGTCCCTTATACAAGATGTCAGATAATATTTTAGAATGGCGTCGCGGAAGGACCCCTGATTTCTCTGTAGCTCCATGGCTACCATTTACCATTGAGGGAAATCGCCTTCTTGTTAAAAGCCTGTTTACCAAGACATCATTCACTGTTCTGGTGTATGACTATACAACCATTTGGATAGAACAAGGCAATAAAGAGGTTGTCCTCAACACTGCAAAGGTATTTTTGTAATTTATTTTTTTATTTTTTTATTTTAAACAGCATTCAAAATAAAAGTATTTGTACATGTAGATGATGATCTAACTTTTTACATCATGATGACTTAGAAGTAATATGTACTGTAAGGTTGTGCAATGGATGTGTCTAATGATATGACCCTAAAGCTTTAACATAAAAGTGCAAGTTCAAAAGGTAAGAGATGAATGGATTATTTTCCTATTAATGTACTGCATTTGTTTTTTTAATATGTACCTCATCAAAATAGCATGGAATCTGTTGGATCATGTGAAGATAATGGATCATGCAGTCGTTCTTGGCCACATAAGCCAAGCACTTGAGCCTTGATCATAGGACTGAATTTTAAGTTTATGATTATCTTGTAAAGCATTCAAACTATGCCTGTTGTGCAGCAAGATCCTGATGTACTTCTCTCATGAAGGATTTATTGTTGATATAGTCCATCATAATTTACTGCTACCCTTGTGCTAAAAGGATAACATACTGTAGCTTAAATATACACCTATCTACGCACATCTTGAATTGCCCAAGTTTAACTCTGTTGACCATAATGATTGCTGTATTCAATTAATACTCCTCGGTCCCCATTTCTATGTCTAATGTGTATACAAATGATTTTAAAAAGTAATATATTTAGAACATTATTATTTTGATCTAAACAGGTATGTAATCCAAGTGTAGAGGCTCCTCTCAGTGAACTATTGCAGCATCTAAGTGATCTCCTTCAAGAAGTTAAACAATCTGTAAAGTATTCCTTGCAGTACAAGGAAAAGGACAGAAGAAAAGAACATTTGAAGATTCATTTGACATCTAAGTTACCTCAAGGAGTGCCTTTCAAATGGACACTTTCTCTCTCAAAAGCTAATGATGAAATGGTATGATATCAATTAATCTTCATGGTATTTTGTCTCACTGAGTTCACTTAATAGACATTTTCATTTATTCATTATTTTCATATTTTGAAATAATAGTTTTATAACTTTATAAAACCTGATTCTTTAAAAATATATAGTTCATCATGTGATAACTATCAGACTATTGTTTGCTGTTAAATGGGGGAAGGGTGTTGTGACAAGTAAGAAAAAAAATAACACACTTACTATTACGCCTGGCTGTAACCACCAGCTTGCTTGATGTTTCATGACATGTTTTTGAGGGTATGTTGGGTTTTTGTCTCGCATGCATAGCAGAGCAAGACGAAAGGCGCCACTTTTCCAAAGGCGGCGTCGTCAACATCAAATCTTAACCGAAGGTTAAAGTTTTGAAATGTCATCATAACTTAAAAAGCATATGGGCATAGTTCATGAAACTTGGTCATTATGGTTATCAAGTATTACTGAACATCCTGCCAGAGTCTGGTGTCACATGACCAAGGTCAGTGGTCATTTAGGGTCAATGAACTTAGACCATGTTGGGGGAATCAGCATCAAAATCTTAACTAAAGGTTAAGTTTTTGAAATATCATCATAACTTAAAAAGTATATGGACCTAGTTCATGAAACTTAAATATAAGGGTGATCAAGTATTACTGAACACCTTGCCTTAGTTTCAGGTCATATGACCAAGGTCAAAGGTCATTAAGGGTCAATGAACTTTGGCCAAATTGTGGGTATCTGTTGAATTACCATCATAACTTTGAAAGTTTATGGATCTGGTTCATGAAACCTGGACATAAGAATAATCAAGTATCACTTAACATCGTTTGTGAGTTTCAGGTCACATTACCAAGGTCAAAGGTCATTTAGGGTCAATGAACCTAGATTATGTTGGGGGAATTAGTTGAATTGCCATCATAACTTTGAGAGTTTATAGATCTCGTTAATGAAACTTGCATATATACATGTAAGAGCAATCAAGTATCCGCGAACATTCTGTGCAAGTTTCAGGTCACATGACTTAGGTCAAAGGTCATCTAGGGTCGATGAACTTTGGCCATGTTGGAGGTATTTGCTGAATTGCCATCATCATTTTGAAAGTTGAAGATCTAGTTCATGAAACCTAGGTATTAGAGTAATCAAGTATCATTGAACATCCTGCTTGAGATTCAGGTCACATGACCAAGGTCAAAGGTCATTAAGGGTTAGTGAACATAGTAATTTATTATCATGTGAATGGTGGGGATTTTTTGAGGGAAAAAATCATTTACAAAGTGTTTGTAATTCCTAACATATATTTATCGCTCAGCTCATGTATTTGCAAAAAGTTTATGAATGAATTTCGCTTGTAATTTCATTTTGGCTATTTTAATTATTTTGGATTAAAAGAAATCAATTAGACCTTCTCACGTATTGTTTTAAAGAAAACATGGTATCTGAAATCACAATGTTGAATTAATTAACATTTAGTATGGAATATCAGGATGTGAACTTAATTCTGTGTGTATGTTATTTGTTGTCTAGGCTGCTTCACATCTCACCAATCCACTTCTCATCTTGGTTTCAGAGCTGATGAGAAGAGAGAAAGAGTTACACAGACTCATAAAGAAAAAAGATGATGAGATTGAAGACTACAAAATGGCAGGAGCAAAGGTCTCAAGAAGTAAATATGGATTTTAGATATGTAGTAATAAAAAGTCATGAATGTAGTTATTTAGGACAATAATCAAGTGTTAACAAGGTACCACTTTAACGTACATGTAGTCTAGTGCTTCTTTCAAGGAATAAAGAATGGTTCAAATTCTGTCATTTTTGTGGTGCTACTTCACCTGCAGGCATCAAACTCTATTTGATTTTGCTAGTCATTGTAAAGAAAGGGAGAAAGTATCCCAGTGTATGTCATTCCTTAAATTATCCATTCTAAAATGTTACACAAATCAAATAGAATATAAATCAATCAAGAGTAACTCTAAGGCCTCCATCCATGTAAAGAAGAAAAAAACAATGAATTGAAGTGTCATTTAGTGCCTTGTTGTTTCCTATTGGATTAATAAGTACATAAAAATGGGGGAGTAGTTAGTTATCTTGTTAAGCCTCACAAAATGTATTTTATAATATATGAATTGTTTATTGTGCTTGTTTTAGCAATGATTGATCAAAGAAAATATTTCATAGAAGTTTGTCAGGAATATGAACTAGACAAAATTTGCTTAGTTTTAAGATCTATCCTTGTGATTTATTAAAAAAAATAAAATTTAGTTAATGCCTTAAGGTCTATATGTCACCAGAAAAGGGGTTTTAATGACAATGAGATTTAAACTAGGTTTCCTTATTTTCAGAGAACAAACTGACTACAGTATTTGAAGGGAAATCATTTAATCAGGATATGATCGGATCAAAGGTGAGTGATTGTATTCTTACTATTCTTAAAGTTTTCAAAAATGTGGTGCACTATGATGAATTACATGTGACGGAGGAGGATTGAATTCAGAGCATTAGAGTTAAGTATTAAAGAAAATGATTTGTTCTGAATAAAAAAAGATTATTTTAGAAAATATATTCTTTAGGAAAGCCTTGGTCTTTGGTTTACCATTTTGCAATAAGATCAAATTTGTATTTTTTTTTCTTTTTACAAGACTTAAGATGCTGACATATGTTTATCCTGCTTATTGTTTAAAAGTAACCTATCCATCATATTTTATTTTGTTAAAAATGTCCTTTTAAAGATGTGTTAAATAAAAAAATGTGCATTCTTTACGTGTAAACATCTTCCATCATCATTAATCATTATCTTTCAGGCAGTATGATTAATGAAGAACAATGCACTATGTTGAATGCCATATTAAATTTCATCAAATTTTATATATCATTTTCAGTAAAATAATGTATTTGTCTTTGTTTACTTACAAACCTCACATTTCTTGTATTCCATAGATTTTGAAATAGCCATAGATATTAATGAGCCATAGAGCTACACATTTTTTTTTCAATGTGATTATTAATTCAATATGCTGGGCCATAAGTTTTAAATTCTGGGCCCCACCAAATAAAAGTTACTATAACAGTAACTTTGCCATCCAATGGTAACTACCATGGTAACAGTGCTAATCAGCCAATCAGAATCAAGGATTCCATGAAAGTTACCATTGGATGGCAAAGTTACTATAAGAGTAACTTTTATCCAATGGGGTCCTGGTAGAGTTTGTAACTTTTTGTTGTCTAATTCTAGCGGTTTAGTTGTACCTCTATTCTCCACTGTTTTTGTCAACAAGATCCAAGTACGTGCAGTTGACAGAGTTAGTCCACCCCCCCCCAAAAAAAAAAAGAAATAATAATAAGCTTGTACAATCTTTATATTGTCCCATATAAGACAAGTCATTTACAAAGTGTGCATAAGGCTGAAGTGCTAATACATCATGTTTAGGTAGTTGATCCCCGGATTTGAATTATTTGATAGTTCTAGCGGTCGCTCGCAGTTGGACTTCCAACTGATACATAATAGTTTGTGAAGTGTTGGTTAGAATATTTTAATACTTAGTACACAGATTGACATAGTTTCCTTGATGTAAAGTACTACACTGTAACTACTAATGAAATATCTGTATTAATATTGCTCCTGATATAGGCATTTAGAACAGAGATTGAAAACAATGGTGAGAGAGCTTTCATTGATCAAGGGCAAGACCTCTACAAAGAAGTAATGATCACTAGAGCATGGTTGAAACGACCTTTAGATGCAGGTAGGTCATTTTAAACACAGTGAGTATAGATAGTAAATTTCTTTCTACAACATTATTGGAAGTTCTGCAGCCTTCACATGAATCTGTTAAACTTTCATGTATATTAGACTTTTACTGACTTGTTGCATTTATATATTGCCATCATATGTTAACTGAATTCCTTGATATTGTTTGGCTGTTGAGCATTCATTGCTGCTATGTTAGTTACCAGTCCATAATACTAAATTTTATGCAACAGAACCCTTTTGTCCTTGTAAACCATTGAAATTCTTCACAATATGTCACTTAGCTTTTTTATGCTACAGGGCAATTCCATAAAATATGTACTTCTGGGGGGCGTTTTATGAAAGGACTTGTCAGATGATTTATCCAACAAATAGGCCTACCTTTTTTATATGACAGTTACTATGGTAACAGTGCCTTACAGCCAATCCTTATCAAGGAAAGTTGTCAGATCTGACGACTTGTCGGATGAAAATGTAGATAAAATGCTCCCCTGACCCCCAATATGTGGGACCTTCGTGAAATTTCTGTCTCTGATTTCTGGTTCTTATGACAGTCTGTAATGCTCTCAATTGACCTTGACTTGGTCAGTTTATGAAGTGAAGTAAAACTTGAGAAAAATGGGGGTTGAATGTACAAAAAGGTTGATTATTTTGCCATCAAAACCAAGCAGAATGTTGTATTTGCACAAATCTATGTAAACAAACCATATGTTTTGTAATGCAACTAACCAAGCCTAATATGTTATCTTGTCTCCCTGTCATGCAGAGGAAGTTAGTGACGATGAAATACCTGATGATGATGCTGACCCTCATGATGCTGCTCTTGCATGGGTTTCACGTCTACCAGGTTCATTGGTTGGTGATGTGTCTTCTGATACCTTGTCACCTGTTAAATCATCTCCTTCTAAATCTCCTGTAAAACCATCTCCAGGAGAATCTGCACAGGTGATTATTCTTAGATTCAGATTTCCTATATGAAATGGTATCAGATCATTATACTTACTGTTACTACAAAACATTATTGCAAATATATTGACAGATGCAGTGAAATGTTTGAGGGGACATGATAAAGGTCAGTCCAATTATTGAATTATTTATTTGAAGTATTTTTTAATTGAACTTGAGGAATTTTATCAAACTGTTGTACACTGCATTTTACTGGAATGGAAAAACTTATATTTGAAAATTCATGGAAGCCCATCACATTGTAATAACATAACAAAGCCTATATTATAAGTAACCTGTCTTTTAGTAACTGAGAATATATATGTAACTGGAGTTCATGTTGCTATGTGTGGCTTCCTGCAGTATGAGCAGTAACTATCATAAATAAGACTATAAGAGACATATTTGATATTTGTCTTGTCTGCATAGCAGAAGTGAGACATAGGCATCACTTTTTGAATGGTGGGGTCAACATTAATTTTTTCAACAATTAGTTTTTTTTAATGTCATCATAACTAAAAGGACCTATTTCCTAAAACTTGGACATAGGATGATCAGTCATCACCAAATGGATGAGTGTAATTCTAGGTCACTAGGCCAAGGTTAAATGTTATTTGGGGGTTAGTAAACTGGTTCCAACTTTGATACCTAACCAAATGGTGCTGGTCGATATTTGATTTACATGTTAGTCGATTGTCATCAGCAAAATATCGCCAAAAACACAATATATCACAGAGTGTGAAAATCATGTTATACGTTCACTTTGAGCTGCAATTTTTTTTATAAGGGAAATGAAAGTAAGGCTTTCATTGGTGCATGTCCATGAAAAGCGGCATTTGTGCGTCAACTTACAAAGTTCTAAATTGGTTTAAAGCAATACTGAGCAGCATCTGTGGTCAATAAATAATCAATATTATAGAGAGAGCAGTTATGATTATAAACACGATTGTAAAAACATCAAACATATTTGTTCAATATCAGGTACTTTTTATATTATCAAAGTATCACCCACCAATATAAACAAGGGCTAAGATTTAGAGATTTTAAGGTAATATTAAATTTGTGACTTCTTATTCAGTTAAACGTGAATACAATAGTTATCAGGTATCACAAATTACACAAGTATATTGTTAGGTCAGTTGATATCAATTAACTGATAAATCTATATTTTCTCCACTATTTTTAAAGTGTTTAATCAAATTAAATGAAACATGTGTGAGATGGTTATTGGATATTATAAATGATATTAAATCCATAATATGTTTCCTAGTTATAGTCAATGAGCTTAAGAGTTTTACTGTCAAATAAATTATTTATTTTCTCTAATTTTGGAAGATTAATCATTTTATCTGTTTTCCTATTATATAGAAGTATTATCAGGGTCTCAGGCCAATTGGAGTTTCATTGCCCCTTCATGGCCTTGGGTTATTGCAATTCATTTGGTAAATGATGGAGTGAACGTGTCTCATTTCAATGTCACAAGGTCAGCAGTCCTAATAAATTGGATTATGTTATGAAGGAAAGACTGCCAGGGGTGTTCCTAATGTTTTATGTATAGTCAGCTCAGTTGTCAAAACACTTTACTATGTACTTGTGTTTCACTTTTCCACAAATAGATGCAATTTATTCCTTGATAAAAGTATGCCCTGCATTGATATTATATTTCTTTCATTTATTTTTGTATGTGTTCATCCTTTGCAGGACAATGAACTAAGAAGAAGAGAGGCATTGGAAAAGAGACTGGCAGAAGAAAAAGCAAAGTTGCAGACAAAGAAAAAGAAAAAGAAGCTTTTTTAATTATTCTAATATTATATAAATTTACTTTAAATAGGTTCCTTAAACATTGTACTTAGATATTTTTTTAGGAAAGGGAAAATTTGGGATTTCTAAAACTGCCTGAAATGTATTTTTTTTAATGCCATTTTTTTTATTATCTATATCCACCATATTGAACAAAATGCATCATTTTATGTGGCAATATGCTAAAGAATGTTACTGAATACATTATGCATATCTATATAATGATAATGTTTATCATCAGCAGCAGTGGAACCGGGGGGGGGGGGGCAGTGGCCCCACAACTTTTCTCAATAGCACGCTTACATAAACTTAAGTGCTGGTAGTTTGAAAACAAGCATATGAACCTCTGCAAGCTTGCAAATTTTGTCAAAAATTACATGGATGTTGAATAAAGTGCAGCATTTATTGTACTTCTCAGATTTGTTATAGAAATTTCAACTTATTTAGATTAAGTTTTTGTCATCTTTCATACAATTTGAAAGAAATGAAAGTGCTGCTAGCCTTAAAAGGGCAAATGAATACTAGTATGAATGAATTCTCCATCTTCAGTATACAATTCTGAACTATACTATAAAATTTGATGAGATTTACACGGATTTTAACTTGAAACATGTCACTCTTACCAATTTTCTCCATTTGGAATATCTGTAACAGTCCATGACATCTGGATTGGTCACAATTAAGACTGCATGTGCCTTCTGTCTTTCATTTTCCACATCAGGTAGTATCTCATTTACTTGGGCTTCTTCTGGCCACCATAATTGTGGCTTGCTCTGAAAGTCAGGTCCATGTTGCCATCTGCTACGTTCTCAACTGATCAGCCTTTAACCCTCTAGTTAGATCATCTGCATTATTGACATCACCTGGTATATGTTGACATTGACTGGGATCCATTGAGCTTTGAATTTCACCAACTCTGGTGGTGACAAACATCTTGAAACTCTTGGAATTCTTTTGCAGTCAATCCAATGGGGTGAAATATACAAGCTATTTCACTCAGGATATCTCTTTTAGTCATTTTTGTTGACTGAACTCCTCCCTCATTCACCTTGACTTGTATGAAAAATGTCAGTATCTCTTCGATCACTCCAAGCACCTTCTCATCACTGATTATATCTAACAGCTTGGGCTTGCATCCATCTCATCTAGTCCTCTGGAAAAAACTTTTGTTTGACATCCATCCCTTCACCTTGAACCCTCCATCTGCTAGTACCTTGTCAATGTCTTGACTTAGCTCCTCCACTTCAGTCACTGTGGCTACTGAGACACAAATATCCTCCATACATGTGTTTTATTTCAATGCACATGCTGCTATTGGGTACTCCTCCCTTTCCTCAGTGGTTTCCTCGGAGCCATCTGTGCCAAAGCTGTGGCTTGGTTGTTACCAAAAGTGACTACTTTCATTGCTTATACATCTGGTTTCTGTTCTTGCTTCATATTTCTCCAAAGGAATCAGTGAACGTGTTGGTCATTTTCATCACTCGATAGTACATCTTTGAGATATCTGCACACAGGGCTACTTCATGCTCTCTAAATCTCAAAAGCTCCCCTAACAGACTGTTAAAGCATATCAGGTCAATTCAACCTGTAGTCTTTCAGTGACAGCCCTGGACATTTTGCTGAGGATTTGGACACAATTCTAACGGGCACGCTTTTCTTCTGACTACTATATGACTGTTGTCTACACCTGATGTCCTGTTCACTTCCTTTATCATGTAACTTTTTCTTACCAGATGCACTAGATCACAGAATCTTTTTCTTTCAGAGGGCAAAATTTCCCTAGGTTGTTCACAATCGCATCTGTCACAAATCTAGGATCACCAAAAATCGAATTGAAGTAAGCCTATGCTGTATCATGATAATTGCTAATACCTCTATTCAGATCTAATAATTTCCCTTGGAGACAAGTGCGCAGTATTTTGATAGCTTTCTGTTTACTGTATATGGTATTATTCAGGTGGTGGAAATCAGATCTGAATGTAAAGTAGTCTCTAACATTTCTGGTGAAACATGGAAGTCTTGGTCTTTTCACTTAATCTGGCATGCGTTAGCACCAGCTGTAGGGTTGGAAGATAACAAATCACTGACTTTATGAGATGTGGAGCTTTTAGTATCATCCACAGCATTTTGCTTGGGCTCCAGTTGAGATGCTTCAGCCTTAGATTTCATGAAATCCTTCACTTTCATCTGGATGTCTAAATACCCATTCCTCCAAACAGACATCTTCCATCTCAAATTGCTTATTATCAATTACTGTTTCAGAATAAGCCTCATGTTTTATCCTCCAAGTCCTGATAGGCAACTTGTGAATTATTAAATCACTAGTTTACCTCGTCAACATCTCTGTTGCCATCCAACAATATCTGCAAGGTGTTGCTTATACGGTTGACTTTGGCCTTTGCTGTTGGCCTTTGCTGTCTACCTCTGAATCCTGAGTTCTTATCAGGTTCAGTTGCTATGACTTGATCATACCCTCATCTGTTGCTTATCCTAGGTCAGCATTGGTAGAAAATGAATACAGTGGATAAGTGACAATCGGGGATTCATCAAATAATTCATCAAATAGAGACAAAGTGAGTTTGTCTCTAAATTTCCTCAGAGATCACAGACACCCGAACCAGCATGTTTCTATGTGAGCTAACTAAAATGTTTGCTTTGTGTCATTCAGAGCAAATAAAACTAATTCTTACTTAGAAACAGTCACTACCCTACATTCTTATGCTGCCTGAATAATGGATGAATAATTCTGTCACAAATTAATATCAAATGCATGCCATAGATAGAGACACCAATGAAGGAAAACTCAAGTTGTTGAAAAGGTAAACACGATTTTTGTCAGCTTTCAAACTCTTTTTTTTTTAATATTCATAAAGAAGAAAGTTATTATAAAAAGGCCACTGCAAAGGGCAGCTCTTGAGATGCCCTCACATTCAAACTGTGATAATAAACTTTCATTTTATTTATATGATAGTGCAGATACTACTTTGCAAGATAGAATTAATTCTGATCATTATGGTGTTTCCAATATCTTAAAGCATAGATAATTCTTTGATGCAGTTTAACGAACATTTCTCAACCACTTTGAGAGAGTTTCATTTACAATGCAATATTACAATTGAAGTTATGGAAAGTGGGGTAATAGATTCTTAATTTCGTAGGAATCCTAACAGAATAAAATTTATCATTCTCGTTAATAAATGGTTTTAATGATCTTTTTACCATCTTTGTAACCCTATTCAGTACATTTAATGTAGGTTGAATAATGTATTATTGTATAGGGTGATTCCATACGTGTCGTACGGGACATTTAGAGAACATTTGACAGATTTTCGACATGAAAAACAAAAAATATTCCAGTATAACTAAAGGTGATCATCAAGCACTACCAGAGTGTTAGGAAAACCAAGACTTAGCATGACTTGAATTCACATCCTGTATAATACGGATTTAAAATAGTAATGTGTCGTACGGGACGCAGAAAAAGGGCTTATTATAATCACTCGGGTCGCGTTCGCGTTCGAAATCACTCGGGTCGCGTTCGTAATCACTCGGGTTTTGGATTTTTGGCGATTTTTTTTTATTTCGATGCGATTTGATGTCTTCAATGGGACAAACACGCTGGGAAAATGAAATAAAATTGAAATTCTAGTTTCGTGTTAAGCTGACAAGTGCCTCAAATAAAATGCACCCGCCTACTGCTTAACATAACAAACAAGCAAATCAGCCATGTGGCTCAACTATCCTAGAATACACTTCTACTATTTTTATACGAGGACTCCGAGTCGGAACTTGCCATATCTGCCACATCGATATGACATCGCAGGGGCCGCGGAACGGTTTTCAAAGTTGGGGGGCTGAGCCATAAGTGGGGGGGGGGGGCTGACCATGCAAAAAATCACAATCATATGGTAATTTTTACGTTTTTGTACACGGTTTTGGAAAAAAGTGGGGGGGGGGGCTAAAGCCCCCTCAGCCCCCCCGCTTCCGCGGCCCCTGCATCGTCATTCCCATGTGCGGACATGCATGCCTGCATGCAATGGCCCCAAGGCGGAACCCGGCCACGGTTGGACACGGCGTGCATCGGTAGCATGGAGCAAGGTAACGTGAGTCGAGCCGAGTTAGATCCCACGTTACAGTGCCAGTCAGTCCGCAGCTCGTCCAAAAGTATTTAATTCAGCGGTATGCATAGCCAGCCATCCGTGGTTTAATGCATATATACGTAATTAGACCAAGAGCTTCGGTCTCTGCAATGTTCGTTGTTCCGCTGAACTCCGTTAGCTCCACTCACCAATACAGAGACGGAAGTTCTAGCTCGATCTGTACAGGGACTCAATGGCCATATGTTTATGCATTAAGTTCCAATAAAACGGGGAAGTGAAGTTGCGCGACAGCCGAAGCAATTAGTTACTGTTGTTTCCCCTTTTAAGTTTATTTTTCCTTTTTTGGGTGCATTTTAGGACAAAACGGAATAATAATCTTTATTTGATACAGTTCTTTTCATATATTTTTATGAAATAATTAAAGACAAAAATTGATGAGCGCCGTCTGGGGGATTTTGCATTGTTAACCCCCTAATGATGGTTGCACCATAGCGAGCCGTCTGTGTACGAGGAGAAATAAAAATGTTAAAAAACTCGAAACAGACGGCTGCCAGCTGTCTAATACGTAATGAGCTTTGAGGACGATCTTTCCGATAGGCGTTTTAAAATTCTGCTCTTAATTACTGTCCATTTCTCATAAAATTTGTCTTATTTTATAGATAAAATGGCCATATCATGTTTTAAGTAACTGGAGACTTAAAAATTTCCCTACCTAAATTCTCGAAACATTGCATTAGGTGATGTGCTTAATTGATCTTCTTTGTGCTCGCGTGCCAAACGTATACGTTGAGCTGAACGGGGATCAGTCTTTCTCTCTCTCTGTCTCTCCTACCTTTCCGAAATTAAAACGGTCCCTCGATCGGACATAGTTATTTAGACGCAGGACAAATAATGCTCTGACAACCAAACTAACTTTTCGTCAGCATCAGTAAAAATGTGATTGGGCTTTTAAAAACTAATACTAAAACTGATCTAAAATTGATCTTAGATCGATCTTAAAATTGATTTTGGAAATCGATTTTAAATTAATTTTAAAATCGTAATTGTACCTGTTCTAATTAACCGATTTTAAAATCGGCTCCCGATTTTACCACAATCGGCGATCACCTGCCAATCTTCGATCATGCCCCTTGAAGGGAAAATCGGATATAAAATATCGGCGTAGATCACGTTACCTTGCTCCATGCTACCGATGCACGCCGTGTCCGACCGTGGCCGGGTCCCGCCTTGGGGCCATTGCATGCAGGCATGCATGTCCGCACATGGGAATGACGATGTAATATCGATGTGGCAGATATGGCAAGTTCCGACTCGGAGTCCTCGTATAAAAACAGTAGAAGTCTGGATGTATTCTAGGATAGTTGAGCCACATGGCTGATTTGTTTGTTTGTTATGTTAAGCAGTAGGCGAGTGCATTTTATTTAAGACACTTGCCGGCTTAACACGAAACTAGAATTTCAATTTCATTTCATTTTCCCAGCGTGTTTGTCCCATTGAAGACATCGAATCGCATCGAAATAAAAAAAAATCGCCAAAAATTCAAAACCCGAGTGATTACGAACGCGACCCGAGTGATTTCGAACGCGAACGCGACCCGAGTGATTATAATAAGCCAGAAAAAGTGGCTTGTTTAGAAACCTCAAGTTTTTACTCTAAGGTCCGTGAGTTGGACAGATAATTTTCTTAAAAACTGAACTCAAATTGATATTCAATAACCCAAGAACAAACACATGTATGAAAGAAAGCAATATAAACATTCATGAATAAATAAAGCAAATTCAAAATTTTCGAGAACATTGTGGCGTACGGGACACTCAAAATGTGTTGTATGGGACATCTCTAAATTGAAGCCAAACTTTCTTATGTCTCTTTGACTTCTTCAATCACTTTATTTGGCTGATGATAATGATAATCGTATCAAACTAAAGACATTCATTATGTTAGAAACCGCTATTGACTGAATATTTCTGTTAATATATCATAAACAAAATAATGTCGTACGGGACACTTGTGTGTTGAACAGGCACTTGCGTGTTGTACTGGACAGCTGTATAAAGCAATGAACTTTTTATCAATCAGAAGGGGAGCATTGCCCCAAAATTCTTCTATTTAATGAAAAGCCTTAAGTAGTCATTCAGGACAATATAATTAAGTAACCTCAATCTATATGTTATATATAATCGGGAGCAATATATCATCATTTTTTCATGATGGGAAATGTACAATGGTTCACAGCATTATTAAGAGCTAAAAAACTTGAGGTTTTCTATGTAGTTATATTTTAGTGAATTAAGTGATGACTTCCAATATGCTATTTAAACAATGAATGAATGAAACTGTGTTTATGTAAATTATGGGGCTAAAATGTTATGATTTTTCATATAAAATGTATATATACATGATATATGTCACAACTGTCACTTGTAATTCCACAAAATATTTTTTTTAAGAAATCCAATTCTACTATTTCAAACTTCTGCATTTCATGAAACCATATCGTTTGTCTTATTTTCCAGATTTTTTTTACAACTTGAGAAAATTGAGGAGTTTCAATACTGTATATAAAATAAATTAGTGATCATCAAGGGAGGTCCAAATAGATGACTGATATGTAAAAATTATTTTTTTACATCTTATAATAATTTCACAATAGCATGCAATAGGAAGTCATCTTCCATGCTAGGGTGAATCAATTATAAAGGTTTTCTTTTCATGCTAAATGACAAAGAAATTAACCAGCTCTGACCAGTGAAAATCACCAGTTTAGCCGAAGGATTCACAAAAGAATATGCCTACATGAAGTCAATTAAAATGGTTAGAATCACCTATTTCATGTTCTATGGAGATAAAAAAAAAAGTACATATTCAGTTCACTTAAGGTCAAATCAATTGCTTAAATCAAAATAGGCCTACTGTTTATAGTTTCTGAATCCAAATCCTGCAATGAAATGCAGTATATATTGTGTGTCGTACGGGACAACTTTTAATAGGACAATTATTGAAAAATGAAGGGCAGTAATTAGATCCTTATAGGATAAATGGATCACCCATATGTCAAAGATAGAGAAACTAATATTGTTAGATTGCATCATCAAAAATAAAATTGTAGGAAAAACTTTTGCATTTTCATGTGTCGTATGGGACATTGCCAAAATAGGTTCGGAAAAATCAGGGATGCCCCTATTATGAATCATGAAAATATAGATATTATTTGGAACCACCAATGATACATTATTCCATTGACCTGCAATATTTTCAATCTTCTCGTGCTTTTCCAATAATGGTTTCAGGCAGTGTTTGTACTTGACTATTTAATCAGCAAAATTATTGAAAATTCCATTGTTTCCCCCCAAAGAAACTATATCTGACTTCATTTTTGGTTAAAACTCATAATTTTCATAAAATTTAGGTATCATAGTAAAATATTACACTCCTTATGACTTATTGAAAGCATGATGAAATTTATGATATTTTTAAAGTTCTAGTGTGGAATTGCCCTATAGAGCGAATGAGTATGTTTAGAGACGTGATGCATAGAGTTTATAGTCGGATAGAGGTTATAGTCGAGTTGTCAATACAGCACTTACATTCCAGATTGATAAAGATGATGCATTTATAAAATTTTGAAGTTTAGTGCATTGATTGTGTTATTAAAAAAAATCCAGCTTGAGTAAATATACAACAGAATAAAAATGGTTGGATACAGTTGAGTAAAAACCCTTCCTCGTCACCCTATTAATTCCAATGTGGCCTTTGTCAACAAATTTAAACTAATGTATTGAGTATACATGTACCAAGAAAATCTAGCTTAACCCCAACTTGTCAATCATGAAAATTTATTTTACTTTATAAAAATGACATTTGAGTTGTGTCAAGTTCATCACATTTTTCAAAATACTTTGTAAAAGACAGTGATTGATCGGAATAAAAATGTACTTTTTTCAAATATTTGCATTGTTTAAGAGATTTTTTGTTATCAGTGGTTTCCTTTCAGGTTTTGGTTGCTGAGAATTTGATAATCTTGATCCAATTTTTACAAACACCTGAAAGAAAAACTTGCAGGTTGTCATAATTAACCCTTGTGAATATTATATGATTTACAACCCTGATTTCATGATTAGTGACCATCGTGGTAGGGACACTTGTCTGAATTAAATACTTTATTAACAATAGTCCTTATAACATAATTTCTGAAGGTTTCCATGGCGAAGAAGAATAGTGTAGTAGGTTTCACGGTACACCATGTATCTTTCTTGGGCATATGTTGGTCCTGAAAAGGACCACCCAATCTCGACGTTTCGACAAGTGTGTTCTTGTCCTGAGGACGACAAGAACACACTTGTCGAAACGTCGAGATTGGGTGGTCCTTTTCAGGACCAACATATGCCCAAGAAAGATACATGGTGTACCGTGAAACCTACTACACTAGTCCTTATAACTTTATGAATAGTGACCCCTTTCTTTTGTATAAATAGCAAACATTTTGGATAGGAGCTTCCATGTTCATGACTAATTGTCTTCATAATAGTGGTCATTAAGACAAGGTGATTTATCTTGTACGTTATCAGTTATTACTATCTTGTGATTTGAAAGGGTTTACTAGTGATAGACTGTTTCTGCCCCTCACTGAGTATATGGGAAAGGAATATATGAAATATCAAACATTTTTAAGATTAAAACTTGGTTTAAAATATATTAATGAATTGTTAAAATTTGCATTATATGTGCATGCACGTCGATAATGATTGAGAGAGGAAGAGGTGGATGAAGTGTTCTATGACAAAATATAAATGATTAATATCCTGTCCGGGGTTCTAGGTAAAGTGGTTATGAGGTGCTTCAATCTTCATTCAATTCTCAATATAAACGATGGTTGCTCCTCCAGTTATATAAAAATTATTTGATTGATTTGAAACAAAAAAAAATATGATTGAAACTAAGTGTATTGAATGCAGGAAAGAAACATGAAAGAATAACGCCACGAGGCGCCACGGTAGTTCTCCTTTTTTTTCACAGCCCTGAACTCCGTTTCCCTGACATTAATGGCGCCACCATTGACGAAATACTCTATATTTATCACTTATTCACCAAAAAGTCTCTACATATTTTTGCCAGAACAGAGAAATCCATGACTTGACACTATTGTATGTACAGCACAACCTGTTAAAAAAAGTGCACGGAGGTCCAGTTGGAAATGAATTGTGAGTTTGTATCTCAACATTTAAAAATCTGAGTATAAGATTAAAAGGAGACTCCTCATATGTTCAAATTAGGATATCATGAAGAACAACCGACATACACAATTGATGAACAAGTGACGTAACTTTCTTTTTCCTTTTTTCAATGCTTAATGATTTTAAAGCCTTTTTTATAAGGCGTGTCGACGAGTTTGAAGTGTATCAGACAATAAATTGTTTGGTTTATCAGTCAGCATTCACCCACAGATGATGATATGCTTGTTGTTTTGTTATGAAATCTGTACGGTAACGTGGTATTCATTAGTATAGCTTCATTGCTAACATGTGGGTAGCTAAGAATACGATGTATAGTATGTTGAACCAAGTCCCATTGTGAGTGTACGACATAATCTACAAAGATTCCGTGCAAATATTTATTTTGTGTTCTTTTCATGAAACAAAAGGCATGCCTCTGTAGATTTTATCCTCACTGCATAGGCATGATCGGCATGGCAAATGCACACAGCTTTATGTGAACATTTATAACAAAATTTTCAACCCATAAAGCCCCCATCACACTTATTCCGAATCAAGCAGAATTGGCCTGAATGAAAGGACTATTGTTTGACCACCAGTTGGTCATTTAAATCTACTTCGAACACCGTTCGAAAATATCCCTCGAATGTTTTGAACATGACCAAAACCTTCGGGACGGCCAAAAGAAATGACAAAAATATTTCGAATGCAGTCAGGATATTTAGAATGCCCCTAGAATGTCCAAGAACGTAGCACGAATTATCAATCTGACTCAATTGCGGTTCATTTTGACAAGTGTATGATGATACACCTGGTCAATTTACTGAATTTCAACTCCAGTTTGGTGAATTCATAAGTTCCTCCCGAAAATTTCTAGATTTTTTGAATATTTTTTTCTTTCCAGCTTCTGCTTGATTCCTGCTGATTCCGAATAAGTGTGATGGGGGCTTAAGAGGGGAAACGGAAAATGGAGAAACCGAAGAAAGGGGAAAGAACTAAGCTAATAAAACAAAAGGCATGGGTCATTTAACTCTTTAATACCCCCTCATATCTAGGTCGCCCCCCCCCCCTCCCGTCAAAAACCCTAAATTATTCCTCTCTCAAATCATCAATGTTATTTGTTTTGTTTTTTCAGGTTTTATTGATTGAATTTATTCATTTATGCATTCACATCGGAAATGAGTTTATAAGATGATATATACTAATGTAATACATAACAAATCAATAATGCAATAGTAGTTATATAAGAAATGAAAATAGAGATCAACAAATTGTGATATTCATTAAACAGAATGGTGATTTAAAGGAATGCAGGAGACCGCCAGATTAACCTTGTTAACGGGAGCTACGTCCGGTCTTCACTGGTCTCTTATCACCATGATATTGTTTTCTCTCAGTGCGCCTACACATTGCAAGAAATGTTTAAAACGTTCAGGACAAAAGGAAGTTAATATTGATAGAAAATATATAGATAGGGTATGAACTATATAAATTTTTATTCCTTTTATTTTCTTAAATTTTGATGAAGATGAAGAAGGGGAAAAAGAAGAGGTAGAAGGAGGGGGAAGAATTAGAAGAAGAACGAAGAGGAGATGATGAAGACGAAGAAAGTTCATGATCTAAGAGGAAGAAAAGAAGAAATGTAAAAAGGTAGGGGACGAATAGCGATAACAGGATGTCAATTATAAAGCACTTGGCACATCTTGCCACTAAATTGTAGGTCTACAATGTGTTGACACTGCCGCAATTCCGCATCCTTTACTCCATCTCCAATAAATTTGTATACTGGTGGTGTGCAAAGTGTAACGGTAAATACTCAAACAATGAACCCCACCCATTAAAAGAGAAGCCGAAATTCAACAAAATATCCGCAGTGTTTACTTGTTTTGATTTCTTGATATGGTTGCCTTTCCTTTGTCATTGAAGAATGTTGTTCACATACTATGATGAGACCGCTTTTTTATCATCTTTGTATTCAGTTCAGTGTATTTGAGTTGGTGAGAGCAATATTCAAAGCACGTACGTTGACCATGGGATGTAACATGCATAACATATATGAATCAATATCAATAACAAGTATCTCGTCTTATGCATCGGTGTTATATGATCTTCATATGATATTTAATGGGAATACTTGCATTATCCATTACCTCATCTCACAATACAATGTCATGTCCATTACAATGCGTATTATTTCGGATACCTGATTAGATGACGTTTAAATCAATTAGACTACTTTAAACCTGTTTTTAAAAGTTGTCAAGTGTTGTTCCGGTTTAGTTTAAATAAAGCTTTTTCAAATATTGATATAGGTCCAGAAAAGTCATTTGATTTATATTGATGGGATATATTCTGCCCACGCGTAATCACGAATGTATATAGAACCTAGAATTTATAAGTGTTACGTCATTTTAACTAGGGGTAACCCCAATTAAAATTGTAGGTGATCGAGTAGCATCTAATGATTATAACAGACCTGAACCGTTCACATTATTCTTTCCATATAATGCATTACATTATTTTTGCATGACTACTTGTCGAGACCTCGTAACATTAATGGACATTTTGTTTCTCTGTACAAAATTTATTTCAGGTATATTGTGTTGGGTGGTATTCTAATAATTTATCACGGGTTTTAAGGCCGACAACAATTTTGATCTACACTGTTAAAATAGTTGGGCAAAATTTGCCCAACTATTACCCAACCCTGGGCAACATACTGTCCACACAACTACTGGTTAAAATCTGTCCAAATTGGGTAATAAAAACTAATAATTGGGTAATAAATTTGCTCAATTTGATAATTGCCCAACCAACATATATTACCCAACACAGTGGACAGTATGTTGCCCAACATTTTAAGTGTGTAGGTTTATGAAATGCAAGTTTTTCATCTTCCTTTAACCAAATAATTAATTGACATTGATTTTATATTCACTAATAAATAGATTAAATTTAGTGAGGAAACAAGAACACCATGAAAGTTCACATTGTTAACGTTTCAACTCAGTGCTGTGAGAATATCAATACATATGTGCTTTATTTTATCTCAAATATTTGTTATATGTATAATGTATTGTGAATGGAATATATCAAACCACAATGCAATGATTGCATCAATATGACTAGATATCAACGAAAGGAATAGAAAAAGTATACACACGGTTTTTTATTATTTCATGAATTATTTTTATTGCAATGTATAAGAAGATTCAAAGCATTTTACAGTGTTTAAGCAGTGTTTTCCTTTGAACGCTTGTACGTGCAATAAATATCAAATATCCATATGAGATACTTTAATAAAGTAGACCAAGATCAGTGGTCTACAGTAATCAATATGTCACCATGAATAAGTTTTTCAAATCTTGGAAAAAGTGTGACTTTATCGCATGAGGCGATTCTCTGTAACCGAGTTGAACAACATTGTCGGGGACTTTAATTCCTTTGCCCACAATTATGCACATAATAAAACTATTCTCTATTATTACAAAATTATATCTTCACTTCATTATTTGCTAAGTTACTAATGATATGCACGATAGAATCAAGGTTGACTCATTAATATTTGCTAGTTAATCTGATCGACCCTACATTTAGTTTGTTGGTGTTTTTTTCATTTGTGGCATAGAGTTATGTAGATTGTCATACTTGATAAAGAACCATGAGAAAAGGTAATCATGGAATATGTTATAATCAAGATAACAGTGATTTGATAGTGTCACTAGTGAAGCTGTTGTGGAGAGTAAAACCACCTTACAATTTTCAGTCACAAACACTGGCGGATCCAGGGGGACAAAGCCGCCCCCTTGAGGGGCACAATTAAAATGTGTAATGTAAAAATGCCGTTAAAACAGAAGTGTGCCCCCCCCTTGAAAGTGGAAAGACTTTTTTTTTTGCTTGTCAAACCTTTTCGTCGACGAAATGTCCTTAAGTTTTGGTTAAAAACCTTTTCTTTTGTTTTACTTGTCAAATATTTCCTAGGGAAAATGTGCCCCCACCCCCCCCCCATTGGAAAATATTGGATCCTCCCTGGTCACAAATGTTTAAATATCGAATATAGTTGTTCATTTCGAATTTACCGTAATTTTTAACGATAAATCCCTCGCTAATTGCTGCGCGAGTTTCCACTGCAAATTTTACTGTTTACAGTACGTGGGCTATCACAGTATTTGACCGATAAATTGGGTCTTTCGTAAATTCCATGTTATTTCACCATAAAATTGGGGGGGGGGGGGGACTAGTTTCACTGTATAATTTCTCAGTGAAATATACGGTATTTTTAACTGTGTATTCTGCAAGTCTGGTTATAACGTTAAAGTGATAATTTCAAAACTGTCTCTTCCTTTTTAAAATTGACTTGTATTATTTTGCTTTTACTATATTCACACCTTGACAAAGTATGAAAGCGAAAATATATTATCAGTACTATGAATATAAAGACATCTTCCTATTATTGTTTATGTGACGACCGCGTGTTGCATTACAAGCATATATGATTATTAACACTTAACGAAAATATTCTTTAAACAAGTTTTAATCCAGTTTTATAAATTTTATGGTCTATATAGATCTTATCATCATCAGTTTGACTTTGATTACTGTCTTGATTCTTACTTTGGCTGTTTACATTATGTAATGTTTTAAACCAAAGCAACTACACGATATAAATTCCCTTCAATATTTTTAAAGCATTTATCAGTACCATTCCTGTTCAAATGCTGGAGGGCCATGTCAACATACAGTGTAAAAAGCCCACATTCTTACGGGGAAACCGCGTTTATTTCTTGTCCAATTTAACGGTGAAAAATAATTCAAAATTTACGAAAGACCCAATTCAAAGGGGGAATATACTGTAAAAGCCTCAATATGTTGAAGTATTCCGTAACCTTAAATTGACAGGAATTAACCGTGATATTTAGCGATAAATCCCTGGCTACTCGCTATGCGACTTTAGTTTCCACCATAAATTTTACGGTTACACTTCGTATTTCCGAAGATTCGTAATTCCGAAGGTTCTTTATTCCGAAGGTTCGTAATTCCGAAACACGCAAATTGCCTATACCTCGATGTTCGTTAATCCGAAAACGTAAAAGGGTTCGTTAATCCGATCATTTGTGGCGTTATTCCGAAGGTTCGTTATTTCGAAGGTTCGATAATCCGAAAACGAAATAAGGTTCGATGTTCCGAAGGTTCGTTAATCCGAAAACGAAATAAGGTTCGTTGTTCCGAAGGTTCGTTGGTCCGAAAACGAAATAAGGTTAGTTAATCATTTAGTTTCGGACTAACGAACCTTCGGAACAACGAACCTTATTTCTTTTTCGGATTAACGAACCTTCGGAATTACAAACCTTCGGAAATACGAACCTTCGGAATAACGAAGCTTCGGAATTACGAATGTATGCGAATTTTACTGTGTACAGTATATGGTCTATTACAATATTTTGACCGTTAAAATTAATTTCTTTTCGGCTGCTACCCTTTCAGTATGATACTTTATTTATGTCTATGTTTGATTCATGTCACGTTTTTACTATTTATTTCATTGTTTTTATACTGACAAAAATAAATGGAATTGAATTGAATTATGTGTAGGCTTACAGAGTGCATTTGAATCTAATACATGGTACCAAACCGTAAACATCTTGCAAAGTTACAGATAAGCTAATAACGTTTATGTCTTCAATAAAAGAGTGCATATACGTGGTATTTTGACTGACTTATTTTCATTTGAATAATATCATTAAATAAATCTATTTTCAATGATTCTTTACATAGTTTTTAAGTAAACTCCTAGACTCAAGCACATCTGATTAATCATATACACGTCCAAAAATTTCACAAACACATACCTTCACACAGGCACATCAACACAATCACCCACACACATACACACACTCACCCCCCCCCCCACACACACACACCGTATTTAATTTTCAATTAAATACGGTTGGGGTATTTGGAAGCAGTATCCAAGTCCTCAAATTATTTGCATTTTAGAATGATAATTCTTGTTCACATTTGGGAAGGGTAGCTCTGGGGAACTTTGATTTGTTATTGTTCTCTATATTTTTTCCTTTCACAACATAAAATAAATAATGAAAGTTTTTACGGTAAACACCATGTATGTAGTCCTGAAAAGGACTGTTTGTTATTCTTTCTTGATTGTATAGAATAGAGTTGCCAAAGCTGTTGTGCATGTATGATTTCTCTTATATACATATATAGTTTATGATATTTAATTGGTGCGGGCGAATGAAAAATAAACGCATTATCATTATTTTTTTGTTAATGTTACTATGATGTTATTCTGATCAAGTTATGATATAGGTATATTTGTTGAGCTGTTGCCTAAATTTGATTTTTTACGCGGGTTGGTCGCCTTTCTTAGATATAGGAATCTCAGGATAATAATCATAGATATTTCAGAAAGGTTGATAACCGGATCATTGAGATTAATATCTAGGTATATGAAGGATTTTATTTTTGTATATTACCTTTATATTAAGTGAATTGACCTGGTCACAGCTAATGAACAACAAATGACCCAAGTCATAGTCATATAGGTATATGCTTCTCTGATATTTTCAGTGAATATTGCATGTTTACGTCTGTATCTCAGTGGAATACAGATTTTAATTGACTGACCAATATACCACTAGGTTAAAAATTACTAGAATGTAATTATTGTTAATTGCCCGTGAAATGTGAGTGTCATCAGGTATCCTTTTTAATTAAATGTCTATTGATCCACATGAGGAAAACTAATAAAAATGCTATTGGATTTACTTGCACGGTGACTATTTTTTCCCCCGGTGACAATTTTGAATTTTAATCAAAAGAAACGCTATTGTGTAAGGAAGGCAAATTTTTTCATCTGAGAGGCAGGGAGAATACAAAACTTGATGATAATATATATTATTCTCGGACAGATTTGATACCCCATGAAAATTAACTATATGTATCTATTCCTTCATGTTTCAATTAATCGTAATTTATTTGGTTGTAGTAATTTAGTGAGATGAATGCCTTGTCACAGAAAGCTTCTATACTTAAACTAGCTTTTTGTGACATTCATTATTATGATTACTATATTCTTCTTCTTCTATGTCCAGAACACATATAAACATAACTTCTGATATCTACATTTAAAGCAGAGGAGGGTAATGCATAGACTTGCAGTATTAAGGAACTGAATATACAACATGAAAGATTTTTTTAACATATGAAAATTTGACTTAAACAGGTAGATCTATACATATAAAAAGGAGACAACTTTTCTTTGTAAATTGCCAAAAACATCTTACATTTCGTCAATAACATGTATAAATTAGCAGTTTCACATATATCTATCATAATTATGAAAAGAAAATTCCTCTATAGGCCTACATAATCGCAGAAATATAACATCTGACATTAGAAGTTGATATCAAATTCTATACAATATTATTAAATACATTGAATTACTTAGAAAACGATGAAATAGCATTGTGGAACACTTTGTACAGGGGTAAAGCGGAATAAATACATGGACTATACTGAAAGCAAGTAATATGACATATGGCATTACACAAAATATAGAGAGTTCTCGCGTGTTCGTTTGACCGCCATAATAAACCAAACAATATTCACAGTATGACGAGTTGGTTCATTATTCACAGTTTGATACTCTATAAGAGATGATGTAATTACTGTAGAGGAAGAATATGCAAGTTTCATCACCCTCATGACTGCAACGATCATTCCTTATAATAAACGTCACTGCATTTAATGCAGCATCAACAACAATGTATGTACAAAGATAAATATTTAAAACTTTTATTCTTCAACGATAACTTTGGCATTCTAAATACACTTTAAATATTTGTTAAGATATGAAATCCTTAACGTGTTATTTGGACGAAACACTCAAAGAAAATAACCATTGAATTGTTTGTGGTAAGGTAATAGATAAGATGAGATGGTGTTAAGAACATGTGATCTTTACCTAAAACACATGACTTATGTTATCCCTTTCCCTTTTTTGATGACCGTAAGCATATAATATTGCTTTTCGATTGGTTATTTTGCGACGCTCTTACAATGGATAGAGATCTACATTGTATACTTGCATATTGGATGTATATATTCAGTCTTCCTATAACATTATCTTATTTCCGATATATTGGCCTATCTAAACAGTGGCTAATGCCAACATTTATGAATACCTTATTCTTACCCCATAATTCCCGTCAACAGCAAACATACAACAATGAGTCACAAAATAAAACAAATCATTTGTTTGCACCCGCTCTCACTCTAAGTTCCAGCCAGTTGGTCAAGTGATGTGAAGTGGTTTTTATTGTCCCAACTGTTGAGAAAGGGGGTCAACCTATACATCAAAGCCTGGAAATAATCTATCACTCATGACGTATTTACCGAGTTTGTAAAGTCCTTGGGTGTACCAATGCACCCGTTGCTCTTGTCCTGTATCTGTATCTGTGATACCAAGCATATGACTGATGTAGGTGTACCATCGGATAGGAGCGAATGATGCGTGTGCGACCCATTCGTCACGCATGACTGCATACGATGATACCGCTACGTCGTCTATGACCAAGGATCCTTGCCTGGTCACTGGAGCCACCGCCGTACGACCTAACCTCGTAGTTACACTGACCACTTTCATCGGCCTTACCCCCCTGTCATGGTTCTGTGCTGTTGTATATACAAATTGATTAGTCCGAACTTCACTAGCAAACACAGCTCTGCTTTGGTCGAAGTTTGATTCCGTTTCTGACACGTAAATCAAATGCTGTGGCGTTAGCTGTACTATTGTTTTGTCTGCAGTCTCTATTACATAAAATAATGTACTATCGTTGAGTTTTCTATGTACTATCATGATAACATCACTATAATCCAATTCTCCGTTATTGTTGACTACGGCTACCTCATCACCTACCCTGATGTCCAACATACTTATCATGCGTCCATTCTTAAGGTATGCTTGAGAAAATCCCGGGAAACACCCTCCAGAATTCTTGGCTGCAGCAGATTCTAAGACACAGAAAATAAGAAATAAGCAGTAGAAATAATGATATTTTATGGTACATATAAAACAACACATACTCACTTTTGAATAAGAAAATCATATAATATATTGGTCAGGATACCACATTGATTCTTCCAAGGAAAAACAGTCACCCATTTATACCCGCATCTGCTTTTAACTTTACTATTTCTTGGTTTCACAATAATTATAAAGAAACAAACAGCTAGGTTCTAAGATTATTCCATTATCGATAGTCGTATTCAAATGATTTACTACATCTGTCTTTCTGCCGTTATGAGATTTTCTTAATTACTAGAATGATGATTTATATCATCTTTACAATTAGCATTCTATCGATAGGCAAATGATGAGCTAAACAAAGACTGTCTCCGAAATTAACTCGAAATGTACAGCCAGTAATATGATGATGGGGTCACAAAGAGTCAGCCACCTTAGTCCCAAGTGGCCTACCTCCCTGAGACGAAAAAGGACGATAATACCATCTTAGCCCGGACGGGTGTCAAAGAGAACCTCTCCTGGGTTCATGGTGGCACGAGAGCAAATAGTGTCACAAGAAGCAAGTCTAAGGCCACAAGACACACACGCCAATCACATTTTAACAAGAATAGCCCCAATGCCAACCACCCTTTTTAGGTCTTATCGTCATATTTACACGACCTGAAAACACATCCTTTCATTGAAATTTTGGACGAAATACTTTTCTCCCATTTTTCGAAATGGAAAGGGTAACGACCCGATAAGCTGATTTCAAGGGAGCTGGAGGAAATTTGGGAGCAAAATGTTGATTTTCCTCACCTTTTCATGCAATATTCGTATGAAATTATGGGACTTTGGAAGAATTCAAAATCCACTGAGATGGGCTGACGCCTTCTATTAGTTTTTCGGACACTCGACTGAATCATTTTGAAGATCTAGGTCAAATCTGTAGAGCGGAATATTTAAACGCTAATGGTAAGGGAAAGGTGCCTAAGTTCTTGCTTTTATTGTGGCAGCATTGCTCACAGCATCATTATTCCTAATAGGTCGTGAAATACACTTTTGTATTTATAAACCCACCTCAGACATTTAGAAACGGACTCAGTAGTGTACAATCCAACAGTGAAGTATTGGAAGGTCTTCTACCTCACACAATTTTCACCGGCAGTTGTTTATCCAGCTAGGAATGTCCGGGTGATGTCATAACGAAAATCCAAATGAGTTTTTTTTACATTGGCTAAGTTTTGACGTGCAAAAAGATTTAGCTTTTTTCTCACCTGATTTGACTGAACAGTGGACCCATGCTTTACTTTCATAACTGACCCAATCGAATCCAGCTTCTACAGCCAAGCGAGCTAGAGCACCATATTTATTCTTGTCTCTGTCACTGGTGGTGATGTCTACAGCTCTTCCTTCAGCATGCAGCGGTTCTATGTTAGGTTGGTCTTCATCCCATGCTTCAACAACACGTAGTTTGATCCCAGGCCATTCATTCATTACACTGATAGCTAAAGTGTTCAGTTTGTCTTTGCATCGCTAAAAGATGAAAGTAGAAGAAAACAAACTTAGACGTATTAATGCTATAAAGAATAAAACATAACACCAGGATATAATTAACATTAACTTTCAACTTCGCTCCGCCGCCCCTGAACCTAGGTGTAAATTGGTACTGACAAAAATATCATCTGACTGCTGTGAGGACAGTACTATAGATAAAAACCCGGTAAATATTAATTCGCCCTGGGCGTCATGTTTGGTGGATATATGCGCTATTCATCATCCATCATTGTCATTATCATCATTATTAGGCATATTTGTTATCATTATTATCGTGATTATCCTCATTTTCAGTCTTATTGTAAATATTATTACTGTCATCAATATTATCAATTGTTATAAAATAATTTCGACCAGAAAATCGCTTCATCAATTTGATACATTATACACACATTGATATTATGAAATTTATCCATTAATGAATTCCATGTCATTTTCACCAAATTTTGCAGAGAGTTACTTTGGTATCTATGCATTATGAAAATGCAAAAAATAACATAGGTTCATGTGCTTATTTTTTTTCTACGGGTCTTCAAAGTCGCCGTATTTGAATGATATGCAATCTTGCGCAATCAAGAGAATTATGCCTCTCTTAGACCTCACGAATTCACCAAATGAGTGTAAATCATCTTTACTCAGTAGATACCACCTCAAACTTCATCAAATTTTCAAGACATATAACAAAGTGTATAAAAAGAAAGAGAAAGTCTTTTAATTGGTAGAACTATATCTATTTTGGAGTCAGCAGCGCCCTGATTTGGCAAGAATGGTGCAAAAACTCGGAAAAAACAAATCTTCAAAGACGTGAATCTACTCAAAAATTAAAAAAGTATTTTGTAAGCTGCACTTTTTTCAAAATCCATGTCATTTTCATCAAATTCGGCTAAATTGTAGAGGAATGCATATCGAAGGTGTAGGGAAGTTAAAAATATGGATTCCATGTGCTCGTTTTTTAACTATGAGTGTTCAAAGTGATGCGAGTTGGCATGAAAATCGCCCAAATGCGCCCAAAACGTGCAAAAGTCTAATAATGCCGTCTAAAATGCGAATGGTTCCGTAGTTTTGCCCCAAACATTCAAAATCCATGTCATTTTCATCATTCTCTCCAGATTTGTAGAAGAATATATTCTGAAGACATAAAAATATTAAAAATATAGGGTCCATGTGCTCGTTTTTTAACTATGAGTGTTCAAAGTGATGCGAGTTGGCATAAAAATCGCCCAAATGCGCCCAAAACGTGCAAAAGTCTAATAATGCCGTCTAAAATGCGAATGGTTCCATATTTCGCTCCAAAACATTCAAAATCCTTGTCATTTTCATCATACTCTCTAGATTTGTAAAGGAATATATTCTAAAGACATTAAAATATTAAAAATATGGGGTCCATGCGCTCGTTTTCAAATTATCAGTGTCCAAAGTGTTGCGAGTTGGCTTTAAACAGTCTATAATGCGCCTAAAACGGGCAAAAGTCTAATACCGTCCAAAATGTCTAAAATATGAATGGTTCCTTAGTCCTGCTCCCAAACATTCAAAATCCATGTCATTTTCATCATACTCTCTAGATTTGTAGAAAAATATATTCTAAAGAAGTTAAGACATTACAAATTTGGGGTCCATGTGCTCGTTTTCAAATTATCAGTGTCCAAAGTATTGCGCGTTGGCTTGAAACAGCCCAAAATGCACCGAAAACAAGCAAAAGTCTGTTAATACCGTCTAAAATGCGAGTGGTTCCGTGGTCTTGCTCCCAAACATTGAAAATCCATGTCGTTTTCATCATACTTTGCACATAGATACTTTAGCACCTGAATATTCCAAATATGCACAAATTAACATCGGTCCATGTGCTTGATTTTTTGCTATAGAGCTTAAAAGTTAACCCAAAATGGATGATGTTCTTAAGAATTGCGCATCCAAAAGAATTCGGCATTTTTAGACCTCACGAGATCACAACATTGAGATTAAAGCCCTATTAATCAGTCAAAATCTATGAAAATTTCGTCAAATTTTGCAATATGATTAATAATTGTATCCGTAAGATG
This sequence comes from Lytechinus pictus, assembly GCF_037042905.1. Taxonomy (NCBI): domain Eukaryota; kingdom Metazoa; phylum Echinodermata; class Echinoidea; order Temnopleuroida; family Toxopneustidae; genus Lytechinus; species Lytechinus pictus. The sequence goes on along the minus strand of NC_087247.1, from coordinate 60,050,453 downwards.
GATAATCTATCGATTGCTGTCAATTGCTTGCTCATTTAAGTCTAACAACACTCTCAGTTCTTAGGAATTGCGGGAAAGATATAACCTCAAAAATGTCAAATTTCAATAACAAACTTGAGAAGTAAATGCTGCACTTTATTCAAAATCCATGTCATTTTCACCAAACTTTGCAAAGTTGTTCAGGAAGGTATACCTAAGAGGTGCAAACATTAAAAAATATGGGTTCATGTGCTTGTTTTGAAACTATCAGCACTCTTATTAGAGCAAATTTGCTTCTTAAAACACCCGAAAACGCGCCAAAAGCAGTATCTGTGAGGAAAAATTCTGAACCACTTTTCCATTTATTCATACTCGGGGGTCATAATCATCATACTTTGCAGCACTACAGAGAAACTATTTTGAAATTGTAGAGGAATTAAAAAAAATGGTCCATGGAATAATTCCAGTTCATTAGCTTCATAAAATAACACATCAGATCTGCAGTTAATATAGATAAGGAGAAAAATCAGCTCACATTACCTACAGCTGATTAAATCACAAGTTCATCCATTGTGACGTCAGCGCGCAGAGTGTAAAATATGCGCAGATCATGATGCGCACAAACATAACTGTGGAACGTCCTTAACATGTAGTTCGCAGGGGGCGCGGAACGGACTTGAAAGAAGAGAGCTGGGCCGAAAAATTGGGAGGGGGGGCCTAATAAAACATCAATCACAATCAGATGGCCATGTTTAACTTGGGTTTTTTTTTTCAAATGTTTCTTGAAATAAGAGGGGAATGATCTTCCCTAGGGACCGCAAATCGCATCCCGATGGTTCATACACATTCCAAAGAGAAATTGATTTTGGATCAAATGAATTTAAGTCTTTTTTGCATGATTTCAAAAAGACAATTAAATGCATCAAAATGATTTTTTTGACATATTGAATCGCTTTGTTAATTTGTTCAATATCTCTTTGACTCATTTCCCAAACAATGCCATCATCCTTTTTTAGACATCGTAACCCCTGATCACAGGTGAGATTCGCACGATTTGGCGTCCAAAGAGGCTACTTTTTCGTCTTTTCTATATTTCAAATCGACAAAACCACGAAGCAAGCCGCAAAATTACCTCGAGGCTTGACACAATTTTCAAGCCGGAGGAAGTGGTATCAAAGGTAACCAAATTCATACAAATTTGACTGGGGTGGTTTACAACCAATAGAAATTACAATGAATTAACAAATTATCTGTTGACATAGGACCATCATGAATAAGAAGCATTAATAATTAATGTGAATAGAGAAACATTCGTTTAGCGTAGAGTGTCTTCTGTAGTCGAGAGATATCTTAAATTTTTAAAGTGTGATGTTGTTTTTTCATTTTTAGCTGTCAGATAGAAATTTCTTCGGCTGACAATAGCCTTTCAAGTGAGTTAACTGTCCAAGAGAAGCTATGACGTGAAATATGAAATCAGGTATATATCACCTTTTTCTGGAGACCAAGGCCTTCACTTTTGAGTGATTTTTTTCTTGTTAATTTTTTTTTCTACGAAGACAAAAGAGTCTTTATTTTGCAGCGATGACCTTTTTCTGGCTTGTCAAAGATAGATTCGAATTGACATCAGATTGAGATTGATATCAAATTGTGTTATTAAGTGATAATCTAAAATTATGCTGCACTCGACCCAGGTGAAGTAAATGGGTATCTGGTAGGAATTAATTCCTTGAAATACATGTACGCTGTGTGCGGGAATGACTGATTGAATCCGATGACCGGGGTAATGATATATATGTAAAGCGCTCAGACACGTCGTTCCGATGTATTAAGCACTATATAAAAGCGGATTATTATTATTATTATGCACATGCATTTTATTATGGCTGCCAAGCTAAAGCCGGGGTAAAAATATCAAAGTTTTTTGAAAGCGCATATAGACGTTATGATTGTAATGTAATATGCGATATACAAGAACTGTTTATTGTTAATACTATTATTATAATTATTGAGGATAATTAAATTTGACTTTATCAAAATTCTTTGTAATAAATATTCCAAGAGGTCCTGACTTATTGAACGAAAATGAACAATACAACTGCGAAGACATCGGAATTGTGATCTGATGCTTTAAAAAATAAGGTACAACTTTTCTAGACCATTTCAAAGTCAAGTCCCAGTCATGACTCGGTCGACAATCTTATCAATTCCGGCACCCAAGGCTCCCCGGGCAAATAGTGCTGATTAAGACTTGTAAATGAATTCAGGTCTTACAGAAATGGGAAATACTTCAAATTATGTTGCCCCGAGGGTATTTACCCCACTAAATATACTGCTGTAAAACACAGAGTCGGCGTATAAAAGGAGAGTCTTCTAAAAATGATAATAAAGTTAATAAATAAATATCTCTATAAAAGTTACCGTGGCCTGTTCTTTTCTGTGATGTTTATGTTTTGTTTATTTATACGACATCGTAGTTATTTCTAAGACGTGGGGTAAAAGTCCAAAGTTTTTTTTTAAATTCTCAGTTTACTAAATGATACGTATAACAGGCTTCAATCTGGAGAGCGAAATACACAGATGTAATTTCATTGTCTTGGTGATTATGTTATTATCATCAGTATCATGATTGTTTTGTAATGAATACTTTTTTTTGCTACTACTGCTAAGCAGTAGTAGCAGCTAAGCAAAATAGGCTATGATAGTTTTGGTGGTAATTAGGTTTGTAATATCCTTGTAATATGAGTATAAAGAGGTGTTATAATAATGTAGGGAATATTGAAATATCAGTGGTATTGTATCACGATTTCTGCATTCAGTAATAGATAGCGAGCATCAACAACAACAGCAGCAGTAGAAATGGCGATAGTGGTAGTATAGTAGTTGTATTAATAATAATATTGTGCTGGTTGGCGTACCATTACTCTACTACTTCTCGTATTATTACTAATCGTAAAATGGTTTAAGTAACATACTAATTTTACATTATTTTGTAAATGCATTTTAGTCATCAATAAGCCATTTACCATGACTGCTATTCAATATACTAATACTACTACTACTACTAGTAGTGGTGGTGGTTATGGTGGTGGTGGTGATGGTAGTAGTGGTAGTAGTAGGTAGTAGTAGTAGTAGTAGTAGTAGTAGTAGTAGTAGTAGTAGTAGTAGTAGTAGTAATAGTAGTAGTAGTAGTAGTAATTGCAGTAGAAAAATACGATGCGATGAAATGAATTCAACGTAGAGGAATAATCGCCAATGTATATACGAGGGGTCCACACAATACAAGCACTGCTTTTTAGTTTATACAGTATATATATATATATTATATACGAGGGGTCCACACAATACAAGCACTGCTTTTTAGTGGATTCCACCATTTTCTCAGAATTTTATTTGATAATGTTTATGATATTTTGCTTTTATATAATACTCTGTTTTGGTTTTTTGAAAACGAAATAAATTGAAATTGAAAAAATTGAAATATCTTTCAAAAAACATGAATAACATAACAAATTTAAATAATCATGTATATATATATATAATTGTGGTGAGCAAGGACCTAAACATTGCGTGGGTGCTTCAGTGAGTAATATATTGGCGAAGAAGCTCAAAAAGCATTGAAGCTAGAGACGTAGCCTGGATTTCTTCAACTTTCATTAGTACAGGCTTTCGGCCATATAGTTTGGCCTTCTTCAGGTATCTGAAGATGTAAAAGACATAATGGCTTTACAATTACCATGCATATATTTGGATTAATTTACTAAATATAGGTATATCTTAAAAGAAAATGTTTTACATCGGTAATGTTTAATTAGGATTATCCAATAGCTATTAAAATCAATTAAGTTTACGCAGATTTTTATTACAAACATTTTTTTGAAAGTTATGTGTGCTGTATAATACATATATTTATATATATATATATATGCGTGTGTGTGTCCCCTTGCCCCCATGTCTGGGAGATCGCCTCAAGTTCGGGCGTGAAACCGCCGGTAGCAGACGTTGAACAGGTATGTATATACAGTGCGTATCAAAAAAAAAAAAACTTTGGAAACGCCCTGGAAATTAAAAAATATACAACATGTGGGTAATTTTTTCACATATAATCATGGTTTTGGGTCTCATCTATCCAATGACAGTAGAAGTTTTAACAGAATTTTACACTTGAGTGAGCACTGTCCATTTTTGTAAAGCTCGCAGAAGTCTGTTTGCGCAGAAATGCTCGTTTTCACGCTGTGTCAAGGGGAAAGGGCGAAATCAAACTTACCCTGCGAAAAAAATTGTCAAACATTTCCCTTGCACTTTCAGTCAATTGAAATAAAACAGATACATTCAAGCATTTTGTAACAATTTTGCCACCCAAATTGAAATTTTAACACTTAGTAAGCACAACCTTTACCCTTTTTGTGCCAGCTGGATCTGAGGACATAACTGAATCTGAACAAAAGTTTATATCAGACATCTCCAGCATTTTTTTTTACTAAGTTTTTATCATTTAAAGTGGGTTTACATTTCATTTTTTATTTAATACTTGTTTCTCCACACTTTTCCCAAGCTTGACAATGATTAACAAAATGAAAATCAAGCCTAAGCCATTTTATGTAAATCACAGCTCAGTGTAAAGCAAATATCGTCTCGATGGCCTCGGTGTGTGGGGGAGTGGGGTGGGGCGCAATGCACTCTTCGAAGTGTTTTGGGAAAGAAACAAGTTAAAAAAGGTAAAAGATATCTTCAAATCGATTTTACTAGCTAAATTCCACGTGTTCTTCATGATTAAGGTCTACTTTTATTCGCAAATCATTTTTCACTAACTTTTCAAAAGTACGTGGTGCTCACTCAAGCGGAAATATTTTTCGACAGTTATATCCTCATTTGCTTAAGTGGATCTGTACCAATGTTAAAATGTGGAAAAAATTTCAGGATATTACAAATGTATAATTTTACAGGATTTTTCAAAGTGTAAACTTTTTTTTGATACGCACTGTATATATATATATATATATATATCCCCAAATGAGAATACAAACGTAAGAGTGAAATGTTGAGATAATACTGTATCAATAAAACTCACATTTAAAAAACTTATTCCAAAGCTTTATTCAGACTTTTAACTCCCTCTATCAATAAAATTATATAGATCTTTCTTCTTACCAAAACGAAATTTAAAACTAGAATGTTTCATTAATAAATTGCAGCTTTTAGTTATAAACACACAGTTACTCATACATGTACACCCACCCACACACACGCACATCCACACACATACACACACACGTTTTATGGCTCCTTCTTCCCCTTTCCTTTCAGATTATTGTTTTAACAATGCGTTAGAAATGAGTTTAAAGTGTGTCACATCAAACTTTTTTTTCAATGTAATATATTGATGAGTAGGATGTTGAAATAGGATTTTATTCATATTTGAGCCATTTCTCTTTTACAGAGTATGGCAAATATTTTTGTCCTCATCCCCACTACAAAACATCTTAAGTGTTGTCACCACTGGGATGGAAGTTTGCAAACATAAAAAGAAAACCTTGGAAACACACATTAATGACATAAAGATGCACGACACTGAAGACAGACTTTCAAAATATATCTTTGGGTCATGAATGTTCGTGCTTGCTCCACCGTTGTAGCTGTTTTAACACCAGATGTAATTCCCAAGTGTCTTGCCGATTATTTGAAGCTAGGTGTGATCTTTTAAAAGTCAATAGTGGGTACTCCGGTACTAAACACAGAAACCCTTCACAATTATTCCATTAAATACCAAGGAGAAAAGAAATATAGGTCTACCTTACGAGACAGAGATTAAGTGATAAACTGTGTACTTGAACGTGATCGAGTGGAGGCAGAGATAGCAGAGGAATACCAGAAAAGAGAAACGCAGATGCATTTTATAAAAGAGGAGTAAATACACACTCAAAATCGTTTAATGGTTTTTGAGTGTCTTTTCTCTTCACAAACCAACAGGTTCAACAGCCTGGATATGTCAACAGGCAGAGATTTATTTTATTCTCGGTCAGTCTCTAATGTACACTACTTTATGGATTATACAAATTGTGGTGTCGTGTACGAGTCTTTTTTTCTTTCTTGGGCGAGGTTGTGGAAAGGAGCCGCCACTATGACCAGGGCGCGGTACCTTCAAACGCAGTACACGTTCAGCTGCCAATATTTTGCCGAAAATGCACCAAATTGCACACACGCAACAGGTGTTCTGGGAGATACGCTATTTGTATTGTAAGTTTGTAATAAAGTGCATACAAAATAATTTCTTTCCTTAAACATACAACAAAATAAAACACAATTCCAAATTAAAACTAATTAAAATTGCAAAAGTACGAAACAAAGAAGCTCATGAACGCCAAGAGCCCACACCTTGAAAAAATTATGGATTGATTGATTTCATTGAATATTTACATCCTCGTAGTTCAGAGACTGAATTGTAATGGTTAAAAAGATAAAAATCAATGATACGACAGTTAAATGCTTGGTTCAAGTAATGAATATTTAAAAGAGAATATTCGTATATTGGAATATATTATTGAGATTGCGTAGGATTGAAATTGAAATAATTTTATCAAATACTCTAGTTTAATATCTGGCAAAAATCTATTATTGCTATAAGGTCAACTGATTATAGTTCAAAGCTAAATAACATGTATGTTTATTAAAATAACTGTATATCAGATGTTTATGCGAAAGTTGTGTGAAAATTAATTCGTGAAACAGGCTTTTTACTAATATGTTATCAAATAACCGTGATTATTCATATTTTATCTAAAGTAGAATATATTCTTATTCATGTCTTTATAGAATATATATCAGGAACAAAAAAATTAATACTAGTTCGAAAAAAAACATAGTCAACTAATTTGATTTAATTTGACCATTTGATAATTGAATATGAATATAACGATGATTTTAAGAACATCAAGATAATATGCTTGGATTTAAAACCTTAAGCAGTACAAGTCGAAAATCACGATCTTTATTATTTTTAGTGAATCAGCATGTTAAAAAAAAGAATATATATATATATATATTATTATTATTATGTTATATGTATATATATATATATATATATATATATATATATATATATATATATATATATATATACATATAACATAATAATAATAATAATTATGTATATATATATATATATATATATATAATAATGGAATTGTCTATTAAAATTAGATTAATTTGCATGTTGAGTGAGTTATTGACCTTAATACATCGAACAAATTTCATATTACTGCAAAGTTGTTAACTCAAAGGCAAAAAAGGGTGATTACCAAGGAATAATTGTTTGGCACATGCAAACACTAAAAGCTGAGGTAATATCAGACAGTTAGAATGAAATCGCAGAAAAATATTCCTCACCATTTTGTCATCAAAATCCGGAAAGGGGGCCTATTTACGCGCATTTGGGCATTGTAGTGAAGTATTGAGGCAGACGATATTGTATTTTCTGGTTGACTGAAAGCATTGTATCCACACGTCCATTAAAATTTAGACTGTCACTCCAGCACAGGAAAGAAAAACAAATCAAATTGAAAGAACCTCTCTTTCTCTGCGATGATTTCTGAAAATCTCCGTAATTTTGGGGTTGTTCTCTAATACTGTAATTACAGGAACAGCTTCATAAACAATATATATACAATATATCTATATGCAATATAATTACTCGATATCTTAGAAATATCGTTTGCAAGCCATTGAGTCCATGAATAAAGCACATTTCTCTATCATTTTTCGTTTTACCCTTTTAACAATCATATTCGAAGTTCCAAATGCATGGAATACATTGAATGCGATAATAGTAATTTTGGTGAGGCCAATGGTAGATCATGACAGGGCTGTCATTAATCCTGGGAGCACTAACAAGCTGTTATCATTGGTGTGAATATTTCTAGTAATTACAAAAAATATCGTTTAAAATGAAAAAATATATATTAGTAGTTAGATATGAGTCAGACATGAATGTTTAAATTGAATAATGTAATATTGATAGGATAAGCTGTTTTTAGTAATCCATTTTACCCATTATGCAAGTCACTGTCTATATTACCCTATCTTATCTACTGCGAAATGTATTACATTTACAAGAAGCTGCACCAAGAAAAACTACCATCAATAGATGAAATTTTTTTTTTTTGGTGTGTTTTATTGAATCAACAATAATCAAGATATATACGTAAAATGGAAACAATTCGACATAAACAACATGAGCAAACAGACAAAAGATAATAACAATATAATAAGACATGAGCAACTCTGTAATATAAATATTTATGGCTCAAAGTAACCCAAAGACCAAAAACAGGACTCGTAAATCCTATACAGCTACGAGTAATTCAACAAAGCGTTGTGAGGTGTAAAATGTAAAATTGTTTGAAAAGTAAACAAGTCAGGGATGCAGGATAAACTTTAACATCTTAAAGTCGGAAGATTCAACAACACAGATCCATCTCCATTTTCGAAAATGTGTGGGAAACATTTTTTTTATTTGCTACATTATATATATATATATATATATATATATATATATATATATATATATATATATATATATATATATATATATATATAACTTCTTTTTGTTTCTTGAGAAAAGATATCAAATCAATGATATTGGGTAATTCATCTTATGTTTACAAGTGTAAATATGATATTTCACAAGTAACAAATCAAAGTTCTTGTGAAGAGAACATTATTTTCACTGATATATATAATATTATTACGAGAAACTAATGCAAACGACACAAGGACTTCAGTCACAAGGTCATTTTCAGGTAATATAAGATGACGTAGTCAGTGTAAGATTAATGGAATAACATTTGTGGAGGTGATTAATGATTTTACATTTTTTTGCAGCTGATTATCAACAAATGCAAAAGGAACTGTCACCACCTTTGTGATTTAACCAGTGTATGCCGCAGAGTGTATGTCAAACCATTCTACAATTTTATCCTATTTCTTGATTTGATATAAAGAAAAAAAATCACTTCGTTTTATTAACAAATGTCACTTCTTGGTATAAAAATGGTTAAATGATAAAAATGCTTGCCATAATATATACGCCGGTATACGCTGGTTAAGTTGGCCAGTTGTGACAGTGATTTAAGGAGAGCATTATACGAGGCCTGTCTGTCTGCAGGTACTTAACACGAACTAGTGGGATTAATCCCTGGATAGGAGAGCAAGCGATGATTACCAATGTTCAAAGACCTGTTTCATGAGCATTGATCAATGTGTACTGTTAGACAGAATGATGCTGGAATCACATATCACCTACATAGTCACTCTTTTAGTCAGGAGTTTAATTTATAGAGTGCAACGATTGTACTTACGATTTATTTATAAAACAAACAATTTCAATGAGAGCCAGTCATTAATTATGAAAAGCAATAAATCATAGGGGCTAAGTGGTCATTCAATATCTTATAAAAATATCATTTAAGGCAGTGAGCTGTCTTGTTTTGTCCCAAGTTGAAATTATCAACGTTCTCTATCGTTATTCGTATAATGTTGTGCCCTTGCTTACACTAACAGAAATTTCACTTAGAACATGTATATGATAATAGTCTTGTAATTTCAATCTTTGTTGGGTGCTCCCTCATATACAATTAATAAACACTTACTCACATCTTACTTAACTCCTAAGTATCACCCATTGACTGGTTCATAAGATGAATTGAAGAATGTCAAGTGCAGGACCGGCCCCCTTTGCTACGAATAAATACATTACAGCCCACACATTACACAAACACTCCCAACCACTTAACTTCCACGTGAAATCAAGTACTATTTTCAAAGGGTTTTCGTTTAAACAGTGTGCAGTATACATTCACAGCGCGCGACATTCACTTTACCTTTGCACAATGCCTAAGATACAAACTCATGTTTTTGATCCACAATATCAGTGTAACATTTCACAATAATTGTTTATTCACTTGTTATCTATTATGTAATTTGTAGTTTATATTATTGGCACAAATGAACATTTTATTGAGAACTTCAATATTGTTTTAAATCATAATGGGCATAATGCCAAAATAGGTCAATGGATAGAAAATCTTTATATGAATATATTAACCAAACATACGTACGCTTACAGAGCCTACACTCACCCGCACACAATGCGCTCACCCACATACTGACACGCTCTCACTCACATGCGTATACACTCACATGCGCATACACCCACGCACACACACCCACGCAAATAATATACATTCGAATTACGCATTTTCGATACAACACTAATGCGAAGTTCGTGAAAAATATTATTACATTGTAACTAAAATGATTCAGATAAGGAACATTATATGGTATACAAATAGCGAATAGGCATGAGTGCGATGGTGCGAGATTTCGCATGAGGTGAAAGAAAGATGCTCTATTCAACGAGGCGTTAGCCGAGTTGAATAGAGTGTTTCTTAATTCTTTCACCGAATGCGAAATCTCGCACCATTGCACGAATAAGAATATTCGCTATTTGTGTTGTACAACGCCTCGGAGTTTAGCGAATTTATGAAAAAACAAAGAGTTTTTCCTGCAGTAATCTATGAAAAGGGAGCAAAAATATGAAAAGCGAAAAGCAAAATCCCACAAGCGAACACCTCGGGCAGCATTGCGCATTTAGCCAGCAGGCTATACGCGTATTGCACCTGCATTTTTAATGAGCGCAATGAATTGAATCGTATTGTGACGTCATCTCCTAAAGCCGTGCAACGGTACATTTTGGATGGTACGTCTTTTGTGCAACGGTACGAATGTTTGACATTCAGCCTCCCATTTGCTCGCGTACAACAAGTAGGCGTTGTACAATATATTATATCGATAATATTTTGGGTTTTTTTATAATGCAATATTCAAAGTTTTGCGTGCTTGTTTGTGTAACTATTTTTTACTTAACAGGTATAACCAATGTAATTGTCATAATTTCTACATAACATTATTTAAAAAAGTCATGCATATCATATACATCAGACTCCAACATTGAACTAATCATGCGAGTGGTTTGTTACTATCACATGTAAGCATTTTATCACTTCCATGTCACAATTAACGACCAGTGTTTCAAGTGTAAAGTCCGACTTTGTTTACTGTTTGACCTATTTAAAGTCTTTTAAGCAAACAGTTTTATTTCAGAGGGCAAATGCTTCTATATATCACCTACATTAATCCACAGCGTGTCAAACTGGCCGATCCTAACACGTTTAATAGTAGTAGATAATTAAATTCTAATGGAAACTTTATAAGATTATTGTCACATAAAATCAATGTAAGACATTAGCAGAGGAAGGAATGTGAGGTAATAATTTGACATTGAAATATTGACAGCGGAATGTAGATATTTGTTGAATGTGGCGGTTCTTTACCTTTAATACAGCGCGTCCCGAAAAAAACATGTCCCTCAGACATACAGCTCAATTCAAATTAGAAAGTACTATGAAAATTCAATTTGTCTCGCTATAGTGGTTTTGACTACGCATTTTGTCATGTAACAGTGGTGCATTTCAGTCCATTTGAAGTTTGCAACTCTGCTGTATTTCTGCACTGTCTCTAACTCCCATGAAGATATTCAGGATCCGAGCATAGACCTGACTTCTCCACGATCTGACCAAGCTCATCAAATCACTGACGTGAGCACATTCAGAAGGGCAAAAAACATCCGGTATAAAGTTTCTGTGATGGTAGATAGTGAATCAGTGTATAATCTAACTAAAAATATGTATGATGGAGGAGTACATTATAAGCTGGACATTAAAGGGCAAATCACAACTGAATCACCCTTTGTGAAAGTGAACACTAAAAGTGGAAATGAACTGTTCTCTATTCAAATAGGCAAATTAACTTGACTAAGCAACAAACCGGAAATTAAAACTAGACTTCAATTGGTTAAATATTCAAATATAAGCGAAAACTTAAGCATATTATTCCCATTAGCAACTTAGAATGGACTGGCACTGGTCTAACATAATTTACCTTGCCATTCTCAACATGTTCAAGGTTGTGATTTGATGAGCCTGGTTAGATCCTGAAAATTTCCTTTGTTAGATCAGGGAACTCCCTGGTCAGATTTCTGATGACCCAAGGGGGCTGATATAATAGACACTGCAGAACATACATTAGTGTCGCATGCAAACTAATAATTTTGTATTTATAGAAGTTAGAACATGAAATTAACTTCTTATTTCTTTGAATATCATTAAGAATAATACCTGATTTCTTAGTTAATTCAACCGTATAAGAGGGACACTTTGGGGGACGCGCTGTATAAATTCTTTTAACATGTCTAAGTGTATTATTGTTCGAGACTAGACATTCTTCTAAAAGAAAATTCACAATTTTCGGACTACTGGAACATTGTGCCCTACCAACATACTTGAATGGATAGCAAAATATATGGAATGATTGATAACAGTTAATTAGTTTTGGCATAAACCAAAACCTACATACCCTAAATAGCATTCACGCTGGCGCGCTTACACATACATTCACACCCCCCTCCCACACCTGCACTCACACAACTTTAGTTTAATTTGCCGAACTTGAATTTTTTTACAACGTCTTTTAAATGACGTGTTTGAAAATACATTTTATGTTACAAATCGTGAGTTTACTTTATGAAACTTTTTTAAATTCTATAAGGAATTGATTGGCATGGTTATCTGGATCGAAACGTCCCCGGTTGTTGGACGTCCCCGGTTGATGGGTAAAGTGTAAGAAAATGTCCCAAGAAGGAGATATATACAACCTCACACTCACATACCCCTCACACGCACATACCCTCATGTCCTTGTATAACACACGCAATCATATACAAACGCACATTCATGGAATTATATTTCGTTGTGATGCGTTTGAAAATTATATGTACATTAGAACTCGTTTATGTCATTATTCTCATTAATACATTACTATATCAATATCACTTCATTATGTTTTCATTATGTTTATTATGTTATCTTTATTACATCTACTGACAGTAAAAACATTTATTCTACTACTTTACTACTACTACTACTACTACTACTACCACTACTACTTCTACTACTACTACTACTATACTTCTGCTATCTACTATTACAGCTACTTCTATACTACTACTAAAATATGCATTGTTTCAATTAATAATGCTTATTGCCTTCTTAAAAAGTACATTGCAGAGTTCTCCATATGAAATTGAATGACAGAATAGGAAATGATCCTGACATAATTTAATTAAAACCCATTAATTGTACACTGTAAAAAAATATTGGGTAACATTTTAAAGAGCACGAGGGTAATTATGTGTCCAACCAATTTGGGGCAGTATTTTACCCAATGCGGGAAGCACATTGTCCAGTGTTGGTTTAAGAAATAAGCCGCAATTACTTTAGAATCTGCCAAATTTTCATCACACTGGATGAATAAAAATGCCAAAAAGAAATGCCCAGTGATGGTTAGACACATAATTACTCCAATGGGGCATTTTTACCCAACATTTTTTTAGATTTTAGAGTGTACACCATTACGATATTCATGTTACTGAATATAGGGGAAAAACCTATACGAGGATTAAAAATTCATGTAACACGGCCTTTTTCTCTATCTGGTGAGTATAGGGGGAAAAATGAAATAATCTACTTCAATTTCACATGGCAAGATACATTTTGATCCAAGATCTATCTAGATCATGTAAATAGACGGTTCTATATCTACAGAAATGCCCATAATCATGATAATTATTATTTCCTTCAGCAAGATATTCATCCACATCGTGCTGCACTCGACCCAGGTGAGGTAATTGGGTACCGGATGAAAGTAATTCTTCAAAAAGAAGTGAGCACCAGAATCGGTAACCTGGCCTGTTGATACAAGAGCCTTGAGCACTTAATGCAGATAAGCGTGAAATACGAACTCTCTGTATCATTAGTTTAGAAGAAGGTAGTAAAAGTAGCAGAAGGAGTAAAAATAGCGGCAGCAGTAGTTTTAGCCATCACTTCACAGACGCAGAGAATCAAAAGCCCTTCATAACAAAGCAGCCTTTGTCGAAAATCGGTGAATCAAGACAGTAGTGTCATCCTAGACTTTGGACAAACGACAAATCTGTAATTTTAAGGGCATTTTCAATAGATTCTGAACGTTGCAGAAAACGTCTGTGAAGTGGATGCTAAAATGCGCTAGTATAGTAGAAGCAGCAGCATAAATAATATGTTTTTATATTGATCCCGTTGATCATAATTACGACATGTGGGTAACAATGATGTTACCAGCGCAGTTGCATATTATCAATATGTCCATGAACTCTCTTATCACTTTATTCTACTTGACTTTATCTTATTTTCGAGTACAAACTTAGATAAATGGCAAATTATCAAAATAAAATGACAAGAAAGTCCTTCATGACGCCGTATTGACTATGGAGAAGTCTAGTTAAATGTTCAAAGTCTAAAATCTGTAAACAATATAATCCATTGCAAAATATTTCAACGTCGATAATGTTTATGGAAAGTGCCATTGGCATATGATTATACAAGAGATCCCAAACATATATCTACAATACAAATGAAAACCATGATCATCCAATAAAACACTGAACTCCATAATGGTGTTTACATCTTTTACAGATATTAATCTTGGTGGAACGAAAGGGGATGTTTTTACTCAAAAACATAAAACCAAAGTCATCATCTAACAATCACATAACACAAATTTTCACGATTCTTTATGCTGGATATTTTTGCAAAACCTATGCAAAATCATACATAATTGAGAGGTCTCTTGTGAATAATAATGCTAAGTAGTTACGTACTATAGATATACTTTTGGAAACAATTTCATATTATAAAGATATGAAAACCAAAGGAGAAATAAAAAAATCGACAAAAGGGAACAAGGATCATAAATTGCAAATGCTGACAAAATGAATTAATATTAGTCCACTTCTAAAGCCTTTGGAATTATTCGCGGTTCAATAAGTAATTTAGTTAAGTCCTTATTAGCCTTAGGCTGTTTGGTCTAGACAATTTTTGTTTTTAACATGTGATATGATTTTGCATGAGTTTGATCCAATCTTGTATTTCACCAGAAATATATATTTACTTTCCTCTTTATATCCCCCTGCATCAGTGCATCTGTCAATTTTTGGTCTCTATCTCTACTCTGTGTGTATTATACATTTCTAAACTGGTCTTTCACAAAATATTAATTTCATTAATGATAAAGATTAACAAGGAATCCCTACTAGTTATCAAGGAATTAGTACTCGATTTAATTTATTCCAGCTTTTACCGAATGTCTTCGGTTAAAATTTTTGTTATCATTATGATCATTATTATCATCATCACTATTAGTTTTATCATGACTAGTATCATCATCATCATTTTCTTCTTTTTTGTCTTCCACTTATGATCCTTTGCGTACCTTTTTTTAATTTGACATCATAATCATATTCCATTCTCACCCCTTGTTTTTAAAAACTTATGATTCTACTCTCTCTCTCTCTCTCTTTCATGAAACTGATGTATTCTATAAAGTAGTGCAATCGTGGTTAAAGACCACGTTCCGTCAAGAAATACACGCACTTTTCATGCTTTTTGACCTCAAAAAGCTAGAAAACTGTACTAAAAGAATGTTCAGTATTTTAACCGTCGAAAATTGTTTTCTTCAACACGGAGGAATCTCCTCCCTCCGTGTCAGAATATACTATTTTCTTTAAGGGATACTCATGTTCTATGTATGTCTGCTATGGATTGTACTCCACTCCATCACTCTAATTACGAGTTTCAAATATCCCGACAAACCCAATTCCTGTTTTCCTTTCATTACTTACGATATTTTCTCCTTCGCCATCGTGAATGGAAGATACAATCCCTACATTATACAACGCCCCAGCATGTACCATTTGAGGCAAACGCACGAACGTTCATAAAAAAAAAACCGGTAAGAAGATAGTATTTCAGTTCAAACGAACCTGAAATACATTGTACACAATCACGACATCGAAGCGAAAAGAATCCTGTCAGGCAAGTTCATTTGTGACCAACCTTCAATGATTGCGACTAAGCCAACTTTCGGTCATTTCATTTCCCTTCATTCATAGCTCAATCCAAGATAATAGATTTCTAGATGAGGAATTCGTGAAATTTATGAAATATCCTACGGATAATTACACTTAAATACGAAGACTGAAGTACACAGCAAATAAATCTGGACAGTCAAGGGGGAAATGGAAGGAGAATACGCATATGGGCAACATCAGTCTGTAAAAAATACAAGAACTACATGAGAAAATATATATAATGGATTTGAAGGGGCAAATACAGGAGTGTCTTAAACTAACACACAAGAAAGCATTCCTTATCCAAAATTAAAGTCTAATTACCCTGCACAATCTCCAAAAAATTATCACCATTAACTGTCGCAGAATTTTAGTGCGCTTGTATGTCAAGCCAAAACACAATAGAGCAATTATATCGAAAGATTCCCTATAACCGTGTAACCAGATACTTATCTCTACTCCGTTCAATTACGATTCAATTAAAGTAGAAGCTTTGATAGTGATATTAATCTGACTGGCTACCAAATAGTACAGATGAAATATTACTTTCTTGATCAATAAAGTATTTAAGCGAATTACTGTTTTCATTAGAATTCATTTATTGCTTTTTCTGTATTATTCTGTGATTTTTTTTAAATAATAAATAGATTTGATAGACATAGGAGAGTCTTACATTTGAAAAAAAATGTTAGACGGTGCTTACGAGAAAGCTTGAGAAGTAAACACACACCAAAAGTGAGGGCACTGTCAAAATTAAGTTCTCTTTGTAAAAGGCCTAACATGAGTGCACCAGCTCTTAATGATAACATGCTTTATAACTTGCCCTTTCGCTGTTTTATAAGAGAATTTTCACACGCCTGTTACAATCATCAAAGTAAAGAGAGGAGAAAATATCAGAAAAGGTCATTTTAGTATAGGTTTCACCTTTTCGTCCCAATGTTATTTTTCTCTTCCTTCCTGCAGGGATAGTGACTGAACGTTAATACTGCCAACAATTTGCTGCAATGACGCCAAACTAAAAGAGCGCGTACGAGGAGCCTGAAGCGATTCACCACTCCAATCTCCGGTTACATTGCCCGCGTTACACGTCCCAATTTTGAATCAAGTTGTTTGGATTTTCGTGCTTTTATTTGCAGTTTTCATTGTCAAGGAACCGCAACAGGAGTTCGAATGGCCCATTAGTTTGAGGTTTTATTCCACCCCCTTGTAACATGCCTCAAAGCAGGAGAAATTTAGAGACAGACAAAAAAATGAAGAGGGCGAGAAAAGAATAAAATGATTTTCAAAAAGGACTGGGAAATTCAGCCGATGAAATCGTCTCAAATACTGTTATTTTCTTTTCTATTCAACTTTGTCGTCTTTTGATCGGTATGAGAAGTTTTTCAAGTGCAAGTGGGAAACTCACAATAGAAGCAACATTCAGACGATCCTTGCACCCATTTCAATTGAATATTAGGTCACCAGGGAGCGTTCTCACAATATTCGTCTCATCACACTCCTTCTCAACCTATACAGGGTCTTTTAACATGGGAACTCTCTATCACGATTTGCCGCGCTGTAAAATCATACTGACGTGATCAAGTATGAACAAGCCTCTAAGGTTTTGATTTCGCCTGGGTGATATCAAGTGGTGATGTATCACTCAGATGCTAATAAGAGGAAGCCCAATGAAGAGAATGTTGGTTTAAGAAGCTCAAAAGGCTAGGCTGTTATACACTAGAGAGTACACCCCAAGGAAGGTACTTCACCCACCCTAAACTCCCCGCATAATGACAGAGCTTTAAACGGAACAATGGATTGGGCTTGGAGAAGCAGGCAAAATATTTTGACATCTTGATTTCCATAAACTGTGTGCCCATTGCGCGACTCTAACCCATGATCACTTAAGCAAACGTTGACAAGTACAACAAACCATTAGAGTAAGGAAATAAGTCTTACAGACTTGAGTCTGTATACGAATAGAACAACTTTTTTTCACATGCGCAAAAGTGCAGAAGGGTACTTTTCAAACACTGAAAACACAGAAATGTACTTCACCCAACTAAAAATTCAAATAATTACCTAATCATGCTTTTAGTGAACATATGAGAACATTTTTTTTAAAATCCTATCAATTTTAGGGAATTGAATGCCTGAATCATCTGCCGCTAAACACAACCATCCGAAATTGATCAAAAGTAAACAGTCATTAAATCGTTTGATCAGCAGACTTTATACGTTACATATTAGGTATCAGGGAGAAGTCGGATTTTGACCTATAAGCCATACGTTACGCGTTAGACATCCATCTATTTCTATACTGTGTATATTATAATAAATGGTATAATCAGTTGTATGTATGTGCGATATCCTCTTCGTCAAAGCGTTAAAAGGTCTACTGAACATGTCAATATACAACAATGCTATTTTTTCAATATTATGGCATATAACAACAATGAATATGATATCAATTATTTCATAAAATAGCGTACATGCAAATACAGGAAAATTATATCATTATAATAATAGGATATTAGACACTTAGATGAGCAAAAAGCTGATATCTACATATCACAATAGCTCAATTACAGAAGTAAAATACAAAACCCCGGGTGAATATTAGCTCTAAAAAATTTGTAAGGAATTAAAAATTGTAACACATGGGACTGGATTGGCTTATATTTACAGTTTTGGTGAAAGTCGTTGTATTTAATGGCGTCTAGAAGAGCGCCTAGCCTTAAGCACCACCATGCATTAACCCATAAATATAATTGATGCTGTACCATAAATCTGTTCGCCGCTGAATTTCTTGCGTTGAGTTAATCGTCTATGAGTCTGTTTTTGCAAGTCACAAGATATGAAAATGAGCCTGTGATACTTCAATTTGTATTCCTTTGAATTCTTTCAGGTTTAGCCAGGGTTTATTCCATTTTAATTACAATGCATTAATACAAATGTCCATCATATACAATATTGTCAATTTATTCATATCTTTATCTATATGAGTCTTATTAGACTTTGAACATTTTATATGTAAAAGCTTAAAGTTCAGGTTGACACAAACAAGGGAAACTTACCTGTGTCATGAGTCGATCAGCACCAGTGCCTTCTTCATCCTTAAAAACAATATCATCATTATTGTTTGGAGAAAGTTTGCTGAATCGTTCATCGTCCCTGTCGATTCTACCTTCAGGAGGCCCACTGGCACCAAATGTGTCTTCCGATATATTTGGAACTTTTTGCTTATATTGTAAAGGAGTCCTGTTCCGGGGCCGATGTGAAGTCTTACCGGACCGGCCCGGGTGACAGGCTTGTGTCAATGCGATGAGACACAACGCTGTGGTAATTTGTACCGTCAGCCACTTTACCATGTCCGCGTGAACCATGTTCGTCAGAGAATATCCCTGAGCTTTCAAAATTGATCCACTTGCTCAACTTCCGATATCTCGTGGATTTACATTCCCCTTCCCTACTAAGAGCCTCATCGAAAATCGACAGTTTGAGCGACCCTGATAAGTTTACCTAAATTCAGAGCTTCATCATAATTATGATTCATCCACTAATTTTTTTCCTGAACTTTTTAAAGTTTTTGGCAAAACTATTTCAAAATGAATTCAAGTGGTATTCAAAGTCATGAACGCTATTTTGACATCTACGCAAGACTCTTGGGTCGAAGTTTCCACCTCTTTATCCGCAAAATGTGTGACCGCTTCAACCATTCCATCTACCTTTTTATTCAGTCTGTCACAAATACATTAAAAAAATGCCTGAGCAATTCGAAGTCGAAGGACGGAGGGGGAAAGAGAGAGAGAGAAAGAAGAGAGCATACAAAACACACAAGCGATGTAGGGTCGCACGTTGATTGGTTGAAAATCAGCCGTATCCAAATTGTTTAATCAGCACCGTTAAGGGTATACTCCTCAGACGAAGGTGGTTGCTAGCACTCTATGAAATAGGCAACCTGTTCACTCAATTCTCTCAACGACCCCACCCGCAATGAGAACGACAAAATGTCACCCTTCCATCTACGGATTTTCAATTCTGAATGTTTCAAAGCAAGTCATTTACCCTTTTTACGATTGTTTTAGGGGTTAGTCCCCGAGTCCTTGCAAAAAACCCACGTGTTCCATTAATATCCAGAGTCAAATAGCCCTTGCTATGAGTGATGTATCATCACTCTAATCCAAACCAGTGATCGATATTCACGACCGATAACATTCTTCGGACGATAGTTGTATTGCGCACAAGCTCTTTGGGTAAAGCACATCAGTGAATCAGAGAAACGGGTGAGTTCATACACAGTTCAACGCCAGTGTCCCCATTTCTCCTCATATTGACGCCAAAAGCATCATCTCTGTCACCATCCGGACGAATGTAGAATAAAAAAAGAAAAGAACAGAGAGCGGTAAAATAAGATAAATGATTGTAGGTTGTTGCAATACAAGGCCCTTCCAGCAAACTTTAACAGTAATATTCTCTTACCGGTGAATTTTCTACTGCCTCTTATTGAGTAAAAACTATCAGATCTTGGTCTTATGATCTAACTCTAAAACAGATGCAATGAATACATCACCATATATCTCGGAATATCTTTTCAATCCAAACAGTTTTGATGATTTAAAATAAAAAAAGATCATTATCTTTCTCAATATAGTAAGTCATCTGACTTAATATCTATAAGAATGTATGACAAAAATTTAATAACAGCAACGTCATGCAAATATTCTAGATCTACGACTGATATCATTTGATCATATTTATAAACAGAAATTAAGTTTATCTGCAATATGTGATATAAAAAGTGCATTTTTATTCCAACATTAGTCCCTGGTGCATAGACTGTGATTTGATGGCACTTATCCCTCTCGCACCCCCCCCCCCGCCAAAAAAAGAAAAAATTGATATGGTGTAATTCATGTTGTAAATTTGTTTGCATTATATAGTTTTATACTTGGAAAAAGTTATACCTTGTATATTTATGCAAATATTATATAAGAAATTCTTTGTGACTGACTAACTTTAAGTACAAGCTTAAGAAAGTGATTATAATTATCATTCTATATGTGAATATTACATTTTTCCCCTGAAAATTCGTGCTTCATTTTATTTTTATTTGTTATTATATTGATTTCATTTTATTACAGATGATATGTGATATGTGCAATCGTTTTTGCTGAACTATCCACACCAACATTCGTTGTTCTCTCTTTTTGCTCAGTGTAATTCATGCCCGCTTCTCGCTCACTTCTCCCTCTCTTGACCCCTTCCCTTCTCTTTCTTTTCTCATCCTTTTTGTCGCCCTTCTTCATTTTCGTATTGTGAATTTGTAATGTATGTGTGTTATTGGAGTATCCCGTCACAAGCTTTTGCTTTAGGGGAATTACGCCTTCTTGTATTTACAAAGTCATATATATTATACATTTATATTTTTATGACAAATTATTTTTGAATAATTTATATTGGAAAAATGATATTTATGAAAAATGGAAGAAAATAAATGTTCATTTGAATTGAATTTGAAAAATATATCTATATAAATTGAGACAATATATCCTCAGGAAAGAGGGGAAGAGAAAAATGGAAGTCACCATGAGGGCATAATCAATTTAGGAAGTGCTACATATATCGTATGTATTGTTATCATTTTTGTTAAAATCATCATCATCATTATTATCATTATTATTATTATTATTATTATTATTATTAGTAGTAGTAGTAGTAGTAGTAATAGTAGTAGTAGTAGTAGTAGTAGTAGTAGTAGCTGCTGACGAATTACCGAGGATATCAAACATTTATTCACCTATTTTTTACTTTTTTTTTACATTTTACAGTACCGTAAACTCCAATAATAACAGAGAAATACTTGTTAAAAAACTTTGACAATATTAATCTTTTGAAATGCAAAAGGGGTTCAACTTCGATATCCTCAGCTCACCAAAACCTTCAAATGTTTCTTGTCGTTATTGTTTTTTATTCAATTTCAATGAATTCGTTTTACTTCTTAAGATGGTCTACCTTTACTGAAGTCAGTTTTATGTTAGCATGTTCTAAACACATTTATTGAACGCTTGGTCCCACTGCAGTTACGGATGCAGAGAGGATGTAAAACGGAAAAGAATCTTGCCATCCGTTGTGTGTACTCTTTGCATACGTGTTTCATGCGCTCTATATCTATCAAGCATCCGTCCACTGTGATTTTATTGTTCGCCCATTTTGTCCATTGTTTGTAACGGATGAAAACGGATAGAGCCAACCCGAAATTTTGCTTGTCCACTGTATCGGATATGAATACGTTTTGTGTCCGTCGGCCAGTAGGACCAGGCCTTAATATTTGGTTGATAGAACGCTACTAATAATGAAGGATTTAGTGTTTGTAGTGTTTGTTTAGATCTTTATCCATTGCAGAAATTATAGGAAAATAATCAGTTTATAGAAAACATAGTTAACCATTTTTATAATGATAATTCACTTAAAATGACAGATGTTTAATTCAAAATCTAAATGCTAAAGAGTAAATATAATGACCATATTTATCAATGCATTTTCGTCAATTTACAAATGGGTTGGACAAAGATATTGTATAGAGTCCCAAGATGCCGATTTCCAAAGCAAAAGGTAAATTATAATTAATATTTTGTCCTTTATTTTGACTTTATGACACATTTTCCTCAAGTGTCGTTAAGTCTAAAATGATTCGCTTGCACAATTGCGCTTACTTATACGTTTATCAAAAATACTCATCAATGTCTTTTCTCTGAGTAAAAAGAAAAGGACTATCACAAGCTGTTTCTGATTTCACTTACAGCAATATGCCCAATTAGTTTTCCTTCTATTAGAGGGAGAGAGAGAGAGAGAAGAGACGTAAGAAACAATAAGGAATTGTGTCATCAATATGTCTAATCTAAATGCATTAGTGATTTGGAATGAATATTCTTCAGATATGGATACATATTCACTATTGAAATGAAAGTTACAAAGTGCACTAGTCACGCTAATTAAAACCACTTTTCTGACTACACAGAGATTATTCTACAAAAGGAATTTAAAATACAAACAACTCTAGATCCACGTGAATATCTTTTTTCGTGAATAAAGTTTAGCATTTTATATATTACACACACACACACACACACATATATATATATTGTATGTATGTATGTATGTATGTATATATATTTATATATATATATATATATATATATATATATATATATAAATTTCACTTTTACTACAGTGCGTATAAAAAAAAACGGGACAGTTTTGCCAAGTCTATAAAAATTTGTTTCAAATTATAAAATCTATATTTTGATGTTAATAGATGCTCTGAAATCTTATCTTTGAAATGCCATTTAAAAAAATAAATTTTGTTCATGCTTGAGCGAACACGGGACGTTTTTGTCGGGGTTCAAAAAGAGGCTTGCGCCAGAATGGCAGAAATTAGAAATTTGATGATCAGACTTCTTGCTAATCAGCAGACTTCCTCTTAACCTTTTCATTATCTTTGCAATGACTTCCGAATTATGCTGTCAAATTTCATTTACAAATTCATTTATTTACTTGAATTATTATGTTTTTTTCATTAAAACTTCTTTGACCTTTGAATTTTCCTTCATAAGTAAGAAAAGAAGACTTTTTGTCAACCCAAGCAAAAAGATGTGCATTATTTATTGGGAGAACTTTAATTATTCAAATCGTATTTATTATGTGAAACAAATTATGTTATGGTACCTTTAAAAACATGAATCTTTTTATTTTCAAGGGTTATTGATTCCTTGACCAAGTTTAATTATGTGCTTGACAGGACAAACAGGAAAGGATTCATGTCTTTCAATGGCAATGGTGTATTGAGTCAATTTTGAACGAGCTAGATATGACAGATCGGATAAAATGTATTTAAAAAGTTGTGAGCGAGCGAAAAAGCGAGCAAGCATAAATTTCCACTTTTTTATTAAAATATCAAATTTTGTGATAGATTTTGACATAATATTCAGAAAATAAATCATATTTCACTTTCTATCTTTCCTATTATTTCCTTTCCACTTTTTTTTTTTTTTTTTTTTTTTTGGGGGGGGACACCCAGAGCCCCTGCCCATCTGTATGCCACTGTTCAAAGGCACCATAACCCTTGTAGCACACAATGAAAGGATTGAAAAAACACACGCTTTCCCATACTTTTGTTGAAAATTTTTTGTTTTTGCTTAAAGAAGGAATATTGAGAGCTAAAAGAGAACATAATTAAAAAGAAACAACAGAAAAATTCAAGCAAATAAACAGATTTGAAAATGAATTTTTATCGTATAATTCGAAAATTATGGCAGAGATAATGACAAGGATAAGAGGAAGCCTGCTGATTAGCAAGAAGTCCGATCATCATGTTTATCAGTTTATGCCATTTTGGCGCAAGCCTCCTCATTAACCCCAAACAAAAACATTCCGTGTTCGCTCAAACATGAACAAAACTATTTTTTAAATGGCATTTGAAAGATAAGACTTCAGAGCACATATTTACACCAAAATATAGACACCATGATTTGAAACAGAAATTTTATAGACTTTTCAAATCTGTCCCGTTTTTTTTTATACGCACTGTAGTATGATTTAATCTTCTTATTCTTATATGCATGTATGTATGGGTATATATGTATGATGTATGTATATATATATATATATACATACCTCATACATCATCGTGATATATTATTGTTATTTATATATACACAACAAAAAAAGTAAGTCCCCCCTTGAACAAACATCAATAATTTCCGAACCAATGCGAGTTTTTGATATATTTTTACATGAGCGTGTAGGTAATTTTATAAGCTACCATCTGAGTAAATGTTATGGACGTATTTTACGTCATGCTTCAGTGAGCACCGTCAGAAAGGCAAAAATGTCACTTTTCAAAAGTCACAAGCCAAATATCATGACTTTGATTCCATTTTTTTGGAACTGATTCCATATTCTCATCATGAAAAATAGTCAAAAGGCTTGTAAAAGGCACTTTCTAAGAGACGATGCAACTTTTTTGGTTAAATTTCACGGTTGAATAAACACAAGTCCAAATTTGCTATAATTGGATTTTTTACGCATTTTTATCAATAAAAATGATAGAATATGATGACAGTTATTTTGGGGAATAGTATCTTCAACAATATTCATCGTTTCACGGTTCAATGAACATATATTGAAAACAAAAAACACGATTTTCAAATATCATAGGCAAGAATTGTTTCATTTTGGTTACTGAAACTGATCTTTTATCAACTTGTTCGTTATGTTCATGACCAATTAACATGTTTTAATGATTCAAATGCGTTTAATTAAACGTTCACGCTTGAATGAACATGTGGAATGTGATTAGCTCTTTGTTACGTTATTGGAAAAAATGCAATTTGTAACTATGGATATCTGTCACAAGCCTCCTTGCATGGTTCATTTGATTTGATTTTTATGAAAATCCCGATGTTTAATGCATCAGTGAGCACACAATATTCGAAAATTATGCAAATGAGAAGAAAGTTCAAGGCCTTGGCCCCACTCTGTGCCGTATCGAATTGTTATTTTGATGTGCGCGCCTTTTGGATAATGTTACTCTGAAGCCATGTGCGAAGTTTCATGAAATAACCGTTGGCAGAAGTAACAAAAATCGTCCATGAAACAAACCCTTATTTCATATTTGTTGAAATTTTGACTTCCTCTCTCATAGACTTGTGTACATTATGGGTGTTTATGTTTAAGAATAAGTAACCCCTTATTCAATATAGTGGAACTTTTTTTCAAGGCTGTCTTTAGCAATGTCATTTGTCAGTAATGTTTATCAACCTATGGGCAGAATTCTGTGCAAAAATAAAATCTATTTGTTTATTTGGGAAAATGGGTATTTTCAATGTCACAGACTCATTTTAAAGGGTAATTAGGTGAATATTGGGGGCAAATTCGGTCTCAAATGTGACTTTAATTGCTGTTGTTTTCATCATCCATCATTTCTATCACCACACACTTTCCGAACTTTTAACATTTTCATGGTTGAGCGAGCACATTTGAAAACTTAGGAATGAATACTCTTTATACTGCATAAATGTATTATTTTCCTTACAATTTCTCATGATCAGTTTAATTTATGGACAAATCAGGGGTGGATCCAGAATTTAGAAATGGGGGAGGGGCCTATAATCGGGGAGCCACCAACATTTTCAAATTTTAATATAATCTATCAAGTTGTAGAGAATACTACCGAAAACCCCTATGATGATACGTCACAATACAGGGGCTGCGGAACGGTTTTCAAAGTGTGGGGGAGGGGCTGACCATGCAAAAAAATCACAATCGTATGGTAATTTTTACATTGTTGTACATGCTTTTGGAAAAAAGTGGGGGGCCCCAGCCCAACCCCCCCCCCCGGCTTCTGCGGCCCCTGCAATATTGTGCTCACTCAACCATGAACATACGATATCAAAATTGTGTGTAGAGTGGCTAAATGATGGATAGTAAAACAGCATTAACATCATAAAATTCACCTAACAACATCTTTTGCCCAACTTTGAATTTGCCCAATCTGAAAAACGACTCTTGTGACTTTCAAAAATGGTCATTGTTAATTCAATCTTTAATTACTCATGCATTACTCATGCGTCTGAATACGAAATCCAGACGCATTTTAAGCTTTTCATTAATACAGTGTTTATTTGATTATGCTAATGCAGCATGGTACTGCAGTCTTGGAAAGGTTGATCAAAAAAAGTTTATAATTATTCAAAATAAGATTGTTAGATTTATTACTTGCTTACACCCAAGAACACATGTTGGGAAGAATGAAATCGAAAAAGCTGGCCTTCTTCGCATAGACTTGAGGTCGCAACAACTTATACTTCACCATGTTCATAACATTTTCTATTCAAACGAATATCATTACATATCAAAAAATTTTACACGGTCATCTAATATTCACGGGCATGAAACAAGAAATAGTCTGTTTAACTTTGTTGTACCTATGAGAAAAGGTCAAATTGGTAACACATTTTATTATAAAGGTATACATTTTTGGAATTCCCTCCCTAATCATGTTAAATCGGTTAAGACTTTTTCACAATTTAAAAGAGTATTGAAACAACACTTTAAAAACGTCCCCACTCTGTAATGTTAAATATTGTAGTCTTATATATAACTATTTAGATATGATTTTTTTTAATCAACTTGTTTTACATTGTTTCATCATCTTTTGTTGTTTGCGTGAAAGTTTGATGTCAAACTTATTTGTACTTTTTCATATCTTAGGTTTTACGATTCATGAATCTTGTATTAGTTACGATGCATTTACCGCTACCTAAAAATTGATTATTAGTATAATTCTCATATGTAACTTAGAAGTAATGATCGTTTACTCAACCTGTTTTACAATTATTTTAATCATATTTTGTTGACTGCGTGTTTTTCATGGCAAACTTATTTGCTTTTGTCTTTTTATATATTAAGTTTTACAATTTATCGTGTTAATTTAGTGGTCTAGACTTAATTTATGTAGTTTGTAGATTTCTATAGGTGTTTTTTCATAGATGTACATTGTCTTCAATTACTGATGTAAGGACCCCATTGGAAATAAGCCATCTCGGCTTTCATGGGTTATCCTGTCAAGGTATACACTTCTGTTCATATTTGCTTGTACTTGTTCATAGTTGCCTGACAAATAAAATCAATCAATCAATCAATCAATCATGACTCAACCGATCAATCTCATTTTTCCCTAGGAGTTGCTTAATGAGTGTAGAAAACCACCAACGAAATATCATATCTCAAAATAATTCCGTTCAAAAGTTACAGCAATTTGATTTAGGGGGGACTTACTTTTTTGTTGTGTATATATATACCCATACATACATATAAGAAGATTAAATCAAACTAGTAAAAGTGAAATTTTTTCTTCGGGTTTTCTTCAATTATAAATACATACATTTAAATTTTCTTAAATATAGCATTGTCCTTACTCAGCTTACACATGTAATTTACCAATGAATTCAATCTCCATTTGATAAAACATTTCATTGTCTTGAAAAAGTTTAAGGAGGAGATATTCTTGTTGACTTGAATTAATCTGGCCATTTCTTTACCACTTTGTACATTTCTTTACCACTTTGTCTGGCTAAAACTCACTAATCTCACGCCATCAATCTCCCCTGCTCGTATTCGATGGCATGTGAGACATTTACGATCTTTAACATCAATATGTCTTTTTCAGAACATAATGTAAACAAAGTGTTGTTTCAAATTAGATTTGGTAAAATCACGAGGGATGACTGTAAAGTATATAGTGGGGTTTTCCTTCAGGAGTTTAAAGAATTCAAACGTTTAAAAGGATGGTTCTTGAAATCTATATTGTTCTTTGATAACTTTAATTTTTTTTCTCTTCCCTTTCTTAAATATAATGATATTTCCATCCCATTTTTTTTCCCCCAAGAACATATTCGAGTCTGTTTACAGTCGTAATTAATTTTAGCTCAATGTGTTTACTTATGCTGAATAATAATTAAGAAAACCAATAATAATGTATCACATTGATCAATTAATTTCTTCAATTTAAGATCCCATACTTTCAATCCCCACCCCTAGTTACTTTTACGATAATTTCACATAAGTTTACATCGAATTGAATGTTAATTCTTCTTCCTGTTATCTCCTTCTTGTTTGGACAATGTCCCCAATCTCTTGAATAGTAATAAATTTTGAGGACCCCTTTGATACCTTTTTAAGGTCACATTTTGTAATACAAAGAAGAATAAATTCTGTGGAATCCTTATAAAAATATATTTGGAAAATGAATGTAGAAAGGAAGAAAGAAAGAAAGAAAGGTGAGATATTTTGGTGGGATTGATGTTGGTTTGGCACGAAGGGAGCGAGGGTATATAGCGGTATATGATAATGATATATCCCTCATCAATATTATAAACAGAATACTGAAATTTGCAATTAAGCAATCAAAGCAAGCGACTTATATTTCATAAGTAAGAAATGATTATTATCTATCATTCTTCATGGCATGAGACTTTTTATCTATCAGGGAATGGAGGAAAGGGGTGAAACATGAATGTTGTCGGTTAAATCAACGATGGATTAGTGCTGTCATGTGATTAGATGTGATGACTTGGAGACATAAATCAAATGTTCTTTCTAAGTTACCGGTCATGCAACTTTCAATCGTAACAAAGGAACATATAGATGTATTGCCATACTCTATTTGTTCGGACGCACAGCACATCCTTTAAAGAATATTTTCAGATCTCCAATATCACATTTTATCATCAAGCTCTGTCCAGCAATATTGGTCCAGTGGGTGTCGTTTCTCATCAATATTAATTATAATAACAACAACACTAACTCAAATATACCATCAGATAGACGGTTGGTCCGCGGTTAGGACCTCTTTGGTGCATTCCAAAGGTTCTCTTTCGAAAAAGGACTTAGACGGAGAAGCTCTCTCTCTATACTGCCTTAAGTCTACTTTTTAATTATTTCTTTAAATGATTCATACAATAAGATCACTAATAACGAAAAATAGTCGATTAGTCCCTTTTTTCGTTAAAGAAAGATGATTGTAGCAATAGGGTATATGTAATTTTCCAAATCATTATTTCATGTGTACAGGATAGGAAATTTATTATACGTTTACTCAAATTATTTGCTAATAAGACATTTTTACACGCCAACCTGTAATTCTGTCAAATATTTCTTATCTGTAACATGTTTCAGGGGTTAATTTCTTTTCTTCTTCCTTTCTTTCTTAATCAAGATCATATAAATTCTTATTCTATGTCAAGAAGCATCGTCGTTTTAATTGTTTACAATGACTTATGCTACAGTTCTTAAGAAAATAGTCACACGGTGGTTGTTGAGTAGTTTATGCATTATAGTCTGCTTTAAATTCGTGTTGAGCCTGGAGCACTATTGAGGCAGACAGGAAATGGGGCACAAAAGATGTACAGAGGGGAAAGAAATATAAACGAATAATGAAAAGAAAAGAAAACAGAAACATGACGTGTGTTGTTCTATATTTCTTTTGCTTCTCCCCACTCCCTCTCCCCCCCCCCTCTCTCTCCCTCTCGAGTCTCTCAGCCTCCCATCTCCCCTCTCTCCTAACTCTCTTTTTTCGTCTTCTGTCCCTCCCCTTTTTTCTCTCTCTCTTTATCTCCGTTCACCTTTCACATTTTGATTTGTCAAGTTAATAAACATTAATTACATTTAGTTTAACATTATCATTAATTTATATCTTTGTATACGGGTGTATTTCTATTTGCTTAATTCATCAATTTCTTTTATCTATTAGACCAAATTGGTATCATTAATTTCTTCAGATTTTTTCCTCAGTTTAACTCGTGCTTTTTCTTTTCATGTATTTTATATACGATTATATACCCTAAACCAGAGGATGGTGATATTATGTTAAACAAATATCACTTTTAATTCATCAAAACATATGAAATTTAATCACAAGAAAACTTATAATGATGGAACGGAGAGGAAACGAAGAGAGGAGAAATAATGAAGGTGAGGTGTAGGGTATTGGTAGGAAACGTATCCAAATGAAAATTGGTGAAAGAGCAAAATAAGTGCAAAAAGTCGTGTTTTTAGTCAGCTGTTTTAGCTGTCACTCTCGTAGTATGGCAGTTGCTGATAATGCGATCATAGTCTGACCAATAATAACCCAGCAGGTCTTGTCAAGGGAGGGTCTATTCATTGGGGTTCGTCGTGTGGAAGCGCCCAATGTACCCCGAGGCCTTCCACTATTCATTCCAACCTTTGATTGGCGCTGTCCCGTTGTAGAAACATCAACGAACAGACAGAGCTTCTTAAAATAGGGAAATGTGACTTTCAGTTCACAATAGATGTTTGTATTATGACCTTTTAATGGTATTGAACTATGATGATGAAGAAGAAGAAGACTAAGAAAAGTGACAGGCACTTCTGTAATTTTACAAAGCCACATGCTTATCTAAGTTTTGAAATAGCATTATAATATCCGCAAGATCTCTAAAAACTAGACTCCGGTAGTATCACTAGTTTTCATTGTTCATCTTCATACGATAATTATTGTCATAAGACAATTGATTTTCTTTACGTTCTCTACCATTTCTTTCATAATTATAAACGAAGGCTTTTGGAAATCGTCGTCTAGTTGGAGTATGATTTACGTAGGTTCTCTTTATCAGCAATGTGGGTGTGGGTGAGGGTGGATTCATTTTATTTGTAGTGTGTGTATTTGAATCGGAATTTCCATTCTTGAGAAATTATTAACATTATAGATACAATGATATATGATGAGGTAGGCAGATTCATTCATAACACTCAGAAGGTTCTGAAGATATCAAAATAGCTATACAGAAAAGTCAGTCGAGTACCAATTTATTAATGGTCTATTAAACCAAGAGAAGCGTTTTCACCAACCTAAAAAGACCGTTAACCAACATTATTTGCAACCGTACTACTGTAATCATGTGAAAGGATTAAAGAAACATTTTCTGAGTGTGTTCCAATCCTTGATGTAAAGGTTTGTGTTTGTGTGTGTGCGTGTGGGAGTGGGGCGAACATAGATCGGTCTATCTGTCTATGTGGAAGAAATGTGGATGATGGATGAGTGTGTGGGAACACGTGCGAGTGTGTTAGCTAATTACATGTGGTTTTCTTAAGGTTTATAAGCAAGAAGAAGATGAATTTTCATCCGTTGTTACCCGTTGGTTGGCAATGATAGATCATTATTGCAGGGGCGGCGCACAGTGGGCCAGAATGAGTTGAAAGTGCGCCAAAATTATATTCCGTGTTATATTTTTACTTTAACATGTTGATTAAGGGTAATTTTGGGCGTAGAATCGACTGAACATAATTTAAAGCCGATATGACGTCACTTTGATACCAAATTTTGATTGGCTACTTAAAACCTATCTGTGAAAAGACAAATTACGCTAAACAATGTGTAGTATATAAACTTTGTGTCATGTGTTACTCTAACTGTCTAAGATTGACCAGAGTGAATGTAATATGCTTCTCACATGCCTAACAAGTGTGTGTGAGATCCTGAAAATAATTATATGGCATCAAAGTGATCATTAGATTAAAAAAATACTTATAAATCTGACAAATATTAACCGTGCTTTATCAAGCGGTGTAGACTTTGGTAAAACGCAGAGTATATAGGACCACGAATGTTTTACTGTGAGGAGGGCTTTTGGCTGAAATTATTCTACAAGTAAATTTTATCTCTGGAAGAGGGGCGGGTAGCCCTTATATGCGTTATCAACCTTTATTTTGTTTGCATTATGCCCGGAATTCATGTCTTTTTCATGGAATGGAAGGGGGAATCGTCCTCGCCGTGCAAAAATGAACGGCAATGTACACCCCACACGGTGCGCTGCGATGACTGCGCGGTATAAAAATGACCGTTTTTGAACAGGTTTTGGGGGTGTTGTGCCAAGTAAAATCGGCTCTAACATGAAAACGGGCAAAAACGGGCAGCTAAATTTGGTATCGACTTAAAGCTTAGACATCTGGCAAAATGATGATGATAGAATTTAAACGGAAATCCACGGAAATATAAACGTTTCTAATGTAAATGCTTAAAACATGGATTATCAGCCCTATTTCGAGGAATAATCGTTCTATAAACCTCCTAAAATGTGTCTTTTATCTAATTTGAACCATTTCACACAAAAAAAGAATATATCAGGATTATGTGGGTGCCATTTCAGATTCCTACATGAAAAACCTCCCGTGAAATTGCTTGTTTTTCAACTAAGTTGTCATACACGCGGCATTTCGCAAAATGTCACATTTTACGATTTGAGGTAGGAAATTAACAACCTTTATGCAAATTCCCGAATGAAATATTTTGCTGAAGTATTCTTCAAAGTGTTGTCTTTCAGCTGGGCATGACAAAAATTAAAAATCTGAAATTGCCCAAAATGACTTTTGGCGCACTTTTGTTTCGCCCCGGCCCACTGTGCGGCGGAGCGAAGTTGAAAGTGGGGGGGGGGGGTGTTACACCCACAAGTGTAATAATCGCCCACAAATGTAATAATAGTCCAGGATAGAAGAGGCACAACCTTGTTTTTTTATATATACAATATTTTTTGATGGTTCCTTGTCAATTCGAGGGTGCTGATCACGAATCTGGATGATGCCACTCGTGTAGCCTTGAGCATTTTCCGCAAATTGGCAAAATCCAATATGGCCGCCCAAATATGCAAATTACCCATGAAAATCATAAAATTGTCCGCACATTGGCTGTGAAATGCATGAAATTGTGTGGCAGGAGTGAAATACAATCTTAAAAAATAATTTTTGACAAAATATTTATTTTCTTGATATTCAAAATGGCCGCCATAGGCCATTGTATACATTATTATGTACAATATGAATAGGGAAAACTAATTTTCACAAAAATGAGCACTAAACTGCAAAAATCGCGATGTATGAACGAAGTAATGCATGCAAATCGAAATAATATCATTTATTATGTCATTTATGGCAACATTGCTGTATTTTTATATCTTAAAATAGCCGCCACTGGCACAAACAGTATTGCGTACAATGGCAATGGGGGCCAAAAAATTCACAAGAGTGATCACTAAAATGCTTATTATGAAGATCAAACGAGTCGAATACTGACTAAAAACATAATTGTTAAAGAAATATATTATTAATATGCCATGCATGTGATGAATATTGTATTTCGATATTCAAAATGGCTGCCAAATGCCCTAAAAGTATTATGCACAATGAGAAATGTGAGAATAGAAATCACAAGAGTGAGCACTAAAATGCATATATATGTGATAAATTAATTGGATACTGTCTAAAAACGTATTTTCTAACGAAATATATCATTCAGGTTTCAATTTTGTGTTAAATACTGTATTTTGACTTTCAAAATGGCCGCCATCGACATTAACTGTATTATGTACAATGCAAAGTGGGAAACCAATGTTCACAGGAGTGAGCACCATAAATGCACGTAATAGTGATCTATGAGTAAAAAATTGTCTGAAAACATAATTTCTATTAAGATATACCATTTATTCTTCCAGTTAGGTGGTAAATACCGTTATTTTAAAGTCAAAATGGCCACTACAAGCCTTTACAGTATTATGCACAATATGAATGGGAAGAAATCATTTCAACAGAATTTGGCTTTGCTTGGTCAAAATAATGGTGATGTATGAGTGGAATATTGTCTGAAAACATGATTTATAACAAAATATATCATATCTTATGTAATTTAGGTGATAAATACTGTATTTTAACATTCAAAATGTTTGCCATATGCCCTTTTTGTAAACGCTATTTTGTCTCCACCCAAATTGTACATGTATATTACACAATAAGTGCATATGGTGGCCATTTTCAATTTAAAAATGCGGCATTTATCACCTTAATTACACATTATTATGATATATCTCGTTAGAAACCATTATTTTACAATAATTCACCCTTACATCACAATTCACAATTATTTGCAATATTAAGAGTCAGGCAAAGCCGAATTCTGTCAAAATTATATGTCCCATGTTACAATGTACATAATACTTTTAGGACCTATGGCAGCCATTTTGGATTTCAAAGTACAGCATTTATTACCTCCACCATGTCCACACCCAAAATATGTGATGCATGTAGATAGAAATAATGTTTAAGACAATATTTTTACCCGTATATCACAGTTATATGCATTTTATGAGTCTCACTCTTGTGAAAATTAGTTTCCCTGTTTGCATGTTACATAACTTAGTTAGGGCTTGTAGAGGTTATTTTGAATGTCAAAATACATTATTTATCACCAATATGGAAGAAGGAATGCGATAATTTAGAAAAAAAAACGTTTTCAAATAACGATTTACTCATACAACAGGATTATAATTATGGATGTCATAGTCAAGCAAATCAAAATTCTTACAAAATATGTCCCAATTTACATTGTAAATAATACTGTTAGGGCCTTTAGGGGCCATTTTGAATTTCATAATACAGTATTTATCTCATGCATGACAAAAAAATGATATGTCTTGCTATAAAACATGTTGTCAGACAACATTTTACTCGTAGATCACGATTACATGCATTTTATGTTTCTTACTCGTGTGAAAATTAGTTTCTCCATTTGCATTGTACATGATGGCGGCCATTTTGAATTTCAAAATACAGCATTTATCACATCAATGTCATATTAACAATTATGTTTTTAGTCAGTATTCGACTCGTTTATCTTAATGATATGCATTTTAGTGCTAAATTTTGTCATTTTTGGTCCCGGCCACTGCCATTGTACGTAATACTCTTTGGGCCAGTGGCGGCTATTTTAAGATATAAAAATACAGCAATGTTGCCATATATGATATAATAAATGATATTATCTCGATTTGCATGCATTACTTCGTTCATACCTCGCGATTTTTGCAGTTTAGTGCTCATTTTTTTGAAAATTAGTTTTCCCTATTCATATTGTACACAACAGTGTATACAATGGCCTATGGCGGCCATTTTGAATATCAGGAAAATAAATATTTTGTCAAAAATTATTTTTTAAGATTGTATTTCACTCCTGCCACACAATTTTATGCATTTCACAGCCAATGTGCGGACAATTTTATGATTTTCATGGGTAATTTGCATATTTGGGCGGCCATATTGGATTTTGCCAATTTGCGGAAAATGCTCAAGGTTACACGAGTGGCATCATCCAGATTCGTGATCAGCACCCTCGAATTGACAAGAAACCATTAAAAAATATTGTATATATAAAAAAACAAGGTTTGGTCAATTTTCTATGGGGCCTATCCTGGACTATAACGCCCACAAATGTAATAACACTTTACCCACAAATGTAATAACACTTTACCCACAAATGTAATAACACTTTACCCACAAATGTAATAATTTCACCCACAAATGTAATAATGCACTTTACCCACAAATGTAATAAATTTGAAGGGATTTTTGGCGAATCCGTTCTAAGCTAAAATCCTATAGTAATACGTTCATATAGCGCAAAAGTGCAAAGTCTTTTTCCAGACCCGGTTAATTCAAAAATTATAACATAAGTCCAAAGTCTTTTTTCCAGACCCGGTTGTTTCAAAAATTATAATACAAGTCCAAAGTTTTTTCTCCAGACCCAGTTAATTAAAACTGGTGGAATTAATGTCTTTGTTGTTGTTTTAACTTATACGGCGCGTTTTGTGAATATATGCGCTAAGAGTAAATTGAGAATCAAGCATAGTCTTTTCTCCAGATGCGGTAACTAAAAACTAAAACCCTATAGTAATGCATTCATATAGCACAAAAGTGCAAAGTCTTTTTCCAGACCCGGTTATTTCAAAAATTATAATATAAGTCCAAACAAAGATATGATAATGATATTCGAGTGGAATAAAAATAAGAATCGAGCTTAGTCTTTTCTCCAGACCCAGTTAATTAAAACTGGTGGAATAAATGTCTTTGTTGTTGTTTTAACTTATACGACGCGCATTGTGAATATATGCGCTAAGAGTCAATTGAGAATCAAACATAGTCTTTTCTCCAGACCCGGTAACTAAAATTAAAAAACACTATAGTAATCCGTTCATATAGCACAAAAGTGCAAAGTCTTTTTTCCTGACCCGGTTAATTAAAAAATTATGATATAAATCCAAAGTCTTTTTTCCAGACCCGGTTATATCAAAAATTATAAATATAAGTCCAAACTAAGATACGATAATGATATTCCAGTGGAAAAAAAATAAGAATCAAGCTTAGTCTTATATCCAGACCCAGTTAATTAAAACTGGTGGAATAAATGTCTTTGTTGTTGTTTTAACCTATACGGCGCGTATTGTGAATATATGCACTAAGAGTAAATTGAGAATCAAACAGTCTTTTCTCCAGACCCGGTAACTAAAAACTAAAACACTATAGTAATCCCTTCATATAGCACAAAAGTGCAAAGTCTTTTTTCCAGACCCGGTTGTTTCAAAAATTATAATATAATCCAGTCTTTTTTCCAGACCCAGTTATCAAAAAAATTATAATGTACACTGTAAGTCCAAACTATGATACGATCATGATATTCCAGTGGAATAAAAATAAGAATCGAGCTAAGTCTTTTCTCCAGACACAGTTAATTAAAACTGGTGGAATAAATGTCT
The DNA here is from genome assembly GCF_037042905.1 of Lytechinus pictus. Classification (NCBI taxonomy): domain Eukaryota; kingdom Metazoa; phylum Echinodermata; class Echinoidea; order Temnopleuroida; family Toxopneustidae; genus Lytechinus; species Lytechinus pictus. The sequence goes on along the minus strand of NC_087247.1, from coordinate 60,013,283 downwards.
TTGTTGTTGTTTTAACGTATACGGCGCGTATTGTGAATATATGCGCTAAGAGTAAATTGAGATTCAAGCGTAGTCTTTTCTCCAGACCCGGTTGCTTAAAACTAAAAACTGAAACCCTTTACCCACAAATGTAATAATTGCACCCAAAAATGTAATAATGCACTTTACCCACAAATGTAATAATTTTTTATTGCCCACAAATGTAATAATGACTTTACCCACAAATGTTATTAATTTGAAGGGATTTTTGGCGAATCTGTTCTGAACTAAAACAATTAATTCTTCTTAATGTTGAATAACATAACATAGAAGTTTAGCGTAGTCTTTCCTCCAGACCTAAATATTTCAAATAGCAAATAAAAAATAATGAATAATAATTATAAAAAAACAAAGACCCCACGATCTTATTAATGTTGAACAAAATGTAAATATAGCATAGTCTTTCCTCCAGACCCAGTTATAAAAAAAATCATTCAAAAACAAAACAACAACAACAACCAAAAACAGACCCCGCATGCAATATTTTCAACATTGAATAGCTGTTGTTGTTGTTGTTTTAGCTTATACGGCGCGTATCATTCAGTAGTGTATTAGCGGTGTGTGTGTGTGTGTATTTGAGTTTGTCAGACGTGTATCAATCAGATATGATTAATTACGTCTGGGACCGCCCTTTAACGTCACCATCCGAAAGACGTGACCAGGGCTCGAACCTCGAACCTCTGCATCAATTTGTAACTTCCCCACAGCTTGGATTACAGGCGCACGCCACAGCGCCCAGCCACAGCGCCCAGCATCAAAATATGGTGTAGTCTTTGCTCCAGACCCAGTTATTTTAAAATAGGAAATTATAAGAAACAATAAAAACAAACAAACAATATTAACAAAGACCCCACAATATCATTGATGTAGAATAACGTTGTTGTTGTTATCTTGGGTTTTAAGGCGCGTATCATTCAGATATGAATATTTACGCCTATGATTAATTTGTCGTTTTTGTGGTATGCGTTATCACAGGGTTTTTATAGTTTGGAAGATGCTGGGGTCTAAGTTTTAAGATTAATGTTTCGCTTAATTTCTATTTTTAAGAGAACTGAGTGTGGGGTAAAGACAACACTCTAAAACCAAGCATTTTAACTGGGTTTAATTTTGAAGATTAGTCTTAGCTTTAACTTTTTTCAATATTTGTTTATCTTTTAAATAACCGGGTCTAGTCGAAAGACAAAGCATAATACTCGTGTTATTCCACAGGAATAAGAATATGACAAAGTCTTATGTTTTTAAGATTGTTTAAATTATTTTTTAAATGACTGGGTCTGGAATGAAGACAACGCTCTAAACATGTGCTTTTCTACATGGTCTTAATTTGGAGGATTGTTGGTTCTTAGATTCGTTGTTGGGGGTTGGGTTTTATTGCTTTTTTATTTTTGAAATAACTGTGTCTGGATGAAAGTCTACAATCGATCTTCATGTTATTCCACAGTAATTAGATTATTGGGTATTCGTTTTAGAAATATTTGTAAAAACTATTTAATTTTTTTCAAATAATAACCAAGTCTGGAGAAATGATGTTTGCTTTACCCAGTCATTATTACAATGTTTTGTAAGGGTCTTAGTATTATTAAAGCTCCTGGGTGTGGCGTAAAGACATATTTTTTTATTGGGTGTAACTTTTGAAGATTGGTCTTAGATTTGAAGTTTTTTTAATTCATTTCTTAAATAGCCGGGTCTGGAGGAAAGAGTACGTTTTAAAACTCGTGTTATTCCACAAGAATAAGAATATGATAGGGTCTTACGTCAGAAGATTTTTTTTCGGAATCGTTTTAATGATTAGGTCTGGAATAAAGACAACGCTCTAAACCTCTTTTTAAAACAGGTACTAGGTTGGAGGATTGTTTGGTCTTAGATTTTGAGGTTTTTTTATTATTACTAGTAGCGTTATTTTGAAGAAAAAAATAACTGGGTCTGGCTCAAAGACTACGCTATTTGTCCATGTTATCCTGCATTAATAAGATTATGGGGTCTTTATACTGTTTTTGTTGTTGTTGTATTGTTACTTATAATTTTGGAATAACAGGGTTTGGAGAAAAGATTAAGCTCGATTTTCATTTTCATTCCACTGAAATATCATTATGGTATCCTAGTTTGGACTTATATTATAATTTTTGTAATAACTGGGTCTGGAAAAAAGACTTTGCATTTGTGTGCTATATGAACGCATTACTATAGGGTTTTAGTTTTTAGTTTTATGTAACCGGGTCTGGAGAAAAGACTACGCTTGATTCTCAATTTACTCTTAGTGCATATATTCACAATACGCGCCGTATAAGTTAAAACAACAACAAAGACATTAATTCCACCAGTTTTAAATTACTGGGTCTGGAGAAAAAACTAAGCTCGATTCTCATTTTTATTCCACTGGAATACCATTATCGTATCTTAGTTTGGACTTATATTATAATTTTTGAAATAATCGGGTCTGGAAAAAAGACTTTGGACTTATATTATAATTTTTTAATTAACCAGGTCTGGAAAAAAGACTTTGGACTTATATTATAATTTTTGAATTAACCGGGTCTGAAAAAAAGCTATATGAACGCATTACTATAGGATTTTAGTTTAGAACAGATTCGCGAAAAATCCCTTCAAATTTATTACATTTGTGGGTAAAGTCATTATTACATTTATGGGTGATCAAAAATTATTACATTTGTGGGTAAAGTGCATTATTACATTTGTGGGTGAAATTATTACATTTGTGGGTAAAGTGTTATTACATTTGTGGGCGTTATTACATTTGTGGGTAAAGTGTTATTACATTTGTGGGCGTTATTACATTTGTGGGTGCAACAGGGGGGCACAGGGAAAAAAGGGCACTATCTTAAACATGGATGTATGCAGAAATTTTTCGCTGGGGGGCACCACGCGTAAACTTTTTGAAGAAAAAAAATCGAAAGTGAGGGAGCGAAGCAACCGAGCTTATCATTGAAGCGCTTTTGCATTTTGTTAAGTGAAAATGATGGATTTTGAGCATACTTTTGGTGAATTTTGTGAGGAGGGGGTATGCCCCTCGCTGCATACGGCCATGACCTTTAAACAAAGAAAAATGACTTATCTACCCCACTCACATAACTCATGAAAACTAAGGCACATAGGGTTATTTTCAGATGGAAGCAGAACCGTACTGAATAAAGAAACCGGGCGCTCCTTGGGCACAAAGAAAGTGGTTTTTCAGGACAACTTATCTGATATGAAGAACATGCACCTACGAGAAGGCAAGGGAGCACTCGTTAACACATAAAACAGGTCCTTCTCCGGTGAAAGGGGCACGAACCCGTTCGTGGGGGCACTTTTCTTTGGTAAAAAGGGGCACTGATACGAGAAAGGGTACCTATAAGAAGGCAAGGGAGCACTTGTTCAGACATAAAACGGGTCCTTCTCAGGTAAAAGGGGCACATAACACGTTCGTGAGAGGCACTTTTCTTGGGTAAAAAGGGGCACTGATACGAGAAAGGGCACCTAAAAGATGACAAAAGGGCACTTGCCAACGGCATAAAACGGATCCTTCTCAGGTGAAAGGGGCACATGCAGTGGCGTAACAGGCGGGGGGCAGGGGGGGGGGGGGGGCAAGCTGCCCCCCTGGCAGATTTCACCGGGAAAATAAAAAAAACGGGAAAAAGAGAAAAGGGAGGGAGAAAGAAGGGGAAAAAGGAAGGAAAGGGGAAAAGGAAAGGAGAAAAAGGAAAGGGAAAAGTGAAAAGAAAACGAAGAAAATATATTTTCTTTTAATGAAAAAGGAAGGAATTGAGCGGGGAAAAGGAACAAAATAAGAACATTTGAGTAAGAACAAATCATTCCGAAATAGGCCTATGTAATGCAATAGCATAATGGGAAATAAATCAAAAGATGACAAAGTGGCAAACAATAGCGGGAAACGAATGTAGAATGGAATTAGTCAACAGATAAATTGGAAAACAAAGAAATGGGACAAAAAAAAAATAGGCACTTTTTTGCAGCTCGCTTTGCTCGCTGACGACTTGTTACAAATTTTCCCACATCGCTTTGTTTTGCCCCCCCCCCAAATATTTGGTTGATTACGCAACTGGGTTGAATAAATGTGTTGTGTAAAAGCTATATTCTGTACATACCCGCGATTTGATTAAATATAGCGGCAATCTGTGAGGTTTAAATGGCTTTGATATCAAGACCCCAACCGCATTGCACTCCCGTATATGAGTATGAAAGGGTTGGGCCATGGCCCCAAAAAATTTTACAACCAAGAGCAAAAAAAAAAGGAGGAAAGAAAAGTAAAGGAAAAGTGAAGGATATGATTTTATTTACTGAATATAATGTCAAAAAATATCTCAAAGTTAGATTCTCATGAAATGGTGATTTTTCTCGGTCGCTTCGCTCACTCGGGACTTATATTAAGCAGCTTTTTAGCACATGCGCCATACTGTGCACCTTGTTTTTTTAACTCTTCACGCTACTGCCGCAAAGAATCCTGTTCACAGTGGGGGTACAGACCAAAAAAAAAGGAATGGAAAGAGAGAAGAATTAAATATATTATTCTCTGGATATCATGTCAAAATCTATCACAAAATTGGATTTTTGTATTAAAAATGTCGAAAATTTTTGCTCGCTCGCTTCGCTCGCTCGCAACTTTTTTGCATCACCGACCCCTGTTACGCCGCTGGGCACATGACATGTTCATAAGGGACACTTTTCTCGGATAAAAGGGGGCACGGATTCGAGAAAGGGCACTTATAAGAAGGCAAGGGAGCACTTGCTCAGACATAAAACAGGTCCTTTTCAGGTGAAAGGGGCACAGAACACGTTCGTGGGGGTGATTTTCTTGTTAAAACTTGGCACTTATACGAGATATGGCACTTGCTAACACATAAAACGGATCCTTCTCAGGTGAAAAGGACACAGAACACGTCCGTGAGGGGCATTTTTGGGGAAAAAATTGGCACTTATTAGGCGTATACGAGAAAGGGCACTTGGTAACACCTAAAACGGGTCCTCTTCCGATGAAAGTGGCACAGTACACTTTCGTGAGGGGCATTTTCTTGCTTAAAAAGGGTACCTTTTCAGGGGTGGTATTCTGAGATCCATTTTATCTCAGATAAAATAAAATATTTTATCTCCGTTAAAATCAGTGAGATAAAATACCCTTAAAATCTCTCCGAATTGGTATTCTGAGAACAGTTTTATCTTCATTTTATCTCTGTAAGACACACCTATTTTTTAATCAATATCCAATTAGAAATGCGCTTTTATAGCTCTCTCATATCACTCAACCAATGAAAATCCATTCCGCCAGGAGGTGTGGCAAAGGAGTGAGATTGCGTCAATCTATTGACTTCAAATACGCTTGCAATATACGCTTGCGCGTCTTTACAGAGATTTCTTTTTAAAAAAATGACAATACTCTCATCTTTTTTCGAAGTCTATATTTCCTCTTTTCAAGCATCATTTCAAAGACAATATTAGTCAAGAAAAGTCTCATGAAATACTTCCTGATTGTACAGGAATAACGTTAAGGTATTATTCTCAATAAATATATAATTTTTCTTCATTTTCATGTCAACATTTGTAGTTAATTCACCAAGAAATAATGAAGAAATCAACGTCGCGGAGATAAAATAGCCCCTACCCTCTTTTAAGTTTATTTTATTTTTCTTCAAAGTAACATGAGCGCAAGCACATCATCCGCGTTGCAATGGCCAGATACGCGAAGGGTATGTCTACGCAGGCACTCCCCTGTTGCGTATTATCTGTAGATACGCAAGATAAAATTTCTACGCAAGATAAAATTTAAAATTTTATCTGAAAGATAAAATGTCATCTCAGAATACCAATTTCATTTTAAGAGATAAAATAAAATATTTTAAAGATAAAATGACCTCAGAATACCGCCCCTGTACTTTAAAAAGTGGGCGGGGGGCACTGTTCCCCCCCCCCCAACCAGGATCGCCGCCGTTGAAACATTGTATTATCATCCTTTGATATGCGTTTCCATTGGACTTCTTTTCGAAACGAACTGTCATAACCCCCGAGACGTCGATAATAATGCAAGCTTCTTTCAGAATTTACCATGTCATTTCTGATTTGTCTATGTCATATCATTTTAAATCATCCACGCTGTCTTAAACTCGCGGCTTAAAATTAATTTTAATTTTCCTTTCAGTTCATGATCTTATTCATTATGAAGTAATTTTCTGATATTAATACGTTATTTCGTTATTAAAAATAGGGTTCTCTCTCTACCCTCGAATATATTTCACGATTTCGCAAAGGTGGGAAATGATTGTTTAATGAATAAGAATGTAAACATCTCACATACACATCTATATTTGTCTTGAATACTGGAAATTAAATTGAACTAATATAATTTATATATTATAATTTCATTCTTTTTTTATATAATGCACAGCGTATTTTGGGGCAATAAACAACTTTAATGACCTTATTCCTATAAAAGACAATACAAATATGAATGAGAATGATGAACTCTCAAAAATAAATCCAACTTTGCTTTTCCATCATTTTAATTGGGAATGTGAACAGAACTAAAATGCATGTTTTCTGAACTTTTCAACACCTGCCCCTATATGAGCGGCTTCATAAAAGGCTGATGGTCAGGGCAAAGTCCCGTGTCTAGCCTAGTAACGGGATGATAAGAGGGGCATTTTAAGCCTTTGGTATGATAATCGTCTAATTCGACCAGTGGCTCTTCTAAAACTAATAACTTAAAGGGAAATATGTCATCTTAAAAAGATAACACGACTTTCAAGCTATTGTTTCGATTTAAAATTGGTTATTATATATTCGGAAATACGATGTGCGTAAATACTGAGTAAATAAAAGAGGCGACAAAATATACACCCACCCACACAAGCTTCTATACATCGTGATTTTCTTAACGAAATTCTCTTTGTCCTATTTTTAATAATAATAAGGAACTTTGCCATTATTAATGTTCTTGTTGCAATTATGTGAGGGTGTTTATGCGTAAGGGGATGCATGGGACTGTGGGTGTGGAGGTGCAATGACTGAGTGGATGTTGGGTGTTACAACGGTAGGTTAATGTGTGTGGCCAGGGGGTGCATGTTAAGGGTGTTAGTCTTTGAGAAAAATGATAGTAAGAAAGTGTGTAGAATTGAAATTGGAATATATATTACGTTACCTTGGTGAAAATTATCTCCGTAATTTTGTTTTCTCTACAATGCCGGAGAGTGAATAGAAAGAAATATCAATGCTGAAAATTTTCTTTTTTTTTGATAAACTAATTATTCAAAAGAAAATTGATTTCTATTGTCCAAATTTATAAGAAAAAATAAGTTTAATGAAAGTAAAATTTCCTCAGAATAAGCCAATATCTTCGTCTGTCAGATATGACAAGTCACCCCGACTTTGTAAGGCATTTGGCATTTGACACAGTGATCATAGTATCTACGTTTGACATTCATACATTGAAATCGAATTAAATTGATTAGAGATCTATAGAAATTTGAATGTGAATGCTACAGGATTATTGATCAGTAGCTTCTAGGTCTTGTATTATTACTACATTAACCTAGTAGGGATGTGGTATGAAAAGCTCAAGAGAGGGAGAGAGAGGGGGATAAAAATGTATTCTAGGACACATAACAAGAAGTTCGCCGCCGGCTAATAACAACTTTCCTATTACAGACAACATAATTTCTTATGTCAACCGTCGGGTACAGTTTCTTGCATGTTTGATACCCTTTTCCCCGAGTTCAGTGCCCCGATGTCTACCAGATTGACTTATTTTCAACCTTATAGCTTGATTATTTTTCATATATTCACTTATTTTCACCCCTCCTGTTTCTTTCTGTCTCCAATATTTTATGTTTCTCTTCTTAGAATTGTCCTCTGATTGATTTATGCAAATTATTTCGGTCAATCAGGGATGTTATGATGAAAGTCAATGCCACGTCTGTCCATATGTACTCTAGACACAAACAAGTAAGATTTATCTAGCTTGGGTAGACAGTATGCCCAATAAATGCCACTTCAATATTGGAAAGGAAAAATATTTGAAGAAATGTCGAGCGCAGATCGTTATGAAATATGTTTGCTGTAGCTATCTCTAAATCTTATGTCATATTGGCCGTCAAAGCAAGATCAATTAAACAATTTGATTAACAGTCAGTCACCGATAGGCAAGGTGACGATAGCATGGTCCTATTTCAATGTTTTAATAGCAGGCAATGTAACATAGGATATGCAAACACTAGATAATTTTATGTTATAAAGTTATATTCGTTTACATTAATTCAATTTGTGTGAACCTCCCTTATCACGACATCAACTTGAATTAGTTTATAAAGTTTATTGTCTCTCATATCATATAACGCTTTTCTTATTTCCGAATAATTTAGCTGCGACTAACTATTCACGCAATTTATCAATATTTGTTTGAGATGATATTTTATGTACATGTTTGTTTTCGGTATTCATGGAAAAACTATGGCAGCAAAATAAATAATGACCTTCATAGCACTAACAAATAACAACATAGATAATTCTACACATAATTATGGAAATGCAGAAAATAACGATAGAAATAGTTAATGTAGATGAGATTTTAGGAATTTCTTAGGTTCATATGTGATTCTTTTTCCTTGATCAAGAAAGAGTTCTTCAATTCAATCGAAATGAGTAAAATATCAAAACGTTCTCAAAATGACTCTCTCAGTATTACTATGTTTCTTTAACGCTTGGTGGCGTTATCAAATATATTCCTCCTGAACAATGACATGTTTAACAAAAAAACACCTCACCTATAGCTATGCACAATAGAAACAAAAACAAAGAATATCACTTCAGTGTTAGATAGCAAGTAACTTTCATCTTATCAAGACCCTGTTATGTTCGTTCTACCTACTGAAGATATTGAGTAATGTTATAATAGTCTTGTGCATTTCATCTTGGGCAGAAAACCTGATGTTCAATTATGATAAAATGAACTTTCATAAAGATTCTTGCGATGACTCTCATCCATGTACTGTTGGTAAAATATAAAGATTTCCATTGACGGAGCTATCTGTGGTGGGGAAAAACTCTACAAGCATTTTACTGAAATTAATAATATCATTAGCATTCGACCTCCATTGGTTCACTTTTATCATGTAGTCATAGAAGTAGAAATTTTGGCTTTGGTCGTTGATCAGACACGAGGTGGATGTTGATGATTGAGACCACTTGGGTTGGTCGGTCATTTTCATCAAGGCAACACGGTGTACATGTGAAACCTGAATCCTATGGATTAAGGTCTGTAAGTGGTTTACTGGGTTCTGATTCATCTAGATACATTGGTATATCATGATCAATCCTAATCAATTAGAATAACACGAGGCAATCACAAATGCCATTAACCTCACTCAGTTTGTCTTATTCACCGTTTCTGTGCACATTTTTTGATGCTACGCCAGTTGCGGTTGTCGCACAAATGTAATCTTATCAATATAAAATACAAATCTTCAGATTTACATTAAAACTGTAATTGGAATCGGATCTGTACATATTGTAATTATGTTTTAACATGTTTGGAATTATTAATGTTCATCTTGTGTATAAAATACTAACTAAAATCCTGTATCAAATTTTGTTGTGTAATTTAATGATGATCTAAGACACTTTTTAAATAGTTTCTACCGCGAATGTAATGTCCAATCAGTAAATATATTCGATTCTCATCATTATATGATACCCTTTTTATCTACCTTCCTTTCTCTGTCTATCAATTATTATCTCTATCACTTCCTTATTCAATCGTTACTTTCTTTCACCTCTTATCTCGATAACTTATCATGTCTGTCTTTCTTCCATTTCCTTTCTTTCTATCCGTTTAACCATCTGTCTATTCTGTTCATCAGCAGTACGTTAGTCTTTCTTTTAACATGCACATTTATACCTAATCTCTCTTTCTCTCTCTCTTCCCCCTTCTATATCTCTCTTGCCTCTCTATCTTTATATTCATACCTATGTGTGTATGTGCGTGTGTGTTTGTATATATATATATATATATATATATATATATATATATATATATATATAGTTCAAATTGAACGAGAAAAAAGTGCTCTTTAAGAGCTAAATTAGCTCTTCATTTTTTAGAGTGTATATATATATATATATATAAACTCTTGTTCTATCTCTCTCTCCATCCCTTCCTCTCTCTGCCTCTATATTGCGCTATATCTTTGATTTAAACACCATTTTCTCTTTAACTAATTTCCTGATTCCACAAACTCTTTCTATCTTACGCCTCTCTCCCTCTCTCTTCTTTCTCCCTCTCTGTCTCCCCGTATCATCATCTTGGTGACAGGTATGGCCCAGTCTGGAGTAAATGAGTTCTTCTTGATCGAGATGCATGTTTGTTTGAGCGGTGTCTCGAATGAAGTACAGTCACCGGGAATATTCCAAGGTTATCAACCCTTGCATAATACTTCCTTACTCACTAACAATTTTCTTAAACACTATTTAAGGAAAGTAATCCCGAATGAAAACTGAATAAACAGACCTCATTGAAAATAACAGAAAAAATGTTTGATTTCAGAAAAAAAAGTCGATTACATTTCCTTTGTATTCATTCTTATGCCACCTCGTCCATTTTGGAAATCTAAAAAGAGAGTGAAACGACTACGTGGCCTACTCACTTTTAACTATAATAAATTAATTTATTAAATAATTTTCAGAGCTTACAGAAGCATTGCGGGTGGTGAGCCGTTAAGTTTCTCAAAGTACTTGTCATTGTTAACATGGATAACCATCGTGAGAATCTGAATGAAATACAATTGTAAAATTTCTACCACGTCCGAATACAAGACCATCAGTTTGTAATTTTGTAAATTTATATGCTTCCATGTAGTCGTGATGTAGGCTATTATTGCTCTCTCAATATGAGAAATTGTTTTTATTTATTGTACACTGACACAATAAATAAATCCTTATATATCTTAATGGCATTTAAACACATTAGTGAAATTAAAAATCAAGGCCCTATCTTTCTGAATAGTATGAATCCCTGATGAGACTGCTTAAAGAAGTCAATGAAATATTATATATTTATATAGTTATTATCGAATCATATATTTTCATTGTCCAGGTATGTTCACTCTTTTGCGCTGTGAATCAGTGGATCTTAACTAAGTCACCTGAGTATTGTTTCTTCCATGTACATAGAGTTAGTTGAATACTCACAATAAACTACTCATGCATGTGTTATGAGCATAATAGTGGCACGCACCGACGACGAAACGAATCCACGTGGTATACGTGCGACCAAGTGTATACGTATTAAGGTGGCGCCACGCGGCTGATCCAAGGTTTTCTCTATATTTACGCTACGTCATTCTACACATTAATCGAAGGCTCAAACTTTCCCTTTACAACTGTATATATAAGCTTACTTTCATCTATAAAACTATCTGTATAATAGTGTAACACAAGTTGATTTCAATGAGACAAATTTTGTATGGATAATATTATGAATTTTATATTGACCAAACACACACACACACACACACACAAACACACCAACACAAATTAAAAAATAAATTTTGAAGTAGAAATATCATCGAGAAAGCAGAAGGCAAAATAAGAATGTGGAACAAGGGAAGACATGGGACACATAACATCCCCCTCTTTTTTATATTCTCAGATTTACATTCTTCAGAGCGAATATACTTCAAAGAAATAAGGTCAAGAGCAACTAGGGAAATGGATTTTATAAAAAGCTTCAGGCAATAACCGAAAGAGGACAAGTTGAACTATTGACGTTAGATGTTCGATGAAAAATGATTGAAATTACAATGTAATAACATTTGTAGATAAACAACCCTGGCAAATATCCGGTCATCAGAACCAACTACAGATCTGGGTCGCGAGCTAGACAAAATGGATCCCGATAGCATCGTTCGCATGGACAGAGCAGCTTGAGCTCACCGACAATACCTGACATTAAATCTTGATGTAACCAAAATATCGACGATATTCATATTGTCTTTAAACGAATTCAAGCTATTTCAACACTAAAATATCCATTGATCAGAATGTAGTTTCGTAGAGCTTATAAACAAAATTAACAAGCTCTTAGTAACATAACATAAATTTTATCAACAAAAAAGTAAGAATGTAAGGAACCAGCAACTATTCAAAATACAAATGAGAATAAAATAAAGGATGTTAGTAACAAGACAAGAGACAGCTAGATTAAATGAAATTCTAAAAAATATTTCATAGATTATTAGTTGTAAATGAGGCAAAGAGGTTGGTTTGATAATGGTAAGCTATGTCACTTTCATGTTGCTAGTTCTACATCTACGAGAGATTTCTTTTTAATAATGGTACTATATTATTACTATTTACAGAAAGAGAATTATAAGCCGAAAGGATGGACTTTAAAAATGACGATGTAATATGAGGTTAAACGTTACTTAAATGATTATTAAGCTTGTTTTTTTTATTGAATCAAATCGAAATGAAACCTAAAATATGGCAAACTTTGAGAGAAATATAAGCATAAAGCTTCGGAAATAAGTATTCCAGTGGAAACAGAACCCATCGTTTGACGGAAGTGTTTGCTTTAGATTAGGCATTGGAGGATAGTATCTACAACGCCTTAAGGTAAAGAAACTTATGTGGCGTAAAAATATAATAAAGATATGATATAATTTGTTAAAATTGGTGGGTATGGACATTTTCTGGGTCGCCTCTATGATATCAACTATAAATCGATATTACAGTGATAGAATTCAATCTATTTATCAGTCAATAATAATTTCCCATATAAAATAACTAAAACAATGGAATGTTTCATAATATTGTCCTCAAAAATAAATTACGTGTGTCTTAATGTATCTTAAGATGGGCCTTATAACTCACTTTCCCCTCCCGTATAAAAAAGGCAGTATTTTGTCCCATATTTTAATTATAAGATCTCTTTGATAGACAAAAAGACACAATTTTTTTCAAACTATGCAACATGATAATAATGATGATATAGGCATTTATATATTGCCATCTGTCTAGAAATAATCTATTCCGAGACGCCCTTGATTTGGAAGATCATTTAAGGTTAAGAAACGCAGTATTTTATTATCTAATGAATAGTTGTTGTTCTTTCTCCCTTTGCAAAAAAATAAATATTCATTTGAGAAATTTTCAAATTCAACAATGCTATTATATTGAATTGTGCGATGCAGGCCAAACTTTTAGAAAAATTCCACTTGTTTAGTTTACAACTTTCACCTGCAGAATCTTTCAGATGAAATAGCTGAAATTACAGGAAAAAGAAATGGATTGTAATATCACTATCATACAGCCCAACCACACATGCCTTGTTATGAAAGAAGTCAATTCGACAAGGTGTGATGGAATAAGAAGTAATAATAATCTCGCAGATGAGACTTATAGACTTACATGGCCCGAGGCTGATGTACGTAGGTATCACAAGTTTGTGATGAAGATTTTATTTTCATTCATGGCGTTCATGTGTAGGAGGGACGTATCCTGAGTGTGGGAGGAGGACATCGCTAATAGACTTAAACAATCTCCTTAATACCATTTCCCCTGAGGGAATCAACCAATGAATTGTCCTCCACTTGACGCAATGATGACTGCCTGCTAAGAGTTGCCATTAATGTAAGAATATGGAATGATACAAGTAAATTCATTACCATGAAGAATTGAAGGAGAAAGAACAAGTGGAGGGAGCAGGCAAAAGGAAATAAGATTAGATTTTCTTCCATTTTCCCCTTCATCCGTCGATCCAGTTACCTTCTTTCATTGATAATTCAAGAAAAGTGTTGAAGTTCATGTTTATTTAAGCAGGTATTGGATGACTGTGAGATGAGAAGGGTCGTAAAGGAGGCCGGTGAAATCAAACTCAGCTCCAATGTAAAGATAAGAAATATATAGTAACATTGATACAATGTATCGCCTCTACCCACTTAGAAGTTAGTGGTTATTCAAGGAAATATATGGAAGACGGAAAAGAATAAACGTGTTCGCAAGCCTGACAAGTCTTCTCAAGACATATATAGTTGTGACACTCCAACCAGGTTATGTTACTGAACGCCAGTAGGGTCCAAATCATTCGATTATTTCATGAGCGCCTTAACAACATAGGATTTAAGATTTTTATGACACTATCTATTTTTTTTTCATCGAGGCGATTCCATTTTAATGGAACTATCCTCGGGATGCAAATTCAAATCAGAAAAAAAAAATCCCTTTTGATATTACAGAAAACTAGCGACTGGCTCGCAAAAAGGTGATGACATAATAATGCACATAAATTATAAACTGTAAATTGATTTATTTTGATGATTCTCGAAGAAATAATGGAAAAAAAAAACATCATTTAACTTAGGCATAATTTTTTTTTTTTTTTTTTTTTTTGGGGGGGGTGATTATGGAGATTGAATTAATTTGCAATTGAAACAATGATTTAGCATATTAATTTTCTTTTTGGCCACGGAATATGTAAGTGCATCTTCTCTGTTTTGCTAGAAATATATTGAATTCGCTTTTTTTTCATGTATTTTACAATATGTCTAAATACTCATCAGGTTATTTCATTGCTCGAGTGAACTGAAATTAATCATTTGGGGGATATTTATGAACTGTGGAGACATCACAGGTCAGACACCTTCTGTCCGATGTGTATTGGGTTGAGTGTGAATATAAAAGTCAATATTTTTCATCATGGTGTATGGGCGAAGAACTTAGACCACGGCATTCATCAAGTTGTTCTCCCTCATTGACACTGTGGTATATGAAAAGAATTCCCAATGAGAATGAAAGAATTTTGTAAGAAAACAAAACCAAGAAAGATAAAATCCCTTGGTGCTTCTTAGCCCTGTTTTGCTGTCATTCATGCCTAAATTGTGGGTTTTACTTTTCATTTTTAATTGGGTATATTCTGGGTTAAGAACCGGATGCAAATTATAGATTTGAAAGGCCAGCAAACTATTTATGTTTGAAATATTAAAGCATTAACTTAGCAGAAAATATTTGACTATTATGTAAAGATTGATTGACAGTTGAGTGTATTATCATTTCAAAAAAACTCTGACGGATAAAATGACCACTTTTTTATATTATAATTCAAGTACAGCGACTGGAAGAAAATAAAGATTGATAGACGCACTCAGTAATAATGTTTTCTAACTTCGTCGGGAACTCATTCTAATGATATTGACAGGTTTTGACAGGTAGTCAGAATATTACCCAATCAGTTAATGATGTCATATATGGAATTCTTTCTGTATCCTGTTCACACTCTTTCTGTTACATAATAAGAAAATATTAAGTTTTGTTTGAGATTTCTTGGCTCCTCGATCTAAGTTCTTTGGCCTGATTTTCCCTGATATTTTCTATTTTAAACGCTTTTTTCTGTTCCTTGAATCACCTTAGAATTGTCCTAATTGTGTATTGGTTCACACGCCTACTGTTTACCAAGGTTTGAGTCTTGTTTGATCGTGACTAGACCAGGGCGACACTCTGTCTCCACCTAGATCATCTATTTAGCGACTTATTACCACATTAAATTTTCAAAGCAATGGACACCAAATCTAATGTGTCAATACTTAATTCCTAAAGAATCAAGTCGGTTGGTATATATACAGGTCAAAAAGGATATGGTTTTTTTATCAGATGCTCAAGAATACTGCCTTTCTTTTACTCGTCTTTCAGACTCTTGTTTGTAAGACAGAGTGCTCCCACCGAGTACTTTGTTCGAGAAATGGGATAATGGTTGATCATTGAAGGGCTCCCATTTTGATATCGTATTTAGAGATGAATCAAAATATAATTGATAATACTAATTACAGTAAAACCCCTTATTTAAATTGTATCAACCGAGGTAAGGCGATTTATGTTTTTTTCTTCTAAACAATACATTGAAAAGCATTAAAATAGAAAATTGAGCATGGTATCATTTATTCTTAATGCTTAATGTTTGGGAATTTTTTTGTCAAATATTCACTTGAATATACAAATCTAATTTGTACAGCTATTTGTCATTATTTTTATTACCATCTATTGGTTTATTTTTATTTTTAACTGTTGGGTTTGTTTAAATAGGTTTTACATTTCTTTGGGTTACTGTGTGTTCACTGTTTTATTTACGCCCTAGTGAGCATTAAGTTTGAAGATTTACTTAGTTATCAATGTTGATATTTTCGCTGATGCGGTATAGTCGTTAATTAGGATAATTTCTATTTGATATCAAATAGAAGATCATAAGGTCATCACTTTGCCGTCACTCTATCTGTATCCCAGCCTCCTTGCTGATTTATTGCAGATTAAATGTGATCACAGGTCGTTGAGTAGATTCAACATTATCATAACCAGTATTATCGATACAATGTCGCCACATGTATATATGAGTTTACTCTGTTAACCCCCTTTTAAATTGAAGTATCATGATTGTAGCATAAATGCATAAATTCATGCATGATAATCTTATATATCATGTATTTTGGGACAATAATGTTTGTTTATGCGTGATCTTCATATCATGAATGTACATTGATATTGTTATGTTATATTTTAGGTGGCATACAGGTAAGGAATTCCATATTCCGTAAAAAGTTATTTGTTTATCTTGATTCCATTTCCAATGTGAAAATCTTCAAACATACATGTACAAAGTTTACTGCAAAATTTTATTTACATACCTTACGTCTTCATCATCAAAAATTAAGATGAAGATTTTAAATTTAATAGACAAGTACCACCTGATTTCATTCATTTAGTTCATATACAAACAAAATGAAAACAGTATGCAAGCAAACGGTTTGGAGCTTAAAATGATTTCAAGTTAGTTTTCATGGTTTTAAAGAGTTTCTGAAGGAGCCCATTTCCTTCCATTCCTACATTTGATTTACAATTTAATAAGGCCTATTTAACATCTATTTTTTTACATTTCAATTGAAATGAAATGACAATCATTTCAAAAAATTTATATCTCTGTATATAGTGATATAATTTTTTTTGCATTTATGATTTCCAATTAGTGGCACGATTTGTGATGAATATTATTTCCAATGTTCCCATGAAGTCTTTTCTCTTGCTTGATTATTAATTTTCATCGTTTAAAAAGGAAATTTATCTGCAAAGATCAGAACTTAAGTATTAAAAACTGGGCTTTATAACCTATCTGGTCAATTTCTATGACTAGGAGTTACTATGAGACAGTCATTTTCCTGATTTTCATAAATGATAATACTGTCAGAGAGAGTACTCAGTCACCAAAGTGTGAAACACAGTTTGACAACACTGTATTTAACGCTGTGTTCACATAGTCATTCTACTGTGACAAATTGGAACACGTTTTCACACCAAGGTACACAGTGTGTCGATACTGTGAATGATTACACACAGTGACTCAACCACAGAGTGATAAATAATTTTTCAGCACACTGTGCATGTTCATGTTCATTCCTGTGATAAAGTGGGGGCACACTGCAAAAACTCAGGTGTTGATTTAACACCAGCCCGGAATCTATTTGTGTCCACACCAGAGAAGTATTGAAACAACACCAGTTTGGAATCAAACCGATGCTGTTTTAATACTAATTGGTGTTGTATAAACACCTATCTGGTGTTAGATCAAAACCAAACTGGTGTTGTTTAATACTTCTCTGGTGTGGACATATATAGATTCCGGGCTGGTGTTAAATCAACACCGGTGTTTTTGCAGTGCACTGTTTAGCCCTGTGGTTAAGTCGTTATTCGTAAAGTATTCACAGTGTTGACACACATGTATCACAGTGTAAAAATTTGTTCCAATTCATCTCAGTAGAACACAGTGTGAAACACAGTGTTGTCACACTGTGTGTTAACTGTGTTTTTTTCTGGAATGGATGGCTTATATGGACGACTTCTATATCCACCTATATTGATTGTTGTTTAGAGTTATGGTGAAATAACATATTTATCATTAGGCCCTACCATAAACTTCGGATGTGATAATATTTGTAAGAAATTGTATTTCTTAAATTAATCATAATATGAAAAACAACAAAGGTCACTGGCCTTTTCCTATAAAAAGTTACCTTTTATGCATACATTGTTAAAGTATGCAAATAGATTACCATACTGTAATTACACAGTGCACACTGCAAAAACTCTGGTGTTGATTTGACACCAGCCTGGAATCTATATATGTCCACACCACACTGTGTTCTACTGAGATGAATTGGAACAAATTTTCACACTGTGATACATGTGTGTCAACACTGTGAATACTTTACGAATAACGACTTAACCACAGGGCTAAACAGTGCACTGCAAAAACACCGGTGTTGATTTAACACCAGCCCGGAATCTATATATGTCCACACCAAAGAAGTATTAAACAACACCAGTTTGGTTTTGATCTAACACCAGATAGGTGTTATACAACACCAATTAGTATTAAAACAGCATCGGTTTGATTCCAAACTGGTGTTGTTTCAATACTTCTCTGGTATGGACATATATAGATTCCGGGCTGGTGTTAAATCAACACCGGAGTCTTTGCAGTGCAGATCATGTTTGTTCAAAATGTGTTCATTGTGTAGTACTATGTAAACACACTGTGCTTAACGAATGCCACAAATTGGCTTTCTTTTTCACAGTGGTTTATCTTCACTGCTTGGCTACTGCACTGCAAAAACTCCGGTGTTGATTTAACACCAACCCGGAATCTATATATGTCCACACCAGAGAAGTGTTAAACAACACCAGTTTCGTTTTTGTCTAACACCAGATAGGTGTTTATGCAACACCAATTAGTATTAAAACAGCATCGGTTTGATTCCAAACTGGTGTTGTTTCAATACTTCTCTGGTGTGGACATATATAGATTCCAGTCTGGTGTTAAATAAACACCGGAGTTTTTGCAGTGTGTGTGAACATAGCGTTACATAGTTTCACATAGTTGTAATGTTTCTTAGTATGAGTAGAGTATGTGAAAATAATGTGTTGTCGTTATCACATTGTGAAGAAGTTAAAACACACAGTACAAATCGTTTTACTATGTGACAACAGTGTGTCATACTATATGTGATGCACCTATCAGACCATGTCGACATTGTGTTCACACTGTGAACGCATATGTGTTGAACAAATTTCATAAACACACTGTGTAAACTATGTGTTCTTCCGGCAGGGATCTCTTGAAATAATTGGAGATGTACATTTGAAGATTCTATTTACTAAATTTGCCCATTGATAAAAGAAATATTACAGGAAGCAAGGGTGGAATGATTTAGAAACACGTGCATGTGGTCTTAAAATAACTGACTTTATTCCATTTTAGTCACTCTTCATCTACGGATAAGAGGAAGGTTTAGATAACCCCTCCAATAATAGTGTCGGGTATGGACAAGAAACGATTAAGATCTGTCTTTGTGACGTCATGCCCGGCACTACCAATCATCAAGCCTCTCCTTGCGGTTATTAGTTAGACAAGCACCCATTTAGCAGTTAGCATTTAGAGTCTATCCTTTATCCGAGCAGAGAAAGGCGCGCTGCACTAGTGGGCGAAATCCGTCGCGGCGCCATCTCATTTTGTGTAATTACAAAAAAGGTTCTTTTTCAGAGTTCATGTTTTTAAAATGCTTACTCACTATGAATTCTAAAAATACAATTTTCATATTTTAAGCGATACAGCCGTACGTTTGGGAAATAAAAAATGAATAAATTTCTTCTCAGCTTGCTCTATGACCCATCACATACAATTTTTAATGTAAACATTGTAGTTGTTCTTTTTTCTAGCTCTGGGAGCGTTTCATCAACATTTTTGTCCGACAAGTTGTAGGATCTGACAACTTTCCTTGATTTTGATTGGCCGAAAAACACTGTTACTATGGTAACTGTCGGATAAAATGCCCGTTATAAGGCCTTTCATGAAATGGTCCCCTGATTTGTATGTTGGGAATTTGTAAATAAATCCATAATATCAGTGCAGAGATGCCCTCTCATATATCTAGCTTGATACAACAATAATAAGTAATAATAATGGTTAAAATTTACAGGTTAAACAATAGATTGTAAAATTTAAATGTAGATCTACTGCATGAATATATCCCAGATATATCCCTACAGCCGCGTACTACCTGCATGCCGATTTTCACACACACATACATATATATGTACATATATATATGTACATAGGCCTATATATGTACATATATATGTGTGTACATATAAGGGTGTATATATGTGTGTGTACATATATGTGTGTGTATATAATATATATGTATATGTGTGTACATAAGGGTGTGTGTGTGTGTGTGTGGTGTGTGTGTGTGAAAGAAATGAATGAAGAGAACAATGGTAGGCGTAGCTTAAATCGAGGTTCCCCAGAGCTATCTGCCCTTTGGAAAAATTGGTAATGCCGAAAAATATGTCTCTGCCGAGGATCGAACCCGGGCCCCCAGCTTGGAACGCCGGTGCCTTAATCACTAGACCACAGAGACGGATTAGTGGTTAGGGCGATCCCGATCCGACTGACCGTCAGATTTTCGACACTATACCAATTTCAATTTCCTTTGTCGGGTGTAGGTGGGTTTTGAGCAATCTGTGGTCTAGTGGTTAAGGCACCGGCATTCCAATCTTGGGGCCCGGGTTCGATTCCCGGCAGAGACATTTTTTCGGCATTACCAATTTTTCCAAAGGGCAGATAGCTCTGGGGAACCTCGATTTAAGCTATGCCTACCACTGTTACCTCCATTCATTTCTTTCACATATTTAGATACAAGAGTTGCCAAAGCTGTTGTACATGTGTGATTATAATTTATCATATATATATATCTATATATATATATATATATATATATATATATATATATATATATATATATATACATATGATAAATTATAGATATATAGATAGATATAGATATATGGGCTGTGCCAGGATAATTTGACAGTTAATTACGTCGTCATGTCTTGCATAGGGGTGGGGGTTTGCAGTCGCCCCATATGTCCTCCATGTGGCACCGCACCTGAATAAACGTAAATTCAAAATAAGACAACAAAAGAGCAACAAATAATAAGATATAATCAGAAAACAAAAAGGAGAAAACCCCTTCTGAAAAGTTATTTTTGGTATGTGATTATCGCCATCATATGATCATATTTACTCTCTTTGTGGGTGTGTGGTTCATTTGCACAAACCCTTGATTAGACTCATTCATAATCAAATCAATCAACCCTATTTTCTGGACTCAAGAAGAGAGAGAAAATCAATACAAATTAAATATGAACATGGCAACAATGAGTGAAGAACAGATAGAGATGACGTCATGCATGTCGACTTTACCTTCATATTTCAAGGATGTTTATGCATGTCTTGGTGTGTGTAAAAAGGAATTTTATTTTCAAATACATAATATGTAAATAATTCGAACCATTAGACTCGATCATAAATGCCTTCTCATCTTAACAATCGTGAAGAATTCACCCAAGTATTCTGTCCATTCCTTGGTATTTTCTATTACCCCTTTTCTTATTTTATTTATTCTTTCAAAAGTTTTGACAACTTACAATTCAGTGAATGTTTTTAGGGGGAGAAGAGAAACGGCACCTGAGACGATCAGAAATGACGTACCATTTCGAGCATGGTGCAGGAAGTCAGCTCCCAGATAGCAATTCTTCAATCTCTCGCGGCGCTTCCTAAACCACCCATTCCCTCTCTCGCCTCCTTAATTTTGCCTTTTTTTGCGGCCCATGACTCCCAATCACCCCCCCCCCCACAAAAAAATCTTAACTTTGATATTCTTCGATCGATTTTGATTAAATTTCCAGTGTTTTGTTTGTCTGATTTTACTGATATGTTCAAACCACATAATTTTAAGTATGGAATACCCCCTTAACTGTAACCATTACCCATTATCACTTGCTGCATCGTAAAGTAGACCTACATGAGAGGGCTATCATGAGTGTATATACAGTACAGGCCAAAATTTTGGGGCCACCCTCAGATAAAAAGAATATCATACACTGCATTCTGCATTGATACTGCATCAAATGTATTGATGCTGAATGGGCTATGAGAATTCCATTACATCACACAAGCATGTTCCAACCGATTTTGACTGCATTTCTGTCAAACCCAATTCGGTTTTCGTAATAAATACCTATCAACTTTAAAGTTATGCACAAAATTTGAATATATTTAAAGCAAGAGTTATTTTTTGACAACCTGAAAGCTTGTCAGACATAGCAACAAATAATATATGTAAACTGGATTCTAGCTTGATGTTTGAAGGTTTGCATGGTGGCATAAACGATCGCCGAAGTGGTTTAAACGGTGTGTAAAGTCCGGGGGCCGTTTGCACGAAAGGGTCTTTCCAAGGACCGTCTTTCGTGTTGCCCATCTTTTATGATGCGCTAAAAGAGGGGTGTTTCTGAAATTTATGATACAAAAATAAGATTCATTCGCTTGCTTTTAAATCAAATTTTAGACAATTTCATGATATATCACATACTTTTTTAAACAAATATTTTGTTTATTTTAACGGACGAATAAAATATGTTTGCAGATAATTTATTTAAAATGCGTTTCACATGGCGCATCATAAAAAAATGGGCGACACGAAAGACGGTCCTTGCAAAGACCCTTTCGTGCAATCGGCCCCTGGAAAGGACTAAGATAAAAGTGGTTAGAGGTAGAAGAGAAATGGAGAGACGAGAATGTGGAGGTTAGAAAGTAGAGTATCTTTCGGAAATGAGTGTAGTGTGAAGAGGACTGTAAACCAGAAAGATTGGAAAGCTTGAGCAGTAGGCAGGATGAGAGGCTAGAGTAGAAGGCTGGTTGACTAGGAGGGGTGAGAGAAGATTGAATAGATTAGAGAAGGCTGGCTTGAGTTGGCTAGTGCAATTGTAGAGCAGGAGTGGGAGAGAAGACTCAACGTTTCAGGCAGGTTGACTGTCCGCAGATTGACTTATAATATTTGATGCTATGTCAGACAAGCTCTCAGGTTGTCAAAAAACCTTTCCTTTATTTTCAAATTTTATGCATACCTTTAAACTTTAAAGGTATGATTAAATTTTGAATATATTATGAAAACCGACTGGGGTTTCATAGAAGTGCAGTCAAAACCGGTTGGAAACATGCTTGTGTGATGTGATTGAACCTCCATGGCCCATTCAGTAACAATACATTTGAATGAATGCAGAATGCAGTATTTTGTATGATATTCTTTTAAATCTGAGGGTGATCCCAAACTTTTGGCCTGTACTGTATATATATATAATGTGATGACAAGTTTACTTGTACCAAACGCTCTTGAGGTGTGTGAAACATATCGTGATGAGGACAACTCAAAATATGACGCAGGACACCATTTTAGCTTTGGCTTTCGTCTTTAATAAGACTTCGTCAGAAGCGTCTGTAATTACAGACTATTATGGTCAGGATGCCATAATTTTTTAATTTTTTTTTTGTAATTTGTGACACTTCCTTTATAGAATACGGTAGGCATCCTGACCATAATAGTCTGTAATTACAGACGCTGCGTCATCTTTTGAGTTGTCCTCATCACAATATATATATATGTATATATATATATATATATATTAGTTATTTATGACGTAACTTGGTGAGAATATTCGTGTCCAGAGAAACGGTCCGCGGTCAAGTCATACAAATGAGACATTCCGTCTTCTACCTAGGCGCTCAGCAGTCAGCAATGAGATTGAAGAAGGTATCATACTATATTACAGACGGCACACTGGAAGAAAAGCTTTATGGCAGAAATTACGGCTACCCTGAGTAAATAAAACGATTATTTTCATATCATTTCGTTTATTTCCATTTTCAACAATTACAGTTTGTTTTGTACATTTTGACATACAAATAAAAGATATTTCAAGTATCCCTGTAGAAATATTATATTCAAGATTATTACATAACAGGCCCTACAGGTTGGAAATGGAGGAGGCTGCTAAAAAGCCGAGCTTGTCCTTTGCAAGGACGGTCCAGCGTAGTGGTAAATGGAATTCATCTGATTGACGTGTGGGATATTTGTGAAGATTTTTGTTTTTGTTAAATGAAGAATTAACTATGGGTGGTAACAATTAACTGATACATTCTTATAATCTTACCCAAGTGGCAACACTTCTCACGTTGGAGTACAACTACAAGATAATTTCAATATTTTCTTGCACATCACTCAAATAGACCTACTTCATTTTGCATATGTCAATACTGAGAGTTTTAAGAATATTACCCCAGTCTGAATTTCTGTAATATATAGTGTAGTTCAGATTATATTGTGCTTCAATCTATTTATATTTGTATTTCACTCACGGCTACGGGTGCATTCCTTTATTTGTAAATGTGCTTTTATACATCATCTACTTCGTTCATTTTTATTCATGATTGGAGTATGACATAAATTGGTTTAAAACTCGTCATTAAGGTAGAAAGTAGATATGCCAGCAAATATGACCGATGTAAAGAACAATAGCGATAGCACGGTGTCACGAGGCTGCAGAAGTGTGTAATTTCGTTACTTATTTTATTCTAAAATTGCTTGTTGGTTATACTTCATAGTGATTTTTTTCAATCTAAGATTCTGTGATGATATGTTCATATAAAAAGTAGCACCATTGCTAATTAGCTTACGCGTCATGGTGTATCTTCCGGCTATTCATGACGTCAACCTATGTTGACTTAACATTTGGTTCAGCGATAAAACAAGATGTCTGAAGCTGTATAGATCTGTCTCATACATCGATCCTCGGCTTATTGAACATGACCGAGTTTCGGGTGGATGTCCGACTATATCAAGAGGTATGTGACCGGCATATTAAGTTCCACCTCTACATGTCTTTTCTTTTTCTCTCTCTCTCCACCCAAGTTTGTAGGAGTTTTTAGTTATGTGCGATTGTGGGCAGGGTGAAATGTGTGTGGGCGTGTGGTGGCAGTAGGTGCGGGTGTGCGCGCAGGCGCACGATTGAGTGGGTCAAGCCCAGGTTGGTTAGTAATTGGTTGATGTTTTTGGCAAATCCGTCAATTTTGACAATTATTGCCTTCTTCTTTATAACAACCAGAAATAATTTTCGATGTTTTCTTTTAAACATCCGTCCACTCACAAATAAAATAATTTATGTGTGGATTTTTTTTTCCTAACTCAGAAAAGAGCCGAGGTCAGCGTTTCCACTCTTCCCGAAATTCGGGAAATCCGAAAATTACAATTAAACATAGCAACTATTAATATTCAGGTTATATTTAAATAATGTTTTTACCTCCATACGTAGCTCAAAATTTCCGCTCGCGCTCCGCGCTCGCATTTTGTATTTTTTTCCTAATTTTAAAGCGGACGTGAACATAAAAATGATAAATTCCTTGATTTTGGCCACCTGGACCAAATTTAGGCTCGCTGTATTATTGCCCGATTTTGGTTTAAAATCAAGCTTGAAAATTTCAGGAAATATCTATGAATTTCAGGAAATTTGGGGTTCAGTTTCGGGAAATTTATTTTGGAGCTGTGGAAACACTAGCCGAGGTAATGATACCAGTATGTTAGATTGCTCACCAAGTCCTGGTAGATGAGATATCCTGATAAACCAGCTTGTGTTTAGGAGGGCTTCTCAGGGATAAAATCCCTTGTCTTTTCAAGCACGGATTATTCGTCTAAGGTGAGTCTGTGTATATGTGTGTGAGTGTGTGTCTGAGGGTGTGTATTTATGTTTGCAAGAGAAATGATTTTCGTACAACTTTCTTACCTATCTCTCAGACGTTATTCTCATTTAGGAGCAAGAACATCACCGTCCAAAGAACATCACTCAAGATTCGACCTGGTCCAATTGACTGACCCTTTTTGGAGTCACTGCAATCCAGCAATGTAAGCTTTTTTTTATAGGCCTACCCCCAAATCCAATTGGTTCTTCATAGTCCTTTTTGGGCCGTTTCATAAGGCTAAGTTACACGTGACTTTATGGATGATTGATGACCATTTCTTGTGCTAAAGGATATATCCTATAGAACTCACTTAGCATCCCAAAATCACTTCAAATTTAATGAAGTTCTCCACATTAAAGGGGAATCCAACCCAAATAAAAAAAAAAAAGTTTTTACAACAAAAAGTAGATCTGAAATCTGATAGACAATAAGACAGTTATAAATTTTTAAGTTTAAAAAAATTGGTAATCACTATATACCTATAGACTTCAAATTTGCCTTTTTTGGTGATGTCATAGTGATGTAATAATTTAGTACTTTAACACACATTCATTCAATACACAAAATGGCAAAAATGTCATTTTGCTTCTTTTTCTTTTAAACTTCAAATTATATTTTTCTTTCATGAGGACATTAAACAATATGCTACCTGTGTTATACATGTATTTTGATTACTGCCGTAAGGGAATTGGTACTTGGGAGAAAACCACAAATCCCTGATAAGTACACGGCCCATAGGAAAGTTGTCCCTACCACTTGTCATAATTCACTGACCCAATTGCCAATTTGAAATTTACATAGTATATAGGGATCTCAAATTTAAAGCAGCAATAATGTTTGTATTGCTTGTCAGATTTCTTTCAAACTTTAATGTTACAATCGTTTTTATTTTTCTCCTCTCTCACACAACATTTTATGACCAAGGTTGGATTTCTCTTTAATTAGTATTTCACATGACATATAAAGACAAACGGGGGTAGAATAAATGGTTACTGTTCTTTTTAAAGATGTTTGCTCAACAAGAGTTAAAGTATTATCAAGATATCTATAAAATAATATCATGAATACACCTTATCGATTGGTATACACCAATATATATATACCTTATATGGCAGAAGAATTATTAACCCATTATAAATCTGGAACAGGGGGGAAAATCCTATTGCTATTATGCTAATTAATATATTTGACAACAAAATATATCATTTGGAGGAATATATCATCATCACATCAACAATTCGTGTTTTTAAATTAATCTAACAATTTTATTCGTCTTTCAAGAAGCTGTCAAAAAATTATAAATTTCTTTGATAGTGAATTACATAATGACACAATGATATCCAATGAATAAACAAGAATGAATTTACAGTAGTCATAAATACACATATTGCTTCACATAAATTCACTCAAGCCAATTGAAACTACATAATCATCACTATGCATCAAATTTGCAAAATAGATACTCACTTTAAACAGCCATATAAAAATTATAATTCAAATCATAAAATTAGAAGAAAATAATATTAAAACATGTATTTTGTCCTCTGTTAATAAGGCATTAGTCAATAATACATACAACATTGCCTTGTAACAAAATGAATCTTCGCATGAATTTGTAGTTCATGTCAATATGGTAATTGGATTTGATCGAGATCAATAAAAATGATTTAAAATATAAACAAGTGATATCAAATCCTTTGCAATAATTTCCCTTCATGGAAATCTAGTACTTATTTTCTATTGAAAATAACCATTTACAACATTCATGCTGTTGTTTGGTCAAAGCAAGAATACTTTTGTGAGATGAGTAGGATATCTCAGTGAAGATTTTTTTATGATTATGAAGCATGTGTGAACTATGGGTGAGTTTATTCATTAAATTTATGCATCATCAATTATGAGAGCACCTTAATACATGATCTTCAACACTTTCAACTATGTACAGTATCAATTGATAATTACTTTCTCATTCATAGAAACTAATATCAAAGCCCAACTTTTCCTGCAGACACTTAAAAATATGCTGACTGAATGACATTCATCTCTTCCAATTATTCATATTACACACTTTAAATAAACCGCAAGTTTAAAACCTGCTCCAACAGAGGTTATTATTGGGAGAGATATGCTATTTCAAATCAATAATTCCACTGTGATTACTGATTGCAATTATTTGATAACAGAATGTTTCTCAAATGAATTCAAAACAAATCACTGTAACATTCAGCTTAATAAAAGCTCATCATGAGGTATATACTTGTATAGGCTAATCAACCTTCATGGCTTACTAAGTATTCACAAATAATAACACATTACTTCTGCAATTCTGAATAAATATACATATTCATACAAACTCACTTTCTTTGCTATTTCATTATCACATTGACCAAGAAATTCAAACAGTATAATGTGAAAATTGTACAAGTTCATTAAACAGCATGATCTGGCCCATAGGGAGGTTTGAAAATATTTGGCTATGGAGAGTGGGTGAAGATAAAGTGACAATTATTAAACCAAATTAGCTGTGTATGTATTGAGACAAGTGCTGTATAATTCTAAATGTATTACCTTCAAAGAAATGATGAAACCAACACATCTCTAGACCTTAAAATGAGTCCACGGGCCTGTTACAGAAAGAGTTGCGTTTAAACGCAAGTCAAAATATCAAGCACAAGTCCAGAATACGGGTGCTTCATTAGCTGACAATCAAGTTACGCAAGATTTTTTGAGTTGCGTTTGATCGCAACTCTTTCTGCAACGGGTCCCACCTCATATTTACATACCCATTAACAATTATAATGATTTAATTGAAATAAATGGTTTGGTTAAAATAAATGATAATAATAATAAAAGGACTAATAATAATTGTAAATACATACATGAATTTACCAAATTATTAGAGCAATGCATTCAAGAAATAAATGATTAAATGAAATATACCCTGCTAGGGCTACTATAACATAAAACTTTAATAATCAACAATCATGTTTCTGACTTTCAAGGAAAAATATCCTAACATAAATCATCTTCATGAGTTATTTCACACATCATTCCAGAAGGATCATTAACCATTAAAATTCCTATCTATATAAGGAAAGCAAGAGACATTTGAAATAAGAGAAAGTGGACTAATATTTGTTTGCAATGCCCATCATGTTGGAATATTCCAAAAGGAGTGAAGACAGTAAATAGTATGAGGAATTGCTAATCATGAATACTTTGTTAAAAAGGACATGTTTGTTATAACAGTACAACAAAAAATATGTAATGATGGCCGTATGAAATGGGTAACTACATTACTTGTAATTTGATTGTGACCTTGTAGATGAGTTGAATGTTTTTTTTTATTCCTCCAGTATCCTACGCACCATGTAGTTCAGAATGCCTCCGTTCCTGTAGAAGGTCAGTTCAACTTCAGTGTCAAATCGCACACATACTTCAAATGACACTCCATTGTCAAGCTGAGAAGAAAACATAAGTCATATGTAATCTAATTTATTTAAAGTAGAAATATATTGAAAATCATAAAAATAAAGAATTATATATCAAATTAAAGGGGAAAATAAGAACACGATGGTGTACATCATTTATCATGGAGACCGATGAAACTTACTTAATTGATAGTTTAAAGTTCTCTCTCTGAATGCTTCAAACACGCACAATTACGTCCGCGAAATTGTTTTTTTTTTATGGTGTGTATAAGTGTACGAGAGACGTGATTGGCTCCCATGTCAAGCTCCACTTGCATGCAAAACATGTTGCGAGGGTACGTTTTCTCCACACTGTCACTGAATACTTCGATCACGAAATGAAAGAAAACCCAGAAGTTTATCTAGATTTTGGATTTTCAAATTGATGATTTTGAAGATGAAGAGAAAATTGATGAGGTTTCTAGCTCTAGTGACATGGATGGAGGTAAATTAGGGGAATTACGCCTATGATGATGAGTCGGACAATTTAACTTGCTACCAACTCATGCAGCTGCTAGTGCTAGCTGCACGTACCGCGGGCCAAAATAAATCCATGAAAATGAATTCCAGCCTGACCATCCAGACAGAGTGTCTTCCCTCATTTACTTTAAAGAAGGAAAATAATGATATAACTGTACTTACAAACAAGTGAATATATCCGAATCTGAAGGCAAATCAACTCAACGAATAGCGGCAGACGATATGCACCGACGATAAACTTCACGTGGCTGGGATTAATTGTCATTCGTTCTGTTAGGTATAATTTCTATCTCATTATTTTGACAAAATTACGAAACTCTGGGAATTATTTATTTATATAAAAATATAGTAACACCTCGCACTATTTTTAAATTACGATAAAACCTTTTTTGAAGCAAAAAGTTGAGGTAAATTAAAATTAGATGTAAAAGATCATCCCCAACATGCGTAGCTCATACATGATTGTAAACAAACCATCCAATTTGCCGATTGAGAGCTGTGCAACACGTGCATCTACCGTACTCTCTCAGCCAAGACGAGCAAGCAATGTGTGTTTGTGATGGTTTGTTTACAATCACATTCGGATATATTCACTTGTTTGTAAGCACAGTTATATTATTATTTTCCTTCTTTAGAGTAAATGAGGGAAGAGACTCTGTCTGGATGGTCAGGCTGGAATTCATTTTCATGGATTTATTGTGGCCCGCGGTACGTAGTGCTAGCTGCATGAGTTGGTAGCGAATCGGCATGCATGTTGAATTGTCCGACTCATCATCATAGGCGTAATTCCCCTTATTTACCTTCATCCACTTCACTAGAGCTAGAAACTTCATCATCATTCTCTTCATCTTAAAAATCATCAATTTGAAAATCCAAAATCTAGATAAACTTCTGGGTTTTCCTTCATTTCGTGATCGAAGTATTCAGTGACAGTGTGGAGAAAACGTACCCTCGCAACATGTTTTGCATGCAATGGAACTTGACGTGGGAGAGCCAATCACGTCTCTCGTACACTCATACACGTCATCAAATTCGAGTCAATTCAGAGACCGATGGGAGGCGCATTCCGAGAGGCATTTTAGCGCTTTTTAATTGGCGATTTTCACCTCATGTATTACTTTCGTTATTTTTGAATGACCAAATGATAATCCCCACATTATGACCTTTCCACTGATATATAATAAGGCCATATTCATAATCAATATATTTCTCCTTTAAAGAACATCTCTATTCATTTTTAACAATTGGGCAATTTTGAATGGGCAACGCATTCTGTTACCAATGGTTTTAGAGTTTGTTTTTTCTAATTTGTATTTAAAAAAAATATTTTCAGTTTTTGTGCCTTTTATGGATCTGGATCTTGCCTTCTTTTTAGAGTTTAATATATCTGTTCTATCAGCTCAAATCTTTCATTAAGTAAATTTTTTATACTTACGTATGTATTCGTGATATACTGATATCTTACAATGGCGTGATTCCTGCTAGTATACAGCTTCTTTTAAACCAAGGAACAGGGTATTTAGGACTTTCAACAGGACTATTCTTATCATAAGTACAAAGTGAGGTAATCCTTTTTTTTTCTCATATGGAATAACCAACTTTCATAAAAGACAAGTTTTATTTAACAGGATGTTATGTAATATTTAAAAAATAATTAAGTGACACACAAAAAGAAAAGCATACAAAAATTGACACCTAAATATTTGTTCTATTATTATTCACCATGATACACTTTCAATTAAGACATAATTTGGGCATTGCAAGAAATCTACGTTTAATTGTAAATGAAACATAAGTCCTAAAATCAAGCATAATGTACCTTCACAAGAAAACTGAGTTGCAAATCAAATACAGATTTGCTTTTTTAACCAAAGGACATAACTTTGATTGTGAGACTTACGATCGATTCAGAATTGAACCTAACTTTTTTGCAATGCCCCAAATGTCTTTGGAGGGGAGATAAATGAATAAGCAAGAAATATGTTGTAACAGAGAGTCAACTGAAACCATTCTCAAAATACATACTTCAATCAAGTTTTATGACCAATGATCTACTTCTTTTAGAGGAAAAATATCAATCTGTACTTATATTTCTCTTTTGTATATCCACTCAAAAATCATTGCATCATTGAAAAAAAAACTAATAAATATAATGTAGTATACATGACGGATTCACAGATAAATGTATACTGAGCTTACCTTGACTGTAATCTGCTCTCTTGGTTTCAGGTTTTCAGGTAGAACAATAGTGTACTTCTCTTCACCAGTCAGATTCAAAGTCTGAGCATTCTGACCTTCCAAGAACTGAAGAGGTATGATACCCATACCAACAAGGTTGCTTCGATGTATCCTCTCATATGTCTCAGCTATAACTGCTTGAATACCCTACAATCATGATGAATAGAAGAAATAAAATCAAAATAAAACCTGCTGGAATGGATGATAAATGCAAACCATCCATAATAGTGACAGTGTGACTCACATCTTATGGTATAAATTACAGATAAAAGCAAAAATCAAGTGATTCCACAACATTAATTTGCAGCTGGCAGAATATTTACATATTTCAATTAAGAAGAGGGGAAAAATAGCCATTAATTCAAATAACTGAAGTGGGTTAAACAGGTTTCATTTACTAAGCACATCAAACAATAAATTTCTAAAACAGAAAAATGTGCATTCATTATTTTTTTCATCAGAGTTCCATGCATAGACGAGAGACCCGATCCCTAATTTGCTAGGAAAGGATTAATACTGCATAAAAATTCAGGGATATCTAAAATCATTTGAATAATTTAAATAACTCAAGAAATTTCCCTGACTTTTTCTCCTTCAGGAAAAAGCCTTTCTAAATTTCCTTGCCAACATGAAACATTTTCTTATTGAATGATATCATTGATGGTACTCACAAGCATCCATGGTCCCTTAGCAGCCCAGTCCCTGGATGATCCGGAGCCATAGTCTCTACCAGCAATTACCACCAGTGGTTGACCATCCTTACCATACCGATCAGCTGCATCAAACACATCCATTGTGTCTTTTGATGGAATGTGAATAGTCTTGGGTCCTGCCTTACCAATGAATTTGTTTAACAGACGTATATTTGCAAAGGTTCCTCTGGCCATGACAGCGTCATTACCACGACGACTGCCATATGAGTTAAATTCACGTGGTGTGAGTCCAAGACTTGCAAGGTAGCGTGCTGCAGGGCTGTTCCGTGCAATGCTACCTGCTGGAGATATGTGGTCAGTGGTTACTGAGTCACCAAGGAAGAGAAGGACTGAAGCATCTTTGATGGTCTTGGCTGGTGGAAGTTCTTTGGTCTACAAAAGAGCAATGAAGAAACACACTATTAATCAATCATATTTTTCAGCAGCTTTGAGTCCAATCTGTTACTTTAAAAAAAAGCCTTGTTTATTTTTACAGACATTTTATGAGTGAATTCAAGGACACATTGTTGTCAAAAATACTGAATTTTACCACCTTTTATTTTGCATATAACAAAGATATATTTACTGGTAATTTCCCTGAATTCTTTTCCTACCTCTATGTGCTGAATAAATTATGCATTTTTCACTACATCATTTCAGAAGCATGAATATCTACTTACCATGGTTTCAAAGAATGGAGGAGATTTGATGTAAGTTGATTTTGGGTCCCAAGGGTACAATGTGTCATCAGAAGTCTTAAGGTCATTCCAACTAGTATTCCCTTGCTGTAATTAGGAAGAAATAGAAAACAAAATAAATATTACATTCCTGATATTGGAACAGGTGAAGTGGAATGGCCAATTAAAACTGACAATAACAATATAATAACTGTCATATTACTTTAATTAAGGTAACTAACCATTCTAACCTATGTGTTGATTAAATCACTCATGTTCATAGAGGTGTCTAGGTCTAGTAGACTACATATCAATAGGTTACTGGCTTAAATCCTGTTGTGGTACTAATATCCTTGGCAAGACATTGATCTATATTTACCACACTCACCCTAGAAGAGGCTAATGGGTAATTGGAAGGAATTTAAATGTTTAAGTACAATATTGGCAGCTTTACTACTGTCGGGCTAATCATAAAATATATGAGACATGAGTGCTAAATAAGAACCCACTATTTAATACTAACTATCATTTTATCACAGATATTATACATATACCTAACCTTTTGTCTGTGTAACCTGTCAACAGCAGTATCAACATCCTTGTAGTCAGGTTCATGAGAATTCTTAATAATCATATACTGTATTATGTATGGACAAGTAACTTTGTCATAGTTTTGCAAACTGTTATTCAAATCTCCTTTTATATTGTACATCATTTAACACCAGAAGCCTAAACTTTGAAAATTGTTTGAGACGGTTTTCATAATACCTCAATTTTGCCATAGACATCTTCAAACATGGATGGAATGACATTCTTCTTCTCTACTTCTTGAAGCTCTGTTCTGCTTGGCCAGATATCTCTCAGGAAGATGTCTTGGCCATCTCCATTCTGACCTGTAATATTACATAAAATACTCTTTCTTTGAAACTTATCTTTACTTTTTCTTTCTTAAAATGTATTATTTTTAGTGCAACTTAGCTTAACTAAGAGGGCATTTGTCTTTAAAGTAGAAAAATCAATATTCTTCAGAAAACGAACTTCCTTGTTCGGTAATCAAACGTAGAGATTGCAAATCCTAAAAAAAAAACATACAAAGTCTTGAAAGTGCACTATTACCTTCTAAAATGTGTTGTTCATTTCTTTGTTATATTTCCAAAACTTCTCTTATCTAAGAGCTATATCAATGTAAAACTAGCACATCAATGATGTGGAGCTCATCCGGCATCTCGCAACGAAATTTAACACAATTTTAATTTCAGCCCAGTTGACACTGTAGTGAATTATATTGGTGACATAAATTGAGGATATAGAATTGAAATTGATGAAGAAATGACATAGAAGCATTTTTTGTGATCTATGAATAAATTTCATATATGAATAAATTTCATATAAATTAAGCATAAATAATTTTCTAGTCAAAATTTCATAAGTCTGTGTAGAACCTTGGTGAACCTCATGTAGCTCTCAGATGGAACAAAAATAATCAAAAATAAATCAACAAATAAATAAGTAATTTTTGTGAGTTTTGAAAATATATGAATAAATTAGCATATTTAATGAATTTCAAAATTCTGTGTTGAAATTTTGTATCACCACCTCGGGCTATCATATAAAGCAAACAAAATTGAAATTGATCAACAAATGAAGAAGAATAAACATTTTTTTGTGATTTATGAATAAATTTTGCATGAATTAGCACAAATAATTTTTCAGACAAAATTTCAAAATTTTGTGTACAAGTTTGGTGAACCTCATGCAGCTCTACCAGATGGAAGAAAAAATTCAAAATCTGTCAACAACTAAAGAAGAGGCATTTTTCTGTGATTTCTGAATAAATTTTGCATAAATTAGCATAAATAATTTTCTGAAATTGATCTACAAATGAAGAAGAATAAACATTTTTTTGTGATTTATGAATAAATTTTGCATAAATTAGCACAAATAATTTTTCAGACAAAATTTCAAAATTTTGTGTACAGGTTTGGTGAACCTCATGCAGCTCTACCAGATGGAAGAAAAAAATCAAAATCTGTCAACAAATAAAGAAGAGGCATTTTCTGTGATTTCTGAATAAATTTCGCATAAATTAGCATAAAAATTGTTCTAGTCAAAATTTCAAAATTCTGTGTAGAAGTTTGGTGGACCTCATGAAGCTCTACCAGATGGAAGAAAAAAAATCAAAATCTGTCAACAAATAAAGAAGAGGCATTTCCTGTGATTTCTGAATAAATTTTGCATAAATTAGCATAAATAATTTTCTACTGAAAATTTCAAAATTCTGTGTAGATGTTTGGTGAACCTCATGAAGTTCTACCAGATGGAAGAAAAAAAATCAAAATCGGTCAACAATTAAAGAAGAAAAAGCATTTTATCTTTATTCGGACTTGAAATGGCGAAGAAGAAGCATTTTGAAATTGTGGACGGACGACAGACGCCGGACGCCACGCCACGGCATAAGCTCATTTGGCCCTTTGGGCCGGATGAGCTAAAAATAGCTAAATACAATTGCATATGCAGTCATTTTTTTTATATCAATTTAATTGCAAATCTGCACATTAAAGGAATGCAAAAAAGCAACAAAAAATCTGCACATTAAAGGAACACACTATCCAATTATGATGTTCATTTTAGTAAAGCATATATTTAAAAAAAATAACATCTCTGTGATTTATATATTGAACAAAAAGTGTGCATTACATGCTTCACATGAACTATATGAATTCTGATCCCAAATCAACAAAAGTATAAAAAGACAAAAGATTATTGATTACCTAATGGCTCTGTCTCAAAGTCAATACAAACAGTTCCAGCTAAGGCATATGCAATGACTAGAGGTGGCGAAGCTAAGTAATTAGCTCTGGTCAATGGATGGATACGACCCTCAAAGTTACGATTACCAGACAATACACCACATGCTACCAGATCTCCCTGTTATATAACAAAAGAAGATTTATATAGGTTATAGTCATGTATTCTACATGTACCATATTCTCCCTTTTGAGTGAGATTTCTTGCACCATTCAACCTCATTTTCAGGTATTCAATGACGTCTATGAGCTTTGACAATGAAAAACTAATCAGATCAATAAAACCTACATGTAGATGGATAAAAGAGTACAGTCCGACCTCTCTTATCCGGACACGTTGGGACCAGCACCAATCCGGATAAGGGATTTATCCAGATCTGGGAGACCCAATATTAAATACATGCAGCTGCCTCCCCAACGGCGGTAGCTAGCTACACGAAATCTATCGTAGTGAGCGTACAGACAGTACTCACTGCAGTGTCAGTGCAAATTATAGGCGGTATTTTTACAGAAATGAAATCGATCGATGGCCAAAACTTTTGGATAATTTACCTGCTAAAATGATTGAGGTATACATCGAGCATACCTCGAAAGAAAGAGAATGACTCTATGAAACTAAGTTTTACAATTAGATCATCGCAGCTGGCATCGCACCTTTGCAATGTCAGCCATTGTTATACTGACTGTAGGCCTAAACATGATAGATGGCGCTGTCCGTATTGAGGCCTGGCGCAAGCTAGCGAGACATGTATTGTTTTTTCCCCCGAGGAAATAAAGAGAGAATGTGATGAAATGTTTGCGCTGCACCCTGATTTACTGGAAAATTATCCTTTTTAAGTTCTTTAGGTGGTTTGGGTGAGATATTTCCATAAAAAATAATGTTGTTGTAGGTAGACTATATTGGAAAACATATGTAATCAAAGTGAGTTTGCATATAGGATTGAGTTTAGCTTGAAATCTCATTCTCCACGTACTAGATTGAATTGGAAAAAAAAATCTCGGCAAGTGTGCGTCCAAATAATAGAGGGATCCGGATAAGGGGAGGCCGGATAAGAGAGGTTGGACTGTAGTGTTGAGTTGATCCATTAAGGAAATGTTTTTTTTTAGTAATTGTGACAACAAGCCATTTTCACATACATGACTTCGGCCCTTTGCACCTATGTTACCCTGCATCTGATCACACCATTGTCAATTACGAGTACAGTTTGAAATTGATCTGTCAAATTCTTTTTAGGTTACTGTAAGAAGGATACATAAAAAAATAGATCAAGAGATTTAATGCCTCCAGCAACCACTGATATAGTGGGCTGTGGCAGAAAACAATTAATTTTGATATCAAATGAGCATAAATATCCAATAAACATGTTATGAAATCAAAACGTGCATTTCATCTAAAAGGGACAAATAAATCAAAATGATAACTCACAAATTTTACTAGAAGTAGAATTTATTACCTTTTCAATGGCTGAACTAACAGGTTCAGATAGTGGTCCAGAATTTCCAATACATGTCATACAACCAAAACCAACAATGAAGAACCTAGGATATCAAGAGAAGAATAATATCGATATGTCACAATCAACATGATTTATCAATCAGTTTTAAAATTTTGAAAATAAGTGATACATAGCCAAGAAGAAAAATGAAAGTCAATGTACTTTTAATTTGTTCAATCTGATTTCAGAAATATTACACTAGCAATTACGGTACACAGTAGAATATTTACAGTATCCTATTTATGTTAGAAAATTATGTCACATAGTAGCACCATTAGAGGCAACACCAACAAATGTTCAGTCTGAGATGGAAGCTTTGCTCCAATCTATTTTCCAAAGAATTTTGTGTTTTGTATCTTTTTATAATTTCCGCCCTTTCACACGGTAAAAAAATTGTTATTTGAATGATGATTCCAGTGAAAAGGGTAATGACAAATTTTAGCACGTGTGAAACCATACTAGAATCATGAACGCTAATCACAATGTCAAATTCAAATTCTACTCTGGAGGTGAATTCCAGTTAAGTTTCACTCAAATCAGGGTACGAATTTTCAGTGTGAAAGGTCCAAAGATTCTAAAGACGAATTGCCATCATCATTACAATGATGATTCAAGATTCATGTGTGAAAAGGCCATCTGTTAGTTCATCTTCTAAGTTCATCTTTTAAAGGTCAAGTCCACCCCAGAAAAAAGTTGATTTAAATAAATAAAGAAAAATCAAACATGAATAACACTGAAAACTTCATCAAAATCAGATTTAAAATAAGAAAGTTATGACATTTTAACGTTTCGCTTATTTTTCACAAAACAGTGATATGCACAACTCAGTGACATGTAAATGAGTGAGTCGAGATGTCACTCACTCACTATTTCTTTTGTTTTTTATTGTTTGAAATATACAATATTTCGATTCTTACGAATTTGACAATTGGGACCCCCTTCCTTGAACCCCAAAATGTTAAAATAATAGAATTTCACGTGTTCAGGGAGGAATGAAACTTTGTTTCACATGGCAATGACAGAAAAAACAAAATATTTCATATAATAAAATACAAAAGAAATAGTGAGTGGGTGATGTCATCGGTCCCCTCATTTGCATACCGAACAGGATGTGCATATAACTGTTTTGAGAAATTAAGCGAAATTTTAAAATGTTATAACTTTCTTATTTTACATCCGATTTTGATGAAATTTCCAGTGTTATGCTTGTTTGATTTTTCTCTTTCTATTCAAATCAGGCTTTTGTTGGGGTGGACTTGTCCTTTAAGGATTTCCATTCCTTGTTTAATTTTAGATTTATTGACATGAAGTTTGCTCAGAGCACTAGAATTCTGTCAGTGCCACAGGCATGCAGCCAAACATCAAATCTCTTAAATATATTATGCAATAGCAGTTCATGTGGAGGTTTAATAACAGCAAAAAAGGAAATTCAAATTAACAAATAAAATAAATCATACCCAAGTTTTTCAAGATAAGGAATAACACCACTCTCCCTTAGGTAGTATGTCACAACCCCACTGCCTGGGCTTAGACTAGTCTTGATGTATGGCTTCACTGATAAACCAGCTTCTACTGCTTTCTTTGCAAGAAGACCTATAATAATATCAAGGTATAATTCATTATTACTATTCCAAGGTTATTGCAAATGAATTTCATTAAAAATATATTCAAAGATAGAAAAGTTAAAGGAGAATGAAACCTTTGGAACGAGATAGCTTGTTTGAAAACAGAAAAATCAAAGAAAGAGATCAATGAAAGTTTGAGAAAAATCAGACAAATATTGAGAAAGATATGAGCATTTGAATATTGCGATCACTAACGCTATGGAGATCCTCACATTGGCAATGCGACAAATATGTGTGATGTCACTTGTGAACAACTCTCCCCATTACTTTAATATATTTTATACTTAAACTGCCTCTTTTATGACATCTGTCAGTAGATCATGTTTTCTTTTTATAGGAGGGCATGTAATACAGATTTTTAAAGAATACATCATGGATAAAGAGTTTGTATCACCATGAGAAAAAGCAAAAAGAGACAGTTTGGGGGGATTTTATAGTCCATAAAAGGGAAAGTTCTTCACATGTGACATCACACATCCTTGTTGCATTGCCAATGGGAGGATCTCCATAGCATTAGTGATTGCAATATTCAAATGCTCATAACTTTCTCATTATTTGTCCGATTTTTCTCAAACTTTCTTTGTTCTTATTCTTTGATTTTTCTGTTTCGACAGAAGCCTACTTGTTCCAAAGGTTTCATTCCCCTTTAATTTATATTACTCACATCTGCAAACGAAAGAAAAACATATTGCTTCATTATTCATGTAATTGACAATTGTCTGGTACACAGGCTGAACTGTTCATTGGAAGGAGAAATGAATTTGACATTGGCATGGAAGAGAGACGTCTTTGTTATGGAAATTAAGATAAAGAATATCTCATTTTGGGTTGTTGACATTTTACATTAGTCCAAGAAATCATGTTTGAGAAAAGAATGATTTAAAACATGACTGGACATTGAAAATTTGGATACTAAATTGCATGTATACAGAATGTTGTATTTACAGTCGTTGACATTTGAATTAATTCAAGAAATAGTTAATACGATTCCTAAGTTGTATGTATGATAAATCTGGCACTGTCAGGATTGACCTTAAAACAAAGTGAAAATCAATGGTTTACCTGCTCCCAGCATGACCGATGGATTGCTTGTATTTGTACAGCTAGTGATAGCAGCAATCACCACTGAACCATGGTTTAGTACATATTCTTGGTTCTCATAGAGGAACGGCACTGATGTAGCATGCTTATCAGCAGGGATATCAAAACCTTTGAAGCCAACCTTGTTACTCAGACATTGGGAGAAGTCTTGCTTCATATCGCTCACCATCACCTTGTCATGAGGACGCTTTGGTCCGCTCACACATGACCTTACTGTCCCTAAGTCAAGCTCAATTATCTGCAATGAATTTATGAAAAGGCATCATTATGCACATGGTTTTTGTGACAAAACATTTAGATTAATCAAAACAACTTGACAATGGCACTCTCATGACCGAGAATGTTTTAAGAAATATTTGAAAGTTATAGAAAAACATCACTACAAATTCCCAAATCGTAATCTGGTACTCGTGCAGTTTTGCAGCATAAGTTATCTTTAAGAGTCTGACAGAAGGGTACTTTCTGACTGAAAATATTGAAATTTTATACCATTATCTTATTTTCAGTTCTGATACTGAACGATCATTAATTTTCTAAAATAGTTGGCTTACACATGAAAATTATTCATATTGAAGATTTTTAGTGAGAATATTGATAATAATAAATATGATTCATAATGCAAAATTCACTTTGCCAAGTGCCCAAGGCGCAATGAACCCAATATTTTTGCGGAGTTGGTATCTTACATATCTGCAGATATTAAATGCACCATTACTCCTAAGTTTCAACATGACTGGGACAAATTTATCCTACATCCAGAGAAAGATGGATAGATTTCAAATTGACATTGCTAAGATGAGTCTCTGAACAAGCAAAAGGAACTCAGTTTTGGAGAGATTCAATTTCAACAAATGACAGTAGAGACAGGAGTGGATGTTATACAGACAATGCTCAAGGCAGGTGATTGCATTTTTTACATTAGCCTTGGTTCGTTTGAAGGAGGGATAAATTTAGATGCTGTTGGCATAGAAAAGATAGTAGATATGTGGCGTTCCCATATGAATAGAGTGACCTAATACTGCATAAAATTTCATTTAGCAATTTTCATCAAACTTCATTCTATTATTAACAGCATTTGTTGAATAGCATGAAAAATATACCTCTGAGAAAACAGGGTCTTCATTAGCATCATTGAAGTCTCTGAACATCCTTGTTGCTTTAAGATATGCCTCAATACACTGGATCTTATGATCATCACGACCTGTGGAATTTTAATGAAATTCAAAGTACATGTATCATATTTATTCAAATCAAATTAATTTTGGCAACAGAGGATCATTTACTATCAACTGAAATCAATGCCAAAAGCTTTAGAACAATAGAATTGAGCTGCAAGACACTGCTGGAACACAAAAGGTCACCAGGACACTACCTGTCCAAGGACTTCAGTAGTTCAATTGAAAGAACTGGAAAGATGAAAGAAAGGTAATTTTGCATTACTGATGAGACACTTATATTCAAGAGCCTTAAATAATCATAACATCACAACAAGACTTAAAACAAACAATAGTATTATTTTGAT
Source organism: Lytechinus pictus (assembly GCF_037042905.1). Lineage (NCBI taxonomy): Eukaryota > Metazoa > Echinodermata > Echinoidea > Temnopleuroida > Toxopneustidae > Lytechinus > Lytechinus pictus. Next base: position 59,971,458 of record NC_087247.1, on the reverse strand, counting down.
AGGTTAATATAGTTTTGTAGAATGACTCACCTGTTTGTCTGAGGTATGCAATGCTTGCACCATCTACTGGGAAGAATCCAACAGTGGCACCATATTCAGGACACATATTGGCAATGGTTGCCCTGTCTGCAATGGAAAGCTGAGCAACACCAGGACCAAAGAACTCTACAAACTTCCCAACCACTCCAACCTGTCTTAGGTGCTAAAATCATATACACAAGAAAATGAAAGAAATAAAAATATATCAGATTGATCGTAATGACACTGATAATATAGGCCTATCTTGTTTATTGCCGAGTCAAAATGCAAGAAATTACATCTGAGTTTTGAAACAATACTGAGAAAATAAAACATAGAACATTTATCAGCATAAGAAAATTCCTTAGCAAAGACTTGAAAGAAGCATCAGAGTCTGATAATAAAACAACATATGAAAACAACTCACATTGCCCAATGAAGAAAGTTTTCTTGAACATGTACATGCAACTCTTACCTTAGTAATGGTAAGGACAACATCTGTTGATGTCGCTAGAGGGTCCATTGAACCGGTCAATTTGTAACCAACCACTTTAGGTAGTACCATACTGATAGCCTGACCAAGCATGACTGCTTCAGCCTCAATGCCTCCAACACCTGAGAGCATTCAATGAAAGAGGATGATTACATAAGTAACATAACATGATGGGGTCCATTTATCAAAATAAGAAATAACATACCTTTACAAGTATACTTTGCTATGTTTTCCAATAAGCTTTTCAGTTCTTAGAAATAATCCCTTGGATAAATATTTCAAAACTATGAATAATATGTATGAGACATCATCTCACTTTTTCATGCATCATATCCAAACTGTTTTTACTGTAGTTTAGCAAATGTCACAGTTCAATATTTTATAATTTCGAAATGGAACAAAATAAAACTTCACTTCAGAACACATCATAAAAGTGTAATGAGTTGGTGCCTATAGGAAAATGTGTAATAGCATAGCAGATATAGAAAATACAGCATTAACTAGCTCATCCTATATTCTCTTTATGTTATGTGTATGTGAATATAAATAAATCAATGCACATGCATACATTGCATGAAAGTTAAAAATGAAACCGTTTGGATATGAAGCTTCTCATTTACATACAGTTCCCAGTAACTATCTATAGTTTAGACTTCATGCATTGATGTCATTGTGCCACTATCTTGGAGCCTGAAGCCATTGCCTTGCATGCATTGGTGATCTGCAGTTGGCACATTTCAGACAACTCTGTTTTCAAGTATTCCTATATCCTCTAAGGGATGGTGTGAAATAATGACACCATATGTGCAAGGTCTATTTTCAGGTAGCATTATCCCTTGCAAAAGAATGTTACCATTGCTGAATGTACTTACCCCATCCTACAATACCAAGTCCATTGATCATGGTGGTGTGTGAGTCAGTTCCAACTAAACTGTCAGGATACAAGACACCATCTGTGTTGAAGACAACTCTGGCTAAGTATTCAAGGTTTATCTGATGAACAATGCCTGATCCAGGAGGAACTATCAACATGTTCTTCAAGGCTTTAGATCCCCACTATATACATAGAAAAAAGAAAAGTGTTTCTTCAAAGAAATCAACAACTACTAATATCAATTCAGTTAAATTTCATTTACAATACTGCATGTTCTTAATAAATTATTTAAAAAAAAATATTTCAACCGTATAAACATGGACATCATCACATTCTTCTTCTCCATCTATTTCAATGCTGATATTTTGTTGTTGTATTCATCATGATTTTTTAAATGAAATACCAATTAAATTTTTAAAAGGAATGATTTTTGTATTTTCATGTGATTGAAATAATTCTGTTATAAAAATCCTTTAATAACATTGACAACACTGCAAGAAAATTGAAAAATATCAAATAATTTCCCTGTGCATATAGAAAGTGAAATATTACCTTCAGGAAAACAAATCTTTCTTTGTTACGTTGGAATTCAATATCCTGGTTCTTCTTCAATGAATCAGCACTGAAAGCAAAAGGGAAAGAGAAAAAAAAGCAGGGGAAGGGGGAGAAAGAAAGAAGAGAGAGATATGTATAGCAGGGAAGAGAGTGAGGGCAGGGGGCAGTGAGATAAAAGTTAAATACTTAAAATTAATCCTTAGGAAAAACATACAACTAAACAAAAGGGCACATACAAGCTGTAACAATGGTTCCATGACATTTGCTCTGCTGGCAATTGCTCCACTGTTAATTCTATACAATAAAGGAATAATAAAACTTTAACCCTGGATTTAAAAATAATAATAATATGGACCATTTCTATCCTGCAGAAACTATATTAATTATTACCTCGACTGTAGACCAGCAGCCATATAGGTGCTCAAGCATTCAAGGAATTTCTTCCTACTGGGTACCCATTCACCTCACCTGGATTGAGTGCAGCACAATGTGGGTAAATTTGCTGAAGGAAAACACGCCATGGTTGGGAATCGAACCCCCGTCCGTCAGATTGAAAGACGAGAGTCGCAGCCATTAGACCACGGCGCCCCATTCAACAATATGCCCTATCCTAAACCTAACATAAAACCATATTGCAACCCTAACACTATGCCTTAGACAAAATAAAACCCGGAGCAGATGTCGTGTCACTGCAACATCCTCTTTTTTGGATGGGGGAAGGGATCAATAAATTTGCACAAGCTTAACTGAGTTTAAGAGAGAAAAAAAGTATGCATGAATGAGTTTGCAATGACTTGGACCGTGGAGGTAGAAAATTCTTTCTACATGTATGTAGATGTATGTATCTCCATGCTTGAAGTAAACATGTTTACGGTTTACATATATTCTTGACGCTTTCTACAGGGACCACAATGAATAATACTAATAAATACATTATGGTTTCATTTCTGATCGTTACAATTAAGCACATATCTATAACTTAAAAACTGGAAACCATGCTTTACTTTGAAAAAAAAAAAGACTTTGGATTTGGACTGAAAATAAACACAATAAATATGTTACAGTAAGAGTTCACTCCCCTTCTATTTACCCCCCCCCCCTTCTCCCTCTCCCTCTCCCCCTCAACCATGCAAATTTAGAAGGGAAAAAATGCCATTCTAAACACCTGCTTTTAAAAACTGAAATCAATAAATTCACAACCATAAAGAACACTGGTTTGCATTTCACGTGTCAAAATAGTATGCTAAATCAATCAAAACACCTTTCAGTCCTATAGCTTCAGCATTCTTTTTATCATATGAAGAATCAATAGAAAAACATTAAGAACAAAGATGGTGATAAACAGTGTAAAATGAAATATGAATGAAATTAAAATTGTCGTTCAATGTTGCATATTTTTAAGATAGGAAGGTGGATCAGGATTTGAAAAATACTATTCTTTTGTAATGAACTAGACACGTGCAGGGTGAAACACGGATGATGGGAAAGTGAATTGTCTTTGGAAATACTGCAAAATGAGAACAAGAAAACAGATGGAAGGCAGACTTTCAGCATAAGATGGAACAGAATGAGAAAAAAAAGAAACACAAAAAGAGAAATATACATAGGGTGTTTGTTGGTTGTTTTTCTTGAAGGGAGATAACTATTAATAAATTTTGCTTCTGGAGTCTGTTTCATAAAGATTTATAGCTATGGTAACTTTGCCATTATGTCAACTACCATGGTTGGTAATGGCCCAGCAGTCAATCCCAGTCAAGGTTTCTATGGTTGTTACAATTATGGCAAAGTTACAATAGTTGAAGGTCTTAATGAAAGAGGTCCCAGTGGTGACAAAACCTTATATCTCAAGAAAGTAAATACTAAAAAGGAGAGAAGACAAAACATGACTGCCATAACACTTTATCAAACGGATAATCTTCCTTTTGATGTTATGTAGTGCCATCAATTTTCAAGATAGAATGCTGGGATTTGAACATAACATCATTTGATAGATAATGATGAAAGCAAGTAAGTAATTTTGCCCTCCCCCCCAAAAAAAAATATATAAAAAAGAAATGTCTAGTCATCCGCTGGTGGTCTTTTTTATAACCCCAAAGAAAATTTCAGTGAACAAAACTATTGTCCTTCACTGAGTTACATGTATACATATGTTTGCAAGTACCATCACAATGCGCTTATGAATTGAATTAAAAATTCATAAGTAAAATTTCTTTTCATCTTGTCTGGAAACCAAACCCATGTTCATTCATTCATGCAAAAATGATTTTTGTTATGCAATCATATTAATATACAAAAGGATTACTTCTGCATTTAATAAGAATTTTACTGGTATGTGAAGTGGTAAATGTAGAAAAGCATCAACGCCTCTGTACCGAGAAGCAAAAGGATTACTTCTGCATTTAATAAGAATTTTACTGGTATGTGAAGTGGTAAATGTAGAAAAGCATCAACGCCTCTGTACCGAGAAGCTCTGTACTGAAGTTTCTAATTGTATAGTAAGCAATAAAACACACACCTGGCAATTGCTTCTGCTAATAAATCTATTACATTTCATTTCAATTAAAAGAAAGCATTTGTTTGTTATCTAGATTCAAACGTGAAATTTAATTTAGAAAATCATATATTTTTTTCCCCATTATTTTACTGAAGTACAGAACATAATTATTCAGTTTTTTAATAATCAAAACTAATATTGATGAAGACAGTGCATTCTACAATAGACAAACAATACAAGGAATGTATTGCAAAAAAATAACAAGGCAAGAGGTAATGTGACGGGCAAATAAATTCAGGGGTGCACATATGACTAAACGTTGACCTTAACAAAAACAAAAACAAATCGTGATTTAAATTGCAATGATAGTAGTTTAAGGAATGAGCCGACATATGATGGATGTGGATTTGTTTTGAAAGCAAACTAAAGACAGCCCCAGCTTCCCCAAACGATAATGAAATCAATGTAAGCAATTCATTAATGGTACCGCGGGTATGTATTTTTTTTACATTAATTCATCCCAAGGGATAATCAGGTTATTGCTAATAATTCTCACTGACCTCGTGCTCATCTCACTTTACTGTCAGTGAAAATCTAAATATATATCAAATAACCCTTCCCGTAATAAAAAAAAATGTTGCCCTTCCCCTTTGAATTTTGCAGTATTCTTATCTATTCTTTCTTCATATTTTGGGCTGCAAAGCCTCCATTCACTGTTTACTTTAAGGGTGGGCTCCTTAATGAAACTAAAAAAAAAAAAAAAAAAACACTGTTAGTTAAGTCACCTCACCTAACCAAAATTTTAACAGCTCTGAAAGCACAGAACGTTTGTACAGGCTGTATTTGTATACTATCTGACAATTGCAAAATGGTCACTTTTATACCCAATAAACGTCATTGTTTTTACAATAATATTCAACAGTGGTGATATTTATAGGCCTATGACGATTTAAATATCCCAGAGTGCAGGTGGGCTTGAATAGTAATTGTGTGTAGAAAATAGAATTGATGTCATTATGAGAGTATAACAAACATGCTTACAAATGTTGCAGGCATGTATTAATAAAGCAGCTGTTTTCTATTTAGGGAGCATGTACAGAGGGGTATTTAATCTCAGTACTTTAAATCTTTGAAGAGGGCTAATTGTTTCATGCTGGTATGAAGCACTATTGGGTCAACTCTAATGGATACTAATGATGCACAGAAGCAACAATACAACAAACAAGACTGTTCATGAGAGAACTGACACAACCATTCAAAACTTTCCATTTCTTTTTGCTCTTAAATCAAATCTTAAATAATCATCACAGGATATTCAGTGTACAAGATCTATGAACTTGACTTGACCAGAAGTTTAGTAAGTTTAATCAAATTTTTGAATAACTTTCAAATGAAATTAAAATAAATTTTAATATGGTTAAAAGGTATACAATCTCTAATCTCTTGAAACTGAAGAAGCAGTGTTTTATGGGTTTGGTTTCTAAATGACTTTGAACAAAAGCTTGCATTGCATTACCAATCTGAGGGCAAGTGATGGTACGGGCAGATTTCATCTACAATAGGTAACCGGTAGCCCTGTCCTATGCATGCTAAACAGCTGTCGGCATCTCCGCCACAGGACAACCGGGCGGTGCTGCCCCCTCCAGGATTCGGCGCATTGCGCGTTATCCGTGGACGGAAACTGGAAGAGATGAGATATACTAAGATACTCACAACATGGATCATAGCACATAACAATAATGAATGTATATCATCTTTGAAATCCAAATATCAGTGTATATGTATTTCATCCACACATATTTCTAAAACATTAAATTCTTATGGTATAAATTCATAATGAAACAAAGTTTTAATGCATTTTATAATGTGTGAAATGTATGAGGTAGTATTCAGAGAGGAAATAAAGGAGAATGGATGAATAAGAATTATCATCACATTAATATTTGATACACAGAATAAAAGGGTGAAGGTACAATAGGTACTTGTATCAAATTGAATATACATGTACACATGCATTCTATATAAATACAAGAAAAATTATGTTAACGAACAAATCATCAGAAAGGGGGTCATCAATTCATATTCCAACACTTGAGTAGAGTCAAAGCAATACAATCTCAAATCAAAATCTATTATATTAGTTTTCTGTTTGGCTTGCGTGTGTGTGCCTTTATCCAAGCCACAATGGCAAACAAGGACTTACAAAGAAAGAAAAATAAGAAACAAAAAAGAATGGGTGAAAATTTCAAAGAAATCCCAACCAAGAATAAGAAAGCAATGGCTGTCTGAAAGTTGGATAACCAGTGTAAATGTAAATTTCAAATTAGCAACTTGATGAATACATGTAGATTGTGACAAGCTATAACCTTTCCATTTGACATGTACGGTACTTAATTTTCAGCTGTTTGTGGTTTTCTTCTTGGCACATCTTCCTATAGAAATGATTACAATAAACATAATTAAAAAACTCAAATCTCATGTCCTCACTAAAGAAAAATTTCATTCTGAGTAAATCCAAAATCATATCATTTTGTGTATTGGAGCAAATAAGTTGTCCTTACCCTACATCATTACAATATCACTTTGTGGTTAATTGGAAATCCCCATAGGTTAAGTGATTACAATTTTTTTCGACCAAAAAAACCCCTATTACTTCCTTTCTTTCTTTGCCTTCACTGATTTTTCTCATTGCTTTAAAAAACAAGTGGAATGCCTCTGGCGGTCTCACCTGCATCACGCGATTCTAAATATAGCAGCAGTGCTGACTTTGAAAACTACTATAAAATTATTCACAAAAAACACCATTCATATAATGATACAATACTACGTTCATTGATATTTGGCCTTGATCATGTGACCTTAAACTTGTCAGTGATACTTGATTACCCCTATATCCACATTTTATACACTATACCTATAAACTTTGAAAGTTATGACAGCAATCTAATAATTACCTCTAAAATGGCCAAAGTTCAATGACCTTAAATGACCTTTGACTTTGGTCATGTGACCTGAAACTCGCATGAGATGTTCAGTGATACTTGACGACTCTTATGTCCAAGTTTCATGAGTCAGATCCATAAACTTTCAAAGTTATGATGGTAATTCAACAGATACCCCCATTATGGCCAAAGTTCTTTGACCTTGGTCATGTAACCTGAAATGCGCACAGGATGTTCAGTGATACTTGATTACTCTTATGTCCAAGTTTTATGAACTAGACCAATAAACTTTTAAATTTATGATGGTAATTCAACAGTTACCCCCAATTTGGCCAAAGTTCATTGACCCTAAATGACCTTTGACCTTGGTCGTGTGACGTGAAACTCATGCAGGATGTTCAGTAATACTTGATTAACCTTATGTCCAAATTTCATGAACTAGGTCCATATATTTTGTAAGTTATGACATTTCAAAAACTTAACCTTAGGTTAAGATTTTGATGTTGATTCCCCCAACATGGTCTAAGTTCATTGACCCTAAATGACCTTTGACCTTGGTCATGTGACATGAAACTCAGAGAGGATATTCAGTAATACTTGTTTAACCTTATGGGCAAGTTTCATGAACTAGGTCCATATACTTTATAAGTTATGCTGTCATTTCAAAACTTAACCTTCGGTCAAGATTTGGTGTTGACGCCGCCACCGTCGGAAAAGCGGCGCCTATAGTCTCACTCTGCTATGCAGGCGAGACAAAAATTGATATGGATTTGTGTTTTCTGGTTAATGAGAAGAAAAGCAGAGAGTGTAAACTTGAAAAAGTGGGTGAATGTGAGGGGGGTGGAGGTGAACAAGCAAATTTCATACCTTCCTGTGAAATCTACTTGAACAGAATGGTCAATGACAAGGTCTGCAGGACAAACAGGATTGATCTTTTCTGGATTGCCTCCTAGTCTCTTTACAGCATCCCTCATAGCTGCAAAGTCTACCACAGCTGGTACACCCCTGATGGGAAGAGAAAAATACAAGCAGCAGGAATCAACAGAAAAGGTGGGATTGAACATTGACAAAGACAGATGCAGAGAGCAAGGGATAGCAAGGAACAGAAATAGAATATTAATATTCAAAGGAACAAAAAAGAGAGAAGAATAAGTCAATCAATAACAGAAACATAAAACAAAAAATATATTTGATTTAATTCAATTAGATACATAACTTTAAAATCATACTTTACAAATGTTTATACACTGCATATATGTTTTATTGCAATTTAATTGAATGCAGAAAACAAAAAGCCAGTAAAATGCCACCTTTAATAAAAAAAAACACCATCAAAGAAATATCAGGAATAATCAGGAAATATCAGGAATAATTTTTCATCTTGGCTCATAATTTCATAAAAACTTACGTAAAATCTTGCATGATAACCCTGGCAGGTTTAAAGGGGACTTCCACTGAATTGTTCTGGTTTTGTTCCCAATTGAGGATATTCTCAACATCTTTCTTGTTGACAAAGAATCCATCACAGTTCCTGATAGCTGACTCCAGTAGCACTCGTATGGAATATGGTAAGCGATCTATATGAATTAAAAACACAATCTTGAATTCAAACCCTGATATGAAAGATCTCAAAAAATCCACATGAAGCTTAAAAGGAAACTGCCACTTCCACTAAAACACCTTAAGCAGTTTTAATCATTCAACCAAAACTATATTTTGTTTTAAATTGTTATTTCTTTTCCTTTCATCTCTGAGATATCACAGTACTGAGGTTTACTTTATAAAGACTGTGGGTAAAGATCAAGCTACTTGAAAAATCCTGATTGCAATCTGAATTAACAGTGTATAAAATCATCTAATCACATCAATACTACTTCATTCAAGCGGTAATAGTCTTTTGAATAAATATTAACTTACCATATTTTTCATCATGAAGAGCTGTAGGATTAAAGTACTGGTATTTTTCCTCTCCGACTTGAAGATCTTGCTTCAAGCTAGCAAATGTATCAGTTCCTGCAGTGGAAAGTAATTGTAAATAATTTTAATTCTAGGTTCTATCATCTCCAAAATTGAATACACCTTTAAATACCAGGGAAGATGGTGCCATGGAATACTTTAACAAGTGTTTTATTTTGTTCTTCCCTTAAGAATAAAATGTACACAAAAAATATTCTCAGAGATTTGTGAGATGTTGGCCTTTTTGTTGAAGATAGGATGGGTTGCTAATTTTTCATTATTTGTTTTCATTGTCTTGTTCCGTTTTTAATATTCCTTGTTTGGAACTTTCAACCTTTGATAGGCCATCGGCCACTAAATTCTCCATTAATTCTGTGTATTTTGTGCTACCTTTGGATTATCAGGTATCTCTATTCAAACGTGAAATAAATATTTGAAATGAAAGTATAAAACTAGGACAACATGCCCAATGTCTTTCACATACACATGTACAATCAAATCTACTTCTTTAAAATCCATGCAACTTAGGGCTATTAATTATACTATACAATTTTCATTCATTGCATTCATCTACATGTTACCAAGCAGGAAACCTTATTTTATAAATAATGTGTCAATGCAATTCATTATGTTATCTTTGAATGACTGACCCAAAAAGTTGTACATTTATCTCTTGACTTTCGTTTTCAAAAGCAAATTCAATTTTCATAAGTATGCTTTCATTGGCCAAAATAAAATTTCCATACATGTTTTTTTTTAGAATTATGACAAAATCAAATATAATTGAAAAGAAGCAATAAAAACATATGTAATACTAATTGACATGAGATCAGCTACATTGTGATGTAACTTCACACAATTTTCAATAAAAAGTCTTGAAGTACTAGGTGTGTCATTGAGATGAATGAAAAGCATATTATCTATGTGACCAGACCCCCTCCACTAGCATCCATTGTCTCTGAAAGCAATTATTTGCCATACTGTAGAAGCACAAAACATAATGTATACTACATCATACACAAGTATAGACCAGATTTAAAGTCCAAATTCTATCTCTAAACCAATTGTTGAAAGGGTTATTGATAGAACACCAAGTGAGCTAAGAAAGAGCACAAGAAGGACATTGGAATCAAGGACAAACATGTAAGATGAATACACAATATTACACCTGCATTAATATGACTGTGATTGGAAATTAAATACATGTAGTACTGCGAACAAAAATCATTATAGTGTAAATATGTTAGAGAATGAAATAATCAATGAAAATTCTTTTCACTGCATTTTAAAATTTGATTAAAAAAACATATTAGGAATATTCTCTCAAGGGTTTGGTCACATACGTATATGATATAAAGTCACAAAAACACGACAGAAATGGTATTAGACAGCATGATGTTACAGTAACTATTTCCTTCGTTTTTCTTATCAAATACCATATTGAAAAGTAAGATCTTTATACATTTATCCACCCCACCAAAAGTTGATTTGAATAAGAAGGGGAAAATATGACCAACTGAATGCTGATAATTTCATAATCAGATTAATAAGCAAATCATAACATTTTAAAGTTTTGCTTCATTTCAGACAAAAGGAACGCCCTCTTGCAGTCTTGACTGCATTATGCAATTCACATAGCAGCAGTGGAAACTAACAACAACTAAGATGAATAACTATTCACAAAACACCATTCATACCAAGTTCATTGACCCTCAAATGATCAGTGATACTGATACTTGAATGCCCTTATGTTCAAGTTCCATGCAATAGATCCATTTACTTTCAAAGTTATGATATCTTTCAAAACTTAACCATGGTTAAGATTTTGTTGATACCACAACAGCATCAAAGTTCATTGACTCTACATGACCTTTGACCTTGATCATATGACCTGAAATTCATGCAAAACGATCAATTATACGTGATTACCCTTATGTCCAAGTTTCATGAACTAGATCCATAAATTTTCAAAGTTAAGACATTTCAGAAAATAACCCCCACCATGATCAAAGTTCATTGACCCTAAATTACCTTTGACCTTGACCATGTGACCTTTAACTCATGCAAAATGATCAGTGATACTTGATAAACCCTATGTCCCTGTTTCATTAATTAGATCCATAAGCATGTACTTTCGAAGTTATATTTCAAAAACTTAACCTTGGTTAAGATTTTAATGTTGATACCTAAAACATGGTTCATTAACCACGACATTGGTCATGGGACCTGAAACTCATTCAAGATGATCAGTTACACTTGATTGCCCTTAGGCTTATGTACATATTCATAAACTAGGTCCATATACGCGTAAGTTATGAGGACCTTTCAAAAGATTTTAATGTTGACGACGCCTGTCACGCCACCCTTGCCGTTGGAAAAGCAGTGCCTTTAGTCTCGCTCTGCTATGCAGGTGAGAAAGAAACAGTTATATGCTCATCCTGGTCAGGTATGTATGCCAGGGAATTGTTGATGTCACTCACTTCCAATTTTCATATTTTATGCTATGAACTATGAAATATTGTAAGTCTGATTTTTCCTAAACATGTGGAACTGCCATTGTTGCAACCTATTGCACCTCAATGAAAAACCCGCGCAGTGAATAGCTTTAGGTCCCACCAAAAAAAAGAGTGTTTTGCGATATTTAATTTAAATGCTGTCATTTCTTCAATAACCATCAGATCACAGTGGTAAATTGTCCATAGACTGTGTACAACGGATAGACCGTCTCCGCTCAGCGAATCAGAGACCGCTGATTGGTCAACCGCGCAGATCACGTCATGACTATGTGGTCGCAAAAATAATTCCTTCGGACTGCGTGCGAAAGTATCGATAGCGATATCCGGACACATTGTCTCCGCGGGAAATGGTCTTGGTTCGTGATCAGATCGTTCCAGTATCGATCGAAAACAATTGAGACTCGGCAATTTCATGCATATTCACGCGACGCTCCGAAACCCGGAAATCAATTGACTTTGTGCACGCTGTGATAGACTCCACAAACTCCAACACGATGCCATATCGACGCTAATTCGCAAGATTTTGACGGAAAAGCAAGAAGGAATCGAAATTCGCTTACCTGTGCGGTATTGGTGAGAAAATAGATCCTCCGAGAATACCTTTCATAATTCATATAAAATATAGGAAAGTGAAATTCTAGGTCAATTTTGGTACGAGGTGATAGAGAATTGCACACTTGTTTTGGTGGAATACTGTGTGGGGCAATGCCAATGGAAGGCGTGCACTGCGCATGCTTACTATATTTTCATTCATAAATTGGATCTCGGCATTGGCCACTCACACAACATGCGAGGTTAGTATACTAACCTCGCACAACGCATGTCATTTCATAATGAATTTTGACGTTTTCATTCATCACACGAATGTGAGAATATGAAATACGCCTAAATCTTCACAAAATACTAAATTTTGTTATCTTAATCTTCTAATGTAATCTAATTTAAAAATCATTACGAACGTATCTATAAAAATGGATTTTAAACGCTTACCTCCACATCTCAGCCAGTTACTCCGTCCGATCCTTAATACTGCGGTGGAAATTACGCAAACAACAATCGAAATGCGAATTTTTCCTATCGAACAGTCTAGATTCAAGTCGCCGGCGCAATAATAGGAAATCGTACCAAAAAAATCAACAGGATGCATGTCACGTATAATCGCTGATGGCGCTACATCATAAAATAACGGTGAACAGCGAAAAAAATGCGGAGCGCCTAGAACGCAACCAGCAGTACAGCTGATCTGACGTCAACAACGCAAACAAGCAAGTTTATTAAATAATATCGCGCGCCCTCTCTGTGCGTATAGAGAGAACCAGCGAATCGGCCCAATGCCTGCTTCGACATAAAAAAAAAATCATCGATATAAAGTACCAGAAAGACAGAGAGGAATTGAAATTGGCTTCATATCGTTTGGTAAGTTTCATATCCAAAGCTTATCTCACATTAAATAGGTATCTATTTTTAATTTTTGAAATAGACGAATAAACGTATTGCAAGTGCCGTGCCAGTGGTTATCCCGTGCACGGCGGCGGTAATGTACCCGTAGGTGTCTGGCAATAGGATACACTGCCATATAGTGTGAAGATTTTGGCGTGTGTCCCCAGGGGGGGGGGGGCACTCAGTATATAATGCATAGTGGGTATGTGCCGCGGAGGGGACCCCCATTTTTACACTCAAATTTCCGTTCCAAGGCATAGCATTTTTGTCTTATTGAGAAAAAGAACAAAGAAAGCCGCTCCAAGGCATAGCATTTCCTTCTTATCGAGAAAAAAGAAGAAAGAAATCCGCTCCAAAGCTTCGCATATTTTTCGTTACGCCGTTCCGGTCGCATTGATCTGCTACAATTTTGGTGAAAAGCGGCCGTAGAGCGCTTTTCGACCATCGCCTAAGCGCGAGCGCACCCGGCGGAGGCCGCGCTAGCTGCGTTATGCACGATTGCCCGTTCCATAGGGATGCATACACACTCACAGAGATACGGAGATCCGTTCCGAGGACCCCCGTTTTCACAAACATTTGTAGTTCTGAAGCCCGTTCCGAGGACCCTCCTTTTTAAAATAAGCCCGCTCCAAGGCCCCCGTTTTTTGCCTCGCCCGCGGCACACCCCTACCACTTTTTTGGTCGAGTGCCCCCCCCCCCAGGCGTGTGTCATTCTCTCACATTCGTGTGATGAATGAAAACGTCAAAATTCATTATGAAATGACATGCGTTGTGTGAGGTTAGTAGTACAACTAACCTCGCATGCTTGTGTGAGTGTTGCCATACTAAAGTCTTTGGGCCTACTCTTAATATTTTTAAGAGTAGGCCTAAAGCCTATTCACAACTAACGTTAAACTTCTTAGGCTAAAATTTAGAGGGGTACGATCGGAAGCACATGAAATGTGGGTTTTACTTTTTTTAGGGAAGCCGAGGCCGATCGCCGATAAAAAGAAAAATGATCTCGGCAAAAACTTCATATCTTTAATTATTTCAGGTATTGGTGTATTCATTGTGGACGGTTGGTGAATTTTAAGAAAATATTGCGTTTGATGATTGAATTTATTATCTACTGAGTATGGCAAACTTCGCGCGTGTCCATACTTCGCGGACGGTCATTATCTAAAAAACTAGCCAATATCCTTAAAATCTGACATCATCAACGTGAAAAGCGACCTAAAATTACCCTTTGGTGTAAGTTTCTTTAGGATGAGTTCAGTATTCATGAAAATATTGGCAAAAGATCGGCAAATTTGTCACCGTTAGCGCCCGTTTTGAAGAAATCTGATATTCTCAACAAGCATCACGATATCACCATTTTGCAAGCAGAAATCATCAAAAATGTGAGTTAAATGTGGTACTAACCGATTCTATAGCATTTTGCCATCAATCTGATATAAATATTTCACTTTTTGAGCTTGAGTTTTGTTTAAATGTCCACAAAAACTTTGGTCCGCGAAGTTAGGTCACACTTTTTTTGAACAGTATTCCAGCACAGCGCGCATTCGCCGATCGGAATAGAATTTTGAGATCGCGATACCGGTAAATCCCCTTGACCTACTTTACATTTTCGTTCATGATTTTATAGTTTACGATCTTGCCGTCAATACCGTCAATGTGGTAACTATTTATTACATTGGTTTTGTATAAATTATGAATATTTTGTGAAAAAATTGAAGCCTGATGAATATTTTTGAAAAGTGCGCGAAGTTTGGACACCCCATCATACTGTATATGTACTGAACCTATATTTTTTTATAATTATTATTATAATAGTAAAGTGAGTGATTGTATTACCGACCGGCCTTGACCTTGTATTACCGAACGCGCGCATCATACTCATCAGAAAATAATTTTACGCTCAAAATTTTGCAACATCCTTCCAAAGAGAACTTGAATAGAAAGATGATGAAAAATTGTAAAAAACCCATTTTCAAAGTCTTAATATTCTTAAAATAATAAAACATGGTCAAAATAGCTCATCAGTGATTTTGTTGTTTTCTCAACTTTTCCCCATAGCTCATAGATAACACACGTTCGGTAATACGATACCACTTTCAAGTGACCCAAATATTTCACATGCGAAGAGGGGTCCAATTGGAAGCTAATATCGTAAAAAGGAAAAACGATTTTGGCAAAATTTTTACATATTGATATTTTGTAGGTAATTGTGTATTTATGGTGAAAGTTTGGTGAATTTCATGAAAATAATGTGTTTGATATGATTGAATTCATGAAAAGTGTTCGGTAATACGATCCAACTACCATACCGTACCGGTATATCATATGGTATACTAACCCAGAGAGCTCCAGCCCGCGTAGCGGGCTGGAGCCCAGACGCGCAGTGTACAAACGGGCATTGAGGTGAGAGTACCGTGAAGTTTGGTCAATATCATTTACATAATACATAATTAAAACAGAAATTAAGCACTTACCACGATTGTATGGATGATAGTCTAACGAGTGGCAGTTTCCTGACATCGAGGCACAGACTGGAACCTCAAAAAACGATCAGTTCTGTCGCGGTGGCTCTCCTTCTTTCAAAATTCATAGCAAAATGGCCGTTCGAGAGGGTGTAGGGCGCATGCGCGAATTTGACAAAGTCTATATGCGCTAGTGCTATACTAGCCTCGGTCTCGATCGGCCATTTTGTGTTGAATTCTGAAAGAGGAGAGCTACCGCGACAGAACTGATCGTTTTTTGAGGTTCCAGTCTGTGCCTCGATGTCAGGAAACTGCCACTCGTTAGACTATCATCCATACAATCGTGGTAAGTGCTTAATTTCTGTTTAAATTATGTATTATGTAAATGATATTGACCAAACTTCACGGTACTCTCACCTCAATGCCCGTTTGTACACTGCGCGTCTGGGCTCCAGCCCGCTACGCGGGCTGGAGCTCTCTGGGTTAATGGTATACCGACAGCCGGCGAGCAACTCAGCAAGTGCCAAGTTACGGGACACTTCAGGGAGAGAAGCCAGCGAAATTCTGCTGCGCCCAAACACAATTCTTTACCATTTTTTCAATCCGTTTCATGGGGAAATAACTTTACCGGTACTTCGGTTATAGAATGTGAAAAAGATGCGCATCGGTACATGATCAACGTCTCCTAACACTGAAAAAAAAAACCTGAAAATAGTATTTTCTTACCTTTGACGTCGGCCATACCTGTGCGGAATTGTCTCACGTACACGCTTAGTTGCCAATTTGAAGAACGGCTCGGATCCATAGACGGATCGATCGTACCCACTGAACTAGTTCAGTGATCGTACCCCCGGCTGCGAGAATATTTTTTCCGTACATGGAAACGCTATGGGACATGAATTATTCATAAGTTGAGCTAAGAAACTGAAGTGCGCAGGCGCATGGACTTTGCCATATTTCTATAGCTTCATCAATTTGTACATGAACGAATGGACGAGCACACTCTTGTACATCCCAATCTCCCCGCTTTCTGAAGTTTCGATTTCTCTCTTCCCTTCTCTCCATCCCGATATCCCCGCTTTCTCAAATTTCGATTTCTCTCTTCCCCTCTCTCTTGCAATCTCTCTCCCTTCCTCTCTCTATAATTTATAAGCACACTCTCTCTTTGTTCCTTTAAGAATTATAAATGAATTGACTCGCATAATGTCCTCGCATCCCCCACGTCCCACCCCCCTCTAAATCTCTGTTCCTTACTGAACATTTCAGCCACTAATTCTCTTTCTCTGTTGCTCCCTCTCTCTTCCCTCTCTGTCGGTTGCTTTATTGCCTTCCTCTTTAGTGTCTTTGGAATATGAATTTTTGTTTTTGAGCGTTCGTCCATCTCACACCGCTATTTTTACCATCACTTAATATTTTTAGATGACAATGTCGTCGGCGATCATCCGAACCGTCGCACAGGTACGACAGTGCAAACCCATTTCAGAGAAATCTGACTTCAAAGTTTATCAAAATTCCAACACTTTTGTCCCCAGCTTTAAAAGATTTTCATTTTTTTAAAAATTATTATTATGTCTTTGTGTTTTTATGTCACTGGGAGCTATCGTTACAAGCTTGCTTATTGAGCATCCTGAGCGTTACCTCCATTGATTAGGCCTATAACTTTTAGAAATGCATTGATGCCTATACCTTTGGAAATGAAGAATAATGTTGAATTTAAATGTTGATCAGGATTCATGAAGACTTGAAATCTCAAGAGCTTCAAGCTAATAATTTCAGTTTGAGTGATTTATGATTTAGTTATTCTTTCCCAAACCCCCACGTCACATTTCAATGTCGAATATTCTTTGCAGACACATATAAATCATTTTGTAGGGGCTGACCGAGGTCACTTAATAGTTAATACATTACAAAATTATAGTATATTGTATAACGAGTACAAGGGAATGATTGTCCGAGTGGCGCTGTATGCAGAAATAGGCCTACACTCTAAAAATAGTTGGGCAAAATTTCCAACTTTTAACCAACACTGGGCAACATACTGTCGACACAACTATTGGTTAAAATCTGTCTAAATTGGGTAATAATTTTGTTCAGTTAGATAACAATTGCCCAGAATATATATATATATATACCCATCCTGTTCATGGTTACAGTCAAGTATTAAATAAAATCAGGATGTGTTTTTTAGCTAGCGCTTTGCACTCGCATTATATATTAGAGAGGTATCATCTTTACAGTCAGTAGCGCCTATATTAGAAAGGTTACACTTCGTAATTCCGAAGGTTCGTTATTCCGAAGGTTCTTTAGACCGAAGGTTCGTAATTCCGAAACACGTAAATTGCCTATACCTCGATGTTCGTTAATCCGAAAACATAAAAGGGTTCGTTAATCCGAACATTTGTGGCGTTATTCAGAAGGTTCGTTGTTCCGAAGGTTCGTTAGTCCGAAAACGAAATCAGGTTTGTTAATCATTTCGTTTTCGGACTAACGAACCTTCGGAATTACGAACCTCATTTCGTTTTCTGATTAACGAACCTTCGGAATTACGAACCTCACTTTGTTTTCGGACTAACGAACCTTCGGAATTACGAACTTCATTTCGTTTTCGGACTAACGAACCTTCGGAATTACGAACCTTCGGAAATACGAACCTTCGGAATAACGAACCTTCGGAATATCCAAACCTTCGGAATTACGAATGTATGCGATTAGAAATGTTAGCTCGTGATTTGCGCTCGCGATTTTGTAAAACAGGCAAAAAAAAATCATATCCGCCTCCCCCCCCCCCCCCCCGTTTGAAAATCCTTGTGCCTCCACTGGGAACAATAGTTTCTTCAATTGGTCACCAGCAGATAGTCAGTAGGGGGCTTACATGTGAAACGACCCCCCCTCCCACATGCCCCCAAGAATTCCCTACATTACAATTAGTAACAATTTATTAGTAGTGCACTATTATTATTTTCTTGGGGGCTATCATCCATATTCTTCTTGTTATTATTATTAATATTGTTATCATTGTTATTAATAATATTATTAGTAGTAGTTGTAATAGTAGTAGTAGTAGTAGTAGTTGTATTATTATTATTATTATCATTATATCAAGTCCTGTTTATGCAGGGTATATAGCCTGCAGCCTGCAGACCAGTGGCGTAGCTATGGGGGGCACGTCCCCCCCCTGAGATTTGGTGTGCCCCCCCCCCCCCAGGTGCCCCCCTGAAAAGAATTGGCGGAGCAAAAAAAAAGGATAAAGAAGAAGAGAAAAAAGAGAAAGAAGGGGAAAGACAGAAGGAAAAAAAGAAGAGGAAAATAAGAGGAGGGAGACGAGTGAATAAAATAATGTTGGGTGGAAGACTTGCAAAAAAAAATTCATGTTACTAAATAAAATTTTCGCTCGCGCTTCGCGCTCGAATTGCCCGTTCGATGAGATTCATATCTTGCTCAATATGCTCAATAGGCTGATATGGAGCTTAAAATATCAAGTCTTGAAGTCAATATACAAACATATTTCAGCTCGGACATCGAGCTTTCATTTTTTTTTCCATTAACAAATTAAATGCACTCTGTAAACTGTCCGTTAATATGGTCTACATATCAACATTTTAAGCTCACGCTGCGTGGTCGCATTATTTGATTTGCCAAGTTCCTATTGTCTTCGTGTAATACATAGGTGCCTGAAAGTTCTCAAAATATCAATTTTCAGATGTGACTGTCAAAACGTATGCCTATAAGTTAGCGCTGCACGCTCGCATTTTGATTGGTGAGTACTCTTATCAATTCTATATAGAGGCAAACAAATACCCCAGGCCTTTTCATTACATTTTAATTTAAAAATTCAGCTCGCGATTTGCGCACGCATTAATTGTTAAAAACGTATTAACCATTGTAATGCGTATTCATAATTACAAAATGCTTAAAATTTCTAGTTTTCAAGCCTTAAAAACAACAACCTCCACGCTGTCATTACGCATATTAGATTAACAAATAAGACAATAACATTTTCATGAATTCCTAATAACTAAATTGGGTCTTTTCAGAATGGAATATCGACAAGCTTAGGAATAATAGGAAGATAGTCATCATTTTTATATGACAAAATGTCCTTAGAATGTCGCGGTCCTTTGTTAAAATAATAGGCAAAAAATATCAGCTCGCGCTTCGCGCTCGCATCATTCATTAAGTGTGATCCACTGATCATCCACTTCACAATTTTCCTACACAGTACTTGAAATAGTTTTTAAATTTACCTTTTTCTCATCGTAGTATCAATTTTTTCAGCTTGCTTGCATTATTGGTCTTCATGATTAAAAAAATGTATTCAGAATGCCCAAATTATTACGTCTAGATCTAAAACATGCGCACGCACGATTGTTGAGATAGCCTGTATGTTCTTTATTCAAAATATGCTTAAATTATCCAGTTTCAGATCAGAATATCAATAATTGTCTGCTCGCGCTTCACGCTCGCATTATTAATGACACCCATGCAATTAACCATATATTCATGATTTACAAAATATGAATAGAGTGTCCCGCTTTTAGGTCTAAAATCTCAATTTTCTTTCGCTCACGCTTCGCGCTGGCATCAGTTGCTTAGTTACATACCTATCCCATTTATGATTACAAAAAGTGCTTAGAATGTCATTTTTTTTTAGGTCGGAATGTCAAAAAGTAAAGTTTTAGCTCGCACTTCGCGCTCCCGTTATTGAAATATGTACCGTAGTCGTGGGTAGCTGTAAACAGTCCTTTACAGGTCCCTTTCCGATCATTTTAGAACATTTATTAAAAATTTCTGCTCGCGCTAGGCGTTCGCAGTAATTAGTAACATACGCATCTTGTTCAGGATCACAAACATTGCCCAGAATTTCAAACTTTCAAGACAAAATACATGAAAGAAAGAAAAAATCGCCCGCGTTTCGTGCTCGCACTTTTTATATAGGGCTTATGAGATTATTTCATATTTATGTTGTTTTATAAGAATAAAGCTAAGAAGTGACTGATCGGGGAAAATATAGGTGAAGATAATTTTAGGCCCCACCCCCAATTGGCGAAAGTCGGATCCACCCTTGTGACACATACACTGACACAGAAAAAAAATGTTGCCCCCCCCCCTGAAAAAGCAAGGACCCCCCAGTGCCCCCCCCCCCAGGAAAAAAATCGTAGCTACGCCACTGCTGCAGACTGTTCACTCAGAGGGCCCTGTTAAATGTCCATAAATACAAACAGCAAAGGACAACAAAAAATAGAACGATATACAACAAAAACAAAAATAGGCCTATAAAAACATATTGTTGTAAGTTTTCAAAAAGACAAAATAAAAATCACGAAGACAACTTATAATTTTCAATAAAAAGGAAAAATTTAATGGTAGCACTTGGAGCTAGGGTTGGCAATTAATCAATTACGTCTTGTAAAATCAAAATGAATGAAAAGGGCTTCATACCTGGAAGATTACATGACTTATACTGCATGCAAGTATAGCGTATAATATTATGTGAATTGTTTAGGTTTAGATTTGCACAAGAACCTTTTTATTATTATTTTTTTTTTAATATGAAAAAAAAATCGAACAACGTGATTGTGTAAACCAATATAGCGATGGAAAATTGATATTTAGAGTGCATGAGAAAGTTGCCTTTTAGACGCGTGGTTTTCTTGAACGTTGAGGAAAACTTCAGCTGTGCGAATATTTAGCTGTTCACAGGGACCTGGGAAGCGGGGGTGCTGGCCGGGGGTGCTGAAGCACCCCCAGAAATTATCCTAGGGGTGCTGCGTGTATTATTTTCCATAGGCAGCACCCCCACGAAATCAGGTTTCCCCTGTATTTTTTAAAATATGTTATATTAATGTACATAATTATCACATCCGACAATCGCAAATCATTTCCATAGTCTTTCACATATTCCAATAACATCCCTCCTATAACGCGACTCAATCAAACTCCAGCGGGGCAGCACTCCGATACAGACGTGGTCGCGCGCAATACGTGGTAACCATAAACACTCTTCGATAGCAGGGAGGGACATGGGTGTGGTTGGACTTAAACTTCCAGGTTTTATGTCGAATCAAGTGTGCGCGCGCCCTACCGCCCGTGTTTTGTACACAAAAATTACAAGTCAAACAATAGAAATCAAATTTCACAGTCTTTTTCGCCCTGCCCCATGCCCCTGGGGGCTAGGGCGGGGGTGCTGGGGGTGACGCACCCCCAAAATTTGGGGGTGCTGCGTGTGTTATTTTCCATAAGCAGCGCACCTCCTGGAAATCTAGTGGTAGGTATGATAAATGACAGAAATGTAATGAAAATGAACGACGTTTTGTAGAATATACCCCCCCTTTAGAATTTTCCGACACATTACTTGAAATAGTGTTTAAATTCACCCTCTATCAGATCGGAATATCAAATATTTTCTGCTCGCGCTTCGCGCTCGCATTATTGATTTTTATAATAAAAAATGTGTTTAGAATGCCCAGACTCTCGTCTTGTAAACAGAGGGTCGTGTGTTCGAATCCCACCGCGGTCTAGCGTCCTTTGGCAAGGCGTTAATCCACACTTTGCCACTCTCGACCCAGGTGCTAAATGGGTACCCGGTAGGATGTGAAAGTCACTGTAGCTTGTCCAGTACTGTGTGCGCCTCACAGGCGACTGACTGGAATACTCCCCAGGGAGTGGAGGATGTGCACACATTGTGTGCGGGAATGACTGATTGAATCCGACGACCGGGGTAATAATATATCTGTAAAGCGCTTAGACACGTCGTTCCGATGGATTAAGCGCTATATAAAAGCGGATTATTATATACAAATATTCAATGTTGATGAGTGCGATCGTTCCGAATATTGCATGAGTGTGCAAGTTGAAACAGTCTATTCAACGACGCGAAGCGGAGTTGAATAGACTGTTTCAACTTGCAACGAATGTAATATTCGGAACGTCGCACGAATACAACATTGAATATTTGTTTTATACAACACCGATAGCTTACACTTTAGACTAGATAGGCTAGATCCATAGGTCTAGTCTATGACTAACGCGTGTTAGGTCTTTAATTTTGCTTACAATGTTGTTTTTTGGGAGTCAGTAGATTTAAACCAGTAATCCCAGGAGAGTCAAGTACTTTCAACATAGATAGATCCATGAGGTCAAATTTGTGAACGAATTCCATAAAATCCAGAAGGTACGCAGTCGTACCCTGGGAATAATTTTCTTAGCAACGTACGTACGCGCACTGTGTTCAGCTTAGCAACGTTTATGCGCAGTGCTACGTACATCGGTCAGAGATACGAAAACGTGACGCGCGTATACCGCCAATTCACTTAACATGTACGGGGCATGTCCATGGGTTCAGTGTGCCCAGAGATCTTGCAGTGCTGGCTCATTTACTTCAGCGTGCTATAGTCTACTATATCACGAGCGTGCAATAGTCGACTATAGCACGGCTAGCATATCTTTGCGTGCTATAGCTGATTCCTCTGAATGTCACGTGACACGATTTCATCCAATCAGCTGTCAAGGATTTATCCATGTGTTGTATAATTATTATTATTATACTAGGTCTAACTCTTAACACGCGCACGCATGTTTATTCAGATACGCAGCTTGATTGGGGGGGGGGGGGGGGTACTCCGGGCTGAAAATATTTATATCAAATACATTTTATCAAAATAAATAAATTTTATCAAAATCTGATAACTATTAGTTAGATTATTTAATTCTAAATTTTAGCAATATTTTATGAGAATGGTGATATGCATGTCGTCATGAATATTTAATAGGTGGACTGATGCTGTCACATCCCCATTATCCTGTTTCTTGTATTACTACATGGAATCAAAATTGTTTCATTTTTTTCATACCAGAGTGAATGATATGTCTCCCTTATAATGAAATAAGTTGCAGCAAAGAATATCTAATGGACTAAATCAGTTGTCAATTCAACTGTTCTGGTTCTTGAAAGGAAAATATTGAATAAACCTAATTTTACATAATGAAATATAATAGAACAAGTGGGGATATGACATAATTTTGCTCATTGAATATTAATGAAGACATTAGGGGGAGGCGCGATAGCTCAGTCGGTAGAGCGGGGGTTTCGGATTCCGGTGACCCGGGTTCGATTCCCAAGTGGTGCGCTAGTGCCCTTTGGTAAGGCATTTATCCTCATTACCAGGTCCCTCGGAGAGGACCTTAAGCCGTTGGTCCCCTGGTTGCTTGCTCACAGGCATTCGTGCTTTCTTAGCAGTCAGGTAAAACAACCTCGGTATAACATAACATGTCTAAAACTGTTTCACTGGAATAATACTAATCTTTGAAATGCAATAACTGTGAGATTCCTTGTCTGATTTTGATCAAATCTTTATTCTTATGTTCGTCTGATGTTTCTTTATCTGTTCAAACCATTTTACATTCAGTGTGGAGTTTCAGATCAGAATATCAAATATTTTCTGCTCGCGCTTCGCTCTCACATTATTTTTTTTTTATTTAAGAATATATCCAATTACCCATCATTTTCTTGATTTACAAAACATGAATAGAATATGTCCCGTTTTCAGGTCTGAAATCTCAATTTTGTTTCCGCTCGCGCTTTGCGCTCGCATCAATTGTATAGTTATATACCTATCCTGTACATAATTACAAAACGTGCTTAGAATGTCCAGTATTTAGGTCGGAATGTCAAATTTTTCAGCTCGCGCTTCGCGCTCGCATTATTTGATTGTTGATATATGTATCGTCTTCATGGGTAACTGCAAACAGTCCTTATAACACGTCCCTTTCGATCAGACCAGAGCGTATATAAAAATATCTGCTCGCGCAGATCGCGCTCACAATTATTATTTGTTACATACACATCTTGGACCACAAACATTAATTGCTCAAATTTTCAGGACAAAATACATGAAATTTCCACAAAAAATAGCTCGCGCTTCGCGCTCGAATTATCTATTCATGTTTTTTTACAAGAAGAAAGCTAAGAAGTGACTGTAATATATATGTATATATATATGTGTGTGTGTGTGTGTGAGGGTGTATGTGTGTAATTATGGAAAACTCAATGGTGTCTGTCCCCCCACTTTTGAGGAGAGATTTCAGCACCCCCACTGAAAAAATCGTTCCCAGGTCCCTGGCTGTTCCATTAAAGGGATGGTCCGGGCTGAAAATAATTATATCTTAATACATAGAGTAGAATTCACTGAGCAAAATGCCGAAAATTTCATCAAAATCGGATAACAAATAATAAGGTTATTGAAGTTTAAAGTTTAGCAATATTTTGTGAAAACAGTCGTCATGAATATTTAAATACTTTCAGCCCGGACCATCCCTTTAATTGTTAGTAAAGAGTATATCGACAAATTTGAGCGGGGAGCGAGGGTGGATGGAGAAAAAATTAGGGCGAGATTGGACATGTCGGATAGAAGGGGAGAGACTGCAAGAGGGAGATTGAGAGAAACAGATAAGAGTGCAAGAGAAAGAGGCTGGAGGGGGTATGCGAGTCCATTCAGTCATGTTTCATAAAGAAAGAAGGGGGAGAGAGAGATATTTCATGCAAGGGGGAGCAGAAAGAGATCTTAGCTAGAGAAATAAGGAACAGAAGTTTTGATGGAGGGGTTGGCGAGGTGGCGAGAACATTTAGTGCGAGAGAGAGGAAGGGAGAGAGATTGCAAGAGAGAAGGGAAGAGAGAAATCGAAACTTCTGAAAGCGGGGAGATTAGGATGGAGTCCATTCATTATGTACAAGAGTGTGCTCGTCCATTCGTTCATGTACAAATTGATGAAGCTATAGAAATATGGCAAAGTCCATGCGCCTGCGCACTTCAGTTTCTTAGCTCAACTTATGAATAATTCATGTCCCATAGCGTTTCCATGTACGGAAAACATATTCGCCCCCCGGCCCCAAGCGCATCCAGCGACCATTGGCCGATTACACGAGAGGGTTTTGCAAGGACCGTCTTTCGTGTGGCCCATTTTTTATGATGCGCCATGTGAAACGCATCTCAGATAAATTATCGCCAAACATATTTTATTCGTCCGTTAGAATAAACAAAATATTTGTTTATAAAATGATGTGATATCTCATGAAATTGTACAAGATTTAATTTAAAAGCAAGCTTACGAATTTTGTTAGTTTATATCAAATTTCAGAAACACACCGCTTAAAGCGCATCATAAAAGATGGTTGACACGAAAGACGGTCCTTCAATTGGAAAGCCCTTTTCGTACAATCGGTCCTGAAATAGCAAGCTAGCTTCTATTTTGTTATATATATTTTATTTTGTATATGAATTGAAGTTGTCAATAAAAACTACTTAATACAAAAAAAAAAGCTAGCGCTCGTACTTATACGGCCGGAAAAAAAAAAGGGGGGGGGGGGAGAGACGTATGGGCGACATATGTATTTAACTTTTTTTTCTCCCGCTTTTCACTCTCAAGTAGAGGGTCCCTCATCCCGCCCTCATCAACTGCAATGAGACTTTTCGTGTCAATCGTATCTGAATAACACACTTCTATCTTTTATAAATAGTCAATTCTATGGAATACCGGAAATAACCAAAAATCTCAATTCAAGACAATTGAATAGTCCCACTAGGCAATATCTTTTTTATCTAATACATGTACAAATGAAGATTAATTTTCAAATGCTCGATATTCCCTTCTTTATATCTGTTATATAGAGTGTAGTGGTATTCTTTCATGGGCATATACATGGTGTACCGTGAAACCACTATGCTCTTCTTCACCATGGAAACCTTCAGAAGTTATATATTTTGTTCATAATTCTATTTCTATTGCAGTTTTTGATTTGAATGTTGTGAAGGTCATTTCCAACAAGCCATCTTTGTCACGATCCTCCCATCAAAGATACATGGATATCACTGTATTAAGTACGCAGATCCAGGGGGGGGGGGGAAAGGGGCCAACCCCCCCCCCCCCCCCCCCTATTGGCGGTGCAAAAAAAAGGGGGAAGAGAAAGAAAAAAAAAGTAAGGGTAAGGGGAGGAGGGAAAAAGAGAAGATAAAAAAATAAGAGGAAGGCGGGTGCATAAAATAGGTCAGGGGAAGACTTGGAAAATAAAAAATCTTTCATGTCACTTTATAAAATATTTGCTCGTGCTTGCATTGCCTGTTCGATGAGATACATATCTTGCTCAGTAGGCTGAAATGGAACTTAAAATATTCCCTTTTCAATATACAAAACATATTTCAGCTCAGATGAGCTTTCATTATTTTGTTCAATTTACAAATTTATTTTTAAATGTGCTCTGTAAAATGTTGTTTTATGGTCTGAACATTGAAAATTTTCAGCTAGCACTACGTGCTCACATTATTTGATTTGTGAAATACCTATTCTCTTTTTTGTACTCCATAAAGTTCTCAAAATATTCCTTTTCAGGTCTGATTGTCAAAATCTATCGCTCACATCTACATAAATGACAGTTTATTAAAAATTTTGTGCTCACATTAATTATTGAAAATCAATTAACCCATATAAAGTGCTTGTATATTTCATTTTTGACAACATAGAGACATCAAGTATGTATTACCGGTATGTCTAAATCAGCAAATGATTTTGTGTTCAGCAATTAAATTATGGAGGCCTCAAAACAACAAATGCACAACAGCAAAAATATCATCACACATGAATGCACACTGAAGGACACCTTTACTCAATGGCATAAACTCATATTGAATTGCATTCAAATGTACAGGGAGATAGGCAAGAAACTCATAGGGAAAGCTCATTTCTTCTTTCTGCAAACCATAAAATAGATTATTGAATAAGGCAAGATAAATCATAATAATTGTTAATTATAATGATTTTATTATTCCATTTTCAATGGATTAAATGACTGTGACAGGTGAAAGTACTATTTAGACTCTTAGCATCAATATTGCATCAATGAATACATATACAGTTCTAATATAGGCCAATCCTTCATTTACTTCTCATAAAAATATCTGTCAGCCAGTGTTTCTTGAGATACTGTATGTCTCAAGAGTCAAGACAGTGATCATTGTGTCCTGTCTCGGTCTTGTCTTGAAAGGAAACCTCTATATATCAGAAACAAATACATCGGTGAAAACTGATAAGGAACTCGATTTTGATGAGTTAATCTCAATGCTTGACCTTAAAATGTCAGTGTTTGGTTGGGTGTCTTGAGAAATGTCTATGTCTCTATATCAAGACAGTAATCATATGTTTTGTGTCTTGTCTAAGTTTCTGCTAATTCTAGGCACAAGCATCTCTGTTTTTGGTCTCAATCTCTGTCTCAGAGATCACTGTCTCTCTCTGAGACTAAACACTTCTGTCATCATTGAAATCTGAAAATATACCCATTTATTCACATTTAATATATACAAGAGAATTGTTTCACTTGCAATTTTACTCCACAAATTTAAAACTTTTAAGTGATCATTTACATGGTGATTTTATTGTCACGTATTTGACTTATCAGATGTCAAAGATATTTAAACTTCTATTGTATGTAAATCTATTAATAAAAATATAACAAACATTGTGAAAGTATACCTTTACCCTTTAACCCTTCCCAAATAGTACAAATTCATCAAAGAATTGTATTCAGAATAAATAGCTTATTATAATAACATAAGTAATTATAACAATGATTCTTTTACAAATAATATCAATAACATAATAAAATTTCATCTGTGATGGTTGTAAATAACAAAGTGTTAAACTTTTGATCTCCAAAAGTTGAAATAAAAAGTTTGACATTTTGTTAATAGAATTAACAATAACAACTAAAATAACACTAATAATAAAAAAAAAAATAAAACAGAAATTACACATCTAATTCATAAAGATCCTGGTTAAGATTATTATTTGTCAATATTGTTCATTTAAAATTGTAATACTGATAAAGCCAACATCTATTCCCAGTCAGGATAATGCATTAAAGGGGAAGTTCACCCTGAAGAAAAGTTTGTTGTAAAAATAGCAGAAAAGTTTCAGGAAAATACATTAAAAATTAAGGAAGTTATCAGAATTTTAAATTTTGGATTTGGAACGTGATAAATGAGCAGCTGCCCCATATCTATGTAATATAAATGCATAAATTACATTTATATAATGGTTCATGATGACTTTTCTTTGTAGGAACAGGAGCGAAATGATTTGTCTGTCAATACTCTGAACGTACAGTAAAAATCATTTTGAATTTTCTGAGAAAATGACATTTCATTGATATTTTACCATACGATATGTAGGAAAGCTGCTCGCATGTGACGTCAAAAATCAAATAATTAAACTTTTAATGACTTTTTTATTCATTGATGGATATTTCTCAAACCTTCGACAATAATTTTTTATCATTTTTTTTCTGCTATTTCTATAATAAACTTTTTGTCAGCATGTACTTCCTCTTTAAGTGGCCAAATATGGATCAGAGAACAATGCCATTGCTACTAGAATACAAGTTGCCTTTTCATTTCAATCAGTAATATCACTTCTTACATGTACATGATCTTGAAGGCATTACAGTATTTGAAGCTATATTCATCTCATAGATCACCTTTAAAACATAAAATAACATTTTTTTAAAGATTGATGAAGTATACAAATCATAACAGATGGAAAATCAAACCCCACAAATCATCATTTAACAAAGGCATTGTGAAAAACAAATGTACATAACTTTTGCTTTTGATTATCATACCCTCTTGTGGATATTGTGTGCATGACAAATATTCCAAGGGCAATTTAGAAATTCAGCTGCATGGTTATTTCTACTCCATTTACTGGTAGTCCAATAATGCTGAATCACAAACGTGATACTTTGGCTGAAAAAAAAATCATGTTGATTATTCTGTACTGAAAATAGTTATTTTGCAGAATGGAAAATACTGGAATATCTGAGTAAAATGTGAAAAAAAATAGTACTATATTCATAAATTTATCAAAATGATGACCCAAAAGCCTCAGAATACTCACTTTACTTTCCTTACATATTCCATCTACAATATGCATTTAAAAATCTCTTATAACATGTTGGTTACTTTGTAATCACATCAACAATGCACAATAAAAGAAAAAAAAGAAAACTAATACTAGTCTTATAGATGATAAAGTTATCAATTATATAGCTGTCAAAAACACATAATAATGAGTCATTATCGTAAAATGCAATAATGTAGTTATATAAAAAAAATACAATGAAAAAAAATGTCAGTGTTCTGAATTTAATAGCGTAATCAGGGATGCCACTAGGTGTCCTCCAAAAATACTGAAACTTATCGCAGGCAGGGACAGTGTCCAAGAACAGTAAATTGGGGCATTGGGGGTGGAAGCCAAAAAATTTAGGGGGGGGGGTCCACCTTTAAAAAAAAAAAAAAGTTATCAACAGAAATTTTAGGGGGGGGGGTTCTGTCGCCCCACCTCAAATTTAGGGGGGGAGGACCAAGTGGCTTCTTATCTTGTTGTGATCGATGACTTTGAAGTCAAGGTTTGAAAAACTGATGGTAGTTAGTTGTTGTGTGTTGCTCCTAGAACGCTAGACCAAAAGCTTCAGTCTCTGTATTTTGGTTGTTCCGCTAAACCGCGTTGGCTCCAGCCGCTCCACTGACCAATACATAGACTGAAGAGTTGTTGGCCCGTACGTAAAGACAACGTATCAGCTAAACCAGGGAGCTCCGGCCAGCTCCACGGGCCGGAGCTCCCTGAGTTAGCTGATACGTAACCCAAGGGAGCTCACTGGGTTACGTATCGGCATGCAGCAGTAACGTTAGATCTAACATTCGTCGGAAACCCGATTTTCGGATCGTTTTTTGTACATAAAATGTCACATTATAAAAAAATCATTACATCCAAATTTACAAGAAAATATATAAAATTCAGAAACATCGTACCTTACACCGCAGTTACCGCTAATTCCTTTCAAATGATGATCAAAACATAGTCATCCTCGACCCTTTCGTTGGTCATCGTAAGTTGCCATCTTGGATGACGTCATCCTCCTTACAGACGTATTTACCAGTCGCTATTATAACGCGATTCGTGCCGCTGCTTTGCGCTTGTCTATGTGCGTGCGTTCGGAACTTGTCGCTCGCATTGATTGGCCAGGATATCGAGAATTCTAATCGAAAAGCCTTGATAAAAGCATAACTCAATGGACGAAGTGGGTAGTGCGCGCGTTTATAAATTACGTACTGTATAATAGCAAATATCTCTCACTGCATGCATCGCAATCGAGAGAGAGAGAGGGGGGAAAAAGGAGGACTTTCCGATTTTTTCAGGAAAAGTCGGAAAAAAGACAGATAGCAGGGAAAAAGACAGAATTCCGCATACAGACGGAAAAGTGGCATCCCTGGTAATGCACAATTTAGGCATGATAATTTTTTTTTAGACTGTCAGAGCTGATGTTAAAGAATGCATTTCATTATTGCATGACACCAACTGTCAAGCATTACGGTATATACAGCTGTCAATACAATGATGATGACAATGATAATGCTGATCACAAAGAAAGGAATAATACACGCATACTCAGTAAACAGTTTAAAACTTTCTTGCAATATAGTATCTGTGATAAAATTTGATTCAACAATTCTGTTCAATACTGCATGGAAGAATTATTCATCAGCAAATTTCAGACATGGAAACCAAGATTGTGTCCCTCTGTTCCTCATAAGATTTAAAATTTAGCCTTGGCAGGAACTTTGATACGAACCCAGGAGTTATTCAATACTCCCCTAAGGTTCCAGATGGAGCTCATGTCATCCGGCATGGTGTTACTAGCATCATCCCCTGAGGTTGAAGATATTGTGGAAAGGAAAGATGAAATTAGTATTACATGTCATACTCTAGGTATCACAAGGTAAATTTTTATCAATGATTTTCAATATGAAGCTGCAGAGAACACAAACTTTAGATCAGTTTCTTGTTTTCAGCTAGAGTGTAGCAGAAACTTCATGCAGAATTACAGAATATAATTATTTGGAATCAAAGAAATCTAAACTACTCTATGTTATCACAAAGGCAAACATCCAAAGGCCACATCATTCATGGATATAAGGTCTATCAACTGTTCCCATCACAGTGCAATATCATGTATTTTGTATGTTTTTGACCTACCTCATTACCATAAATTTGACAAGGAAATGCACCACTAAGTTCATGAAAAACTGCTTGATTTCGGGCAAGAATGGAAATTTTGGGACAATTGCTCAGGTGATGTATATGGTGATGGTGACCAATTGGTGTATAGAGTATGAACAGACTAAGGTAACTTACATGCTCTGACCACTACTTCACAAGGAGAAGGGAAGGATTTGACAGGATATTCCCAGAAATCCCAGCTCCACTTGGTGTTTGCTTTCGTCTGATTCTCATTCACTTTGGTAAACAGCCGAGCAATATCCCATCTCTTGCCTCCATCAAGAGAAACATCCACACGGATGATCCTGGGTGAAAAATATTTCATAGAATTACTGGCTAGCCAGACTTATCAATGGACTCTAGGTAAACTATTAAGCCTTGTTCAGGCATGATGCAACAAAACATTTTTCATAGTGATCAGTGAGTGAGAATAATTGCCTTACATTGTCCTATACATAATACTTTGGATGGGCCCACTATTGTGCACAAATAATATGCCCCATGAAATGAAACTGCATCTAACCAAGCTAAATCTACAAAAAAAAATTGACACTCGAGTGCCAAAAATAATCAACTGGATGATATTCTGTGCTAATTCGTTTCAACTAAAAATAATAATTGGTCAGCTTCTTTTTTGTGCTGCCTTCAGTATATTTTGTGGGTCCATTAAAAGAAGCTCAAAATCATAAACTATTACTATACTAAGCACGAGTATGCTGGACCAAGCATAGTTTTATGTTCATTATCTTGAAAATCAGTATTAAAATCTCAAGAATATATGATATCTCAGTCTTATTGAATTTGTAGATATCAAATTTACAACAACAACAATAAGTAAACATATACAAACAACATTGACCAAAGGAGCAAATAATTAGCTAGTTTCTTCTTGTTTTTATAAAGTTGAAGTAGTCATGTGATAAACCCGAAGTTAGAAGTGTGGCTGTGAACTTGTTTTGTTATCAATAATGAAACATTATATCTTGAAGGTCAAGTTCACCCCCCTAAAAGTTTATTCGAATAAGAAAAAAAAATGAATAGAGAAACATCAAACAAACATAACTGCAATTTTTCATTAAAATATGCACAACGTGGGTGATTTGAGGTGGGTGATGATGTCACTCACTATTTCTTTTGTATTATATATGCTGGAACATTTTTTTTTGTAGATTTGATAAAAAAAAACCTTTATGTTAAATAATATTAAGTTACAAAAATGTTTAAACATTTTTTCAAGGTGGAGTCGTCTTATAGTTTACATAATAAGGACTGAAATTGAAATATTTCTTATATCATATGATAAAAAAAAAATAGTGAGTCTGTTACACCACTGGTTCCCTCATTTGCATTCAGCCCATGTTATGAGCTATTTTGTGAAATTAAGGCAATTTCAAAATCAATTTCTTATTTGACATCCCATTTTGATTTGCATAATGTATTTAGTTGTGGTTTTAAGTTTTAGTTGTGGTTAACATACCTCCTGCCTCCTCCAGATAAGGCATAACCTTTGATAGTGTAAGGAGTGCCAGGGGTAATGGATTCTCCTTGTTGAGGTCTGATAGCAGCTGCTTGGACTGGTAATTCCTGGATGGATGGTGATTTCTCCCACCAATCATCTATAGTATCCCAATCAATCTGGAACAATAAAAACAATACATCAGTTGCTAATCAAGCAGTATATTCTATTGTATACTTCCATCCTATATGCAATACAGGTGATATTTGTGAAATGACAAGGAAGTATCATATGAATAGTTGTAAAAATTTAGATGTTATTTTTCCTCAGAAAATCATAATTACAATCATTGCATTAAGTGGGTTAATGAATACAGAATATTGATTCTCATAACTTCTTAAATTAAAATATGCTCAGAATGCATGCCACCTATACAAAAAGAAACAACTCTTTTAACAAACTATTATTACCAAGATTTAACTGCCTGTTAAAGAACGACACAGAAAATTCTGCACATACTTACATGTGGTAAGAAAAGTTTGTAATCCCTCTTCTGGTAATAATTTGTAGATTCATGTCCAAGAACTCTAATGGATTTCAGCCATTTTACTGACCTGCGAACAGGGAAAAAAGAGAAAATCAGATAATGTGATATAACAAGTACTGTAATATGCTTAGAAAAGATAAAAGGAATCCATTCACTGTAACTAGTTATTAGCCTGTTCACAATAACTTAACATGTAACAACAATTCTATATTGTGCTCTGATGATAAATGAATGCATTAACTTTAATACAACTAAATAATACAATCTTGATTAAAAGGGAACTCATATTTTGGGAATGTTGAAATTAATCATTGAGAATTTCTTAGCTCTTTCCCGGATATTTTGGAATATATGTATATGCACTGCAATGGATTGCTCTTTAGATGTCAAAACCTGCAACAACTAGAAATGTTTGGGTTGAATGTTTGTATGTAGTCTCATATATTCATTTCTGTGTGCACAGCATGTAACTCACAGCGAAATATAGTTCATTTATTTTTTTTATTTTAGATTGTTCTTTGGGCCTGATGTTGACATCATAAAATGATGAAAAGTGACCCATCATGACTGCCATGTAAAAACCATAATAAAATAAAAAATACAAGGTTTTACATCAAGCAAATTGAATATCATTTTGGGTGACTCCTAAGCCATAAGTATTGTACTAATTCTTGAATAGGATATATTCTAAAATTCAGCCTTATTACCAGAACTTGCATTTATCTTAAACCTAATCATCCCAATATTTAATCTGATGAAAATGAGATGACATTGTGGTCAAAAGATCCAATTCAATCCTTATTTATTAATCATTGTGACTTTCTTCATATCTACATGTACATCTTACCTTGCTCCTACAATTCCTGGTGCTACAATTCTCATAGGATAACCATGATCTCTGGGAAGCTCACTGCCATTCATCTATAAATATATTATCAATTGGGAAACCATTTTAACATAGACCTACCAGTAACCATTCATTCAATATTTAACTCTTTAAGTCCAGTATCTTTAAGTCCAGGGGGCCATTTCAAAAAACTGTTTGTAAGTTAAGAGCGACTTTAAGAACGACTGGTGATCCATTCTTGTGGTAAATTGTATAATAAATCAGCGATGGTTAAGCGCGTAAGAAAGGTTCACCAGTCATTCTTAAATTCAGTCTTAACTTACGAACAGCTTTATGAAACACCAACCTGCTGTCATTTTTTTTTCAAGCAATCTGCTTATAATGACAATCCTTCTCCTGCAAACTGTAAATGTTAAATTTTCTTTGGTGGTAGTAGATCATATTTGTTTAGAATGACTTTTTTATTTATTTATTTTTTCTTTATGATTCATACCAAATTCAATTACCGATATATTATGTTTATTACGTGATGAAAATTGTATTGTATACGAATGTTATGAATGCAGAAGAAAAAATAAATCAAATCAAATAATAGCCATTAATTTTTTTTTCATTATTTATTTCTCTGTGAAATTTCAAATATTAAAAACTTAGATATTTAGCACCAATGTTGGCCTTTTTCCTTTCACAAAGGCTTTTTGATCACTTATCTTTACAAATTAAGTGACTGGAAACCAAAAAGTATCAGACAAAGATTATATCCTGAAATTTTAAACCCAGTTCATTCCTTTGGAATAGGTTTAATATAAAAAAGAAAAGCACTATAAACACAGATATTTTATTATATCGGGCACTCAATCAATAGATTTTCATGTAAAATTGCCAAATTTATCCTGTAAAACACAATTTCATTTCTTATCCTCCACATCATAACTTTTAGGGCTTAATATAATCTACTCACACAATGGAATAATGATAGAAGCCTTTAAGGGATTTACCAAACCTAAATAGTGGATTTAATATATTGCTAAATGATATCAAATATTACAAATAGAGCTACAATTTGCCTGTCACAAAGAGTTTGTACGTTTATATTGCACAATCCCTTTAAAAGCATAATTAGCTTCTTAATAGGAGTTTGATAATATTCTAAACACATATTTCCAACAATTTTCCTACATAAGAATAACAAGGATGTCACTAAAATTTTAAGTGCATCAAAAGACAAGGCTTAGCCTTTAGTAGTTCTGCAGGTCAGAATATATACTGGATTGGCAATGACTCTATTCTTGACTCCCAAAGAATCTAAAGTTACATACATGTATGGGATCCATTCAATATATGCAATGCACAAATCCATAATCATTTAAATACATTTTTTTCAGACAATATAAATTGAGACTGTGTATAATTTCTATTACATGAGGAAGGAATTGGGGAATTTTCTAAAATTTTCATTCTTATCATATGTCTATCAGATCTCTTCATTCTGTTCCAATTTGAAATTACACATACCTCCAAAGCAACAAGTACATCTCCTCTGGGATCCCTGTAATAAATGATCATTTTAGAAAAAAAATTATCAAAATGTTTTTCTACAAATTCAATATTTCTAAGGGAAAAATAAGCTACATTATTATATAAATAGTGTACAATCTATTGTACAATATACTGGATTATATGTACAATAAATAGACCTGCACGAGGGATAATTTTATATTTGGAGTTCATATTGTCCAGTAATATTGTATAATAGAACGTTCACTATTTATTATAGTAAATTGTACAACACCTAATACGCGAGCAAATGAGAGGCTGAACGTCAAACATTCGTACTGTTGCACACTTACCACCGCTGCACACGTACCACCGTTGCACGGGTCAGGGAAAGATGACGTCACTATACAATTAAGATTCAATGCATTGTACGCATTTAGTTAATGCTGACGCGCAGGACTTACTGGCTAAATGCGCATTGCCATTATTCTCCCCATTCATTTAACACAGGCTTTACCCTCCAAAAATCGAAAGTTATATTGTACATATGTACAATATAACTTTTTGAAAGGCGGTCACGTGGTACCAATTTAGCCAATCACAGCTTGTATTTTACTACCACTATTTACTATAAAGATAAATGCTTCAATTAAATTTAAAGAAAGCAATATGTAACAAAGTGGAAGTTGAAATTGGTCATACATGTGAGTTAAAATGTTATTGATGGAAATTTTTCTCATGGAAAGTAGTAATGTAGTCAGAGAAACCAGTAAAATTTAAAGCAAACAGCTTATTTTTCATCTCGCCATATTAAAATGTAAATATATCATAATTGTAACAAAAGTATGTCTTACAATGCCTTCAAAAGTGGAATTGATGAACCATAGCCTCTATCCTCCTTGCAGATATCAACTCCCTCAAAATCAACATGCAGGTCTTCCCATCTAGATTCAAGCTATATAAAAGAACGAATAAGGAAATAATGAGGCAATGCAGCACTATAATAATAATAATAATAATTAGACTTATATCGCGCCAAATCCACTCTGTAGAGTGCTCAAGACGCTTTTTAGGAAATTATAAAAGAAATTAAGAAGAATTGAACAGAAATGTTTTGAGGTAATGTTTGAAAGTTTCAGAAGTCAAGCAATGTTTGATGTTTTGAGGGAGGCTATTCCATAGCTTAGAGGATGAGTAAACAAATGATCTTTCATCCCATCTTTCACCCCATAAAATATAAAATGATTGTGAAAGTAAAGTGATAATATGTTCTCAATTATGGAACAAAATATGCAGGCTAGAAAGTCTGGGGTGCAGCTTTATCTGTATACTGACTGTAAAGAAAATAATTCATTTTCTAACAATGTAGTTACATGTATCAGTCTGTCAACCTATTCTCCAAACTGTCATTTTGACAAAGCAGGGCAACACCATTGTGTTCTGAAGTTAAATTTTATTATGTGATTATCATTATATTGGAGAATTGAATTTCAAGCACCTTTGTATGATTGGACTGTAAAAGATTCATCAAGCAGAGGAAAGAGAAGATTAGAATGATTGTATAGATCATACCTTTTCAATTCCTGCCATAAGAAGAACATCTCTCAGTCTAGGTCCTCTCCAGATAGCATTACTAACAGCAGCATGCCCCCAAACAACACCCTGGCATACAGAAAAATTATCATTACAAAATTATATAAAAGAATCCATATTCAGTGAACATTTGCTTGCTTTTATGTTTTCATACCATTATATGGAGTCTTGGGGCAAATTGCCACCAAATGCCCCCAAGAGCTCTTGAAAACTAAAATAGAGACCCTGAAATTCTCATTATAATACCAGGTAGCAGATTCTGGCTGAGGAGCTCAAAAAGCCCTGAAAGAAATCCTTTTTTTTCCCCCTGCACTTTATATTTTTTTCTTTGAATTTACAATCACATATGTATTACGAGAAAATCTTAAATAAAATGAAAAATATTGATAACAGATTTGATGATCAGTGTAAATAATACTATGAACATTTGTAATGCACCGGTATCCATCATACAAAGATGCTCATGGTACAATAAAGAAACGAAAAGGAAAAGAAGTCAAGCAACATTTTGAACTTCTAATTAAATGTATCATTCGTTTTTACACAAGACATAAGGTTTTATGTTGAATGTTGTGAAATTTGAATTTGAAAATAAGATTCATCATGTGAAATAGAGATAACATTGATATTCTCTTTTCTTTAATATATTAAAGGAGAATGAAACTCTTGGAGCAAGTTAGCTTTTGTGAAAGCAGAAAAATCAAAGAATAAGATCAACAAAAGTCTGAGTAAAATAGGACTAGCAATAAAAGAGTTATGAGCATTTGAATGTCGAGATCACTAATGCTATGGAGATCCTCCCATTGGCAATGCGACCAAGATCTGTGATGTCACACACGTACAACTCTTCCATTTGGACACTGAAAATATACCCCAAAACATCACTTTTTGCTCATTCTAATCATATGATCAAACGATTCATCAATGATATAATGTTGTGAAACCTCTGTACTTGTCATCTCATAAAGAAAACACCTCACCTTGTGATAGACTCTATAAAAGTGAGAATATAAGTGAAATAAGTACTAAAGTAATGAGGGAGTTGTACGTGTGTGATATCACAGATCTTGGTCGCATTGCCGATGGGAGGATCTACATGACACAAGTGATCTCAATATTCAAACGCTCATAACTTTCTTATTATTCATTCAATCTTCCTCAAACTTTCAACAATATGTTTCTTTGATTTTTCTTTTTGATATGGATTCAGCTGGTTTCAAGGGTTTCATTCTCCTTTAACCTAGATGCTCACCTTGACTTGTTTTATTGAGGACATTTCTGTTCTTCTGTTTCCAGCACACTGAAAAATAGTTCCAAATAACATCATCATCAAACTTCGGGATTTTCAACATAGGTCTAAGTACCTTATAGTACTAAGTATTCTTTATTCACTAATTTATTATTTTGTTAATTTCTCTATTTAGAGATGTAATTGTTCTTTCCTATTTCAATAATATTGACTGGCTGTGAGAGATACCATATCATTACGTACATGTATACAGGGCATTTAGCAGATACATAAATGTCATATTTCGCTCGCTTCTTTCAATCCGAGACCAACAGGGTAAACATTTGGCATGTTGCCTTCCCCATGCTTTGCCCATACGAATACTGTACAAAAAAAAACAGAAGGCAATATTGGCCATATTTCTGCTAGTGCGCTTGCGCAGTAGGAGCCAATTTGATCGCTAATTTCAGTATTTGCAAAGTCTGGTTGGAACCAGTTTGTGAACCAACACATTGTAGACTATGGCCAGTGCATACACATTCCAAGCTGATCAGACCATTGTGACTCGCGTGACATTCACACAAAGTTTCAACTTCTTAAGATTAATTACTTGAAAATCGTTTAATGCAGACCTTTTTTTTTCCTATTTATTTCAATCAAAGTATTGATAATACACATTGTCCAACAAAAAAGTTAGAATTTACTGTCGTTTTTGTAGGAGATATTTCAATTTGTTTGTTGTGACTTACGTGACGCGACACTATTCAAGATTCCTGACCTTACTGTACTTGTCTGTAATTTCCTAAAAAGATACTCACCAGATTTTGATAAAATTTTCTAGCGAATATTTTGAAACATCTGGAAATATTATGTTAAAAATTATTTAATGAATGACTTTTTGTTTTGAGTTTTGAAAATATGACTCACGTGACACAGGAGTGTGACTCGCATGACAAGTATAATTTTTTAATACAAATTGAACAAATTATCATGATTTTATACAGTGAAATGGGCCAAATTTCATTCAAACAGAACATTTATGTTCTGTTTGGAATTTTAAATTCATGCGCTATTTACATGAAAGTTTACATGTGGGACTCCATATTGTAATCTTATATGTGTTATTAATAGCATTTAACAACATTTTTCTAAATAAAGCAATCATTCAGGCCTAAATAATTGACATCTGCCTAAAAAATTGCGATCATTATCCTTTTCCCAAAAAATATTGCTCATTTTGTGATATGTGACTTACGAGACATACCCTAAAACACCTTAATGTGACTCGCGTGACAGCACTGTAGGGTGCTTTTTCATAATGAAGGGGTCTCCAGTTGGCAATCTTCTTTTATTTAGGACTATATGCTCCTTACTTTGTATTAACTACAAATTATACTGCCTAATACTTTTTAAGTAAACTGAACTACGGATGTATTTTTGTGACTCGTGTGACACATTTTCGAGGGTGTTTTTAACTTAAAATATTGTCAAGATTGGTTTAAAAACGTGCAAAAAACAAAGTGATAAGTTAAAATGGCTATAAGATATGGCAGAATACAAAAAAAATTTGAATTTACAGACAACAGAACACATTTCTATTAGTGTCATTGACAAAGTTACAAAAAAAGTTACATCTCTTTAGGATCATGTATCTTGGTCATTGTAGGTGAAAGGCAGTGAAAAATCAGATATTTACACCTTTTGGACATGTACCTAGCCAAACATAAATATTCTTCATTGATTGGTTTAACTTGAAATTTGAAGCATAGGGTGTCTAGTTTAAACATGGAATGGCTGATCAGACCCAAGCGCAAGATTTTTTATGCGATAACTGTATGTGCGCACCATGCATGATGCGCGACTGTGCAGTAACGATTTACATCACAATTGCTTAGCAAGGATTAATATGCCAAGTTTGTGAATTAGTAGTACCCGACATAAGAAGAAGTTATAGGCAAAGAGGCATATATTGTTCCAATTTATAGCTTGAATTACAAATTATACAGCTGTAGGTAATAATAATATTGACTGGCTCTTCTTTCGGGAAACATCTAACACATTGCCCTTAAAGAACCATATTGCCCTCGCCTAAAGGCTCGGGCCAATATGATTCTGTTGCGGGCAACATTTGATGTTCCTCTCATGGCCAGTCAATATTATATACAGTTAGCAACATAATTATTCATACCCCTACTGAAATTTCAATGTTTCATGTTTTTCTGGAAAATGACAAGTGGATACAGAATATTTTGGCCGTAGTTGGATACCTTTACTTGAAAGGTAAAAATTCTGTAAAGGTTTTGTATAACCTCATTTGCATAACAAAGAGCGCACTGCTTATTTGTATTTTGACTTGCTCAAAATTATTCATACCCTTTGTCAATAAAACTGTAAAGGCATCTTTTAATACTGTTTCACGTAAAACGAATCTAAACTGCATGGTCCTAAATGGTATCAGTGTCTGTGGAAAGGTACAGAAATTGAGCCCTGAAAAAAATGTACTTAAAAAAATCATTAAGTGCTTCAAAAGAGTGAAAATGGACAAGTGGCCAGAATGGCCCAGAACCACTAATTTTCCCCATAGACTACTACTGTACTGTGTTAGAAAAAATGTGCTGGCAGCACCCTCATCTTGAGGGTTTTCCACAGGATTTCAATCGGATTCGGGCCTGGGCCTTGGCTTGGCCATTGTAGTACCTCCAGACTGTTTTCCTTGAACCATTTTTGACCTCCATTGCAGTATGTTTATGATCACTGTCCTGTTCGAATGTCCAGTTGGGGTCGAGATGAAGATTTTCTGCAGACTGCCTGACGTTGTCCTCCAAAAGTGTGATGAAGGCTACTGCTCCTCATTCATGATGCCTTCTATTTTACAAGATTGCCAAGCCCACTTGTAGAGAAACAGCCCCAAAGCACGATGCACCCACCATAAAACTTCACGGTTGGCACAGTCTTCTTTGGGTTAAATGCCTCGCCTTTCTTGCGCCAAACGAAGGAAACATCTCTGTGGCCAAAAAGTTCCATCTTTGTCTCATCTGACCATAGACCCGATGACCAGAAATGTTGATCCATGCAAGTCGAGCTTTACGATGCTTCTGAGTCAGGAGAGGGGTCTTCCTCGGGCGACATCCATGTAGTCCTTCCATGTGGAGTGTGTGGTGTATGGTCTGCAGTGAGACCTAGGTGCCCACCTCACCGAAGTTGTCCTGAAGAGCCTTACATGTAACTGTTGTTCTAGGATTGCAAAGGGCCTCACGGTATACTTTTCTGGCCACACGAGGAGATATCTTTGTTTTACACTATTTTGAACTTCTTGTACTTTTGGACAATGGACTGTACAGTGGGGGACCGGTAATCTGAAGAGTTTGGAAATGGCTTTGTAGCCTTTCCCATCTTTGTGGGTATCATAATACTCATGCAGAGGTCGTTGCTGGGTTCCTTAGTTTTCGCCATGATCATAACAACTGAGGAAGATTCCATAATTGCACTTGATTTTATACTCTAGAACAATGGCATTCCATAACTCACTTACCACCTTGGAAATTATCCAGACAGGCCTACACATCTTTGCATGTGAACAAAACAACATGCAGAATCATGCAGAAGGTCTGGAGCATGTGTATATCAGATTGATATGGCCAAATGTCATGCTTTAACAAAGGGTATGAATAATTTTGAGCTCGTCAAAATACAAATAAATTAATTTGCTTTTTGTTATGCAAATGAGGTTATTCAAAACCCATTCACAATTTTTACCTTTCAGGTTAAGGTATCCACCCATGGTCAAAATATTCTATGTCCATCTGTAGTTTTCCAGAAAAACACGAAATATTGAAATTTCAGTAGGGGTATGAATAATTCTGTTGTTAA
The DNA here is from genome assembly GCF_037042905.1 of Lytechinus pictus. Classification (NCBI taxonomy): domain Eukaryota; kingdom Metazoa; phylum Echinodermata; class Echinoidea; order Temnopleuroida; family Toxopneustidae; genus Lytechinus; species Lytechinus pictus. The sequence continues at coordinate 59,928,569 of NC_087247.1, read as the reverse complement.
CTGTAAATATATACTTCAAAAAGAGTCTCATAATGCCCTAAGGACTTGAAAAGGGTAATATGGGTTTACTGAGAGAAATATATGTGCAGTATCTCTCAAAAATCAGCGACAGCTAATATTGTTGTTGTTGCTGCTATTATTATCATTATTATTATTATAATTATTATTATTATTATTATTATAATTATTATTATTATTATCACTACCAACACAGTATAATGTGTAATTCAAGCTATTTTTTGTAGAAATTTTTATTCACATTGGTACTTCTGATTTCAGGGTTATTCATACATTTGATCTAGTAATCCTGGCTAAGTAATTATGACATAAATTGTCACCCTGCAGGCACTGCTCCTATGGATAGTATGCACATACATTTACACCTAATGCACACACAATCTTGAACTTCGGTTTGATCAGTAGGGAATATGGATATCATGGACTGAAATTTAATACAGAGGCATAATAGGAAAATGACAATTTTTGCAGATGAGAGGGGTATAAATATCATGGTCCCTAGTCACACAGCTGAACCCTAGCTGGTTCATTGTGACATATTTTGTGTTGAATTACAAAGACAAAATCATATTGTGTCTTCAAATTGCCTCATTCAGGTAATAATCTATTTCATATTCATCATTGTGATTTCATTATCTTTTTAATTTATTTCATTCAATTTAATTCTTATCAACTCATTGTAATTACCAATCATTAACACTATTTCCAATATTTTCCTTTAATTTTTATTATTCAAGTCACTTCATAACAATTTATTTCATCAATATATTTATTTAATAATTTGTTTTTCTTATTTTTTTCTTTGAATCTTGTTTCATTTCTATTCTTTCATTTATCATGGTATCTATTTTTTCTTCTTTCTTTCTTTCTTTCTTTCTTTCCTTCCTCTCTCATTTTTTTATTATTATTATTTGGGGGGGGGGTGCACATTAAACTAGCACATCAATGATGTGGAGCTCATCCGGCATCTCGCAACGAAATTTAACACAATTTTAATTTCAGCCCAGTTGACACTGTAGTGAATTATTGAATTATACTGGTGACATGAATTGAGGATATAGAATTGAAATTGATGAAGAAATGACATAGAAGCATTTTTTGTGATCTATGAATAAATTTCATATGAATTAATCATAATTTTCTAGTCAAAATTTTTATGTAGAACCTTGGTGAACCTCATGTAGCTCTCAGATGGAACAAAAATAATCAAAAATAAATCAACAAATAAATAAGTAATTTTTGTGAGTTTTGACAATATATGAATAAATTAGCATATTTAATGAATTTTAAAATTCTGTGTTGAAATTTTGTATCACCACCTCGAGCTATCATATAAAGCAAACAAAATTGAAGAAGAAATAACATCTTTTTGTGATTTATGAATAAATTTTGCATAAATTAGCATACATTTTCTAGACAAAATTTCAAAATTTTGTGTACAATTTTGGTGAACCTCATGCAGCTCTACCAGATGGAAGAAAAAAAAATCAAAATCGGTCAACAAATAAAGAAGAGGCATTTTCTGTGATTTATGAATAAATTTCGCATAAATTAGCATAAATAATTTTCTACTGAAAATTTCAAAATTCTGTGTAGAAGTTTGGTGAACCTCATGAAGTTCTACCAGATGGAACAAAAAAATTCAAAATCGGTCAACAATAAAAAAAGAAGAAGCATTTTATGTGAATGTTTAAAAATACGCATAAATCAGCATATTTAATGACTTTCAAAATTCTGTGTAGAAGTTTTGAATCCCCCACCTAATGCTATCATATAAAGCAAACAGAATTTAAATCAGACTTGAAATGACGAAGAAGAAGCATTTTGAAATTCAGTTAACAAATAAAGAAGAGGCATTTTCTGTGATTTATGAATTTCGCATAAATAAGCATAAATAATTTTCTACTACAAATTTGAAAATTCTGTGTAGAAGTTTGGTGGACCTCATGAAAGCTCTACCAGATGGAAGAAAAAAAAATCAAAATCGATCAACAAATAAAGAAGAAGAAGCATTTAATGTGAATTTTTAAAAATATGCATAAATTAGCATAAAAATTGTTCTAGTCAAAATTTCAAAATTCTGTGTAGAAGTTTCGTGAACCTCATGAAGCTCTACCAGATGGAAGCAAAAAATTCAAAATCGGTCAACAAATAAAGAAGCATTTTTTGTGAATTTTGAAAAATGCGCATAAATTAGCATATTTAATGAGTTTCAAAAATCTGTGTAGAAGTTTTGAATCCCCCACCTAGTGCTATCATATAAAGCAAATAGAATTGAAATCAGACTTGAAATGGCGAAGAAGAAGCATTTTGAAATTGTGGCAAACGACAGACACCATGGCATAAGCTCATCTGGCCCTTCGGGCCGGATGAGCTAAAAACAACAAATACCTACCTGGGCTACCAGGATTATTCCACTCTTCTTTCTTATGTAAGTTGAACATGGATAAATAACAAACATATCATCTAAGTTTATCATTCTACTGCTTAATTTATGTTGTATATATAAAAGAAATGCGAGACAAATTTTTTTTTTTACATTTAACAATACATGATCACATTTACATTAGTGAAATAATTAACAAAATTATCTTGAATCATAATGACATCTACTTACCATTAGTGTTGCCATCACTGTTGCCTGAGGAAACCATGTTCTCAGTTGCTCAGCTGTTAGCTCCAATGGGCGAGGTACCAAACCATCCACTGTCACTCTATCAAATGAAGATGTATCATTCATTATTCAAAAATTGCTTTTTAGAAAGTTAATGAAGGAATGTAATTAACTAAGATAAGAAGTATTCAGTCAGTTCAAATTTTACAAAATCTCCATCGAAACAGAAATTAACAGCAATCCATTACAATTTTGGTTAAAAGGCCTAATGATTTCCAAATCTTTTAAAGTTAGTGTTGTTAGAAGCATTTATGAAAATAGCTATGATTTCCAAGCAATAGTGTTTAGTTTTTAAATTAATTTACGTATTAAGTTTTAATTTAAGCACCATATTAGAAACTCTTTGTATTGTTATTAACTACCATTAACCTTATCATTATCATAAATCATAATCCATTATCGTAACCATTGATGGGACAACAACAGAGTTATATAAATAGATTGAATTACAGATATAATGGACAGAAGCAGGAAATTTCTGTTCTGTTAATGTACTTAACTGAAGAGAACCAATAAAAAATGCAAAATAAATAAACATTTTTGAAAATGACGTGGGAGAGAGAGGAAAAAAAATCATTGTACCAAACACAGTTTTGACAAACACAGTATCCCATAAAACATGAGCTGAATTAGTAGGTTGCGATACTAAATGCAATCATAAACAAGTGAAATGCCCTGGCAGCCTTGCCTGAGTTATGAAATCCAATATAGCAACTGTATTGACTTTGTATATATATCAAACATTTTCTCTTTCTTGTTTACCCTTTATACATGTAAATCACCGGAGGCTGCCAAGGGTCAAGGCTGTTCATGTCATGCTACTCTTAATGACTTGGAAATGGTTGATCCCCATTTAATTTTCAACATTGTGTTATGATATATAAATGTAACCAGCTGCAAAGTGGCCTTGCCATAAAAATAATGAAATTTGAACTAACTTTATTGTATTTCAGATGATTTATTGTGTCATTTTTGTGACTCCTCTTCCAATGTCAATTTTTCCTACATGCTTTATCATCTCCTTTTTCTCTACTTCATGTCTGGACATCAGTGTCATAAATGAGCCAAATATTTTGAAGAGGCACAGCATGGCAATGCATGCAGGACATAATTTCTAATAAGTCTCAAGGGAGACTACATTTTGAACTTTTTTCAGATGTACATGTAAATCTAATTCTGTGATGGATATTGAACTAATATTCAGAGATCAACACATTTCAGCATTTGATGTCCCTTCCCCTCCTTCCCCCCTTTTTTTTTGGGGGGGGGGGGCTGTTCCCCAGCCCCCCCCCCCCCCTTCTAAATGCTAGTGCTGAACACCTTTGCTTATTTTTTTTCTATTCACTTCCTTTGGCTTTATACTGTCTGACTGATCTTTCACACTTCTGCCACAAAATCAAAATTTAGCTATATCGACTGATCTAATCCTACATGTAACATGATTTCCTTTTAAAGGAGAATGAAACTCTTTGAGCAAGTTAGCTTTTATGAAAGCAGAAAAATCAAAGAATAAGATCAACAAAAGTTTGAGTAAAATAGGACTAGCAATAGAAGAGTTATGAGCATTTGAATGTCGAGATCACTAATGCTATGGAGATCCTCCCATTGGCAACGCAACCAAGATCTATGATATCACAGATGAACAACTCTCCCCTTTTGGACACTGAAAATATACCCCAAAACATCTCTGTTTGCTCTTTCTAATCATATGACAAACGATTCATCAATGATATAATGTTGTGAAACCTCTGTACTTGTCCTCTCATAAAGATAACACCTCACCTTGTGATAGATTCTATAAAAGTGAGAATATAAGTGAAATAAGTACTAAAGCAATGAGGGAGTTGTACGTGTGTGACATCACATATCTTGGTCGCATTGCCAATGGGAGGATCTACATGGCATTAGTGATCTCAATATTCAAATGCTCATAACTTTCTTATTATTCATTCAATCTTCCTCAAACTTTCAACAATATGTTTCTTTGATTTTTCTCTTTGATATGGATTCAGCTGGTTTCAAGGGTTTCATTCTCCTTTAAAGTTCATTATTTTCCTCTTGCAACCTCACTTGTTACCTAATTTGTATTATGCTCTTAACTGGTGATAATCAACTAGCTTAGTAATGCTTTTTGATGATGGGGCCTGGAGACAAGTCAGTGATGTACATGGTGTAAAAAGAATGTAGCTTTCAGTTTGCTATGATAATCAAATCTGAAACTGATAATTGTGTTATCCAAAAATGCCAACATGTGCATAAACTTGTACATAATCAATCTAACATAAAATCAGACCACAAAATGTGTTTCTGCTTACTATGCAATCTGCTGAATTAATAATACCTACAGTATAGGCATAAATATTTGTCTACCAGTACAAGAGCACCAAAGTCCATATAAAATAAAAAAAATCACGAAAGCTTCATACTGTATATGGGATTTACCAGGTGTAAAGATTTAACTCCCTTAACCTTGATAAAAATATGACAGGCATAATTCGAGACATTAAATCATCTTATCTAAACAGTGATTAACAGGTTCAATAAGAGAGTTTCACGCAATGCACGTATGCCAAATTGTTCACCATATAAACGACCTCTGAAATGTATGGATCCTGTTAGTCCTGATCACAATACATACATGTATCTTGTTTGTTGTGTACATTCCAAAAACTACCTAGATACTATCATAATGGGCAATCTCACCTACTATGCATTTTTTAAGGCATAACAATTTAACAGAGAAAATCAAAATGATGAGAATATTAAAATTAATTTCATACTTCTGAATGTTTGTTCTTGTAGGCCTACATGTATCTGCAATATTGCCATTACCAAGCCTTAAACTTAACACCAGCTACAATGCTTAGGTGTCAATGAATACCGTCTGTAAGACATAATAAATGATTGCCTATTATCTTTTTTTCAGAATAGACAATGTGTGATTGAACTTTGCTTCTTTTCATAACAAGTGGAGTGCCCCTGGCAGTCTAACCTGCATTATGCAATTCAATAAAGCAGCAGTGCTGACTTTAAAACAAAAGGCCCATGTAAGACAAATAATTTTTCAACAAATTTTCTTGAACTTTACTATTGATTAAGAAGCTTGTATTTCTTTCATTTCATATCATTTGTGATCCGGTATCAATACAACTGTATGAAGTACCTAGCCTCTTGTCGAGGCCCTGGCGGCTGCTTCCCGAGCGAAGCAAGGGATATCCTATTCGCGAAGCAAATAAGGCCTGGCGAGCGCAACGAGCCAGGGCCTCTTGACATCTGAGCCGAATTTCACTGACTTTCATTTGTTTTTACCAATATTCCAACCAAAAATTGGTCGGTGAAAATTATCCATTGAGAGCGCAAGCTGCTATGACGTCATATTGAATATTCATGAGCTCATCTTAAAATTTGCATATTGCATCGGAGGAAAATAGCGACCCGTTGATTCTTGGCGAAGAGTGATGACGAAATATCACAAAGAGCATTGAATATGCCTCTAAAATGCTGAATATTGTCCGATTAAGGATTTGCAAGCTGATCCAATTAAATCTGCTCTGAAAGGACGAGATGTGTTTGTAAATCTACCCACAAGACACGTACGTGCAGTCGCCGCTGGCTAACGTCAGCTTAATGGACGACGCCATACTGCCAGATTTGGCCCGCGTCCTCACCGGCTAACGCTCAAACGCCATTCATCCATACACTAAGTCCCCTTGATTACCGTTGATAAAAACCTCTGTCAAATCTTTCCCAGCGTTTTTATGAATTAGCAATGGATGTTTTTCCGTTAATTAAATATCCTTTATTATACCCATATTTTTGTAATATCTATAACACTTTTATTTTAATCACAATTTCAGTCCAAACGCGGGTCAGTTTTTGTTCACCCACATTGTTTGTGCAGGCCCACGTATAGCCTTACGCGTAGTGAAAGGAATGATGTTGGGTTGAACAACAGAATTGTTGTTGTTTGTTGGGTATGAAACTATAATGGCGACCAGTCACGTTTGACTGTACCGCCAAATTAATTAATTAAGGTCAAGGTGAGATAAGAGAAAGGAGCAAGGGGCTTTGTGGTGGGGGGAGGGAGAGAGAGAGAGAGAGAGAGAGGGGGGGTAAGAGGGCCGAGTGGGGATACAGTTTCATCATACAGTACAGGGCGTCGATGAACACCTTTTTTTCTCCAAAATATAGAAAGTGACAGAAAAATCAGAAAAGGGTTAATTGGTTCTGATTTTGCAAAAAAACAACAACAGAATTTATCAAGATTACTGTTATTCTTCATCATGGTTGTAGAATTTAATTTAGTTTCTCTGATAAGTAATCTTTTTAAATCATGATAATTCTTTCAAACAACTCAAATTTTGATTAATCGTATTTGATTTATTTCACTCTTTTTTTGCCTCGTTTTTTTTTTCTTCCTAAAAATCAGGGAGCTGAAAATATGAGAGCTAGAACCTAAAGATATGGGGTAGCTATGATGTTGGAGAGGGCGCAGCCCCATGCACTTGCAGATCCATATCGATTTTCATAGGGACACTTAGAGTGCCCCTATTCCTTCAAAATTATTTTTACAAGCAAACCAAAGTTAATGACATCAACTACATCATGCCACCGACAGCTGCCTCGTCAAAGGGGGGCGGTCAATTATTTTGAACATTTTCTTTTCATTTTGTCCTCGATAGGGGAGGGGGGGTCAATTAATTTTATATACATTTTTATTGTGTTTATGGGGGGGGGGGGTCTGCTACTGAGCATTTTTTTAAAGGGCTTAATATAACATAAATTGTATGATTTAATACAATGTATCATGGAGGTTAATACTAAATTAATACATAATTAATAATAATTGTTTTAATTGAAAATGAAAATAATAAATGCACCCATAGATCTTACAAACATCTCATAAATACAGGCCTAAACCTGTATTTGAAGTTGAACAGGCATAAAGTGTGTTTAGCTATAGCTGATGTTTTGATCCCGCAACCAAATAATGTTGGCATAAACTAGCTGTTATATCAGTGGCGTAACAAGCAAAAAAAATTGAGGGTTATACGATATGGTGTATCAGGCAAAATTTATAAAAGTATATAGTTGCGAGCAAGCGACATGAGCATAATTTTGATGTTTTTGTTACAAAAATCTAATTAAACGATTTCGCACGATTCTCTTTCCTTTTCCTCTTTTTTTTTCTTGTTCATGAAGAAATTTGGGGGCAAGCCCCCCCCCCCCATAAAGCACCTCTCTTTGTTATGCCACTGTCTAAAATTGGATTTAAACTTTGAGAATTTGAATTTCTTATCTAAGTAATCCAAAGGGACAAGACAAAAATATTTGCAGATTATTTATTTCAAAGTATTTTTACCTAACTCCCCAACTCTGCTCTAGCTGCACTGCACGTTGCCCAACGGCCACCCACCAAAGGGCCCGACTCGCCCCGTGCGCAAGTGACCACATTCACGTAAGTTCACCCGAAGCCATGACTAAATTCTGACCATAAGAATCACCTAATTAATCACTCTCTGACAATATTTCAAAGTATCTTTTATTACAGTTGATCCTTTGGGCCGTTAAACGATAACATTTCCAATGTTATCATGACAAATAATTTTAATGAAATAGTGGCATTGTAGAAAAAAACAAATTTATAAGCACGAAATCCACCAGATATCTCATCAAACATACAGCGCAGCGTTCAGGACTGGTGAGCGGTACGGCTCGCTTGGAGTTTTCGCCCCGACGAATTAGGCGAAAACGTTACCATTGCGCAGTGCGAATGTTCAATCTGCGGCTCTCAATCAGAGACTTGAATGTCTCTTTCTGCATTATCAAAAATGTATCATAAACTTGTTTGATTTGTTTGCACGTCTTTGCATATCCGTCGTGATAATTAGGAAAATCCACGATGTCATCTTCTAATTCTGTAAAAATTATGTCTTCAAAGTGCCTGTGTCAGAAAATTGCCGGAAATCATAAAAACTTGCCTAAAATTTATCTTTTTGAAAGTTCATCCATGGTCTGGAAAAAAATGTTATAACTTATGTAGACATATACCGTGAACAAATGCATCCTCGATCACTGAAATTAAGTGTTTGCTAAGCTTTTTTAATTCAGACCGCGTTACCATGGCAACTTGGGAAAACCCTTATTTTTTTAAAATGAAATTCTGGTTTTAAGGGTCATTTTAGAGACATAAAACTAACCCTATTTTGAATTATTGGGTTTAAATTTCACATAAAACTGAATTATCTATGTTTATACTTTCGTATATGAATATTCATATTTCTTGTAGAATCTTAGTTTTTGATTGGTCAATGTTTCAGTCATGGATAATGACTGAGCGTAAAAAAATCTGAAAATGCGCATTTTATCGGCGACCAACAAGCAAGATGGCGGAAAACATTAAGTTGGCGCTATGCACGTACGTGAAGATGTGGAAAAAGTGTAGTCTTTCATGCGATTCGACTTTGCGTGGATTATCTCTGCGGTGAGGGAATGCTGTAGTCAAGTTGTTCAGTTGGTGCTTCCCCTTGTGGACCAGGCCGATATCCCGGGAAGTTTCGGGGCGGTGATGGGTCGGTTACGGCAAGTACTAGGCCTAATAGTATCACTACTTGTAGCACTTTGCTGGTAATATCCCCTTTAGTGTCCTGCAATTAAATGATTCCCCTGCAAAATAGTGGACTATTCTGAACCCCGAACGAAATAGCGTTGACATTTCATTAGTCAATTTACTAGGTGACCATTAAATATTCATGAGCTCATGTATATTCATTAGGAAGACGTGCCTCATGAATATATAATTCAGCCCCAATGTCAAGAGGCTCTGGCTAGGCTCGCTGCGCTCGCCAGACCTAATTCGCTTCGCAAATTAAGATATCCCTTGCATCACTCTGGAAGCAGCCGCCAGAGCCTCAACAATAAGTACCTCATTTCATCTAAGATAGAAACTATATTACTACAAATTGATTTAAAAAGAGATAAACCGTTCATATTTGCCACATGGTATCGCCCTCCTAGCTCCACATGTGATACTCTTGATTACTATGAAAATATGTTAACATTTGTCTCGCAATCTACTATGGTCAACAAGGAAATTCGTGATCACTCTCGCAAAGTGTTCACTAGCTTTCTAGGAAATTCGTGATCACTCTCGCAAAAAGTGTTCACGAGCTTTCGAGTGCCGCTGCAACTCTTTATCAAGTGACGAAAATTATCTGATAACGAAGTCTATTTATACCAATCCCCAGGACCGTACGCACGAATGCGGGAACAATAGGTGGGCACTGATCCGTTATGTGATTGGTCGGGTGTATATGCAAATAAGCCATAGGTATATGCAAATACGCCGCGAGTCGGCGTATGAACACTTTTTGCGAGAGTGATCACGAATTTCCTTGTTGACCATAGTAGATTGCGAGACTAATGAATACCCTCTAGCGATTATTTCAGTCCGCAATAATGAACCTATTTAGTATGTTAACATTTCTTGATGGATTTAATAAACCTATTGTTCTTCTGGGAGATATTAATTTTGATATCTTAAAACAACCACCGACAAGTGGATGTAAACGATACAACCAACTAAATGCTGTTTATGGTCTGAATCAAATAAATACTTCCAAGTACACAAGAATATGCAAAGATTCTTCTTATGGTCTTAGTGACCACTCCATGATAACTCTTCTAAACTAAGTTCGTCACATTTCGTAAGTCAAAAGGTATAGATTTAAATGCTTTTAAAACAGAAATCAAGGACATTAACTGGTCTATTGTAAAAGAAATGGACAGTGTGGACGATGCTGCCGATAGATGGCAGGAAATTCTGTTGGGTGTAGTTAATAAATACATGCCAATCAAAACCAAGCGAGTGAGAAAAAAACACTCCCCGTGGTTGAACGAACATATTTTTGAATTGATGAAGAAACGAGGTTAAATGAAACAAAAGGCAAAGGTTAATAACAGTGATCTATATTGTAAAAACTATAAACAGTTGAAAAATAAAGTTACATATGAAACAGAAAACTTAAAAGAAAATATTTTAGCGATAAGCTGACTGAAACTAAAGACAGAAACCAAACTTGGCCAACTCTTAAATCTCTCCTACCGAACAAAACTTCCCCGTCATCTATTTCGAGTTTGACTCATGATACTTTTGAAACTGCAAATCATTTTAATAGTTATTTTGCCAGTGTTGCCAATGTTTTACATGCAGGTAATGATGCTAATATCTCACAAATGTGTAATGTTGCAAATAATGATGGGAAACCTGTTGCCTAGTCGTTTTGAAATCAATTTTAAAATATCGACAGTTTCTGAAACAGACTTATTGAAAGAAATATAGTCTTAAGTTAATAAGAAATCAGTTGGGCTGGATGGAATCAGTTCTTATGTATTAAAAACTTGTGCAACAGAAATTTATCAAATAATTGCATATCTAATTAATAAATCAATAACGGATGGTATTGTTCCCTCCTGATGGAAAATTGCAAAAATTATACCACTGCACAAGAGAGGCAATAAATGTGAACCGGATAATTACAGGCCAACATCATTATTGCCCCAAAGTGTGTCTCGAAACTTTTAGAGAAGGTTGTTAAAAAACAATTACTCCGTTACTTGAATGACAATGATTTACTAGTAAACGAACAATCAGGCTTCAGGTCGAAGCACTCCACAACTACTGCTCTAATCAAGGTGACTGATGAATGGCTTAAAGCACTGGATCAAGGGATATATACTGGATGTGTCTTTGTAGATTTACATAAGGCATTTGATACTGTCAACCACCATGTCCAAGTTATTAAAAAAAACTCTCTCATATTGGCGTTCAAGGAACAACATTGCAACGGTTCCAGGACTATCTCATAAATAAACGTATTGTAACTTCAATTGGGCAAACATTATCTGATGTATTAACCCTTCCTTATGGAGTGCCTCAGGGGTCAATAATAGGCCCGCTGTTGTTCTTGATTTTCATTAACGATTTACCATTGTTTTTTACAAAGTGTAAGTTGCATTTCTATGCCGATGATACGGTTCTGTATTGTTCCCATAATGATATTGATGAGATTCAATCAGTATTACATGAAGAGTTACATGTAGGTAACCTCCAATCTTGGATGAATATAAATAGACTCATGATTAACTCCAGTAAAACAGTATGTTAATTGGAACAAAGAGTATGCTTTCCTAACGTCATACTCTCAATATCAAGTTAAATTCAACTAGACTAAATCAAGTGACAAGTTCCAAATATCTTGGATTAAATTTGGACCCTGAACTTAATGGAATATTCATATAGAGCAACTGAACAAAAATATTGGGAAAATTACAGGCTTTCTAAGGAGACTGAGATATTTTATTAGTCAAATCTAAAATTTATTTATTCTTCTGTGATTTTACCCCATTTCGATTATGCGGACACTGTTTGGCAAAGTACCAATAAAAATTATCTTGACCAACTCCAGAAGCTCCAGAATAGAGCGGGAAGAATTATTCTTCGAGTCAACCCTATGAACATAAATCAGTTCATCTCATTCACCATATGTTAAAGTGGGAAACTCTAAAGTCTCGTCGTAGGAGACACATGTATGTATGCATTATTGTTTAAAACATTCCATAAGTTAACACCCGATTATATGACTGACAAATTATTTGTTTTTAACGAAAAGCACTGTGGACTAAGATCAAATTCAAACCTAATGCTTCCCAAACCAAGAACAAATCAATGTAAACATACATTCTTATATCGTGGATCTGTATTGTACAATGAACTACCAATCAAGCTACGACAGCTGGACATCAATAAACACGTTCAGAATTTTTTTGACTATTTTGATATATTTGAAATCCGCAATCCCTTATTCACTGCCATACGATAGTAATCGGTGTAATAACAGACTAAACTGGGCGTTTAGGTAATCAATAGTTATAGAGGGTGGGTTAAAGGGGAGGGGGGGCATTTTCACAATGGGATATTTTTTAACCATAATTTAGTTTTAGTCTTTGCTTTTTTTCTTGTAATGTACTCGATTAAGTATTGTGTATTTACAGTGTATATTATTTTTTATATAATATGTATTTACGTTGCAAAGGACCCCATGGAAGAACAGCGGTATTATGTTAATACCGCTGAAATGGGCGATCCTCCATATTTTATTTGACGATTTTTTTTCTTTTTCTTTTTTTAATTTGATCATGTATATATTTTGTTTTATATGGAAATAAATACAAACAAACAGTTACAACTGATGGCAGTGACTGACCAATTAGTAGCCTGCTCGGGTGCTGCTGGAATTTAGGGTTCGCCCAACAATGTTTGTAGAAGTTGAGTGGGCTGTAAAAAGACTTATTAGTGGCCGAGCAGTGCCCTGTCGGTTACCCATTACTCAAGGCCAAATCTGGGTCAAATCAGGGAACTCTTCTGTTTGGCTTCCAAGCAGTGATTGGCTGACAACCCACCAATTCCCTAGCGGTCTCCCACCCCCCGTTTAATAAATTACTTATGCTAATTTATGCAAGAAATAAAACATTTGCTCTAATCAACTATCATACGGCGCCAAAACTGCTAATTTTTTATTCACAGACTATTTGTAGGATTCTGAATATGGTATCACAATTTTTTTTGTTATGTATTTTATTGTTTTTTTTATTTCTGATGTATTTCTTTGTTTTTCGACTTTTTGTTTTTTATTGTTTTTTCGATGGAAATTGTTGCAGACTTAAAGTCTTAATTCTGATCATAAACAAGACAAAATTAATTAAGTTTAATCGGCAAAAGTAGAAATAATGATACATTTATGAATTTTGGCTAAATACACAATTTACATTGGATTTGTACATAAATTCACGTTTTGGAGCAGTTTGGGGTCTGACATGCACTTACATAATGTTGCGTAATCTTGTAACCACGTACCTGGGCTAGGGCTGTTATCGTTAAAAAATTTATGTCGATATCACGCTAAAAATATCTTACCGATATCGATAACTATCGACAAAAGAACATAATCAATATGCATCTTCTATACATTATAGCAATGTCACATACATTGTACTCGTGTTGATCAAAATTTGTATCTGCCACTGTACCCAGAACGCTTTAAAAATCCGCGTTCATCGGATGTAAATGACTACATAACATTTTTTAACAAACATATTTAGCATAAATACATCCTCACCTTTCATGTTATTAGCATTATTTTAGGGTTGGATGAAGTTTTATCGATAATTTGGGGGCTTTTTGGACATCGTTCTGTGCATTCAACGTCTTTCTCCTATCCGCCATTTTGATATTGTGCTGTACATCTTCGAACGTAGATGACAGCAACACACGGCCGTGTGCTGCCTTCTCTACGTTAAAATTGAACTTGCGCTTGTGATTTTTTCGATTCGATTGAATGTAGTCGAGTGCAGTCGATGTTTGGATTGTCATGATTTTAGCGAAGTGAGGGCGAGATCGTGTTTTGTGACTAGTAGGTATTCGTATTTTGTTAAGATTTTTGAGTAATTTCTGTTGCGGTTTGAGGAAATATTTTTTCCGTGATTTTCAGTTTGAAAAGCCACTTTCAAAAAAGCCATTTCCATGAATTCTGTGAAATTGTGGCAAATCACGCTGTCCCTACATAATAGCGGGTATTATCGACAATGAGAGAAAGTTTATCGATATTGCTGAGTGGCAAAAAACAAGGGATTATCAACGAGACTAGCGATACAGACGTTATCGATAACAGCCCTAACCCGGGCATCGCAAATTTGGTCTCAAAAGTTGTGCGTAATTTAGATGGATTTTGATTGAGTAATAGAGGTTTAAAGTATCAACTCAACGATGTGATCTTGTGGGGTCTAAATATGCAATATTATTCTATTGCATATTTCTCGAGACCTTACAAATGGTTGAACTTCAAAGCTTGATAGCAAAAAAATCAAGCACATGAACCCATGTTAATTTTTGCATACGGCACTTCGACAGAGTATATAAGGCCTGCTTTTACAAACTTTGCTCATTCTCCTGAGGACGACAAGAACACACTTGTCGAAATGTCGAGATTGGGTGGACCTTTTCAGGACCAACACTTGCCCAAGAAAGATACATGGTGTACCGTGAAACCTACTACACTAATTTTTGCATATTTGGAATACTAAGGTGCTTTAAGTATCTCTGCACAAAATTTGGTGAAAATGACATGGATTCCATTTAAACTGTGGAACGCCCTTATGGCTAAATTGGATAAAGACATCTCTCAACAGATTGAAAACAGTCATGTTGAAGATAACTGACCTGTGTGTTCTTCCATCAAGACTAGGAACTGGTGCATGGTTTCTAATATAGAACTGATCATTAGGTGTAACAAAGTGCTCTCTGAGAACATCTGTCGGAGGCTCTGCATTGAATGGCTCTTTACAGTTGATTGTCATATTAGGATTCCTTGCAGGTTCATTATTATAAGACGCCATGGCTCAGATCTTTCCCTGCAAAATAATTAGTAATAAAACATTGTTATGCCCTATGGCCTATGTCACATCATTATTTAATGTAAGTATAAAGCTCAGTTGAATACCCTGCTTTATATCTCACATTTGTTGAAGGACAAAAAAGGATGTAGACATGTACACGTATATTACATCATGTTAAAAGAAAATGTTGATAAATTGATTAAATTGTATAATAGATGGCTTGTTAATGGCATTTTGATGGACACAAGAGATATGAACAATTATTTTAAAATGATGTTTCGATGTACAACTTAAACTAAAATGAGGTACTTTCAGTACTGACTACTAAATAAGATATTATATCTGAATAAGGATCTAGTAAAGATGAAAATATCTGTAGATGCAAAATGCTCTCTTTGTGGGAGGGAAGAAGAAAACGCTGTACATTTTTTCTATCAATGTCATGTGGGAAATGTTTACAGACTGGTTGTACAATTTAACAAGCTTAACAATAAATCTTTCTGTTGTACATGTTTTGTTTGGTTTCAAAGAAAAAACAAACGATGCTTTAAATTGTTTAAAGGAGAACTATATTGATTATGAATGTGGTCTTATTATATGTCAATGGAAAGGTAATGCTGTGGGGATTATCAGTGGGTCATTCAAAAATAACGAAAATAATACATAAGGTGAAAATCGCCGATTAAAAAACGCTCAAAATGCCTCTCCGAAATATGCCTCGCATCGGTCTCTGAATTGACTTGAATTTGATGACGTCACTTTCTGTACGAGATGCGTGATTGGCTCTCCCACGTGAAGCTCCACTTGCATGCAAAACCTGTTGCGAGGGTACGTTTTCTCCACACTGTCACTGAATACTTCAATCACGAAATGAAAGAAAACCCAGAATTTTATCTAGATTTGAATTTTCAAATTGATGATTTTGAAGATGAAGAGAATGATGATGAAATGAACAACAAAGTGACGTAGTTGGAGGTAAATTGGGGGAATTACGCCGATGATGATGAGTCGGACAATTCAACTTGCAACACGATCACATGCCGATTCGCTACCTAACTCATGCATCTGCTAAGTGCTAGCTACACCGCGCGGGCCAAATTGAATTCATGAAAATGACTTACCACACTGTCCAGACAGAGTCTCTTACCTCTGTGACTATGAAGAAGGAAAATAATGATAAAACTGTACTTACAAATTAGTGAATGTAATCCGAACCTGAAGGCAACTCAACGAATAGCAGCAGACGATATGCACCGACGATAAACTTCATGTGGCTGGGATAGATTGTCACTCGTTCTGTTAAATGTAATTTTTATCTCATTAATTTGACAAAATTACGAAACTCGGGGAATTATTTATCTATATAAAAATATAGTAACATCTCGTATTATTTTTTAAATTACGATAAAACCTTTTAAAAGCTCGTATATGTGATCGTAATCAAAATCACAAACATGCCGTATTGGCTGAGAGAGTAGATCTATGCACGTGTTGCACAGCTCTCAATCAAGCTACGCATGTTGGGGATCTTTTAATTTACCTCAACGTTTTCCTAAAAAAAAAAACGTTTTATCGTAATTTAAAAATTATACGAGATGTTATTATATTTTTATATAGATAAATAATTCCCCGAGTTTAGTAATTTTGTCAAATTAATGATATAAAAATTACATCTAACAGAACGAGTGACAATCTATCCCAGCCACATGAAGTTTATCATCGGTGCATATCGTCTGCTGCTATTCGTTGAGTTGATTTGCCTTCAGGTTCGGATTACATTCACTTATTTGTAAGTACAGTTTTATCATTATTTTCCTTCTTCATAGTCACAGAAGTAAGAGACTCTGTCTGGACAGTGTGGTAAGTCATTTTCGTGAATTCAATTTGGCACGTGCGGTGTAGCTAGCACTTAGCAGATGCATGAGTTAGGTAGCGAATCGGCATGTGATCGTGTTGCAAGTTGAATTGTCCGACTCATCATCATCGGCGTAATTCCCCCAATTTACCTCCAACTACGTCACTTTGTTGTTCATTTCATCATCATTCTCTTCATCTTCAAAATCATCAATTTGAAAATCCAAATCTAGATAAAATTCTGGGTTTTCTTTCATTTCGTGATCGAAGTATTCAGTGACAGTGTGGAGAAAACGTACCCTCGCAACATGTTTTGCATGCAAGTGGAGCTTCACGTGGGAGAGCCAATCACGCCTCTCGTACAGAAAGTGACGTCATTAAAAATCCCCAATTTCGCGGACGTAATTCTGCGTGTTTGAAGCATTCAGAGAGAGAACTTTAAACTATCAATTAACTGAGTTCCATCGGTCTCCATGATAAATGATGTACACCATCGTGTTCTCCTTATTTTCTCCTTTGATTTGATATATGATTCTCCATTTTTACGATTTTCAATATATTTCTCCTTTAATAATTTGGACAAAACATCAAGTATATTCTGCTCATGTGAAACAGATCATACCTTCTTTTGAGAAAATTAAACAATTATATATAAGAAAATGTTACAAAAGTGAGAGGCAAATTAGTATAATGGAAAACAAAACACATAAATTTTATTAATAATGGGTAAATTTCAAAGAATATTTTTCATTTAGTAATAAGCTTTCTCGACCATGATTATTGATATGTATTTTTGTTTAATGTAAACATATTTTCATGATGTATATACAGCGTGTTTCGGGAGAGAGGTGATCAATTATTGCTAGAAGGGCAGTGTTCCGTGCCCATTTGCTTTTGCTGTTGCATGTGAGCGGCGGAAGCGGGTGGGCATGGGGCATGGCCTCTCTAGGGATGGGTTGCCTTTTGTTTGAAACACACTTAGGCCTACTTTGTTCAAAATTATACTATGTGTGTATGATAATGATATGCATTGTATTATGTCAATTATATCTTTGTTAAAATGTTTATACAAATATATGCCCTATCGGAGGGAAATAAAAAAAAATTAATAAAACAAGGCATATTAGCAATTTTGTGTCTCGCCCACTTATGGAAATAACCAGAAATATCGTGATTTGCAAGGGCACGCAACAGAATTGTATCAAAACTTGATTGTGAAATAACTGGGATGGAATAACATTTGTCATAAGAGTCTTGCAGGTAAACATTAATGTTGACCTCAAAATGAACTTTGACCTTACCATGTGACCTCTAAATACAATAATATGCAGGGCTCCTAAGTACACCTACAACCCAAGTTAGGTATAAAAGTGACCTACGGTTGCAGAGTTATGTGTCATAACATTGACTTCAAAATGACTTTTGTCCTTACCATGTGACCTCTGATTGCGCCATGATATGCAGGTCTCGTCTCCTCAGTACATCTACAACCCAAGTTTGGGTGAAAAGTGACTTACGGTTGCGGAGTTATGTGTCATAAGAGAGTCTTACACGTATATTTTAACGTTAACCTGAAAATGACCTTACCATATGACCTCCGACTGAAGTATAACATGCAGGTCCCTCAAGTACATCTACCATCCTAGTTTGGTTGAAAAGTAACTTACGGAGTTACGGAAGCGGAGTTATGTGTCAAAAGACTCTTGCATGTAAACTTTAAAGTAGACTTTAACGTTGACCTTTGACCTTACATGTGACCTCCGACTGCAGCATAACATGAAGGTCCCCAAAGTACATCTACCATCCAAGTTTGGTTGAAAAGTGACTGACGGTTGCAGAGTCGTGTGTCATAGAGAGTCACACGAAAAACTGTAACGTTGACCTGAAAATGACCTTTGACCTTACCATGTGACCTCCAACTGCAGCATAACATGCAGGTCCCCTAAGTACATCTACCATCCAGTTTCGTTGAAAAGTGACTTACAGTTGCGGAGTTATGTGTCATAAGAATCTTGCACGTAAACTTTAATGTTGACCTGAAAATGACCTTTGACCTTACCATGTGACCTCCGACTGCAGCAAAACATGCAGGTCGTTATGCGTCATAACGGAAGGATGACATTTGGATCCCTTAGTCTCGCCTTCACCTTTGGTGGGCGAGAAAAAAACGGTATAAGAAAATTAGAATAAACCAAACGTTATATTGAAAACATTGTTTGATAGATCTACTTTCAAATTTACAGCATTAAAGGTCAAGTCCACCTCAGAAAAATGTTGATTTGAATCAATAGAGAAAAATCAGACAAGCATTATGCTGAAAATTTCATCAAAATCAGATGTAAAATAAGAAAGTTTTGACATTTTAAAGTTTCGCTTATTTTTCACAAAATAGTTATATACACAATTTAGTCACATGCAAACAAGAGAATCGATAATGTCCCTCACTCACTATTTCTTTTGTTTTTTATTGTTTGAATTATACATTATTTCAATTTTTGCAGATTTGACAATGAGGACCAACTTGACTGAACCATAAAATGTTAAGCAATGGTAATTCAACATGTTCAGGGAGAAATAACACTTTTTTCACAGGACAATGAGGAAATCATAATATTTCATATTTCATATAATAAAATAGAAAAGAAATAGTGATTGAGTGATATCATCAGTTCCCTCATTTGCATACCGACCAGGATGTGCATATAACTGTTTTGTGAAATTAAGTGAAACTTTAAACTGTCATAACTTTCTTATTTTATATCTGATTTTGATGAAATTTTCAGTGTTGCGCTTGTTAGATTTTTCTCTTTATATTCAAATCAACTTTTTGTTGGAGTGGACTTGTCCTTTAACTGTTTGTTAGAGGTGTATTGTAACTTGCAAAATCTATTGTTTGTTAAATTCATAAGCAGAGCTGCCCGGTAAAACATTTTAATCTCCTTAAATGTCAAGTCCACCCCAGAAAATGTTTATTTGAATTGAAAGAGAAAAATCAAACAAGCACAACGCTGAAAGTTTCATCATAAACGGATGCAAAATAAAATAGTTAAAAGAAATATGTAAAAGAGATATGTAAAAGAAATATATGAGTTATGTACAATAATTTGATTTGTTATTGTTATTGTTCATAATCATATTATACAAAATAAAGATTTTTATTCTCTGGAATAAAAAGGAAAGAAAAAAAACCCTGTAAAACAGAAATCATAATGGCCAACAAAAGGAATTTTCATCCCCAAAAAGAAGGAATTTGTCAACACAACCCTTAAAACTGGACCTGCCAACTTATGAGAATGAGAATCTGTATTCAGCAATCCCCAACACTGTATTTTGAAACATTGACCCCAGACCTTTGCCTAAATGTAGTTACCTGAAATCATAATCATTCATTTACCAACAAGTTTTATTAAATACATGTAATACGTGAAATATTTTTCTGAGGCTTTGGATCATTACAAAACCTGCAGGTCTCTGATTGAAAAGCATGATCCCTTCAAGTTAAAACTGTCAAGATCTGATAAAAATCACCATAGTTCACTGATGACATGATCATGGAAGCTAAGCTACACAAAGTCAACAGGCAGAAAACTGTACATGCATGATCAAGTCTGGATTCTGTGCCAACACACCTATGGGTACATTGCATTTGTCGTGCACAGGAAATCACTGGCACAATGCATGCAACATTTCCATGGGATGAGTCAAACCGGTAAAAAAATAAAATAAAACAATAAAATAACCAGTATAAAACTAAAATAACGTTTTTATCAAAATAAAGATCTTTTTCAATCATTCAGCATCATCAGCATCAGGGAACTTGCATCATATTAGGCCTGACTTGAAACGGATATTTCAATATTCGGATACCCGACACTGAAAACCGGACGGCGGACGGGTATCCGAAATTTTACCCTGAAATATAAAAAATAATATCAATTTGCACTTATTTGAGTTATATTTCAGTTTTTCAGTTATATTTGAGTTTTGAACCTACCCGATGATGGCGAGAGTCAGCGTGCGCTAATTAAAATATTTCTGAAAACCACGAAATTACGAGGAGCTGAATATTTTGGGTTGAATCTGTTTTGCAATCGGATTTGACTAATGTGAGTTAGCGTGAGGCTACGGCTACAAATGTAGATCGTATGACTGTGTAAGCTATTAGTAAATGACTATTATTTGAGTTATACAAGTCGGGCCTAGTTAGGATCCCATTTAATGGTTGCGAGAGTATGTGTGTTTATTTTTAGTTCCGATCGAATGAAATAAGATGCAATGAATTTGACCGAGGCGAGTGTAAGTGCGAGTCTATTATTACTAAAAGTCTAAAACCAGACAGGCCTACATCATTCAGCTCATGCACGTGCTGTCCTGTCTGGACATGTCTGGAGCAAATTGTCCGATATATATTTGGTCACATTATACTCGCTACACCTTCAAATGGGATCGTACTTGAAATATTTTCATTTTCATGTCGGGTTTCTCCCCATTCCCCAAATTATAGCAACGCTTCTCATTTCTCAACTTCTGAAACATAATCACACTTCTAACAAAGATTCAAGACAAGATTTAATCACAGTAACAGTAACTAATCACTTACATTCATCACCAGTAAGTTTTACTGCAAAACACGTTGATTCACAACCTACCACATACTTGGCGGGCGCACATCATAAACCTTTCTGGCACGATACCGCCTTTTAAATAATTGTTGTTTACGTGATGATGCCATGGATATCAAAATTTATAGTGGATATGGGCAATTCCATGGAAAATGTTCACTTTAGAGAAAAAATGAAGTTTCAGATTTCACTTAAGCAGTCAAATTTTCTTAAAAAGTAATCTATAAAGTTTCAATTTCCAATAGAAAAATTGCAATATTGATAAAATTTTGTATTTTTTTCCATCATCAAAAAAATTGAATAGTAAATTGCAAAAACTAAAAAATGTGGCTATTTTTAAACAATTCATCTTTCCTGTCTCTACTAAAAGCAAATAAGGTCCCAGAGGTCTCTTTTAACTTTTTGATAGTTGATTAATGTTTACATCAATAGAAAATCAACGTTAAATTTTATGCCATTCATCAATTTTAAAGAAATCAATCTTGAGATTTGTGTGATTTCTTTATCATTTTCAGTGTCATGTCCGTTACGTTTTTCACTTAAAGTTTTCACAGCTTACAGGAAATTAGTCTGAAGGTACTGCAGATTCAGATTCTATGTTAGAATTAAACCCCCTACCATGTGTAGCAATCATTTTCCCTTACCACTTCTCATTTTCATAAAAATGGCGTAACGGACATGACTATTCGCGTAACGGACATGACGCCTTATATATGACAAAAGGTAGCATTCACAAAAAAAAATATTAGGCTCAGTGTCACAGACTGAGGTCAGTCTCAATTGCTTGAGGATAGCTGGATGTAATAACTCCTAGAATCTGCATATCATTCAAGCTATTTTTAGAAGTTGGTGAATGATGAAAGTTCAGCTCTTGTTCTGGTATATTTTTCTGAGAATTAATGATATGCCACATAATATTAGCATAAGATGCAGCTAGATCTGGCAACATACTCAGATCACAATCTGCATCATTTGTGTTTGAACAATACGATTGATTATCTTAGGTGTTTGCGCTGACAGTTTAGAGTATGATAAAATTCCAACTTGTGAATTCATGAGATCATTGATGATATTGCTTCAAAGTATCTGACTTTCACCAACCTCAACTTCTTCAGTGATGGCACGGGCTCACATTT
Source organism: Lytechinus pictus (assembly GCF_037042905.1). Classification (NCBI taxonomy): domain Eukaryota; kingdom Metazoa; phylum Echinodermata; class Echinoidea; order Temnopleuroida; family Toxopneustidae; genus Lytechinus; species Lytechinus pictus. The sequence continues at coordinate 59,905,812 of NC_087247.1, read as the reverse complement.
AAAAACAAGTGTGTACTCAGATATCTGTGTTACATGATGTAGCTCTATGAATCCATGAATCTACAGTGGCACTTCTTTGCAATATTACAAAGCAAAGGGGCTGTGGAAGGAATGTGGCACTATCAATAAATTATGTCATAGTATTTTAGTCAGCCATAATCACGATTTGAATGATGTATCTTCATTTGTACACAAGCAGCACGGACAATGCAACATAATTAGATACAGCCACATTTGTCAGCAAGCAAGATAGTAAGATTTAGAACATCCAAGATTTGATGAAAGGATGATTATACTCAGGATGATATTTATTTTGAATGAAAAAAAATCTCAGAAGCGATTTACAACATTCCGATTACCTTTCAACTCATACATAATCGATAATGCAAGACTGGTTTCCAGGTATTGCAATTGAATTTTAAAACACTTTTTAATATCATTTTTTATCTTAAAACTAACATTAATACTAGTTCATATTCTTTATCATAAAATAAATTTCATATGTTCATTTTGGATTTATACAGGTCTGGTACATTTTGTTTTCTTCTCACAAAAAATGAGATTTGGTCTTCTCAGTGTGCCGTAGCGGTACTATTAAGCATTGTATTCTATATAAAATTATCATGTAGGCTATAGCTATTAAATTAATAATACCTGCCAATAATATCTACATATTTTTCTTAAGAATGTTAGTAAAGGTACTTTGCTGTTTCATAATTACATTCATTCATTCATATTTCTTTCATTTTGAAACTAAGAAGTGCTGATGAAGTTCACTTCGTAAGGGTGTCATGTCCGTTACGCTAAGTATATTGTCAAATAGTAAGCCATGAATAAAAAATAATCTTTACTATCAACTTTTTCTCTTTTAGTTTTGTGTGGCGGATGGTAGTAACTGGAAAATACTCATTAACTATTGTTAATTGGTGTAAAATAAATTTTTCTAAATATTTGTTTGTTTTATAAATATTGTACGAAAGGCCCCTCTCTCAAATTGCAAAATAATAGGAGATATTACAGATTACCAGTTATGATGTGTGTCTCTAACCTCTAGCCTTAACATGTAAACAATTAGACTTGTACCATATCTTGTAATAAAATAATTATATTCGCTTACAAAAAGTGGACGAAACTGTCATGTCCGTTACGCTTCGTGTGTCATGTCCGTTACGCTACATTTTGAGCTATGAATACAAAATGCACTGCAAAACTGTTGTTAAACACCATTTTATGGATAGAGCATGATCTTAAGGTTAAATTAACACCAACATCAGGTGCATGCAATCTAAAAATTCACAGGAACTTTGATAAGCAATAGGAGGTAAAAATGCTTCGTCCATTTCGTGTCATGTCCGTTACGCTCACAAAGAGTGCAATTTCTCTGCAACTGTTCAACGAAACGATTTGAAATTTCATGTGTATGTAACTGATACTTAAATGTGTCTGATAAGCTCAGTAACAATTATCAAAAGACTGCTAATTCTACTGTATTTACCTTTGAATTAAAAAAAATTGTCTGAACGTCATGTCCATTACGCTGGAATTGACCATATGCCATTTAAACTGAAATAAAGGAAAATGTGTGTTTTGTAATTTATATATTAAATATTAATTCATGAAAGAGATTTTCAATTGACAATTATCATTCTTTTATAATTCAATAATTCTACCAGAATAAAAAATGAAGTTTTGATCCTGATATAAGTTTCTACGAACAAGTTATCAAAATATAAACATACGTGAACAATTAAAAATTTGCAATAACACAAATACAATTGACATCTAGATAATGGACAGTTTCATTCTAATTAATCATTATTAATGACAGTTAAAGAAAGAAAAGGGATGATTCATTATTTCGGATTTGATAAATAAATCAAAAGAAACAAAATAAAACGGCCAATCAACATGTATTTGACGTTTACATGATTTCAAAATTATCTTCATTCTTCATTCATATCGAAAGTTGATGCAAGAAAAAAGTACTGAAAATGAATATGTCGTTATGCATTTCAATTTAAATAACTTACAAAAAACAACATGACACACGCAGCCAACATTCATTCGACGTTTTCATAGTTTAAAAAATAATCATCTTCATTTGTAACGAAAGTTGCCGTGAGAAAAAGTAGAATTCATTTTGTATTAGATGAATAAATAAAAAAAAAAACATGACACACGCAATCAACATTTATTCGACGTTTTCAACTTTTCATAGTTTCAAAAATAATCATCTTCATTGGTAACCAAAGTTGCTGTGAGAAAAAGTAGAATTCATTTTGCATTTGACGAATAAATTACAAGAAACAACATGACACACCAGAGTAACCCGATCAACATTTATTTGACACTTAAATGGTTTCAAATTTTCTTCATTCTTCACTTGCATTGAAAGTCGAGGTAAGAAAATATAAGATGAGTTACGCATTTGAAATCATCAAAACATAAGACAGGAAAGAAAAACGATCTTAAGCGACACCATAGTAAAATCGCCATCGTTGTCAGAAAGGAACCTTACTCCATTCACGGACGGTCATGCTCCAAAACTGATATAAGGTCATGTTTCAAAACTGATAAAAACTATGGTTTTCGGCGGGAATATATTACCGAAGAAGATTAATTGATATTGGTGATTATATTGGCGACTAAAACTTATAAATTTTGTTGGTGAGTCTTACTAAATTTAATGAGTTTTTGTGACAGGAAAGTGGTGAATCAGTGTCCACGGATACCCGAACCCGAAAAATGAAAACCGTTATCCGTCCACGCGGGCGGAAACCATTCGGATATCCGTTTGGTGGCAGCACTACATCATATGAGTCATTCTTCAGTTCTTCTTTAGTTCAAGAACATTCATCTGCTGAGAAGCTCTCTGACAGGTACCCAGTTCTTCACTTAACTTCTCAAAAGTGGCATCTGCCAATTAATCAGTCTTGGTTCAAGCAACTACATCTTCTACATATGACCGAAACACTGTAATTGCAAGTATGCATGGCCGGCAGTCATGCCATGGGGCTATATTGGCTATAACCTCATTGCCATGGGGATAATTATGATTGCGAATGGATTGCGAATGCAATGTTTTCAAATTTGCAGTGAATTTGCCATGAGCCATAATAGTCCGGGTTATAACTGAGCAAGGTGCCACTTGGAGAAGGAGAAATTTTCATATAGTGCCTCTAGACCAGTTTTTTACGCTGAATATGAATATATGAGGTAAACAGGCTGTATCCTGAAAATTAACCTGTGAGGGCGCTTTTTTCAAAATGGCCGCCATATTTTCAGAGAATTTGAATTTTCGTACATAGACTTTGACATAAGCATTTAATTGCCATAAAATTAGTGTCACATAAAAGCCAAATAAATTTCCTACAATTTGGTACTATTTATAGGGGATAAGAAGGTCATTTGGCTGAGATTTTAAGTAGAAAACTACATTTTTTGTAATTTTTTCCCAAAAATTAAAAATTTTACAAATACATGATTTTACATAATTCTATGAAAAATTAATCAATTACCTTGAAATGTTCCTGAAAACTTTATTAATATACTATTATCATGTGGATGAAATTCCAACTCTGTATCATTCTTTTTAGCAAATTTATAAGGTATCAAACTTGAATACTTCAATTTCAGAAATGTAGCTTTTTGTATGCATTTCCATAGATTAATACGTATAACATGTATAATACATGTATGTATAATACATGTATGTATAATGTATAGTTAAAACTTAAATGCTATTATCTCCGCTAGTTAATCACTTGCAGAGTTAAGAGTAGGCTTTTCTCTATCAGCTACATAAAACAAAATGTTGGCACATCAAAGCCTAACATTTTCAGGGGGTGGGGTGTCAAAGTCCTCCCCCCCCCCCCCCCCCCGTTGCTATATCATGTTGTTGTATATTGCCTATTTGTTAGAAAAATAACTGTTTTTTGGAGCACCCATTGAGGCAAAAGGCATATCTGTTATACAGTACATCCACTTTAATTACTTTAAAACCACTTAGAGAGGAAAAGAGTAGGCTTTGTTCTACCAGCTACATCAAAAGAAGTAGCACATCGAAGCCTACCCCTCTTGGGGGGGGGGGCTGTGGAAGTCACCCCTCCCCTTTTGCTTATTGCTAACTTATTTGGAAATTCACCATTTTGGACCCAACATTGAGGCAAAAAAGTGTTTGTGCTTTATTATTTATTTTATTGATTTGAACCAGCTACATAAATAAGCGCAGCACATCGAACGCTAGCCCTCTCAGGTGCTGTCTAAGTCACCCACCCCCCTCCTCTATATTATCATGTATATTGCCTATTTATTGGCAATTTCACCATTTTGGATCACCCATTGACATGATTGAGGCATAAGGGCATTTCTACTATACAGTATATCATACAGCCAATTTTATTTTATTGCTATTACTTTGAGAGGAAAGCATGGGCTTTGGTATATCAGCTACACATTATTAAGAAGCGCTTGCACATCGAAACCTAGCCCTCTCAGGGGCTGTCTTAGTCAACCTCTCCCCCTCTATATTATGTTTATTGCCTGTGTATTGGAAATTACACCATTTTAAATCACCCATTGAGGCAAAAGGGCATTTCTACTATATAGTACAGCCAATTTTATTTTCTTGGAATGACTTGGATAGGAAAGAGTAGGCTTTGCTCTATCAGCTATATATAAACAAGTGCTGGCAAATAAAAGCCTAACCCTCCGGGATGCAGTTGAAATCACCCCATGCCTTTTGCATTATTGCATATTTATTGAAAAATTCACCATTTTGAAGCCCCATTTAGGCAACAAGGCGTTTCTGATTTATAGTTCTTCCACTTTTACTGCCTTGAAACCACTTAGGGAGGAAAGAATAGGTTTTGCTTTATCAGCCAAATATAAAGAAGTGCTGGCAAATAAAAGCCTACCCCCTCCGGGTGGCTGTTGAAATCACCCAATCCCTCTTTCATTATCGCCTATTTATTGGAAAATTCACCATTTTGGAGCCCCCATTTATGCAAAAAAGCGTTCTGATATATAGTTCTACCACTTTTACTGCCTTGAAACCACTTGGGGAGGAAAGAATAGGTTTTGCCTTATCAGGCACATATAAAGAAGTGCCGGCAAATAAAAGCCTGCTCCCTTCAGGGGACTGTCGAAATAATTCCCCCCCCCCCTCTTGAAATTCACCATTTTGGAGCCCCCATTGAGGCAAAAAGGCATTTCTGATATATTGTTCTGCCTTTTTTCACCCTTGAAACCACTTGTTGGAGAGAAAAGAATAAAGGCTTTGCTTTAAACAGCTACATATAAAGACATGCTCGAAAATAAAAGCATATCCCCATGAGAGGGCTGTTGAAATCACCCTGCCCCTTTTTCATTATTGCTTACTTATTTGAAAATTCACAATTTTGGAGCCCCCATTGAGGCAAAGAGGCGGTTCTGATATATAGTTCTGCCACTATTACCGCCTTGAAACTACTTGGACAGGAAAGAGTAGGCTTTCCTCTATCAGCTATATATAAAGAAGTGGCTCTACTATATACCAGAAACACCTTTTTTGCCTCAATGGGGGCTCCGAAATGGCGAGTTTTCCAATGAATTGGCAAAAAATCGTAAAAAAGGTTGGGTAACATCTATAGTCCCCTGACGTGGGCCAGGCTTCGATATGGCAGCAATTCGACATATATAGCTGAAAGAGGGGAATCTACTCTCCAAACTCTTCCTCTCCAAATGGGTTCAAGAAAATGAAATCGGGTGTTTATACAGCAGAAGTGCATATTGCCTCAATGGGGGTCACAAATTGTGAATTTTCAAATAATTAGGCAATAATGCAAAAGGGGTGGGATGGTTTGACAGCCGCCCAGATGGGTAAGCTTCAATGTGCCAGCACTTCTTTATAGAGCAACGCATATTCTGTCCTCCTTAATTGGTTTCAAGGCAGTAAAAGTGGCAGAACTATATATCAGAGATGCCTTTTTACCTCAATGGGGGCTCAAAAATTGTGAATTTTCCAATAAATAGGCAATAATGCAAAGGGGGGAGGGGGTGATTTTGACAGACCCCATAAGGGGGTAGGCTTTTATTTGCCAGCACATCTTTATAGCTGATAAAGCAAAGCCCATTCTTTCCTCTCTAAGCGGTTTTTAAGGCAATAAAAGTGGCAGAACTATATATCAGAGACGCCTTTTTGCTTCAACGGGGGCTCCAAAATGGTGAATTTTCAACAAGTAGCCAAATACCGAAAATTAGTGGGGTAACTTTTACAGCCGCCTGAATGAGATAGACTTCAATTTGCCAACACTTCTTTATATGGAGCTAATAGAGCAAAGCCTACTCTTTCCTCTCCAAGTCATTGCAAGAAAATAGAATTTGCTGTACTATATATTAGAAACGCCCTTTTGCCTTAATGAGTGATCCAAAATTGTGAATGTCCAATAGATAGTCAAATACCGAAAATTGGTGAGATGAATTATACAGCCCCCGAACATTCTGAAGGGGATAGGCTTCGATTTGCCAACACTTCTTTACAGCTGATATAGCAAAGCCTACTCTTTCTTCTCCGAGTCATTGCAAGAAAATAAAATTGGCTGTACTATATAGTAGAAACGCGCTTTTGCCTCAATGGGTGATCCAAAATGGTGAAATATCCAATAAAATAGGCAATATACATGATATACATGTAGAGGAGGGGGGTTGACTTAGACAGCCCCTGAGAGGGCTAGGGTTCGACGTGCCACTGCTTATTTATATGTAGCTGGTAAACTCTACTCTACCCTACACTTTCCTCTCTAAGTGGTCTCAAATCAATAAAATGGGGTGTACAACAAAGCACAAACGCTTTTGGGCCTCAATGTTGTGAATTTTCAAATTAATTGGCAATATCAAGCAAAAGCTCCCCCTCCCCGAGAGGGGTAGGCTTCGATGTGCCACTTCTTTAGATGTAGCTGGTAGAAAAAAGCCTACTCTTTCCTCGGCAAGTGGTTTCAAAGCAATTAAAGTGGATGTACTGTATAACAGAAATGCCTTTTGCCTCAATGGGTGCTCCAAAAACAATTATTTTTCTAACAAATAGGCAATATACAACATGATATAGCAACGGGGGGGGGGGGGGGACTTCGACACCCCCACCCCCTAAAAATGTTAGGCTTCGATGTGCCAACATTTTGTTTTATGTAGCTGATAGAGAAAAGCCTACTCTTAACTCTGCAAGTGATTAACTAGCGGAGATAAGAGCATTTAAGTTTTAACTATACATTATACATACATGTATTGGAATATATTGGATATATTGGATATATGTATCGGAAAATATGGCGGCCATTTTGAAAAAAGCACCCTCACAGGTTAATTTTCAGGATACAGCCTGTTTACCTCATATATTCATATTCAGCGTAAAAAACTGGTCTAGAGGCACTGTATGAAAATTTCTCCTTCTCCAAGTGGCACCTTGCTCAGTTATAACCCGGACTATAGTATAAAGAAATACGTTTCAAATCATTGATTTTGAGATTGTTGCCTATGACCCTTCATAATTTAAGTCTAACAAAAGTTATGACTTTCTCATGTTAACTTCATCATTAAGTACCGGCATGACCGGTAAAGCCTAACATTAATCTAAGAAAATGTAAACTTCAAAATTTATCCACCAGCCACCCTCAACTTCAATTTTCAAATTCAACTTCATTATTTCAAGTTACCACCACACAGCCACTTGTCGAAATTCCAACAGGAGTATTTTAGAGGAACCAAGCAAAAGAAAAGGTACCGGTACTCTACCAACACTTCTAAATTATACTTAATATTAGAGGTTTAGATCGACTGTTGTCATGGTTGTCGTTCGCCCACATCAAGCAAGCCTGGCCTGGCCAGGCGGTCCGTCCGGATGGATCTCGGTGAATTCCCCGTCGGATACTTTAAGTCCAACTCCGGCCGAACCACCGGGAACACCAGGCCAGAGTTGGTGACTAAGACAAGTGAGGGGAGCAGTTTCTCGAGACTAAGACATGCAGTAGTAAAGGTTATCGTTTATAATTGGGCGCCTACAATTGAATACAACTACAAATTCACCAATTCATTAAAAAAAAAAGCTAATCCTACCCACCTACCTTCCGTCTTTCAACCTTCTTTTGAGTTTGTTTCCTTCGCCCTAGCCCTGGCCCTGTACTTCTCTCCAGGTCTTTGGTGGTGGTACTGTACTGGTGTACGTGCATAGCGCGGCGCGGCCGGTATATAAATACGCGGCCGCGCCGGCGGCACTACCGTACCTAAGCCGGGGGCAGGGGGCAGACTGCCCCCCCCCCCCCCTGACGAGTCACAAGCAACAACAACAAAAGGAAGCGAAAAAGGAGAAAGAAAAAAGAAAAGAGGAAAAGGGAAAGAGAGAAAAAAGGGGGAAGGGGAAAAAGAAGAAAGAGTTTACGAGAAAGGGGAAAACAAAAACTGGACTGCAGACTGTCGGAAAAAATGATTAACGGTCGGGCACTCGGCCTCGGGGCTGTTCCAACTGATTTGGTTATTTAGTTCCACCATCTTTGTTGGTAAATGTCAATTAAACTGTACACTTTTAATATCGGTAAATCGTGATTTTTACGCAATGGAGACTTTTAGAGCTCTCTGTACCCATAGTGAGGATGGACTGGGCTGACCAGCCTGAGGGACAGGAAACGGTTAGAGAACAACTTTTAGGTAATATATAATTATAACAATAAAAATTTCACTCGCGCTACGCGCTCGCATTAATTTTTTAGTAGGGTACCTAAGATAAATGTCTAGTTTTCAAGTTGAAATATCAAAAATTTTCAGCTCGCACTTCGCGCTCGCGTCAATTGATTAGTTAGAAACCAATTTGTTCATGCACGGTTACAAAAATTGCTTAGAATATCAAGTTCTCAGGTCGGAATATCAAAAATTTCAGCTCGAGCTTCGCACTCGCATAAAGTTCCATCCTGTTCATAATTAATTAAATAAAGTGCGTAGAATGTAAAGTTTTCAAGTTTTCAGCTCGCGCTTCGCGCTTACACCAATTAATTGTTTTTAACTACCATCTTGTTCATAGTTTTAAAAAAAAGGTGCTTAAGAATGTCCACTTTTCAGGGGGAATATCTCAAATTTTCAGCTCGCTCTTCGCGCTCGCATCAATTTAATTATTCAGTTAGAAACCGCTTTGTTTATGGTTACAAAAAGTGCTTAGAATATCCAGTTCTTAAGTCGAAATATCAAAAGTTTTAGCTCGCGCTTTGCGCCCGCACGACTGTTTAGATACCCATCTTGTAAAACTGCTTAGAATGTCTAGTGTGCAGTTAGGAATATCAACATTTTTAGCTCGCGCTTCGCGCTCGCATAATTTATTAATTTATTAAGGAAGATACCCATCCTATTCATAGTTAAGTGCACAAATGTATCGTTTTAGGTCTAAATTTTTAGAAAATTTCAGCTCGCGCTCGCAATTATTACTTTTATATAATTTTAGTATAAGTTGTTAGGCACGTGCAAGTGAAAGTGAAGACTTTTTGGGGGTGGGGCTTGTCAATCTTTTTGTAAACAAAATGTTCCCCTGAAAATCCTGGATCTGCCCCTGGGTTGGATATAAATGAGTATTGGTCGTCGGACGTCAGTAATCGGTACTGATATCTGTCGGTAAAGGCCTAGCTATACCCCCTGCTTATACACATTCCTCTGGTTATTACTGTCCCCCCTTTCTATCATATGTACCCGATCCCTTCGTCCGCCTATCTATATTTTCCCATTTCAATTCCCTCAACCTTCTGACATTCCTGCCAGTGAGTGAGTGATTTTCCCCATATCTAGTGATATATCATGTAACTGTCGCATATATTTTCACGTTCATATTTATTTTTTTATGAGTAAATGTATGGAAATAAAACAAATGCAAATCAATACATGAACACAACTGATTTCAATGTCAAATACCTCTTTTATAACGTCTCCAAATGAGCAGAATTGGGAACATAATGTAAACACCTTCAAAGAGGAATAAAAGGAGCATTTTAATACAAACATTGCAATTACCACTTGATTAGTATATCGATCACGATCCAATACAGTTCATTTCTGGAATGATATACAAAAGAATTAATTTCAACAATAAAGTGCAATCGCCCGATAGCAAATAACAATTGTAGCAAGATCCCAACTGTTTTATTGGGCAACCCAGGGTAACCTTTCCCACCTTCAGTGCCACTTCCAGACCTACACATCCAAACGTGTATGGGGGAAGGGACTGCGAGGTGCCCAAATATCCTCGTGTATTGGTAATTTTATGACCGAATGTACATTATAATTTCTGCAAGTTTCATATCATGTAAAAAGGCTAAATAATAATTGAAAAAAAATGTTCGCTCGCTCGAAAATTCAAAACTGTGAAGTTCATATTTGCATGGGCATGATTATCAGCCCCCCTTGAAAAAATTGTGCCTATACGTCCATGCCAATTCCCCCCCCCCCCACCTTGCTCATTCTTGTCGCTTCCCCCCCCCCTGACGAAATATGCCAGGTACGCCACTGGCCGGCGGTGATACGTGCATAAATTATATCTGACCGCTAAATCTTTATCGCGCACGCGACATCCATAGTGGCGTGATTAAATGAGAATGACAAAGCCCTTATTTGATTTCGTCGCCTATATAAAGGAGAAATTTTCAAATAATAAGATCAATGAAAGTTTGAGAAAACTGAACAAACAATAAAAAAGGCTATGAGCATTTAAATGTCGAAATCGCCTATGCTGTGGAGGTCATCCTATTGGCAAAGCGACCAAGATTTGTGATGCCCACTGGTCAGTGGTGAATACATGCAGTGCGTCCCCCCCAAAAAACATACTTTACAAATGGCTGCCAAAAAATATATATCACAGGGGAGAAAGCACCTACATAACATGGAAGCCAATAAAGTCAACTTTCAAATGACACAAAAAAAGTTGGAAAACTATTCATGCTTGAGTAATTAGGCTGGGCAGGAATTAGCCTGCAATTTCTGTCAGTTTTTGAGAGGCAAATCCTTTTGAACTGGCAAATTTAAGTTAAGAGTGTTGTGCATAAAAAAAATTAACTAATGATCAATCGTGACCAGTTTTGGTAGTTTAAGCAAATTTCATAAATTATTAACTTTAATGCATGAGTGTACACAAAGTGCACTTTTGGGGCAGCATTTTAACTTTATCATCTGGATCTCAGCAATGTGTTCAGTCGGGAGAATAGGGGATGAGATAGGAGAAGTAGGTTGATGGAATCCTAAGGGTAAACAGAACATTTAGCCCCGCCCCCGCCTCCCTCTATCCTGCCCTCCCCTTCAGAGACTGATTGCTATGCAGTGTGTCCCAAAAAAGTCCCTCTGACATGCGGCTAAATCACTACCAGAAATAAAAATTATTCTCAATGAAATGTATGAAACTAGGAAGCTCATCTCATGTTCTAACTTCTAAAAAAGAAATTCATTGGTCTCGCTTCAGTGGTTTTGAATACACCGTCTATTATGTAACAGTGGTGCTTTTCAGCCCATTCCAAGTTTGCATGCATGTAGCATGCACTGCTGTGTGTTCTGCACTTTCTAGCATATCAACCCCCTTTGACCATTCTGACCAAGGAATTCCCTTATCTAACCAGGCTCATCAAATCACAACCTTGAGCATGTTTAGACATGTTAGAAGGGCAAAATTAGTATTTGACAGATCATTTCATATTTGATAACGGGAGATGCACAATGATTGAGACAATTCGGGTCATGTCTGTTTCATGCCTAATTCCAACAATACTGCATTTTTGTTTTCATTACTTTTTCATTACTTGGAGTCAAGTTAATTCAATGTAACTGTTAAAAAATCAAACTTTTCTCTGGTAAAGTTCCTTTTCACAAAGGGTGATTAACTTGTGGATTCCCCTTTATTTTTCAGCTTATTTTACTCATCCATCATTCACATTTTCTTTCAAGTTGGTGCACTGGTTCCCCTTATCAATCATCAATCAAACTTATTTTTTATGTTTCTTGTCCTGAACATGCTCAAGTTTATGTTTTGATGAGCCTGAATATGATTCGGGAAATGTCCCTGCTCAGATCCTGGATGTAAAAATGGGGGTTTACATGCCATAGAAAATGCAGAAATGCATCAATGCTGCAAACTTGGAATGAATTATAAAATGCACACTGTTACGTAGCAGAGTGTGTTTTCAAAACCGCTGAAGCGAGACCAATGAAATTTTCATAGAAGATAGATCATGAAATGAGCTTTCTACTCATGAACATTAATTTGAGAATACTACCACATTTAAGAATTAATTTAGCCCTATGTCAGAGGGACATTTTTTTGGGGGGACGCGCTGTTTAGGCCTCCGTGTACGCATGAAGCCCAGAGCAGCATGTTGATTTAATGATAAATTCTGAAAATAATATTGGGGCATAAATTTTTACCTATTTTAATCAACAATTTATCAATAAATCAACTCAATCAGTGTGCAATGTGATCAATCAAACATTCATTTTTTTTCAATAAATTATTTCATACATCATCATAATCAGTCAATTTCTTGATAATCATTAAATGGAAAAAACTGACCATCAGCCACCGGTCACTTGGCAGTCAAGTTTTGAATAGGCTACCATCCAGGAAGTGTGAGAGAGAGGGCCGGGGAGAGAAATAGAGGGAGAGTGGGGAGGGAGACAGGGGGGGCAAGGGAAATGGAGGTGGAGGGGGTATATGACTTGTAATTTGTAAAAGGACTCAAAGAAGAGGAATGCCCTTTTTACCAATTCTTACCATATCTCGCCCTAGATCTTGCTAGGTACCATCACATTACTCTAACTCTCACAAACACACTGCTGAGGTCCACAATATAAACTTAAAATGCTACACTAAAATTACAATTCCTGTTCACTCATGCATTAAATTTCAATTTAGTAACTCATGAAATTTGCCTAAAAAACCCAAATTTATCGCACTCACTGATTTAGCATAACACCCTTAGCTTTGCAAGTTCCAAAGGACTAACCTCTAAAAAACTGGAAGGCTCATTCCTGCCAAGCCTACCAAAGCTTATGAAAATGAAAAAAAAAACATACGCATCGGATTTATGAATAGACTTGATGAAAGTGACAATTTAAGAAAAATATGTAAAAAAAAATATATTTGGGGAGTGCAGACATCACACAGTCATGTTGGTCGAAATGCTAAAAATGGGAGGATGTTCACATCATTAATAATCTCACCATTCAAAGGCTCAAATTTTCTTTTTTTTCAATTCTTCTCAAACTTTCATTGATATGTTTGCTTTTTTTTCCTTTTTTTTCTTTCAATCTTTATTGATCAAAAAATAAATCACAGTACAAATCAAACAAATCAACAAGCTATTTACATGATATGGTTTGTAAACAATTTACTTGACTGTGCCATTTTGCAGATGACACTATACTGATTGCTAAAGTGATCGTGATTCTTGTCATTTACAAGATGATCTTCATGAAGTACAGTGTTGATAAATCATGCGCGTATTCTTTCGGGGCCCGGGCCCCCGGGTAGGCGAAAAGGGGGCACCAAAAAGAAGAAGAAAAGAGAGGAAAAGAAAAAAGGGAGAAAAGGGGAGGGAAAAAAGAAGACAAAGAGAAAAAGGGGGGAAAAGAGAGAAGAAAAAAAAGAGGGAAGGGGGCGCCGAACTAATGGTCGACATAGGGGCGCCGAATTGATCTTCAATCTAGGGAGGCGCCGCATTGATGTTCGACCTAGGGGACGCCGAATTGATGTTCGACCTAGTTGCTGACAAGAGACAATCATGGCACCCATACTCGCGCTCGCATTGCCTGATCGATGATACATAAAAAATTATCTTGCTCAATAGGCTAATATAGAGCTTAAAATATCAAGTTTGAAGTCAATGTACAAAACATATTTCAACTCGGACATCGAGCTTTCATTATTTTGTTTGATTTACAAATTGATTCGAAAAAATGTGTTTTATAAAATGTCAATTTTATGGTCTAAATATAAACATTTTCAACTCGTGCTGATCTGTCAAGTACCTATCATCTTCGTATATTCCATAGATTTCTAAAAAATATCCCATTTCAGGTCTGATTGTCGATACGTACCAGCTAGCGCTGCGCGCTCGCATTTTGATTAAGTTATGTATACCTCAATAATAATTATACAACAAACTTTTTAAAATCCCCTTTTCATGACAGTTTTTCAATGAAAAAATTCGGCTCGTGATTTGCGCTCGTATCAATTGTTAAAAATCTATTCACCCATGCATCCTAAAGTGCTAAAAAAAAAAATCAGTTTTCAGGCCTTCATAGCAACAAATTTCTCGCTGTAGATAATAATTTTTTTAAATATAAATTCCTAAATAATTAAAGTGCTCCTTTTTCATCTCGCATTTTCACATGATCAGCTCGCGCTTCGCGCTCGCATTATTTATTAAGTGCAATCCATATCCATTTCACAATTTTCCTACACAGTGCTTGAAATGACAGTCACAACGTACGTAATTTCGATAAGAGGCTCGGTCCATGCTTTAACCCTGAAAGGACTGGGGGGCATGATGGCCCCCTCATCCCCTCGACGCTTCGCGCAATATTTCCGAAACGCAAAAAGGCCTTTAGCGCTGCAAAATTCAATGATTTTTTTTTTTTAGTCTCGCGCAACTTTTGAGACCAAATTCGCGACCTACGAGTATAGCATCGCGACGCTACGTGACTTTTTTACAAGACAATGTCATGCCGAAAAAGGCTCATTTTTATACTTTGTGTACAAAGTCTATGGGAGATGAAATTCATAAAAGGGTGATTATTTTTCGTTCTAATTGGTCTGCTTAATTAATTTAGAGTTTAATTTAGTTATTAAATGGTCTGTAATCATTTTTATTGAAAGAAAACGAAAAAAAAGATTAAAAAACAGAGGAATACATATAAAATTCTAAACAAAGAAATACTTAGGGAAAAAATTGACTTTCGCATTTTTTTTGGAAACCTTCAAATTAGTTTACAAAGATGACATCTGGAAAAAAGAGAAAATTTGAAGTGAAATTGGGTGTTAAATATGCAAATAATGGTTTTCACGAATAAATTTGCATATTTTATTTATAATAAATAAAAAATAATAATTTTCAGAATTTTTTAAAAAACTGGTTTGTAGTTTATGCGTTAAAGAATGTGCGTGCCAAATTTCGGCACGATCGCGCAAATGGCGGCCGACATCAGAAGGGGGCATGATGCCCCCCCCCCCCCTCCAGTCCTCAATACGTCAATAGCCCAGTCCTTTTAGGGTTAAGCGAATTAGGAATCGTAGGCTGCACATTCAGACCCTATAACTCTAGTGAAGGATTTGTATCATCAGATTGCATGCAACCACCCCTTGAAGTGAATATATAGTGAGGAGACCAATCCAGTCTCTTTTTTACAAATTAAAATACAATGAGACCTTTTTTTGTTTTGCGGGGTTTTTCTATCATTTTTTTTTAAGGGGGGCGAGGGGGACATGCATGGGGAGGGATCCTTTCCGGGGATCCTTTGATGATGTCTGCTCAACAAATTCAGCTTTCTGTGCTTTCGTCGCCATCATGAAAGCCGGTCGCCCTGCATTCCTTCATCAAGGCAAGGGAAGACAAGTATTAGTAATAGTACAGTGCCTCCATCCATACCATAGTCATAACTCATGCCGGAATTCATGACGAGACTATTCTTATTACGTTTCTAAAGTCTTCAAGGAGACTAGACAAACTTTACTTTGGTTGCTGGGGTGACGGAGTGGGGTTAGCATTGTTATGACCGGTTCGGTCTATCTAAACAATGCTACCTGATTCGGGCTGTGCAATAAAATATTGATTTGTTCTATCTCAGCTCTATCCGAGTGAATACAGTCATGCTGTAGTATCACAAATTCAACTGTTTCTGTGTTTCTTTCGTTTGAGACTCTACCGTTTTGTGGGAACAAAATTACTAGTAGGCCTATATTTATTCATTTTTCTCGTGAAAGGTAAGTTATTTTGATCTTTAATACGTTTTAACTAACCATGAGGCATGAGAAGTGAAGTTATACCTTGTCCTAGTCAAAAATCACTAGTCATTAATGCATTCTGCGATTCTGTTGTTCCAAGTTGCTTAATAGACAGCAATATGTTGTTTCTGAGGATTTATTTAACAATTTCTGACATTTGTAGGTGATATCTAGCCAAAGTAGATCAACAGAACAAGATGGTATGTAAACTAAGTCAGATTGAAGCTTTTGGTCAAAACCAAATTAAGTTAATTCCATGATTATTTAATGACTTTTTGATTTTTTTACTTTAACAAGTTCTTGATTTATTTACAATGGTCAACCTTCAAGTGCTTATCATTAATTTACAATATTTAACAATTGGTTATAGAATTTGCATTTTATTTAAAACTAAAGTCTTAACATACCTTTCAATTTCACTCATTCATTTACCAATCATACTGAAAAAAGGGCCATCACAATACTTGTTTCTGGTCGGTCTGAAATAAATACTTCATGAGTCAATCCATGGTAGGCCTACTTGATTTATGGGACCTATCCAGTGAGGCTTTCTTGCTTTAATTGTGATATACTGTTTACAACATAACAATTTAATACTTCTCTGTGTCTAATCACTTATAAATCAGACTTGCATTATCTTGTTTTTAAGCAATGTGGAATTTAATACCATGTAGGTATATTATGACCTTCTCAGGTTTATGACAAATAAACTTAATATAATGCAGTGTGTTCCACACACTACATCAGTTAAGGAGGGGTATTCCATGCAGGCTGAAAATCATGTGATTTGAACATATAGAGTAACAAACAAAACACTGATAATATCAAATTTGGATGAGGTATAAACAAGTTTTATGATGATCAAAATATTTACATTATTGCAGTGAAACAGTTCTATTCATGCCCTGGTGAATATATGCAATGAATGAGTCAATAATGTCACTTATTCTTTTACATTTTGTTATATGAAATTATGTTTATTCAAAGTTTGTCCCCCAAAAGATCCTGATTTAGTGTGTAAGGTATTATTGCTGGGACTATACTTTGTTACTCAAGAGACATGTTCATACACTAATGTAAATATTTAAATATTATAATGTACAAAATACATTGTGATATAATGTAAATATTAAACCATTTTTATTTCATGTAATAAAATATGAATAGAGAAAATTGGGACATGGCATCTTCAGCATAGGCTTAATACATATTTATTAGGGCATACATAACTGTCTTTATCAAGTTCACCATAATAGTGCAGAATTGTCAAATTCAGTAACTATTTTTATCATACTTTAATGAAATTTTCAGTGTTTTGAGTTAATTTCCTCTCTCTCTTTAATCTCCTGAATTTGTTTTATTTCCTTTTTTCATAGAAACCAGAATATAAATTGTTCATTGTTATCTGAAGCAAGATGTCTTTTATTTCTATTTTAGATGCAGGAGCGGATATGAGGCTAGTAAAGGAGTTCTTCCCCTTACCAATCAAGAGTTTGTTTTAGCCAAGAAGAATCAACAGGAGAAAATATGGTAAATGTATAGATTCAACATACATTATACTTGCAGAAATGTACTTATAGACATCTGTCCATATAATATATACAGCACACTATAGTCTTTCCAAAAAGTTGTTCTATACAAAGGAAGAAGAAGAAGGAAATGGAGTAATAAGACGGAGAAGAAGAACAAGAGGAAGAAGAAGGGGTAAAGAAGATTGAGGACAAGAAGATTGTTTTTCAAATTGAAAATACCAATGAATTTCCAACAATTAATAAATAACATTAAAATTAAGAGATTGGCTGCTTCTGAATACTAATTTTTCATATAGTTAGGCCTATTTATGCAAGCCTGGTTCATGTATGAATTTACTAATCCTCATTCAGGTTTCACAAAAATCATAACCGGAAAGATTTATAAATTGTTAAGCAACTTTCCGACTAACTTTTCTTAAGTTTATATAAACTTGCAACATCGGAATACAACTTAAGCTCTTATCTGAAAATAGACAAATGTTTCTTGTATAGATTCAAGATAATTTGCAACATAAAATATTGGTTATCAACCAAAATTTATTGTGATATTGTCTTTAGGGTGGCAAGAAAGGATTCAGTCGCAGTGCCAAAGCTCTACCAAGAGGCAGGAGTCGAAGCAAGAGCCCCGGTAAGAAAGGGGGTAAAAAGAAGTCTCGCTCTGCTTCCCCCACCCCTAAAAAACCTGTAGACCTCATGAGTCCAGCTGCAATGACCAATGCATATTACATCGCCCATGGTCCTGTAGACTTTCTAGATATGAGGGGATTTGGCTGGCCAAATGCCCCTAAAGGGAAGAAAAAGAAGGGGAAGGGTAAGAAGAAAAAGAAGTGATTGTGTGTTTGAAATGAGACCATCAGCATAAAGTTTATAATGAATATAGTATTACAGTTAAAGAGTCAATGGTTCGTATTCTGAAGTCAAGTTTAACTTACATGAAGGATATGGTCTAACTCTGTGTTAAAATCATGGGACGCCAAAAATGTCAAATTTTGTTTACGTGGTGCATTTCTTTTTATTATTGTGCTCTTTCCCTATATGCTTCACTCATAAAGAAAACTATTATTGACAGTTACTTATAAATTGAGCACCAATGGGTCTGACAAATTGAGCCCCTATTCTAGTGATTTGCGTCACAATTGGCTTTCCATATTTAAACCACAAATTTAAACCAGAGTTTAAATCAAACCTGAGTTCAGAATACAAGCCAGTGTGATTGCGAGAATGTGCTTTTCGTAATTAAGATGAATGTGTTGTTAGAATAAGAAGACTATACCTTCACTCAGGATATTCAGTGACTGAGTTTGCATAGTACTATATCATTGTATATGTGTGAAATTTGCAATTAATACTAAGGAGAGTATGAAGGATGTCAAACTGCCTGATTTTAGCAGTAGTGAATGATTTCCATTTAGGTGCTGATCTTGTGTCACAGTTTTCTATTGAAGAATAATTTTGGTTATTTTGCAAAACTTAAGCAATGAAGAACAATTTTTTTACTTTTTTACACTGTTAAGAGCATTTTGTACAAGTTTAAACAATATATTGTCCATCCTTTTCAACAATCAATCTGCAGTCTATGTTGAGTCAAATAGTTTTTGTCTTAATGTTGGTAAGGTCCAATTTTACCCAACATTTGCCAAAGATTGCCCATTCAGTTAATATACATGTTGATTTGCTTTATCTTTACTGCATAAATTGACGAACAGCATTATATCAGTTTACAACAGACTCTCTTTGCTGTCCAGGCTACAAAGGCCAAAGAAGTGTTGTTTATTTTATGTTACTTAATGACAAATAATAGGTAGATATCTGAAATGTATTCATATTGAATATTGTTTATTTTTACCTATTTAATATTGTTTAAAGCGGGCTAAACCAATTTGCAATGGGTAAATTAAACATCTTGCCTGACATGGATGTGTGCATTATGTCAGTTGATCAATCAGTCAATGTTCAAAGCTTTGATAATTATATTAGATTGAAGATAGAATGATATGAATTCCTGATGTTTTCACCATTGTTTTTAGTTTATTGTGAATGGAAATAAAAGGTACTTGTGTTTTACTAAATTATGTATTTCTAATACCGACACCTCTAAATTGTAATGGTTTGTTTTCATATTTGGTTGCATATATATATTTCAGGCCTAGGCCTTATTTGCATGCATTATTGTGATTATGATGCATTTGACAGAATTATCCATGCATATCATAATTATCTATGAGGAAATCTTGAACAGTTGTTTACTCCTCGTCCTCAATGAAATTTAAAAAAATACTAATTATTTCACCAAATCTTTAATTTTTGTGTTTAAAATATATATGTAATAGAATGTACAAATTATTAAGTTATGTTCATATTTTGCATGACTAAAATATTGCTTTTGGCTCTTTGATTTTTTTCACTCCCTTTTTGTATGTATAAACTTATTTTATATTAAATCAGTGAATGGTAATGCCCTGGAATTCTTCAAAAAATGTTTAAAGTCAAGTTATATGCCTCTTCCTTTAGTTTCATAATTGATGTTAGACCTTACACCAGTCTTGAAACCGATTTGCTATTTTGAATGCATGTATAGGCCTATGCATTAACTTCCATGATAGTTGCATGATATACCATTTTTATTTTTCCACATGCTTATCAATCATGTGAATTGTGAGCAAAATGTAGGCCTATATGTTAATGTGAAATTTGAGTTTTTTTTTTAAAATAACGCTGTTATACACTAGTCTGAGCATAGGCCTGTTCCCACCAATTAGTTCGTGCACGATATTTGGAATCAATTGTAAAATCAAAATACGCTGCAAAGCCAACACAAGACTCATGGATAAATATGCCAAATATATATGTGGTCTTTATGTATTATACCAAGATATATTGTCATTACTATATAATGTGTGTGCTTTTATATAATGAAATAAATGAAAGTAATATGAAGATCTGGTTGGTCTCATTATTTCTTATATAATGTAGCTTGCTTGCTTTGCTCACTTGCACTTTTTAATAAAAAAATCCCCTTTATGCCATGTTGTGCACCCCCAATATTTTTCTATCACCGCACATCCATAAAAGTGTAAAAAGCATATTTTATTTTACTTTTTCCACAAAATAACATCTCACCCTTTTACTTTCATTTTCTATCTTTTCTCCTTTCTTCACCGTGAAACTCTTCTGCGGGTCTATGGCCCCCTAGTCCCACATCTGTGTGTGTGTCTTCGTGGGGGGGGGGGTAGTCATTAAGATTGATTTTTTGTGTGTGTATGTCAGCTTTATTTCTACAAGACTAGATAGTTCGGAAGACTAGATAAACAATGTGAGCGCAAAGCGCGAGTTGAAATTTTGACAAATGACCTGAAGTGAGCCATTTGATGACTCTTGTCGGTGCACTTATTTTATACACTCTAGGCGGATCCAGGGGGCGAGCCCCCCCCCCCCCCCTTCCCCATTGGTGGAGGAAAAAAAGACAAAGGGGAAAGAAAGGAGGAAAAATAAGAGGAGGAAGACGAGTGAATAAAATAAGGTGAGAGAAGACTTGGAAAATAGAGAAAATCTTTCATGTCACTATATCAAATTTTCGCTCGCGCTTGCATTGCCTATTCGATGAGATGCATATCTTGCTCAATAGGCTGTTGTGGAGCTTACAATATCAGTTTTTTAAGTCAATATACAAATCATATTGCAGCTCGGACGTCGAGCTTTCATTATTTTATTTGATTTAAAAAAAGGTTATCTAAATGTCTGTGTTTTGGTCTGAATATCAACATTTTTAGCTCGCGCTGTGCGCTCGCATTATTTAATTTGCCAAGTATTCTCTGTTTTGCTCTTATTCAGAGTTTATTTAACTATGCTAACCCTGTTTGGTTTAGTGGCATAAGCGAACTCGATAAAAAGAAGTTGAAAATTATACAGAATAAAATGGTTAGATTCATTAACTGTTCTGGTCCCAGAACCCATGTTGGATACACCGAAATCTAGTTACCGAATTACTTAACTATAATACAAGAAACAGCTATTTCAACTTTTGCTTACCAGAAAGGGTAGGTAGTATTGGTAACTCCTTTTATTACAATGCTATAAAACATTCGAATTCCCTTCCCAATGATATAAAGGAAATAGGAAACTTTTTGCATTTTAAGAGGAAATTGAAAGAATATCTTTCACTTGAGAGTAAAAGAAAAGATGCAAATTATATGTTATACAGTTGATTTAGCCTGAATACTGACCACGTTCTGTTCTCTTCTCTACCAGGTATTATTATTTATTTTACATAGTTTGATTGTAGCTTCGATATGTCCTTTATTCTATTCTTTCTATTTCTTTTATCTCTTCCTTCTATTCTCCTCTTCGTGTTGTTATTGTTGTCGCCGTTTTTGCTGTTGTTCTTCTCCTTATTATTTTTCTTCCTCATCCTTTTCTTCCGTCTCCTCTTCCTCCCCTTTCTTCTTCTTTATTCCTCCTCCTTCTTCTCCTTTTCTTCTTCTTCTTCTTTATATTCTTGTATATATTATCTATATATCTTATTTATTGGTAATAGTAAATTCTGATTTTTTTTTCTTCATTTTTTAAATATGTAAATAGTATAATTTTACCATTTTATTATCTTAATTCTGTATGTCGAGGATCCCACTGGAAATAAGCTTTCGAGCTTTCGTGGGTCACCCTGTGCAAGTCTGTTGTTTTCATGCTACTGTATATAATTTATGTTATGGTGACTTGCCAAATAAAATCAATCAATCAAGTACCTTATTGTCTTCATGTATTCCATAACGTTTTAAAATATTCCTTTTCAATTATTCTGAGTGTCATACGTATATGATAACACAATATCCTTATAGAATATCCCAGTCCTGGGTCAAAATGATAATAAAAAAATATGCAGCTCGCACTTCGCGCACGCATCATTCATTAAATACAATCCACATCCACTTGACAATAATGTTCATATATACAGTGCTCGAAATATAGTGCTTTGACCCTTTTTCAGATCGGAATATCAAATATTTTCAACTCAAGCTTCGCGCTCGCATTATTAATTTTCATGATGAAAAATAATGTATTCAGAATATTTAAAAAAATTCTTCTCGCGCTTTGCACTGGCATTATTGATGTAGGAAGATACCCAATTACCCATCGTTTTCATAATACACTAAACATGAATAGAGTGTCACGTTTTTAAGTCTGAAATCTCTTTTTTTTCCACTCCCGCTTCGCGCTCGCATAAATTGTTTAGTTATATACATATCCCGTTGTTGATTGCAAAAAGTGCTTAGATGTCAATTTTTAGGTCGGAGTGTCAAAAAATTTCTGCTCGCGCTCGCATTATTATTTTGATTGTTGAAATCTATCGTCTGCATGGCTAACTGCAAACAGGTCCCTTTAAAGATCGGCCAGAACTTATATTAAAAATTTCTGCTCGCACTATTTTTATACGAGAATATTGCATAATTATATTTTATAAAAATAAATCTATAAGTGACTGCTAGGAATACTCCTTCAAAGAAACAAACAAAAATCAACTTTGAGCTGCCGATCGAGGAAAACATGGGTGAATGAAAAAATGTCGCCCCTCCCCCTATTGGCGAAAGCTGGATCCGCCCCTGCACTCTTTCATTTTCAATTCTCTTTTCCTTTGTAAGTCTCCGCTTTTTTACATCACAAAACTGAATAAAGATATAACTAAATAAAATGAAGTGATATTAAAAAAGATGGTAAAATAAAGCGACCACACCCAATGTTCTAGCTTGGTTGCGGGAGAGGAAAAGTTAAAAAAAGATAATGACATGTATAAAAAAATCATGAACATGTTCTTTTATTTCGTCCTGTGTTTTTTTCTCTCTTTCCATCTGTTTCTCACAAATTCTGAAAGGAATGGTTTCATTCAATAACAATTATCATAAATTTACGAGAAAATAATAATCGATGGTAATCTCATTCATCATGTCCATAGTGGATATCATGCGTGGCCTTGTACCCACTGAACTGGAAATACGTCAGTGCTTGTACCCGGCCTAAACTTATTTTTAACAATCTGAACACGCATCCCCAGTTGAGGCCTGCCCTTATAGGCTAATAACAAGGGTGTATGAAACGTAAGCCTTAAAAAATATTCCCATTATCACGGGCGTAAATCCCGGGGCATGGGGAGGGTACATCCGTCCTCTTTTCAAGACAGAAACGATATATTTTTTATCATCAAAATGATAAATGCTATACTGTTAATGCGTGGATTCATCTTCAAACGCAATCAAAGTGCTTAAATTTACCAAAATTTTGAATTCTAAAAATGTCAAATTTCTCGCGCGGTCGCTCCGCTTCCGCGCTCAAACTATACAGATTTTGGCCATGACAAAAACCCACGTTTAGCTAATTGCACTTTATATCCCCTGCATCGTGAGAGTGGTAAATTAAACAAACATAGTTTGAATACATTGGCGTGAATGTGGGGGAGTGGTCATTATCCTATAGCATCTTTCTGGAAGCGGGGGATAATTTGTATTAAAAAAAATATATATATATATATTATGCATACCCTTTTATACTTCAAGTCAAGTGTACGATGAGCCCGACGATGAGTTAGTGATGACATTGGCCAAATCATTGCCGTTAATGAAACACAGAGGCAAGTTATCACAGCAATATTTCCCACACACTTTACAGTTTTATCCGTTTATAGGGGACTTTAAATCACATTAATTCCGTAACAATCTGATAGATATTTCAAATATGAATTTTGTTGCATCACCTCCTAATATAATCTTCAAGATTAATAAAAATATTTCTTTTCTGCAATATTTTCCTTTTAATTTGCATTATGTGCTATTTCCACGTTTATTCAAGTTTATATTGTGGCCTGTGATGCCTTATAATCATAAAGCACCCTTATTCCATGTATAGCCATGATCCCATTTGCTTTAATTTTCATAAATTCTCATTCTTTAACCAGTGAGCAAATGAGTTTTCATTGAACAAAATGGACTGTTTAATACTTATTTGTTCTTTTTCTTTTTTCCCCTAAAGTTTGATTTATTGATAATTTAGCTTTAACGTCCTAAAACTTAAACATTCTGGGCAATGTTTTTAATCCTAAACAAGTTTTTTTATCCAACTAAATAATTATTGCGAGCGCGAAGCGCGAGCAGAAATTTTTAATGTATGTTTTGATCTGATCAAAAAAGGAACGGTTTTTGCAGTCAGCCATGAAGACGTTACATATTTCAACAATCAAATAATGCGAGAGCGAAGCGCGAGCTGAAAATTTTGACATTTCTACCTGAAGAATGGAGATTCTAAGTAATTTTTGTAATCGTGAAAAGGATAAGTATATAACTAAACAATTTATGTGAGCGCGAAGCGCGAGCGGAAAAATTCGAGATTTACATCCAAAAATGGGACACTCTATTCATGTTTTTTAAATCGCGAAAAGTATGAGTAATTGAAAATCTTTATACATTAATAATGCGAGCGCAAAGCGAGGGCAGAAAATTTTTGATATAGTGATCTGAAACTGGATAACGATTTAAATAGAGAACAAGCTGCGTATCTGAATAAACATGTGCGTACATGTTTCAGATTTCGACCTAGAATCTGGGCATTCTAAATATCTTTTTTAATAATAATAATACTAATCCGTTTTTTACATAGCGCCATGGGCGGAAATCTCAGGGGGACGTGTCCCCCCTACCAAAAATAGTAGGGGGGACACAATATCAAATGTCCCCCCTACTATTTTTGGTATTTTACTGGAAAAATGCATCATTCACATTCGAAATAATACATGTATTTTGGACTAAATGACATTACATTTTGGGTGAAAACCTTTTTCTTGCTTGTCGAATTTTCCAAAGTGAATAAAGAAAGATGAGGGGAAGACTTGGAAAATAAAAAAAATCTTTCATGTCACTATATAAAATTTTCGGTCGCGCTTCGCGCTCGCATTGCCTGTTAGGTGATTGTTCAATATGGAGCTTAAATATCAAGTTTGAAAGTCAATATACATGTACATTACACATTTCACCTCGGAAATCGAACTTTCATTATTTGTGTGATTTACAAATTTATTTTTAAAAAGTGCTCTGTAAAGATGTCAGTTTTATGGTCTGAATATTAACATTTCTGCTCGCACTGCGCGCTCGCAAATTTTGATTATCAGGTACCTATAATTTTCGTGTACTCCATAAAGTTTTCAAAATACCCTTTTCAGGTCTGATTGTCAAAACGTATCAGCTCGCGCTGCACCCTCGCATTTTGATTGGTGAGTTACCTATGTCTCAATATGGAGTATACAACAAACGACTTAAAGGGGAATCCAGCCTTGGCCATAAAATGTTGTGTTGGGAAGTAGAAAAATAAATTAAACAGAATGGTGAAAGTTTGAAAAAAATCGAACAAGCAATAAGAAAGTTATAGCTTCTTTATAATTGAGATCACTAATACTATGTAGATTTCAAATTGGCAACTGGGTAAGTAAATTATGACAAGGGGCGAGGACAACTAGGCCAGCATGTACTTTATTATCAGGGATTTGTGGGTTTTCTCCTAAGTACTCATTCCCCTGGGGCAGTAATCTAAATATAACCCAGGTAGTATATTGTTTTATGTCCTCATGAAAGAAAAATATAATTTGAAATAAAACTTTTGGGAAAAATGACATTTTAGCCATAATATGTATTGGAGTACATGGAAGAGTAGTCCTTGCCTTACATCATTATGACATCCCATATGCGGCCAATTTGAAGTCTCCATGGGTATAGTGATTACCAATATTTACAAATTTTAAAAATTCATAATTTTCTTGTTGTTTGTCCAATATTGTTCAAACTTTCACCTATCAACTTGTTTGATTTTTCCTTTCCTTACAAAAACAAGTTTCTATTTGGGTTGGATTTCCCTTTAAAATCCCCTTTTCATGACAGTTTATCAATTTTGGCTTGCGATTTGCACTCACATTAATGGTTAAAAATTAACTGATTTATCCTATTTATAATTATAAAAAGCGCTTGAAAAATTAAATGTTCAGTTTTCAGGCCATAATCATCAGATTTCGCGCCATCGTTATAGGCATTAATGAATAAGATATTAATTTAATAATTAAATTGTCCCTTTTGTTTCATCTCGCGCTCAGCAAGAGGAATAGAAAGATAGTCATCATTTTCATATACATGTCCTAAGGATGTCCCGGTCGGTCCTATGTTAAAACTCAACGTAATAATAATGAAAAATATCAGCTCTTTATTAAGTGCGATCCATATCCACCTCACAACTTTCCTACTTAAAATATAGAGCTGAAATTGACTCTTTTTTCAGAACGGAAAATCAAATAGCTCGCGTTTCGCGCTGGCTTTGATTTTGATGATAAAAGATGTATTTAGAATGCTTAGATTCTAGGTCTAAATATGAAACACGCGCGCGCATGTTTATTCAGATACTCAACTTGTTCTCTATTTAAATAATTATCCAGTTTCAGATCACAATATCAAAAATTTTCTGCTCGCGCTTTGTGCTCGCATTATTAATGTAGGAAGATCACCTATTACTCATTCTTTTCATGATTTACAAAACTTGAATAGAGTGTGTCGGTTTTAGGTCTAAATCTCGATTTTTTTTTTCCGCTGGCGCTTCGTGCTCGCATCAATGTTTAGTTATTATCTATCTGTTTAAATTACAAAAAGTGCTTAGAATTTTCATTCCTTAGGAAAAAATGTCAAAAAAATTCAGCTCGCGCTTCGCGCTCGCATTATTTGATTTCTAAAATATGTAACGTCTTCATGGCTAACTGCAAGCAGTCTTTAACAGGTACCTTTTCCATCAGTTCATTTCTGCTCGCGCTTCACGTTCGTAGTAATTATTCATTTACATACACATCTTTTTCAGGATAGCAAACATGGCCCAGAATGTTCAAAATTTTAGGAAAAAATACATATTTCTATAAAATTTAACTCGCGCTTCGCGCTCGCATTATATAAATAAGGATTATGATATTATATATTTAAATTTATTCATAAGAATAAAGCTAAGAAGTGACTATTAGGACTACCCCTTCAAAGAAACAAACAAAAATCATCTTCGAGCGGCCGATCGGGGATTAACAAATGGCTGGAAAAAAAATCGCCCCCCTCCCTATTGGCGAAGGCTGGATCCGCCCCTGTGGTCCCCCCTACCTTTCGGGACAGATTTCCGCCCATGTATAGCGCTTAATACATCGGAACGACGTGTATAAGCGCTTTACAGATATATTATTACCCCGGTCATCGGATTCAATCAGTCATTCCCGCACACAATGTTTGCACATCCTCCACTCCCTTGGGAGTATTCCAGTCAGTCGCCGATGAGGCGCACACAGTACTGGACAAGCTACACTGACTTTGACATCCTACCGGGTACCCATTTAGCACCTGGGTCGAGAGTGGCAAAGTGTGGATTAACGCCTTGCCAAAGGACGCCAGACCGCGGTGGGATTCGAACACACGACCCTCTGTTTACAAGGCGAGAGTAAGAACCACTACACCACGGCTCCTCCACGTGAAAATCATGAAAATGAATAAAGCGAGCGCGAAGCACGAGCTTAAAATATTTGATATTCCGATCTGAAAGAGGGTCTTTCAAGCACTTTCTAGGAAAATTGTGAGGTGGAAATGGATCACAGGTAAAAAAAGAGCTGATATGTCTCATTATTATTACTTTGAGTTTTGTATTGGTGTATACTCTATTTATTGTTATGTTATGTTCGGGGACTAGCCTTGATAGGCCTTCGGCCTTTGCTGGTCCCCTGCATCCGATACTTGTATGTTGTGCTTTCATTTGTTGTAATTGTTATCTCTAAAAATTGTATTTTGCTTTTTTATCCCTCTGCCTCTTTATAATATTTGTAAATATTGTTTTATCATGTTAAATGTATGATTTTATCTTGGATGCAAATAAAAGGCCATATCGGCCAATCAATCAATCAATCAATCAAAACATTATGTCATCTGAAAATGACGACTATCTTCCTAATTCTATTGTCGAAACTTGTCTATATTTTATTCTGAAAAAAGAGACAATTTGATAATTAAATTAATATCTTATTTATTAATCTGAGATCGAGCGCGAAATCTGTTAATATTATATGTACTGAAAACTTTATTATGAATAAGATGCATGAGTTAATATATTTTCAACAATCTTTGCGAGCGCAAATCGCGAGCCGAAATGTTTGATAAATTGTCGTGAAATGGGGATCTTAAAGATCAAGTCCACCCCCGGAGTCCACCCTATAAAAATGTTGATTTGAATTGATAGAGAAAAATCAAACAAACATAACGCTGAAAATTTCATCAAAATCGTATGTAAAATGTTATGACATATTATAGTTTCGCTTATTTTTCACAAAACAGTTATGCACAACTCAATAACATGCAAATGAGAGAGTCGATGATGTCCCTCACTCATTATTTCCTTTGTTTTGTTATTGTTTGAAATATAGAATATTTCAATTTTAAGAGATTTGACAATAAGGACCAATTTTACTGAACCATAAAATGTTAAGGCGATGGTAATTCCACGTGTTCAGGGAGGAATGAAACTTTGTTTCAAGGGCAATGAGGAGAAAACGGGAATAAATCATATTTCATATAATTAAATGCAAAAGAAATAGTGACTGATGTCATCAGTCCCCTAATTTGCATACCGAACAGGATGTGCATATAACTGTTTTGCGAAATTAAGTGAAACTTAAAAATGTCATAACTTTTTTTATTTTACAACCGATATTGATGAAATTATCAGTGTTATACTTAATGGATTTTTCTGATTTTATTCAAATCAACTTTTTGTTGGGGTGGACTTGTCCTTTAAGTAGTGTGTTATAGAATTAATATGGAGATATACATAACTCACCAATCAAAATGCGAGCGTGCAGCGCTAGCTGATACGTTTTGATAATCTCACCTGAATATGGATATTTTAAGAACTTTATGGTACATACGAAAATAATAGGTACCTGACAATCAAATTTTGCGAGGGCGCAGCGCGAGCAGAAAATGTGAACATTCAGACCATAAAACAGAAATGTTTACAGAGCCCTTTTTAAAAATCATTTTGTAAATCAAACAAAATAATGAAATTTCGATTTCCGAGCTGAAATATGTTTTGTATAATGACTTCAAAATTTGATATTTGAAGCTCCATATTGAGCAAGATATGCAAATCACCTAAAAGGCAATGCGAGTACGAAGCGCGAGCGAAAATTTTATATAGTACACGAGAGATTTTTAAAATTATTTCCAAGTCTTCCCCTCATCTTATTTTATACACTCGTCTTCCTCCTCTCATGTTTCCCCTTCTTTTTTCTCCTCTCTTTTCCCTTCTTTTTCTTTTTTTTTCTTTCCCTCTTTTTTTGCTCCGCCAATAGGGGGGGGGGGGGGTCTCGCCCCCCCCCCCCCTAGAACCGCCTGCCTATGCACTCGATCATGACTATGTGTCATAGGTCTAGCGCGGCACTTCGATTGCGGAACGCAACTAACTACTCACTTAAAAGGACCAGATCGAGTGTCAAAATCGCAAAGAAAAATGAGAACCCGCCCCCTAGCTAAATCCGAATCCACTGTTTAGGATGTGCAAATTAATGGGTCCCATGGGTGCAAATAAATCCGTGTGTATAGGCCGGTGTAGCGGCCCCGGGTAGCGGCCTGCCCTTTCAGAATCCTTACTTAGGATGCCTTTTTGTAGGACGATTCTCGAGGAAGTTCAGTGCAATTGACCCTCCCCCCGCCCCCCCCCCTGGATTTCTACATTATTTTTGTTTGTTTTGTTTTAAAGTATTCTTTGACCGACATTTACAACATGACAATGAAATACTCAATACAAACAGAAACTGACAAAGTTGTTAATATGGCCTATTCATCGAAGGTTTAACAGTAAAATAGGTACATACCTCAAGTAAATTCAACTGCTCCATTCATGCTTCTATTTCACTGAAAGAAAGATTATAAGAAATATAATACAGAAAGTTAAAACAAAAAAAGACAGGCTTTGTTAGTTTAGTTTAGGCCTACTCCAATGATGTTGTAGGACTAAGCCTGTTCGTCGATTAAAGGAGAATGTCCAATACTGCTCTACTTAAAGGGGGGGGGGTGGTCCAGGCTGGAGATATTTATATCTCAATAAATAGAGTAAAATTCACAAAACAAAATGCTGAAAATTTGATCAAAATCGGATAACAAACAACGAAGAACATTGAAGATTTGCATTATTCCGATAAAACAGTAACTGTTATAAGCCCACCTAATGAATATTCATGACGATGTGCATATCGTCACAAAATATTGATAAACTTTAAAATTCAATAACTTCGTTATTTGTTATCCGATTTTGATGAAATTTTCAATATTTTGCTCTGTGAATTTTACTCGATTTATTTAGATATAAATATTTTCAGCGCGGACCATCCCTTTAAGACAAAATTAGATGCACTACTTGTGTTGCGGCAGGGGTATCGTGGACAAAAATATCCATGAAAAACACTAAAAAATCAGGAAGGAAGGAAAGGAAAATACAAAAAAGAAAAGAAGAGAAGAAAAGAAAAAAGACGAGAAAAGAAAAGGAAAGAAAAGGAGAAAAGAGAAGAAAAAGAAAGGGAAGAGAAGCTAGGAAAGGATCGAAAGGAAAGGAAAGAAAGCAGAGATCACTCCTTCCTGAACGCCCCCCCCCCCCCCCCCCCCCCCCATCGCGACTTCTTAATACCAGCGCAGGAAAGCTATAATGCACTGCACGTCACGCATGCTTGCACCGTGGCCGTACGTTCATTGTGTATACCGTGTGTACACTTCAAATCCCATCCAGATCGATCCGAAATATTGTATGCTCAGTAGTTGTTGTTTTTCGAATGGTGTGCGCATACGAAAATCACCAAGGAAGACAATTACAGGGACCAGAAATCTCGCTATTTTTGTGGTATGTCATTGCTTTTAATGTAATGTCTATGATCATCAATAATTGTGCTATATTTTATGTGAGTGTACTTCTTTGAAGAAATTTAATTATTGCATTGTTTGTGAAGAATTTGCTTCGAAATGATCTCTTCTTCTTCAGAATTGGTCTGCGCAGTCGCAATTCATTTCGCCATTTTGCCAGCACTTTTGCGTCTAGTATAGTAGAGACGGTCGTACGGTATGTGCTTGTCCGACCTTGTCAAGCGAAGCTAAAAATTGAATACTGTTGTAGTATAAAAGTATGACCCAAAATGAATTGCAGAGTTCCTTTCCCGTCTGTTGATTCCCTTTTCGTAGAGAAATATGTTTTGAACTCCCTCTTAGTCCAATCTGGAATCCATTAGTCGTGATGAAAATACCATATTTTAATGTTAACTGCGGTACTACGGTACGGCCGAGGTTATGTACCGCTGGAAAATAAATCATTACCAGCGATTTTTCGGGATTTTTTCGGTATTATCATTAAATTACGTAGTTAAAGTAACAGATATCCTGAAATACAATTGCCGTTCCAAAATTTGAATAAGCTCACAGATCCAACTAAGGACAGATTTTGATGATTTTGGTCGATTCGCAGCCCTCTCCTAATATCGTCTCTGATATTACCTGTACGTTCGAGTCTGCGCGATAGTGTACGGATGCTCCATCAATTTCTGCGCCGGTGTTTCCCCGATCGGTGTGCTCTACTACGCAGCCGCGAAAGACTTAACAAACTTTCGTGCTCAGAAAACTTCTGAGCAATATTGCCAAAACTTTAGTAAAAGAATGACGAGAGCGTCGAACATTTGATATAGCTCTCACCCGATCCCATACTTTACTCGATGCCTTGTTCTGACAGCAGCCAGAATTCGCTCACTGAGACTCCAGACCAGTCAGTGCAGAGTGAGACTGGAGTCAGAGATGTCTTTTCACAAACTTAAACAAATGTGAGAATTATAAAAGAACAAATTCAGAAAACTTAGTTGAGACCAAGCCATGGTTACCTGCCTAACATTAACAATACATGTTTCTAGGCCCCTATTTATTATTATTATTGTTTTTGTTGTTATCATTCATTAACTATTATTTTATTATTTTACTATTATCACAATTATTATAATCTAGTAATAAATTATGTTGTGACAATTTTTATGATTAGTATTAGACTTGATAATGTGGAAAAAACACAGGCTTGCAGCAATCGAGTATCGATCGGTAAAAGCAAGCTTCTTTTCTTCGATAAAAATAGATCTGGGCAATCCCATTAGAATTGGTCTTTCCTTGATCTCCCTTGGCCTACATACATGTACTTTAGCCTAGGTTATACAAATCTACATGTATATTTAATGGATCTAACCTAAATAAATCTAGGTCCTATACTATAGCATCAGCCAGGCATTACATGTAGTTCCCATACCACACCTACTCATGCACATGCACTTTATCAGTTGGGTATTAGTACATGTACATGTAGACTGTAAGATCCTCTTTATAGAATATGTGTAAACATTTAGGCATGCATATGGCCTACTGTTCTTTGAGATTCTGTACATGTAGCTCACAAATTTTTCAAGAAGAAAATCCAACATTATCTTTGAAACCTGTTCTACATGTAAATTTATCAGCACTGACACTGTAGAATTGATTTCATTTTGAAACTGCAAAAGGAAGTGACCAGAAATTACTGTCACAACAAAGTACCTGCTAACATTAGTTTTCAAATCCTCTTGAATAGCATAAATGAAGCAGGAGTTTTTCAGGACCTAAAAAATTGAGGGAGTTGTTTTCCTTAATTTTTGTGATCAACATTGCTCTGTTCGGTATTGTGACCCTGAGCAACTAATTACTCAGTACCGTAACTGTAAGCAAGACCAGAGCATCCATTTGATATGAA
This sequence comes from Lytechinus pictus, assembly GCF_037042905.1. NCBI lineage: Eukaryota > Metazoa > Echinodermata > Echinoidea > Temnopleuroida > Toxopneustidae > Lytechinus > Lytechinus pictus. The sequence goes on along the minus strand of NC_087247.1, from coordinate 59,872,449 downwards.
AATTGGATTAGAAATTGTCACAATTAATTGAATTTTCTGTTTTGTTTTCATTATTCTTGTATACTTCTGTGGACTAAAGTGTCGTAAAGGTTGTTACTTTTTTTAATGTCTTTGATGAAGTCAGAGAGGACGTGTTAATATGGAACATTTTTCTCTCCTACAGAGAATGCACAGAATTTGTTCCATGAATGTACAAATTCAAATTTAAACATGGAAATAAGAGTTTCTTTTCATAATTTTCTTCTATTGAATTTGAAACAGTGGTTGTGAAAAAGTTCTAAATGAGCCATTTCAATTATTTGCACTTAATGTTTATCATAGTCTTATGAATTTATTATATAGATATATCGTTTTTGCCTCACCTGCGAAGCAGAGTGAGACTATAGGCGCTGCTTTTCCGACGGCGGCAGGGTCAATATCAAATCTTAACCGAAGGTTAAGTTTTTGAAATGACAGCATAACTTAGAAAGTATATGGCCATGCGTTTTATGTTGGGCCCGCAAATAGGTGGTATCATTACATTTGCGCGACAAGCACAGAAATGAATAATGGTATAAAACTTGAAATACATGTGCTACATGGGATTTGGTATCACATCAAAGGGAATCTTTATACCAATTACTTGAAAGAAAAAGAAATACCTGAGATTACTTCATTTACCAGTAATTAGCAATTATGTAACATCAGTTGGCCATTTTTGCATGGTGGTAGACGAGGGGAGCATAAATTTTTATTTCATTAAGAAACTAAATATGTAACATCACAGTACCTAAATACATGTATGTAATAGTTTTGGGGCCCACTGGCTTATTCTTTAATCATAAGTGGGTCAAATTTGAACTTTTAAGTTTAAAGGATACCTAATTATTGGACTATATTAGTATTATTAATTGATGTAAATCATGAAATTAACATGATTGAAATTGTGGCTGTCTGATGTATAGAAAATGAGGAGAGATAAAATATAGTTGTAGGTTATACCTTCAATAAAATTTAGAAGCTGCAAAAATTTCAAAAGGAAAAGCACAAACTAATTAAAGACTTCAGAGATACATGTAAATCAATCTATTGTTAATTATGACCTCATGGTTTCAATTTTGACAGTGTAGATTGACAGTGATGACTTTGATGTGTCCAAATCTTCAGATTATTCTGGTAACGTAACAGATAGCCAGTACACCTTTCATGCAATTTTGATTGCTGAAAACTTGTTTGCAGCAATAAAGCCCTCATCTGATGCTATTTACTCTTTTTTCTTAATGTTACATCACACTGCATCTATGAATCAGTAGATGACACATATTTGGCTGGCACAAAAGCGTTCAGAGAATATTTTTCCAAATTATCAAAAAACTACTTGAGAATGATACTGACAAAGATTACACTAAACAGAGGAAAATGTACCCATAGAATGTGTTTTGTATTGGCATTGGCATTGACATTCAACCCAGTACCAAGAGACCATGTCCTGCAGAATGTCGAGCAAGAGGATATACATGTACAGTGTATTTAAAATATAACACTATAAAATAACATAAAGTATTTTTGTCAGGTATATGGATTTATTTATAACATGTTAGTTGTTTTTGTTCACACTAAGTTTAAATAAGCTAAAGCAGTTATGAGAAGTTTTCATTGTGCATTCATAGTTTTCCAATATTTATGTTAAACCTAACTCTCAGTTGTCAACCTTTGGTCCACCAGTCTTTGAGCCAAGAGATGACAAATCCCACAATTTGTGTCAAATGAAATAATTTTTTATTCATAATAACCACAGTAAATATATTATAATATACTGGTTAGTGTTTGCAAGTGTATTTATGCAACTAAAGGCAAGAATACATAATATTTTGGGGGTAAATCAAGCATTGTTACATATTTACCCGAAAAATTGTGATGTGAAATTTTGTCTTAAAAGATGATCACGCAAAATTATTTTGGTAAGAGTTATCCCTAACAAGTTACATATGTATATGTCACTGGAAAGGTCTCACTCTAAAGAGTTGAAATATGCATGCTATTTTCCTATAGGTTGTAAAGTTTTTATGATTCTAAGATTTATTGGGAAGTATATTTTTTTCACAGTTTTCCACATATTTTGGACTTTAACTTTTTATGACATTACCCTATGCCTTTTCTGATTGCATTTTTGAATTCCTCAGACAATTTCCTTTCAGAATATATATACTTTTATGGGTATAAAGTATAGGTTGTCAAACAAGAAAAAAAATGCAATTGTATGAAACGGTGCGATCTTGGAGGAAAATTTGAGTTGTAACAGAAATGGGCCCAACTCAAAACGCATGGCCATATGGACCTAGTTCATGAAACTTGGACATAAGGTTAATCAAGTATTACTAAACATCCTGCCTGAGTTTCAGGTCACATGACCAAGGTCAAAGGTCATTTAGGCCATTTTAGGGTCTATGAACTTAGACCATGTTGGGGGAATCAACATCAACCTAAGGTTAAGTTTTTGAAATTTCATCATAACTTCAAAAGTGTATGGATCTGATTCATATAACTTGAACACAAGAGTAATCAAGTATAACTTAACATCCTGTGCGAGTTTCAGGTCACATTACAAAGGTCATTTAAGGTCAATGAACTTTGGCCAAGTTGGGGGTATTTGTTGAATTATCATAACTTCGAAAGTTTATGATCTGATTCATAACACTACATAAGAGTAATCAAGTATCACTGAACATCCTGTGCGAGTTTTAGCCTAAAACTCGCACAGGATGTTCAGTGATACTTGATTACTCTTTATGTATAAGTGTTATGAATCAGATCCACAAACTTTCGATTTTTTGGTCACATGACGAAGGTCAAAGGTCATTTAAGGTCAATGAACTTTGACCTTGTTGGGGGTATTTGTTGAATTACCATAACTCTAAAAGTGTATTGTTATAGTTAATAAAACTTGGACATAAGAGTAATCAAGTATCACTAAACATCCTGTGCTAGTTTCAGGTCACATGACCAAGGTCAAAGGTCATTTAAGGTCAATGAACTTTGGCCATGTGAGGGTATTTGTAGAATAACCATCATAACTCTGAAAGTGTATGGATCTAGTTCATAAAACTTGGACATAAGAGTAAGTAATCAAGTATCACTGAAAATCTCGTACGAGTTTCAGGTCACGTGACCAAAGTCAAAGGTCATTTAAGGTCAATGAACTTTGGCCATGTTGGAGGTAATGATTAAATTGCTGTTATATAACTTCCAACTTTTATGGATATAGTTTATGAAATGTGGACATAGGGGTAATCAAGTATCACAAGTCTTCGGTCACATGATCAAGGTTAAATATAATTTTGGGTCAATGAAGGTAGTATTGTATCATATGAATGTTTTTTTTTGTGTGTGTGAATAATTATTTTATAGTACATGTAGTTTTCAAAGTCAGCACTGCTGCTTTATTGAATCGTGTAATGCAGGTGAGACTGCCAGAGGCGCTTCACTTTTTCAAATTGTCCCATGCGTAACACCCATTTTCCTATTTCCTATACAAAGTAGATGCCCTTACTAAATTTACATATCATTAAATTAAGATAAAATTAACTTTGTAATTGAACATTTTGGCTTTCTTATATCCCACCACAGATTACTTCTTAAAATGTACATGTAAATGAAAAATCTTCAGCAGTTTCGTCCTTGCCTCTGGACAAATAACATATTTGCAATTTTTTGTCAGCTCCAAAACTTAGCACGAAACTGCTGTTCCAGCTCACCAATTTTCATTAAAGCACTCTCAGCTGTTCTTTGTCATTTTATGTGCATTAAATTAATTTACTGTTGTAGAATCCTCTGACTGTCTTGGTGCGAAAACTCCCTAAACACAACTGGACTGATATTTTTTACTTTAAAAAGGAGGATAACAGATCAAGTTCAAAATGATGATCAGTGAAGATATCAGTGAACCGTCCTCCCCGGACACACCATTTGATGATTCAGATTTGCTCAATTCAAGTATGACAGATGATGTCTCTGCACAGCTCGCAGCTTCTGGTGAGTTTTTACTTCTCATCTTTAAAAACCATCTCTTTTTGACTTATTTGAAATATGAAAGCACACTGTATTTTGTTGTCAAACTATCTCTTCAAGAATTCAAATCTTAGCTCAAAATCGATAATTCTGATGATCACTAACACAGAAAAGCATATATGTGGGACAGTGTATTAATATTGCTTCGAAAAATACCCGACATTTGATGGAATTCCGTGCTTATTTTGCTAATTTCTGCGCAATTACGCATATTCTTGTAGCTATTTGGCAAATGTTTTTAATTTATATACATACAAACACTTTGGTGGTAATTTCATTGGATTCTGCTCTAACTCATTTTGAGATCATTACCACAACTGGTATTTATCTTTAAACGGGTACTTTGGGCTGAAAATTATATGATTTGAATAAATTAAGAAAAATCAGACACAAAAAAAAATTAAAATTTCATCAATATTGCACTGGGACTAATATGACATTTGCATTATTTTGGTGAAACATTTCTATGCATGTTTTCATAAACATGAATATCACCACTTGTTCTTTTGTATTATATTACATGAAATTATACTCATTGAAATTTTGTCCTCCCAAGAACTAAAAAATTTGATTGACAACGGATTTAATGCATGAGACATTCATTGCTGCAACTTATTTTAATAGAATGGAGACATATCATACATCCACAAATATATGAAAATACAGTTGAGGCCAGAAGTTTACATACACCCAGGAAATTCAAAGAAAATCTGACACTTGCCAGACATAGAATTAACTGTTTCTTATAAAATATAATTTGTGCTATCATGATGAATTTGATATCAAACAAATGAGTATGTTATACCCCTCCATCACATTGCTTTGTCACCAGGAGCTGAAAAATATTTAGGTGTTGTTTTTCCCCCAAAAATCATCATATTTTAGACAAATTGAAAATAAAAACTTGACAAAAACATTTCATATTTGTGCTATTTACTTCTCAACACGAACATTTCAGACTACCCTCTTTTGTTCAGTGGTAACATATCATGATAGAAAATGTAATACAAATCATAGATTTGACATTTATATAGTTCTATGATATGATGTTTGAAAATATAATAAACAATAGAATACATTTGGCTCGAATATTACTTTTTTACTTCAAAGAAAGTTCCACCTTAAATATACTTTGATCCCAACAGCATCCCTATTATGTGAACGAGCTTAATACGCTCTTTCATTTGATACCAAATTCATCATGGTAGTATTTATATTTCCGAGGATGTAGTAAATTTTACGATGTTTGGCAAGTGATCAAATTTCACTGAATTCCATGGGTGTGTAAACTTTTGGCCTAAACTGTATATTAATTATGAAATAATTATGATGTCATGTAATAACATAAGAAAAAAAAAAGGGATGTGACATCATCAGCCTAACTCATGAATATTCATGGCAATAACTGTTATAAAAAAGTAATGCTAAACTTTGAAAATTGAATAACTTTGTTATTTATAGATATATTATTATGAATTTTCAGCTCATTTTTGCTCAGTGAATTTTACTCTGTTTACGCTATGTATTTCAGTATGACTATTTTCAGCCCAGGGTACTCCCCTTAAGTGAGTATGGTACGGTATTCTAAGTACATGTATATCTAGTACTTGGCAAACATCATCAGACCTTAGTGCTATAATATGTTCTGATTACATGCCATTGCATAAACAAATAGTTTGAATCTAATTCATTTTGTTAAAATTGCTTAATAGGAAAATTAATGCACTTCTGCAAAAGCAGGATTATTAGTCATGGACAGAAACTACATGTAAAAAAAGTAACTTAAAACCTGTTCATTAAACATTGCAAAGGATACATGTGTGTGTGTGTCAGGGGCAGATCCAGGATTTTCCAGGGGAGGGGGCGGCATTTTTTTACAGAAAAAACTCCAAGAAGGTCTTCCATTCCAATTAATTGTGATTTTTGTGAGGAATGTTTTGACAATGAAAAAAAAAAGAAAGATTAAAAATTACATCCTCACTCCCAATGAATGGTGATTTATGTCAGGAAAAATTTGACAAGCAAAGGGAATAAAAGGGCCTCACTCCCAATTAAGGGTGATTAATGACAGGAAGAATATATTTTTTATTCTTGCGAAACTTGTAATCTGAAATGTCTGCACTACTTAGTTCCACTTTCAACCAAGTTTTTGCAAAGAGACTTGACATGAACTTTGGAAAGTAATTAAAAAAATAGATATAAGTATCTTATTATGATATAAATTACAAAATGCTATCTCACAGCATTCTTTTATCTTTCTGCCTGTCATCTCACTATTTTCAAGCCAGCTTTTCCTGTTACGTCCCCTTCCTGTTCTGCCTTCAATTTTTCCCTCCATGATTTTCTTTGGCAAAGATTTGTGTCTTCTGGTATGGCCATAGTATGAGAGTTTGCGTTCCTTTATTGTTATTTTTTTTTCTCTTTGTGAGTTCCTTTAGCTTCAGGATACATTGTTTAATTTCCTTATTTTCCATGATATCTGGCATATTCTGTGATACAACCACAGGATACATATTATAACAAGTTAATTTGAAATTCTCACATTCAGTGTATTCAGACTGACTCGGACTCAATCACCAGAATACCCATTAAAATACGAGAACTTGTTTAGGCATTAAAATACCTGATAATTATTTTCTGCATTCAAATCTACCCTTTCGTCAGCAAATTTGGCCAAACTCAGAAATTCACCTTTCTGACATGAGTTTGTTGGACCAATGCCAGTGTTGACTGTTGACTCCTGCATAATTGTACAGAGATCTGAAGTATCAGTGTGCCATTGTCCTCATCATTTTGATCATCAAGTTTACATGTAATTGTTTAATTTGTCTGTTTGAACTTGTTTAGGGTTTTATTTATCAGTGGTAATTTGTCATACATGTAATGCTATTTCTTGATTTTTTTTATTTGATATAGGTCCAATAGGTGTAGCTGCTGCAGCAGCCATAGCAACAGGGAAAAAACGCAAAAGACCACATTCTTTTGAGACAAATCCTTCCATACGCCGTCGACAGCAAACAAGACTGATTAGGTATGATTGAAATAATAATGATATTTGTATGAGTATTAGACAAACAGCTTACTTCGATCTCATTCATGTGTCAAAATGAATGGTTTTGTGCCTGTATTAGCTTATTTGATTATAACATAAATGTAAATAAACTATGATTGATTTTGTAGAAGTGGATGGTTGCTGGTCTCAGTCTGTGGCTGAGATGTTGGAGTGGGGAGGACCTAACAACCTCCTCAAAACCCAGCATGGTCTTGCCAACATGGATCACACACACAAAAAAAAACATTCATATGATACAATACTACCTTCATTGACCCAACAAGACTGTCTTTCATTTATTATCATCCTTGTAGAAAGCTGAAAGCAACTATTGATGAGTATGCAACAAGAGTAGGGCAGCAGGCTGTTGTTCTAACCTGTACTCCTGGAAAACATGATGGCAATTTCAAGGTCTTTGGAGCTGCTCCACTTGAAAATATTGTAAGTATGATCATGATCATTATTGTCCTTTTGAGCTTGGTTCAGCAGCTCATAGTTCATGCTCTCAACAGTCAGCACAATCATCATACTTAAAATCACCAAGTGAGCACTAGTGTTCTGTATAAGTTTAATTGAAAACATTAAGATAAACAGAAAGAATAAGAAAAGATTAGAAAACAACAGCAAAGATATGAATGAAATCATGTTGTTAATGTGAACTTGTTATTAAACAACATAATATAAGAAAATCTTATGTTAAGGATATCTTTATGATTGCTTCATGAGGAAAACATGCTTTCTGCTACATTATTAGTCATAAGTAATTCTCTATTAGGACATTTTTATGTTTTCTGTATTTTTTTTGTCATTTTCGTTATGTTCAGATGAGAAATTTAAGGGGAATAGTCTTACAGGACCTTGACAATGCCTTGGCACAGAGAGCTCCCCAGCAAGCTGATGCAAATTCAGATCTCTATGAACTACCACCTCTGGTCATTGATGGTATTCCAACTCCAGTAAATAAGATGACCCAAGCCCAGTTGAGGGCATTTATACCTCTCATGCTCAAGTACTCAACAGGAAGAGGAAAGCCAGGTTGGGGAAAAGAAAGCTGCAGGCCAGTGTGGTGGCCATCTGACCTACCATGGGCTAATGTCAGAAGTGATGTTAGATCAGAAGATGAAAAGAGAAAGGTGCAGTGAACTAAGATTATGTTTTTTCCCCCATTAGTGCCTGCTCTCTCAGTTAATGAAAAGCAAGTATTAAAACAATGCTTTTATTGATTGCAACTGTATCTGCATCTGATATTTAGGCTTGCAATTAATTGTCTAGCTGTATGTGACTATAGGGAATATATCCTAAAAGTTTGCATTATGAGCTCATCAGGGATTTGTCTCTCGTGCTACCGATTAGAAATTGTCACATTTTATATTTGTTTTCTCTCCAAAAATTGTATGTCTTCCCTTTTTCTCATGTCTGAGGTACAAGTCTACTTTAAACTAACCCCATGTCTCATTTTGAGTTTTAGAAATTTGCCTCTTTTTTTCTTGGAATCAGAGCCAATATTGTAATAAAACAAAACTGGTGTATCAATATAAAGATTAGGAGGTACATGACTGGCGTAATTTTAAGGAATTATATACATTTATCTTATTTATTTTCATGTATTCACAGGTGTCATGGACCCATGCTTTACGTACAATAGTCATCAACTGCTACAAGCATCATGGTAGAGATGACCTCTTGCCAGAATTTGTTGAAGATAAGTGCAAGGAAATAGAGGCATCTCAAAACCAGGCTGCTTCACTACCGACGGCAACCTTATTACCATCCCATGCTGTGGTACACACAATCAATAACCCTGATGGGACTGTTTCTCTCATCCAGGTTGATACTGGAGCCACCGTAGCAACATTGGCAGATGTTACGGTGAATGATCTCTCTATTTATCATGTTGACCGTGAAAAATATATGTGTTCTTGAAAATCAGGTGTCTCTGTTATTGTCTGTCAATTTTTTTTAATGAACCCTTGAAATAATTATATTCATCAAATCATTGCAGGATACCCCTCAAACATGATCTACAAAATCATTTCAATATTTTCAGGATGAAACGGTTATTCAAGTCAATGTAGGATGTTTTAGCATTCCAGTTATTTGAGATATATGTGACCTAAACTGTACAAAGTAGTGATCCTTTCTTACACATTAATTATGAATCACTAGAGAATATTCTTGAAACGTTTTAAAGATTCATAGTGTTGTGAATTACTGTGGCAACACTCTTTTTGCCTGAAAATGTTCTTATTTGAGATCTTAAGAGAAAAGCTCTGGACAAAGTGAAGTGCTGTTGGTTTTGATGGGCTTTGTGATTTTGTAATTTTTCAATATTAGTTGTATTTTCCTTCTTTCAGCAAGTTCAACAGTTGACTAACCTTCAGACTCTCCAGCAAGTGAGACTTCAACCTTTGCAAATCCAGCATGCATTGGGAAATCAACAAGCAGAGGCTACTCAAGCTGTACAGACCCTGGCTGAGGTAGCTGCTGCACAAGGAACAGATGTAAGAAAATTGTTCTCAAGCGTGTATGTGTGAGTGAGAGAAAAGCACATGCAAAGGATTCAGATTTATCAAAGAATTGACCAGAAATGTATCAACATACTGGCCATCATCAAAGAGACTCAAGAGTTGCAGTAAAATTGATTGAAAGAATACCTTTTAAAAATTAACATAAATACTTTGTAGTTTTAATTCTCATGTTTCTCATTTAATTGGAGATAAACATGTATTTTTCAATTCATGGAAGAGTATGATTTTGTGGACATCAGGGCCTCATGCTACTTGTAGCTGTGGCAGAGCCACTAAAACCATAAACGAATACGAGGCACAGGTCTCAACTGAAGTTGTCTTTAATGGGTTTGCTTTCATGTCGTTCAACTCTGTGAAAACTGCATGACAAAGATAGAAATTGCAAGAATAATAAGCACATATACAAATGAATCTAGTCTCAAACTATGCAATCATGCTTCAGTTACCCAAATAAGCAATATCTATGATGAATCGATCACAATCCCATAATCTTGGCTAATTAGACCCAACATACTGCATGTTCGGTAATAATTATATACTCATTTGTCATGCAAGTCATAAACCTTATACGTTAAAGAAGAATCATATTAGAACGATATCTTAAGGGTGATACTTTGAGAAAATAATAACACGTTGTCCCACCTATGCCCTTTTATGTAAGTCGTGAGTACAAATCACTGTGAGGGAATCTTCGTATTTGTCTAAATTATCTTGAATCTACTCATTCTTCAAAACCCCTTCATTATATATCTGTGGTCAGTAATAAACCTTTCTTACATAATTGTACGTCTCTCACCGTATCTTAGATTACTAGTGCATTTCATCTTGTACATTTCATAACACAACTATGCATGGCATTCCTACTCGTACATTGCATGTATTTGCGTACGTACGTGTCTACAATCATTTGGTTTATATATCCTTCTTAATCTTTATAATCCTTTACACAACACTTATTGATTGAAAGCAATCATTAAATCATATATTATACTGACCTCTGTGCCCTTTCGTTACAACAAATCCCTTTACATCAGCGATTTCATCGAATTAAAAGCAATCAACAATTCAATCTTGCCGGTTGATTTCAACATATCATCGATCATCTGCCGCATGAGGGCGACAAATCATTAAACAAGTCGAGGTCATCAACAATGTTTGCAATAAATTCAAATCAAATTAAAATCATGATTGATCTAGAATTCCTATTTCTTAAGTTCACAAATTCAGAACAATTCCATTAAATTTGTGTTTTTTGGTACCCTAACTTTAAATTTGTATTTATTTCAGGGTGAGATGACCGAAGGACAAACAGTCACTGCATTGGCTGAGGGTACTCAACTTGTACTATCAAGTGATGGATCACTCCAAGCAGTTAATGATGGTTCAGCACAGGGTAAGCTTTGCCATTTGTTTTAACCAACTTGCTCTTTATTGATCATTTAACAGCAGAAAAGATTGATTCCACTGCCAACTCATAATTAACAATCAAGAGTTTGTGCAAGGGGAAATGTCATGACTCATGGTCGCACAGTGTGTCCTTATTTTAGGTGATCAAATTTCAGTTCCATGATTATCAAGTGCTATGTTGCAGTGGATTAGTCTCCAGACTTTGAAACAGAGGGTTATGGGTTCAAATCCCAGCCATAACGTAATTTCCTACAGCAAGAAATTGATCCACACTGTGCTGCACTCACCCCGATGAGGTAAATGGGCACCTGGCAGGATTAATTCCTTGAATGCACCAAGCCTTCAATAGCTGGAGCTAAAGCCAGGGTAGTATACAGTATAATGCATTATTGAATGGGCAACTAGATATTCAGTGTCTCATAAATGCTATGTATATTTATTTTGTTTGTATTCAGGTATTGTTATTCCGGCTTCAGTGTACCAGACAGTGGTAGCAGGTGATGGACAGCCCATACAGATTGCTAATGTGAACATTGCTCCACAGAATGCAGGAGCAACCAATATGCCAACTATTAAGAATGTTACTTCTGTCATGCAAAGCCAACCTATCACTTCTCAATCTCATGTTGCTACTCTTGTAGTAAATTCAGCACCAACTGATCAAAATACATAATGCTTCACCGTCCTGCTCAAGAATGATTGATTTGAAGTTTCATTCCGGGACAGTAAAGATATCAGGAAAAGTATGTTTTGGCATTGATCATTTTATAGCTTATATCTGCTCAGTTATATTAAAGGGTTTTGGTAGCTTTGTGGAAATCTGACTAACTACCTTGTTGACTATTGATGTCTGTGGATTATTTTTAGATGAATAATTTAATGAACATGAGCAAGGTTTTGAAATGAATTTGTTATCAAAGCATCTATGTTTGACGAAATACTGTCAAATAGGAAAGTATACTAACTTACTAAGGCATTATTTTATAACACTGTATTCTTGGAGTGGAAGATATCTTGATGCTTATGAGGTTGGTATTTCATGGCTATATTTATCTGCACAAGACTGCATGCACATGTATGGTCATGCAACATACATGTATATTTGACAAGGTTCCCAATCCCTTTTTACAAAAAAAAATGTTCACTCTTGGTTTTAATCACAGCTCCTCACTGTTGAGAAAAGAGTTTGTAAGTTTATGATTGGATCATTTTGATGAACATGATTTATTTCATTGAAGCTCAATCAGTTTATATTTTGTGAGACCATGCATATTATATAGTCAGCTTAAAACATAAAATCAACATAAATCCAGCTGGTCTGATTCTAATTTCATTTTCTCTTCAATCATTTTGTTGATCTGTTTTTTAATTGTTCTGTTTTTCTTCATATCTATTATGCTATTAATTTATTTGCAATATTGAGTTGTGAAATTGACAGTGCCATATCTTAATTTCAGTAGAATAAAAGGAAAGTTTCACCCATAATAAGTTGCTTGAATAACCGAAATTAGAAAGGTAAAGTACTGAAAATCGTAGGAAATTATGACTGTAGCTACAAAATAGTAATTGTTAACATAATATCTATTTAGTCTATCACTTCTTAGCAATTCACTCAAATTTCAATTGCATATTCCTACCATTCTTTCCCATGAATTTACTCTGACTGGTTTAAATATGAAGTAAATTTATTTGGTTTTCCCATCCTTGGTATCTGCCATTGGTTGTTATTGGAGGGACCCATGCAACAATTTACACTGGGTACAACTGTTCATTGCAGACAATAAGAAAATACCGGTATTACTGTAATTTGTAAATCACAATTATTCATCTACACGTATAGACCAATGTACTCAAAGCACAAACAGCGCATAAGAGGTCATTTTATTTCGATTTCCAGGATATGTACAAATGATATAAGCCTTTTTCAGGACCAGCTTTTATTTTTGTCCTAATTTGGGGCTGAGGTGGTTGTAGGAGAGTTAACCATATACTTCTGAACTGATGGTTTGCTTTTCTGCAATATGTCATCTAGGTCATGAAGGGAGAACATTTTTAAGTTATCTGAAATGTTACACATTGAGGTTTAAAGCCCCTAAAATTATTTGTGTTGAGAATGTGAGCTTAATTGGCATTCTCAATATTCTCATTTTAAATTGTATCAGAATGTGATTTTATTTCTAATTATTAAGTGTTGTGACAGAATATGTAGTTTTTCTTCCGGTTTGATCATATTTATCAAAATAGCATAGGAATTATTTCGTGAAGATCCACAAGCAAGCTCTACATGAATTTCCCCAAAGTTGATCATTTAAAAACATATTTGTGAAAATCAGAAAGATTGGCAAATTATTGAGGGTTGAATTTATCATACATTTTGTCAATCTTGCATTTTGCCACTTTGTGTCAAGTTCTACTACCTCTCTTGCCTATATGTAGAATGCTGTTTGAAAGTACTAGATCTGTTTAACTCCATGCAAAATGTTTTGCACTCTGCACTCTTGAAGCGCTATGAGCACCGAAAGGTGGACCTGTGCACTATATAAGTAGCCACCATTAATATTGTTATTATTGTAGCGTATAACAGTGTAGCAAAGTGAAGTGGAACAAGCAAATTCTTGATGGATTATCGGTGTGTGTAAAGATTGAAATGTCAACATTCAAAAAATATAAATATGTTTGATTTTTGTTTATCCTGGTTACTGTATTCATAAATCAAATTGATTGTTCAAGCATTTTTTTTTCAATAATTGATCTGAGGGTGATTTAGTTGTTTGTAGTTATCTGCCTCAAATATTGACATTCTAGAGCAGAGTATCACAAATAGATCAATCATGCCACCTTATTAAAATGTCATCATATTCGCGTATTGATTAAAATGTTTTGATTTTCAGTTTCATTTATATCTTATGAAATATATTTATTTTGGCCTTGGTAAGATGTTAAATTATTATAAGAGTTGTATGATATCAGATTTCTTTTCTATTCATAAACTTGGGTTCAATCGCATAAAACTCTGAATTATGTTAACTTTGCAATTTATTATAATTACCACACTAACTTCCGTCAACAGTCATTCACAATAAGGATGCTGTGGAAGTTATCATAATTTGCAAATTTAATATAAGTGTTACGCAAAATAACCCAGATCTCATTTTGTACAGGTATATGATTTTTTAAACATTGTACAGTGCTGTTGCTTTTATATGCACAGTAAATGTGGTAAAAGCACATTTATGTCTTATTGAGTCTTTTGTTATGTGTTTTGATCAGTCTTAAAATGTGTAAATGGGTGAATTTCAAAACCTGGCATCAATGTTGGTTTAAACGGCAGCGCAATACTAAAACTTCAAATGACAAAATATTTACTTAACTGGTTTAATCTTATAAGATAAACTAAAATTTATAGAAATGACAAATGCGTACCCATACAAATGAGCTAAACCTTTCCTTATGACTGGAGTGATCGATTTTCATGTGGAGCAAAAACTTTATAAAGTGTACATTTTTCTTTATTCCTCAAATAGAGCATAGTATTTTCTTCAAATTTAACCTCTAAATAAATCCGAAATACTTGAGGTGAGGAGAATGTGAACTTTAAAGTATGGTTTGGTTAAACTTTTCTCAAATATAAAGTCTTAGTAAAAAAGTAAATAAATAGTGTAATTTTCTTACCGAAGTGAGATACAAATCAGAACATTGAGTTTTTCACTGTGATACCATGTTAATTACAATAGGAACAAATTCTGGTAGAAGTTACTGTTTTTAACAAATTTTTGTGTGTGGAATTGTCTGGGTGCATGCCATCTTTGGCTCCAACTGTGTTTCACATCATTCTAAGCACAAATTCAGAAAGAAATGATGGCAAATGTTCATCTGATAGTAATATCACTCTATGTCTGGTAGTTCATATTCACTTGGTCTAATTAATGGATCATGTAACACCATCATGGCTAAACTCACTCGGTCTACCATCAATTTGGTCCTACCATTAAATCAACTAGCTGTCTAATGACTTGTATGTTTTATCCGACAAGTCATATTTTATCCGAGATTTACCATAGGAACAGTGCTTCTCAGCCAATCAAAATCAAGGGAAGTTATCTTCAGATCTGATAACTTGTCAGACAAATATGTTGATATTAAGCGCTTCCCTAATGGTCTGATTTCTATTTCAACTACAGGTTTACTGAACTTTTTGCACTTTGTCATATGAAAATCTGGATCACAAGCAGTTCATCTGATCATATAGACTGAATGGAATTAGACCAAGTGGGTATTATACCAAATGAGTAAAGCCTAACCAGTAATCATATAAAATTATACCAAATGGTCAGTAGACAATCTGGTTTAATATGAACTTGGATTAGTGGAATGATATCAATTGGAAAGTAGAAAAAATGGACGTAGACCAAGTGGCAATTACACCTGTCTGCTTTTAAGTGTAGGGATTAAGAAATTGCAACCTGTCCAACTAGGGTGGGGCATTGCTCAAATAATGGATCTATCACAACGCCAAGTTTCTTGAAAACTATAGAAGAAAAATGAGGAAGTGGTAAAACACATCTGCCAGTTGAGTGATCAAACACAAAGTGACTTGTATGCCTCAGTCACAAAATGGGTGGAGATAATATATATCCACATTAGGTGTGTGTGTTGAGGTTTGATGAAAGTGCTTGATGCCTAGGCAGAGCAATAATGCATACTTCACAGGTGGTATGTTCAACTTACACCACACCAAATTGATCAAACATTAAAAGAAAAAAAACGAGACACAATTCTCCAAGTGCATTTGGAAATTGAAGGACATACACATTAAATACACACTAAAATGGAACATTTAAAAAAAAAAGGTAAAATCTGAATCCAAGGAGAAATGGCCAATGCAACCTTAGCCTTGAGAAAAAGATCTCCATCATCATTAACAAGCACTCACGGTAACAAAAGATCAGAGCTCTTATCAAAGTGCAGGTACTTCCCAGTGTGACCATGCACAGGAAGAAAACTACCTGGGGTGGTATTCTGAAAATTGTCTTAACTTTTCTTGTAACTCAGCAAGATAACAGCTCGCTAAAATTGTCTTAAATCTGTATTCTGAAAATTGTCTTATCTCTGTAAGGATGTCCCGTATTTTATCTCTGACACGCCCAATATTCTGTCATCAACCAATCATTTAAGTTGTTATATGCTTAGGCCAACCAATAGCAGTGTCTCTTCTGAATATTATTATAAGCGCATTGTTGGCACGAGGCGTATTTCCCTTCCGCCCCGACGCTTATGCATGTGCGCCACTGTGCTAAAAATACATATCTCAGTCATATTTTCTTTGAAAAGATTCATCATCTCGATTACCAATTTTTAATTGCTGAGAAGTCTACCAATCCGTCTCTGTAATGTCTTCAGAATGTCTCCAGCATTAAAACAGGATGTTCTTGCGGGATGCAGCAAGAAATTACTATTTTTGATCGAGAAATATCGCATGCAACATGAAGTTACAATAGCCCCCTACCTCTTGTAAATCTTCTTGTATTTTTGCAAGGAAGTTAACAGAACGCAAAGATAAGAGAATTTTCAGAACACCTTTTATCTCGATATGTTATCTTGCGCACATAGACATTTAGGCGCCGTTTTTAACTTACGCATCATTATAGCTCTGACATCGTACGCGCTCAGTGAAAGTTACAAGAAAAGATACAAGAATTTCCAGAATACAGAATTTATTGTAACTCCAAAGATACAAGAATATTTCTCTTAAGACAATTTTCAGAATATGGCCCCTGGCCATTAGACAGAATCACACTTGATGCTCATCCAAGGAAAGGATGTGAAACTGACTTACAGCAACAACGCACCAGAAAGGGTGCGCATTACAAGCTAGTAAAATCAAAGCTCGTTTAGTTTGAACCTCTAAAAACTAATTCTTAAATAAGGACACATCAAACAAGTCTTTTTTTTTCATTCAGTTTATTTTCAGCATTGATAAGCTATTTCAAGCAATCATACAATCTCAAATCCATTAGCTGGCAATGCTACATGCATTCTCTCATTTAGGTATGTATGATATCAATAACTCTACACATTATCATTTATAACTTCATAAGCAGTCACAATCACAATATATTGTTATGAAGTAATCCAAATCTACTAATTATTGAGGAAATCCATTAGAATTCATGAACATCATTACTATGCATTTTCCTCATGTCGACGAGTTTAAAATGAATAAGATGAACAAAAAATGGCCACAAAAAATGTACTCCATTAGTCCAGGTGACTAGAATCAATATTTGTATAGAATTTGACTACCGGTACATGTATTTTCCCTTCAAAGGGAAAATGAATATTTAATTTCATAATCCATTTATAATCCATCATAATTTTAACAGTTTCTGCTCGACAACAGTATTTGAATCATATATGAGTTAGAACCAAACTGTCAAATTTGTGCTTTGAACAAAATACCTGGATGAAAAGCCAATAATATTTTGTGTTCTCTTGAACTTATACTCATAAAATGATGACATCTATTTAAGTAGTCACAGAAAATGTACTAAACGTGAACTCCTTGAAAAATCTGAGGTTCTTTTCAAATCTGTATATTTAATATCCAAAACTCAGAACGTAATGAAGAAAATTTGAATACAAGATGTAATCAATTTGTTTCATCTTAAAATATAGCAATCACTCGGGTTGTAAATCATCTTGGAGATTCAGTGTTTTCAGCTTTTTTAATTGTTTCACTGCATCCCAACCAAGTCCCCGCAAAGCAATGTCATATAAAAATAATCTTTGGAAGTAAATGTTCTTTGGAAATAATGGAAATCATTCACACTTGACTGTTGATGGCATGGATCATGCAAAAAAGAACTGTCAAGTCTAACTCTTCTAAATATATCAAGAAATGCATGACAAAAATTTGTCTATAGAAAATTGGAATGTGACCAACCCGATTCCCCAATTACTAATTTATAATTGTGGATCCATGGAAGAAACAAAAAATAATAATGTGAGTACCTGTAACCATGTGTTTCGGGCAAGAAATAAAAAGTATCAAATACCATGTCTTCAATTACAGTGCTTACACGTGAACGGGCATAATTCCAGCTTTGAGCTGACAGAAATAGAATCTTAATTATTATTATAAAGGCAAGAAAGATGAAAAAATGTAATGAAAGATGCCCACTCTATAGAGTTTTGAAAAAAGAAATCATAAATATGGCCACTATCCCATGAAAGTTTCCTAAGAGTATCACTATGGCTAGGGACCATTGCATAAAAATGTTTGCCAGTAATGTTCACTTCCATGTTGATTTACATAATATATGCTGATCATTGTAGCCATGGTAGTAAACAATTGGATGGTGAATTTAGTTACCATAATAGTAACTTTTATGTGACAATGCTCATAAAATCAAGGAGGTAGAACAAGATCAAATGTAATCAGGGTAATAAACATAGTATTTAGCAGAGCTGGAAATGAAATTAATCCACTAAGTATCAAGTCATTTCACCATCTGATCTAAATTCGTACATCTGCATAATTTGTCAATACTTGGAAATGCATCTCTTTATTATAACTTTTTTATCACTTTAGGAAAAACTTTTTTATCAATTAATTTCCATTTAAAATCTCTTTAAGTACAATATTTGACCCCTCAATCATTCCTGGTGGGTGTTTCATAAAGCTCTTCACAAGTCAAGAGTAAACTTAATAATAACTGATCCTTTTTTGTGGTAAATGGTATACACCAAAATGTTCATTGGCCATGGTTTAGCACGTAAGAAAGGTTCACCAGTCGAGACCCCCATTTTTAGCCTAAATTTCCATTCCAGAACATCACCAAATTAGAAAGCCATAGAATTTCCTATTTTGCCGCATTCCAGAGACCCTCAAATCGGCACAGAGTCATACGATTTCGATGTGTCAGTTCCAGAGCATTGCATTTTTAGCAATCGTTGACTCGAACTGTTCCAGAGACCCCCATTTTAAGACCAAGATTCAGTTCCAGAGCCCCCTATTTTTTTACTTTGATGTGGCACATAGGTATCATGTTATAATTTGAGTAGCCCCCCCCCCCCCCCCCCGGGGCATCAAGAGTTATTTTTACTAAAAACTTGATTGATTTCACATAAAACACAAAGCTAATATACACTGTATATACTGGTAGCTATCAATATGACATGTGCAATATTAAAGGTGATATTGTGTGCTGTAAATAAGACCTGGGCTCTGTAATATGAAGATACAATCAACTGTACAAAAGCTTTAATCAAGGTAATAATGTGCAGAAGAAAATAATTCCAATATCTCATAATCATCTTTAAAGTTGAATTAAGAAGGGGGTGAGTTTCCATAAATATAGGTTCTACACACAATATATAGTATATATAAGTTGTTCAAACAGATAGCATGTCACAAAAATCCTCTGCCTTCTCGATATTTTGCTTTGAAAGTCTATGAAATTAGCCACCTGTCAGAGCCCGAGAGACGAGTGTACAGAAAAGTCACTCGGAGTGTGACGTCACCGGGGGGAATTTAGTATAAGAGGTGCCTGAATGTCATACAGAAATGCTATGCAGAGAGAGAAAGATATTTTACAATTTTTTTTCAAAGCAACTCGAATCAAACAAATAGGACTGATATGTACAAATCTTTACTTTCCCTGTATAAAAACAGTATGAATAACCATCATGAACTCTTCAATCATGATGTAAGATAGCAAACAGTGAGTTATTGAATGATATTTTCACTATTTCTCATTTATTTTATCACGATGTTCAATCAAGTGAGTAGCTGGAAAGTAATTCCGGCGGATAGCTCAGCTCTCGCTCAGCGCGCGCTGAACGCATAATACTAGTACACACAATACAACACCCAGGCATTGAATGTACTGTTATGGTCTGGTGGCCGTGCAGCGATCCCCTGGCGTTTTTTCTTCTTTTCTTTTGTCTTTGACTCCACTTTTATATCCTCTGGATCATTTCCACTCATAGCTCATTCCACAGAACAATCTTGAACCAAACGTATTATTCTTTCTCGGCCTTCTGAGTTGTTTTCTATATTTAATTACGCTAGGGGTCACCGTCACACATACAAACGCAATTCGCAAGTGAGTTGAAGACAGAGAGATATATAGTAATTAGTATACATCTATATGGTTGAAGACAACAAGGAAGGTATGCGGTACGGTAGCTCGACAGCTAGCTGCGCCGGAGCGGGCGGCCGGTCGGCACAAAGCAATTCCGCAACCAACTGTGTTTTTTTGCAAGAGCCGCGTCACACGCGGATAAATATGTCATAATAACACGTCTGCTACGTTATCGACTGGTGAGAAGATCTCGATCAAATTTCATATTATTCACCTTGAAATTATTCCTTTAGGGTCTATGGTATCATTCTGAGGGAATTTACATATTTGGAATAATAGTACGGCCACAAATATTTTAATCATTTCCTCTTTGCAAGTTCTATGGCTCGCAGATACAACTTCAACTGCAGTTATTCCATATGAAGGCGTATTGCATAGTACACAAAGCGGCACTGCCTATGTTTACTACACCGGGACCGAATACCCCCCGGTGACGTCACACTCAAAGAACACCCGTCTCGGTAGGCATTGCAGGAGCGAACTCGGGGAAAATGGGTAGGGATAAATCGTTCAAATTCACTATTTTGAAAAAAGAAAATGGGGGTTCGAATCACCTCTTAGTGTTTGGGGGGTTGTAAGGTTGCTATTAATGTAAATATCTCAATATTTGGAATCGTCTTCTTAATTCAACTTTAAACATTCAGAAAAAAAAGACTAACCGCATTATCATGATGAGACGCCAAGCGTCATTCACATGTAGTAAACATTGGTAAAAGAGTACCCAGAAAAATTCAAAATGAACTGCGAAAATGAAAAATTTATATCAGAAATGTGTGGATTTGATTCAAAGAGCATGATATCATTTACATCGCTTATGACAAGAGCAATTAACCAGATTCACCTGTATGTCTCAAACCATGTGATAATCACTTGCCAAACATTTTACTTTTACATCGTGTATTTTACACACATTTGTTTACGTAGCACTGTCTGAGGAGAATACTGTAAACATACTAATCAAATTTCTATTGAAAGAATTCACTTCATTTTTATTGTAAGCATTCATTTCATTGTTATTGTAAGCATTCATTTCATTTAAACTTCTAGTTCTCTCTATTGCTGTTGGGTAACAATATTATTTGTATACCCTATGATTGTTTCACAATTATAATTCATTAATTGATTTTTATTTCATTAAAGTAATGATTGTGATAAGGTGATATCTTATATCAGCATTGTAAAACCTTCACTACCATGGTTTTTTTTTTTTAAGTTTAAAAAAAAACAATGCCTCTGATACCCTTAGAGGCAGAGGCATGAAAATCGCCATGTTATATTTGTAAAGAGGAAAGGTGGACTACAGCATTAACTGAATTAAAGTAAAATAATGACAATACATACATATATTTCTTTTAAGAAAAAAGGGAAAAGATCATCGAATGAACTAAACAATTTACACTTTTCTTCATTATTTAAATAAAGAGAAGAAAAACAATTCAGCCATTAGCTGAGTTCAATGTAAGCATACAGGTGACATTTAATTTAATACGCCAAATATATCAACCCTGTATAATATTACAATGAGAAGTGAACACACCCTGCACAGAACTAATCAACATGCTAAACCAATATTTCTCCTAATTGAAATGCAATGTCTGACTTTACAGGACACTACTATGGTACTATTCTTTTCATGTTTAGAGAACAGCTATGTACATGCTTCAATCAATACATGATTTTATTAATAAATTCTCTGAATTTATCAAACAATAAATCTACATCTCTAGTTGATTCTTCCTTGTCATACAAATCATTTAATGACAGAAATGCAAATTCATATAACTTTTCTTCTACAATGTATTGCTTCAGAGTTCATAATCAATAATACATATTTGTATAATGCCACCTACACTTCACACACATATCTGGACATAAACTGGGACTGGGTGGTAGATATATGGCATAACTCTTTAATTCCCTGCAATTCTAAAGGCTTGTTCACAAAATACACCATGAAATAGCACTATTGTTTATGTTTCTTCTTCTTTTTAATGATATGAAGTATGATACACAAGATATCTTAAAATCTTGTGAAATCAAGGATCAATAAAGAAGATGAGCTGTCCATTACATACACTTGTCATTTATTTCCATTAAAAAAGTGTGACAACTGTTTTGCATGGTTTTTTATTGTGTGTTTTACCAAGCCCCATTTAGATTAACCTGTGCTTCTAGCATAGAAATGGGAATTGTTAATGAATACAGCATATACCATTCTATTGCCATATATATAGGTATGAGAAAGACCAAAAACCCTTGTAATCATTCAACTATTTCTTGATTCTCATTCTCACAAATATCAACAAATACCTTTTCATTATAACATGTTGGTATATTCTTCTTACCATAGCATATATTGGATACAATATCATATCATTTGCAAAATTCACAAAAGTCATATATATTTTCTATGGCTCTCTGAATTACACTTTCAGGGATAGGAAAATACCACTTTGTTCTATCAAACTATACTCCATTATGATGAATAATACTTGTCAGTTGTGGGTTACAGTGCTATAGAATGGAACAGTAAGAGAGCCTCTGGACTTCCAGTCACATCAATACACAAGCCAATTAATACCTGTAAACATGGAAATAAAGTGAAAACAAAGTCAGATTTCATTTTTTCTAGCAGAATCGGTAACAAATTATACGATTAAATATTTTAATTACTTGTGCATCAAAAATCTTACTCAAAGGATAAAACAGGGAATCCTTGACATGAATAGATACAAGACGATCTACTTGATATTGTGCAATTATGTCGGATTATAATCAAACCCATTCAAAGTGGAATTGATATGGTATTCCTCATCATTCATCAATTTCTATTAATTCATATTATGTTTCTTTTAATCTTTAAAATGGTTGAAATGCAATTGGCTTTGAGCATCAGAAAGATATCACCAAAAGATACTCATAATGAATATTGAAATTAAAACTTGGTTTTGAATAGCTGCGCAGTTCAGATCTAGGAATCAGAATATAGGCCTTATAAAGTCAACCTCCTACATCCAAGTTGAATAGCATCAGCTCAAGAAATAAATCACTAACATTGTTCCCAGAATGCAACATTTCAATCATGTAATCTTTACATGCATGCTTACTGAAATGATAGCTAGTAATAATTACTATCTTCTGTAAAATCAATACCAAAATATTTTGCCATTAAACAAGCAGAATCTAGTACCCTTCTAAAAATTCCTATTTTTTCAATTATAAGATGGAATGACCATGTAATTTATCACTAAAGCTCATAGCAATATTTTTGTTTTTTTGTGTGTGAAAAGTCATACATATTAAGACTATCAAGCACATGGGCTTATGGCAGGACACAACATTGCGAATTACCTCAATGAAGGGAGTTCCCTTTTTATACAAAGGCCCAAAAATGAATGATTCTATATGACCTTATTCCCTTAACCCTCACCAGACCAGGCTCTTTGGGGGTGTTATATGACTGGGGGGGGGGGGAGATCTCTGCTGCCAATCGCACGAACACCAAAATTGGCATGATAATAGTGTGGGATGTGATCTACAAGGCTGTAAGGTTAATTTTCCGCAATAATACAAATTCTTTAATATGAATTAATTCTGCTAATTTATGCGTAAATCATACTTGTGTTCAAATCAATTAATTTCATTTGATGAAAATAAAAAAAAAATCTTAATGAATAAGATGAGAAACCTCAATTTACTTTGACTTTGTACACAAAATCACATTTTGTAGCAATTTTGGTTTGAGTCTGACATGTTGCGTAAATTTTCAACCGCATACCCGGGCATCATAAATTTGGTCTCAAAAGATGAGCAAGACTTCAAAGTAAAAAGTCAGTGAATGGCACGGTTGAAAAATTGCGCGCAGCAGAATGGTCGCGAAAAATGTTGGTTTTAGGGTTAAAGATCCAGACCGGACCCGAAAATGAAATTGATAAATTATATACCAATCAAAAGCTTTTAAGCTACTAAATACACCAAGGTATGCTTTATGCATTTTCACCGCTTCCCAGCTGAGTATTTTGCTTAAGAATATTCCAATTATCGGGTTTCGAACCCCGCTTAGAAAATAGGCTTTATTGTGCTTTTCACCTGCCTCGAGACCGTGACGTCACGTTGTGTAAGAAGCGTCGTGATTCCATAGGTTTGTACACAGAAAAACTGGGTGATTTTTTTGCTTTCCACATAACGCATTTCATTCTCTTCACTTCTATCACAGAGGGATATCACATATATTTTTACCCACAAGCTTGAATTTATGAAATCTGCAGTTTTGAACTAGTTTTTGCCATATTTTATTTCCTGCTTATTTGGCGCAGATTTCAATTCTATCTGCATTTAGATTATGTATAACAACTTTTCCTGACATAGCAATTTAGGCCCAATAAGAGCCAAACAAAGAAATCACAAAAAAGGTAGTGAATAGTTGTAGGTTTACAACAATTTGAACAGTGAATAATTTTGAGTGCCATTTTCATCCGAAAACGAAAAAAAAAAATGGATTCATAACATGGAAATGGAAGAAAATACCCAATGCTTTTGTACACAAACCTATGGAATCACAACCCTCCTGACACAACGTGACGTCATCATTTCCAGGCGACGTGGGGGTGCTCAATCGAAGTGTACTTTGGAGGAGCAGTTTCTTTGATTTTTATTTAATATTTTTAACTATTGGAAGGAGATATATGTAATATTTTTGGTATATTCATATTGTATGAATCATTACCTTTATTTTGATGTATGATTTTTTTTACACCGGTCAGGGTCTTTAAATATTGTCTACTTGGAGCCAGAGATAAGGACAGAGGACATACTGAATTGCCACACAGCATTACATACCTATAGTAATTAGGTTTGAATGGACCAGTCTTGTTTAATCCCAAGTAGGCAGCTTGTTCATCACTTAACTCAGTTAGATGAGCATCAAACGATGGCAGATGAAGGGTTGCTACATATTCATCTGAATATTGAATCATACAATTATTGCACACATTATTGTTCTGTCAATTTTTTCCCTTTCAGTTTACAATTACTTTTTATTCTTTGTACTGTTGTATTTCAATTTTCAATACAGAATACATGCTATTACCTCATATTTATTTTTATTCATGTATATTTACCATAGCCATATCAAACATGATTATAACTCTATTGATTTTTTTTCAATAATAAGAGGATGAAACCTCCAATATTCACTTGATCAAGCAACATCTGATACCATTTTTTATCAAGTTTTTATTATTCACTAAGTCATCCATTTTAAACATTTATGACACGCAAATAATAGACAGTGGTTAGAGATATATGTCATAGAGAACATTAAAAAAATATATGTTGAGAAACTTAGAAAACAAAATGTGATCTGATAAGCATCTTATTAGAAGTCTGTGCCATATCTTTTAATCCTGCTATAAGAATGCTATGTGTATTTTCATTGCAGCTTTCCTGCAGTCCCTATTGATTTGTCTATTGTGACTCTGATGCAGGGTTGAAAATACACGGGAGCGATGAGCGATTCCGCCCTCGTATGCTTTGGAATCGCTCTCGCAACTGCCTAAAACTGCCAAATACCGAGCGACTCCCAACATTAAAATCACTCCCGTCCGCGCCCATTTACGACTGCATATAAGCAGTGAGACAGCCAGCGCAGCCGCCGTTTTTACTTTCATGCATCGTCGCATTCTGATGTGTAACTGAGTAGATTTTTTTAGAATCGCGGGCGCGGCGCTTCAGAAAAATGCGTATCGAGTTTCAAACTCACAATATCCGTTGTACTATTTTTCAAAACGCTGCGCGGCACCAGGTCTCGCCGTAACTTTGATAGCAAAAAATTCCCTTTTCTATTGGATTAATTTTATAAGATACCATCCTAAATTCGCAAGAAAATAAGATCGTGAGCTCTGAAGAAAATCAGTTTTTTTTATTTTAGAGTAATTTTCGGAGACTCCACTTCTCAAATCTGAACTAAGCCACTTGGTGCTCTGGGAATTTGGCGCAGATCCAGCAATTTTCAGACCGAAATTATGATTTTCTGTGGGGATTTTTGGTGAGTAACGGTCAGTGCCCGAGTGTATACATGTATTGGCGCTAATGCAGTTTCATACCCGCCTGTGTTGCGGTGTGATTGACTGTGAGCTGTGTGTTGCGGTGATGATTGACTGACAGCTGTGCTATGTTCAGTGGCTGAGCTGCGCTAGCGTAGGCATAGCATAGCCTAGCTTGAGAAATAGTTGACATGGCGACGTTAGCTGTCAGGCTGTCATGCATTCAATATTTCGTTAAATAATTTTCAAGTGAGTTTTAGTCAAAAAGTATTTATGAAAAGGAATTCCTCTGAATACAAATTCTGTTCAAATTTTGATAAACTTCATCCTTTTCAATTTGACAAAATTGTATATTATAAAAAGAAGTTAGAACGTCCATTTAATTTAATATACAAGAAGTAATGAGATACAAACAATAAACATTAGATCTACATGTAAATGGACAACAATAAAGAAAATAGTAATTTAACAATTAATAACAATGAAGAAAAAGTAAATAGCAATTAAATAAACAATGTTTAACACAAAATAAATTTGTAAACAAGCAGGAAAAACTGCAAGCGAAACCATGCGCTGAATAATTTTTTTTTTTAATGGCTCTCGTAAAATGAAAAATGGCTCTTCTTTATTTTTCAAAATGGCTCCCTAAAAATAAAAAGTAATTTCAACACTGATGCTCTGATGATTTGTAATGAAAAGCTACTTGTAGTATTCCTGCAGGGAAAAACATGGCTCTTGACTTCTTGACTCAAGGTGCCTATTAGTGGACTTACCCAGTTTCTTAGGGAGTAGATATACATCCTGTTTGTACCTGCCCTGTGGAGCATTGAATAGTTCAATAAGAGCGAGAGCTTGTGTACAGGCAGTGATTGATACCACAAATGATGGTACAGTAGAGCAGCTCAGGTTCACAAGACGACCCTTTGATAAAGAAACACAGGATTTCATCAAATGATTAACATTTCAAATCAAAATGGATTGACAGAGGGGGATATAATCTCATTTGAAAGAAAATTTAGTAAAAAATATGTTTGAGTATTGACCTTTCAGTAAATGTATAATACAAAGGTTTATGCAACACAAACAAACTATAAAAATATGATATGATAGAAAAATTCAAACTTAACTAGAATTCCATGAGAGTATATTTTGTATCCTTCTACCCCTCCCCTTGCTTATCTTTCACCAATAAATGCTTTAAAACATTGTTTTAATAATGTCAAATATAATGTTTATAAGGATGGCTACACTACACATACATTGGTTTTTTTTTTTAAATTGAATGTGTAAAAACAAAGACGTGTAAAGTTACAATAATCCTTTCCATCTGTCCAAGCAAAATATATCCTCATCTTCCTTAATTTAAAATATTTTTCTTCGAAACACTTACCTCAGCAAGAAGGAGGATTCTTTTACCATCGGGCCAGATAATATGATCTACCTGCTGACGAACTCTCTCCCAAACTAGATCAGGTGTACGTAGACTCTCCTGATATTTAAAAAAAATATTATGAAATATAAAAAAGACCCCATATGTACCATGGAGCACAACCATAGAATATGCAGATTTTGTATACATAATTACACTGATTTCACTGAGAAAGGTCCAAAGTATACACTTTTAGCATAGGGTGCTAAATTCATGCTTGAATAAATCACGATAATACAAGAAATCTGTATCACAGTACAATTGAAAATATCTCTGTGAATTCGGGCTAATAGGTTTTATGTAAAAACATACAAACTTGTAAGGAAACAACAAAAATAAAGATTAACAGCTGTAAGCTGATCTCTCACCATGGTTAACTGTCTAAAAAGACCATTTAAAAAAGGTTTGGCATAATTTTTCATGAGGAATTTAATATCTATAGTTTGTTTATCCATTAACAGATGTTGTCGATCACATAGAGCACGATCAAATTTTATGACCAATAGGTGGATTTGATGGTATAACTAAATGATGGTACAAACTAATTAGATGAATCTTAAATATGTGACAGGACTTTCCATTGCTTTTCATAGTCTGGTGTCATAAAATTGTGATTAATATCCTATGAAAGGTCAAAACAGCCCAGCTCTAAAACCAAACCTGTTGTCTGTAATGCTGTATGAATAGGTTTCTTCTGGTGAACACTCATATCATAAATCCTTCCTTATTCAAGGGAGCAAGAAATATGGCCTTTATAGACACTGATCACAGCATTAATAGGCTTCATTGTCATACAATGCTTGTACAACACTTCATTGTTAACAATTTTAATGACAAGTTTGATACTGTTGAAAAAAAAATAGAGAACTAGGTAACTAATATGTTTTGTTTATTCTTCTTTCATTTACTGGATCTCTCATTTAAGATTCTGAACCTCAAGACAATAATGATGTTATTGGTGATCGACCACAAGAATAAAATAGTCTTTATTATATTACAAGCTCAAGTCCTCAAACAAGTCTAAATCAATCAATATACTTTTAAAATTTTACATACCACATCAATCTCTGTATTAGAGTGTCCCATGTTGCAAACAATACAACCAGTCTTTAGTCTGTCAAGGTGATGTCTCTGAATAACATTCTTGTTACCTAAAAGATGAAAATTTTCTACTCAAACAAATTTCTTCTGAGTCCACTCCCAAGTCCCAACAAAATGGCACTTCAAGCATAGTAACTTAATATACAGGCAATTATGTATGTCTGATCAGTTCAAATCTATCCTATTATAATATTTTAGCTATCAAGGATTGCTCTAGCATAATAATTCATCCAAACAGCAGAGCTTAATGAAACAGAAATCTTGAATCTATCGGGAGCATTTAGCTGAATTTCATTCTAAATTCATTTGATTATTATATAAAAACCAATTCATGGATTGCTGTAAAATTTGGTAGATGTCTGTTTTGCACTATTTTCATCAAGATCTGAAAAAATCAGAGTTTCATGAAGTGGTTGATGAGTAGGTCTCTCTACTAGTAATACCCCTCCTAATGGCCAAGGAAACTTTTCGTTAACCTTTTTATTTTTTTCAAAATTTGCGCAGTAATAAAGAAATATGTCCTATTGAAAACTCAAAACCTCAACCTTCTGTTAAGAATTTGGTTAAGATATCATCATCACTAATGTGGGAAAAGTGACACCTATATTTTGCTTCAGCTATGAAGTTGAAGCAAGACAGAGATAACTTTTCAAAAATGTCACTTTAAATTGTTAAATACCTCCAAGTATTTGAGTTACTAAAAAAATTAGAAAAACATAATAGAAAAACTTTGAACTCCAAGACACCAACCAAAGGCATATTTGACTTAATCAAGTTCTAAATGAAATCACTCAGGCAGAACTGATTTCAGGTGTTTGGTAAATGGTCAATTAAATTTACTTCTGATGCTTACCTGTGCATGAAATAAGAATATCAACATTTTTTAGGACTTCCTCTAATCTCACAACTCTGAAGCCATCCATACTGAAAGATATTTTAAAAAAAGATAAACAAAATCAAAATATGTGACGCTTAAGTTTACCTCTCACTTTCAACATTAACACATTCCTCAACAACAGAATTTAAAAAATGTCACAGATAGATGAGAATAAAGTAGAATAATAAAAATATCAGTATTATCATTTTGTCAAAATCTTACATTTGATGCTAATGTATTAACATAAACCCAAACAAACAATCACAGAGTACTCGTAGAAAAGATTAAATTCATATTTATGCACAGCCGAAACTATATATTTCTCAGAATACTCTTCAAAGTTTTCACGGATTCATGATTGGCATTATCATTTGGTTCTTCTTTGGTGTATTACACACACTGCTTTAAAATGGTGGATATGAGATGAAAAATAGTAGATTTGATTGGGCGGAGTGAACTTACGCAGCCTGCAACGCACAGATGGGGTCAACCTCAGTCACACTGACAATAGATCCTAGACCCTTTAGAGCAGCACAACATCCTTTGCCAACCTCTCCATAACCACAAACCACTACCTGTTTACCACCAAACATGGTGTCAGTAGTCCTCTTCAATGCATCCAAGATGGATTCACGACAGCAGTAAAGATTGTCAAATTTAACCTGCAAATATAGAAAAACATTGAACACTATTCATTAAACTATAGGACTATTCCTAAAATAGCTATGAATGAATCAATCTATATGGCAGTCCATCTCATGAAGGGACAGACATCAAATAAGATTCTATTAAAATTTTGACAAAATTTCTCCCCAAAATCCTTCATAACAATTGCAATAAAATGCTTGCAAAAAAATATCATACAGATTTTAAAAACTGTGTCATCAGTAAAAAATAAATTGTGTGTCATAGAATTTAAATCTGACACAATTTAATCAAAAGTCTTAATGACATGAATTAGAAATGGGTCAATTTCTAAACTAAAGATGTGTCTGATTGTATCACATCATTTTAAAACATTTTTATTTCATAACATGAATATAGAAGTTTATAATTTGCTCAACTCTTTTGAATTAGAAGCATTACCAGGGAGAAAGTATTTAACAAAGTTTAAAAATCTTGCTGAAAGACATCTTCAACCTTGCTCTATTTTCTTCACTTTAAAAACAGAAATGGAAATGTGAAGTGAAAAGTTGATGGTTACTCAATACCCATGGGATGTAAGTGGCTTGCAAAAGGGAAGTGATTCATCACAATATTACGAGTGCCCTTTCCACCTCAGAGATTTCTTTTCATCACAACCTCAAACACCCCCTCATATATGATTGATTCCCTCCCATATTGACATCTTCCTTTCATTCAAGTACCTCCCATAAGACCTGTTTCCTTCCCAAACCCTTCCTTATTCCAAACCTCTACCCCTATTACTCTTCATATAAAAATATATTAATGCCATCTATGCTACCTCTTTATCAATTTCTACCTCCCTTTCCTTCCTCTCCAAATGAATAAACATACTTTTTCTTCCAAGTTACATATTAGAATACTGATTATGCATCCTGCTTAGAGCAGATAAATTGATATATATTTCTCAGGATTTGCAAAAAAGCAGAGTAATTTGTGAATAGTTATAGATTTTTTATATAGATTTGTTACTTTATCAGCAAACATAAATAAAAGGGAAATATTTCATTTACATGTAAGTCAACACAACTTTGGCATGACAAACTCTTAAAAAAAACTTGCAGCAAAATAGTGCACTACTGATAACAATAATTTGAGTCATGAATAAGCCACCCCTGGAGATTCTACTTCTCCATCTTCAATAAATGTCATATCATTAAAATTGTCAAGTTAAAGAGGAAAATGAGTCTGGGCCTCAATCCATCAAAGCACTTTTTATTTATCAAAATGTTCCATATAGTCAGAAAGCATAGTTATTACAGACCTCTTGAAAGAGACACTATGCGCAGTTTTCATGTGAAAATAGTCATAAAAACAATGTAAAATGGTTGTCTATCCAGAGTACTTGTGGAAGAACCTATTTGTGGGAATATTTAAATCATCAAAATGAGCATGCACTATACAAATATGATGTATGACTTAAACAAAAGCACCACATATCATTTCATCAACCAAGCTTCAAATAGACGCCTGGGAACTGAATGGAAAGACCTGATTGAGTATTAAAATGAATTCTTCATACCTTCGTGACAGAGTCATTGACATTCATAGCTGGAATGCTAAGCTTTCCTGATTTGGAGAGTTGGTAGAGACGGTGAACTCCAGTTACAGATTCCTCCACAATTCCTTTGACAAATGTAAACGTCTCTGGACACTTCTTTATCATACGGTGAGTGGCATCCCCTCCATCATCAAGGATCTAGACAAAGTATGAACAAACCAGACTGTTATTGCACATAGATAAATGCAGACATGCTGACCATAATCCATTCAATGAATTTAAAGATATGCCTATTTGAAATTCATCAATTCTTTCTTAAAAAGTCATGAAATATTTACTAAATATTAATATAGAAACACTCTTAAAAAAAAACTTTGTTAAATACCCCTAAGAGTTTGTCACTATGGCAGTTTATTACAACATGGATGTGTACATAAACCAATGTGGTAAGAATGAGAAAGATCTTTATTTCAGCCAAGTCAGTTGGGCGGATAAGACACGACCCCTACATGAATTAAATGCAATCCACGTTTAATAGTTTTATCACAAACTCAATACAAGTAAGAGAATGCAAACCTATCACATGGGTCATTATTTTACTACAATATTAATTTTGAGACCTTCCATCAAAACGATACCCACAGAGCAATTGTATTTGACTATGATGAAGGATGGATGTAGTGCCTATCTGACCTAATATTTATCACATTCAACCCACACACCCACCATGTTTGGTTGCCATGCATCAGCAAGAATGCATTTCTCAATACACCACCAGAAGTCTTCCTCTGTCTCTCCACGCCAGGCAAAGACAGGAAAACCAGCTTCAGCAAGAGCAGCAGCAACTTCATTCTGGGTGGAATAGATGTTACAAGCAGACCAACGGATACTTGCTCCAAGGGCTGATAGGGTCTCAATCAAAACCTACATGCAAAGAATGATGAAAGAATAATGGGACAAAATAAACACCAACAGTGAAATATTATAGTCATTGATCATATGGTCTGAAATAAAATTTAAAAAGTAAAAAAACAAGACTTTGTAGTGTTTTATTTTGGCAAATGCATGACAAATACCGCGAACACATTTTTTTCACATTTACCGGTATATGAAAAGGTTTTTAAAATGGGATTTTCACTATTCGTAATTGCTCCCATGTTTGCTACTACACCCCTCAATACACTATTTCAAAAGCCTCTTCTAAATCTGGAAATGTGCATACAACTACATGTATGTTTTTTCTATGTATATACATGTATGTTTGAAACTTTATAATAAAAACAGAAATAAAAAAATTAAAAAATTTTACAAGCACATCCAGTCTACAGTCACAAATCATGTTTACTGTCTCATTAAACAGATTATGATTATAATTGTAAGGATTATTACATTTAGAGCTTGATATAATAACTCAACAGTATGGTTGTTAGATTAGGTTTTAATGCATGATAAAAATAGCATTAAAATTATCTGGTATCAGGAGCGCGTGAAAATATATGTGTAGGCATGCCTATATGAATAAATGTAGGCCTTTTTATATCTATTTAGCACCTATCAAACTCCTCATGTCTGTTCATTTAATTCGTATAACAAGATGCACATACCAATAGTAACAAAACTACTGGGTAATAGTATAGGCCTAGTAAATTTAAAAAAATCAATCTACTGCTTCACAATCTTAATCCTAGAAGTTCAAAAATATGTTCATTTGTATACTTTACTATTAATAATATCAATCAAATTAATATCTTTTCATGCTTAGTATTTTTCATGTACATGTACTTGTTTGATTCAATGTAAATTCTGTTGTAAGTCTAATTCTTAAAGGATACATTATTTATCTTGCAACAAATATCTTCACTACAGGTATGAATGTACAAATACAAACTAAATTTCTGATGGGCAACTGGCAAAAATCACCATGAAACTTAAAATTAGAGCAGAAGACACAAAAATATTCTACCATCATAGATTTTTCAAAACTACAGATGTTATGACTTGAAAGCATAGAGCTCTGGTAATATGTACTTCACAAAATTTATGAATGTAATACTGACTGGCAAGATTCTCCTTATATTCAGTGATCATGGAAGACATGTAAATCATTCTCAATAAATCAACCTCTTTCTTGAGAAGTAAAAACATAATCACATTAAACGAGATTGCAAAAATATCTTTTAAATTTTAATGTCCTAAAGTATTTAAACAGATATAAAATACTTCTATAGAAGTATAGATACACATATTGCAAAAAGAGTAATTTAAATCGCTTATCAGTTCTTTGAAAAAAGATAAGCTTTGCAACACACACTATATCCAGACTATTTTAATGTCAAATTACATCAGGGTGCGACATAAGCGCTTGCCCGATTGCCCGGGGCAAGTAAAAGTTAGAGTCGGGCAAGTGTTTTGAAGCAAAGACAAAAACTGCTTGCCCGAATCGGGCAAGCAAAATTCTCCTATGGAAATTATATTTTAGAAAGATTCCCCATATTTCACCATCAAAATATAGAAAAGAAAAAGAGACAAAAAAAGCAATATCATTAATGTCTTTTTTCGAATTGCAAAATTTGCGCCATTTTCTGCAATAAACACACAGCTCAGAGACGTACATACACACACAGAATCAATGGCAGTCTAGCATACCAAGCTAGCTAGCACATAGTCCACGCAGCCGATGCATGTAGATAAGTTTCTACGGAGTACGGTGCTGCACGAACGAAGTTTGCTCTGGAAGAAATCTCCCACAGAACTGTCAAAATTCACATTTCTTACCAATAAAAATTCTTGTAGTGTCCATATTTCCTAAATATTGGGGGTAGCTCTGTCATTTGTAAGCAGTAAAAGGAGAAATTTTCACTTCTGTTATGCTTAAAAAAGATCGGGTTTCGAATGATCGTCTGTATCGCACACACTGAAATACATTGTTTGACAGTCCCACATATGCATTTGTGTGTATGTTGATAAACGTGGTTTCTTTCGTAACTATTTTTTTTTGTCAAGGAAATTGATAAATTTTCTTCTTTATTTATGACTGGATAGTTTGAGCTTTCTTCCTCTCTGTTTTCTTTCTTTCTGCCTATCTTTCCTTCTTTTGAATCTCTCTTTCTTTAAATTTCCCTCCTTCTTTTGTTCATTTTTTCTGTTACTATAGCTGTCTTTCTTTTTGTCATTCTTTTCTTCCTATCTTTTTTACTTTCTTCCTTCCATCCAACCTTTGTCTACCTATTTCTTTAATCCTTCCTTTATTTTCCCCTTCCTTTCATTCTTTCTTACTGTCTTCCTTTCCTTCCATCCGTTCTTTACCTTTTCTTCCTGTCTTTTTTTCTTCCTTACTTTCTTCATCCCTTTCATTCTTTCTTTCCTTCATTCCTTCCTTTCTTTTTGTCTTTCATTCTTTCTTTCTCCTTTCTTTCCTTTCTTTCTGTTTTTCTTTATTTCTGTCTTTCGTTTTTTTGTTCTTTCTTTTTTTCCATCCATCCTTTCTTTTCTTCCTTATTTTTTTCTTTCTGCCTTCCTTCATCTCTTTCCTTCATTCCTTCCTTCATTTCTGTCTGTCTTTCATTCTATCTTTTTTTTCCTTCCTTCCATCTATCCTTATACCTTTTCTTTCTTTCTATCTTCCTTCTTTCCTTTCTCTCGTTTTCTTTCTTTCTCTTTTCCCTCCTTCCATCAATCCTTTACCTTTTCTTTTTCTCTTTTCTTTCTTTCTTTGTACCTTTTTTCATTCTTTTTCTTTTTTTATTCGTTCCTTTCTTTCCTTCCTTTCTCTTCCCCTTAATTTTTTTTTTCTTTCCTTCCTTCTTTCTTTCTTTCTTCCTTTCTTTCTTTCTTTCTGATTTTCTTTTTTTTTTTTGTCTTTTGTTCTTTTGATCTTTCTTTTTTTTCCATCCATCCTTTCTTTTCCTCCTTATTTTTTCTTTCTGCCTTCCTTCATCTCTTTCCTTCATTCCTTCCTTCATTTCTTTCTGTCTTTCGTTGTATCTATCTTTTCTTTTTTTTTCTTTTTTTTCCTTCCTTCCATCTATCCTTATACCTTTTCTTTCTTCCTTTCTCTTGTTTTCTTTCTTTCCCTTTTCCTTCCTTTCTGTTTACCTTTTTTCTTTCTTTTTTTCCTTTTATTCATTCCTTTCTTTCCTTCCTTTCTCTTCCTCTCATTTTTTTCCTATTTTTTTTTCTTTTTTCTTTCCATTCTCCTTTCCCTTCTTTCTTCCTTTCTTGGTATTGGTGGTGATTTTTTTTTACCTGATTGCTTTCTTTCCATAGCCTTTCTCTTCCCCGCAGCCATTCTCTCTCTTTCTTTCTTTATTTCTTCATCCTTTCTGTCTTTCTTCTTACTTTTTTTCTTTCATTCTCCCCCCCCCCTTTATTTTTTTCTCTGGTTATTTCAGTGATTTCCCCTTTTTTATTGTGTGTCCTAGTCCCCTCCAAAATATATGGAAAATATATGAGATTAGGAAATTAATTAAAGAGCATATTTACCATATATTTTGTCATGATGTTCAAGATAAAAATCATTAAAAAAAAGAAATACAACTACAAGGTACATCAGTAGTCATGTTGAAAAATGTATTTTTAAAGCCGTCAATGGTATGGTATGTAAAACTATAAGGCTATAACTTGTTTTGAAGCAATAAAACTTTGTTTTTAAGGATTTTTTCGGGCAAGTGAAATCTATATTCGGGCAAGTATTTTCCAACTATTTGAAAATTTACTTGCCCGACTGGGCAAGTGCTTCAAAAAAGTTATGTAGCACCCTGTACATGTTCAGGTACAATTGAAAACTAGAATGAGACCAATGCAAACCTTACCAAAAAGAAATCACCTGTCTGGAAGGAAATGGTGGTTACTTCCATGCCTTCCTTACAAACAAGAATACATGTACATACAGCTCAGTAAATATTAGTCATTGATTGAGAGTCACACTAAATCATTTAATTGAAGCCTGAAACCTACATGAAGTTCACATGATTAAAACATTAATTTCAGTTGTGGTAAAGATTATAAAAAGAATTCAAACAGAGACCAACAACAAAGTGTTTGTATTATTAGTAATTTTAAATACACCAACATGTGCCAAATGAATCTGGTAGAAATGAGTAACGGCAGAGTATTAAAAGCATGTTTCGAGATCAATATTCTAATTCATTACAATGCACACCTAAAACAGTTGTGAAATGAATATGAAATAAAAGTTTGTTTTACATGATAAATTGTTAGATTTTAATAGAAATAAAATTGTATTTGATCAGGTGCCTGATCAAATAAAATATATGCTTATTTTGTAGCGTGTATAAAAAAAATTCACTCTGAAAAATAAATACTCCTTTAATATATTTCCTAAAGCTTTCTCCATACATATTTATATATGGTATTGGTACAGGTCTCTTCAAGAAAATGACAATTATGACTGTCAACAAATCTTTCAACTTGAGTGAGCACAGGTCTCTCACTTAAAAAGGTTCATGACAATTGGAAAGAGATATGGGTGTAAGCAGGTGATAATCATGAAGAGTGCATGAAGTTTAGCTATTACAGATTGATTTAAAGCTATTTTTTCCTTTCTAGCTTTTCTCCTTGTAGCCATGACATGATGAGGCCACGATTCACATGACACAGGCTTACATTTTTTTCTTCTTAAAAAAAAAAGGCCTTGGGAAAGTGTTAAGAAACAAGTATTCCCTTTTAAAGGACAAAATGTAAAAAAAAATTCCAGCATTGGAGAAGTCTGAAATGAACTTTTCTTTTAAAATTGATTGTTCCACTTTTAGCTCTTAGATCCAGCTGGTACAAACAACTTAAAGTTAGGGTTGAAATATTCATTGGTGATGTGGTTTACGGTACACCATGTGAAGTGTTATAGAAACAGTGGATAGAAGAAGAGAAGAAATGGATAGGCGAGAAAGTGGAGATTTGAGAGTAGAGTATTCTTTCTTGAAAGTAGTCCTGAAAAGGACTGTAAACCAGGAAAGATTGATGAGTTGAGAACAGCTTGAGTAGTAGAGCTAATGAGGAGATGCTGGCTTGAGTCGGCGAGTAGAGATGATGAGTAGTAGAGAGACTCGACGTTTCGGGCAGGTTGACTGTCCGTCTTCAGGAGACTCCTGAAGACGGACAGTCAACCTGCCCGAAACGTCGAGTCTCTCTACTACTCATCATCTCTACTCGCCGACTCAAGCCAGCATCTCCTCATTAGCTCTTTTTGTATGAATGGAATATTAGATGACAATCAAGAATATTGTCCCTGGGCCTGCAAAGCTTTAGCCAGGCTTTAAATGCACAGTCAAATAATACACATCTTATTTTACAAAATACTGAATTTCGATCCACGTTGCATTGAAAATTGTCCATATGGATGAAAAGACACCCAGGATGATTTAAAAAAAGATCATGCAGACATTGTCGAGATATCTGTGGCTGAAAAAACATCATTTACTAAATCTCCTGAGAAGATTGTATGTGGTCACTTCATATTTCACTTTTTTGAAGCACAAAATTATGATTTTCAGGTGCAATTTTTTTTCTGGGCTTAATTTTCATAACATATAAACAGATAAAGGTGACAACGGGACCTTACAGCTCCGAGTTTTTTAAGTCAAATCAATGCTAGCCTATACCTTTAAGCAAAGTAAGCATGGCATTCTGCCTTGTAGACAGGTCTGGGCCCCATCTTACAAAGGGTTGCGATTGATCTGATCAACCACAACTATGGAAAGCCAGCAATGTCAGCATGTTTGTTCAAAATATTTATACTTATAGATAAGTTGTTCATTCATACATTCATTGCTTTCTTAAAAAGTGAGGGGACTTTTTTTTTGGGGGGGGGTTACAAAGGACATTGTGCAAATTTCTTGTAGAAACAAATATGACACTGATGGATTTCCATACATTTGAGGTTGATCAGATCAATTGTAACTCTTTGTAAGACGAAGCCCTGTTCTCCAAATAATAAGTCACATGTATAATTACATATTAAATGGAGTATTCTCAAACTTACGAGTGGGAATGCAATACTGTGCATCCGTTGCTCCCCGCCTGGATCCACTTTGCAATTATGTGTAAGAAAATTATGTGTTCCGAAAATATATTCTTTTCCATCTAAAGGAAATACTGAATATTCCTCTCTTTCTTTTTGATGTACATCTACAATAAATTCACACTTTTTGTTAGAATTAACTTCTTTTAAAAAAACCCAGCAAAGCCATGTTATACTTCATACATGTAGAATGATTCAATTCAAATCAGAAGTTCTAGAACCCATGAATAAATAATATGTCAAACCTAACAGCAAATTGAAAAGAAATCTGACTCTGCTCATGGATGAGTATTAATCCAAACAAAGCTCACATTTCAAGTGTGGTAATTTAATTATACATGTAGCTCATGAATGGATTATCAAAGAAGACATTGGGATGAAACAGATTCATTAGCAAAATGTTCAAGGGGGACTAAAAATAGTCCCCCCCCCTTCCCCCAGGCTAGATAGGGTTAATCCAGATTTCTATTTTGATATCCCAACATGGTCAAAGTTCATTGACCCAAAATGACCATTGACCTTGATCATGTGACCTGAAATTAATGCAAGATGATCAGTGAAACCTACATGTACTTAACCTATGTCCAAGTTTCATGAACTTGGTCCATATACTTTTTAATAAGATATTTCAAATCTTAATCGTGATTAAGATTGCAATGTTGATGATGCCAATGCCACTGCCGCCACCGTTGGAAAAGCAGGGCCTATAGTCTCAAGTGCTCTGTTTTGCTAGCAGACAAAAATATATTTCCATTTCACATATTACCTAAAAACAAAGAATACATTTATACTGTAGACAAATACTTCACTTCTTCACTGGAATTACAATTGGAATATATGCAAAGTATTAAAATGATTACTCACAATACACTTGATAATCTGCCAAAGGCTGGTTTTCACATAGAAACATGCCATTTTAAGTTCCCTGAGGGAAGCCTACTGCTATCACCATACGCGGTTATTTAGAGCATTATACTGAAATAGAACAACACCACATTGCGCCAGATCATGTACTTTTAATCCCCAACCACCCCGCTCCAAAAAACTGCATATGAAAAACAAGGGCCACTCATCTAAATTAACTGCGGTATCCCGCCCTAATATTAAGTTTACTTAAACCTGTCTTTAACATCAGTAAACGACCAGTAATGTGAACTATACTTGCACATAAATGAACATTACAATATTACAAATGCGTAGTACTCATTGAATGCATTTTTTACTCAAATAGAATTAAAATATGGCGTTTTTTCTGGCCATTAAATTTAAATCTAGCACTTTCTCTCAGTAAAGTTTTTATCTGTATTCAAAATAGCAGTTTGAGCCCTTACTTTTCATATAAACTGGATATTAGAAAGCTACTTAAAAAGATTATATCCTGAAATTTTCAGCCCGTTCCATGCTTGAGAAGGTGTTTTTAATAAACAAGACAAATATATGCAGATATTCTATTTTGATAGAGGACCTGATTAAATGACAATCTGATGTACAGTCAGTATTTTATCCAATGAAACATATCTTTTACTCATACCCTTCACACAAAAATTGTTTCAAGGCCTCCACATTACGAAATGGAATAGTAACATGCATATTTGGGGGGATTTACTACCAAACTATAGGCTTTTTAATAAATAGAATAAACAGGAATAATGAACATTTCATCAAAATTTGAATTTGAAAAATTGGATTAAAAGAAAAACAAAAACAGCTTTTACATTCTTAGTTAGAATGAGAAAAAATATTATTTTCATTTCATGCAATAAGACATAAAAGAGGTGGACTGGTTATGACATCATAACCATGTGGATACACCCATGTTCATTGTTTTGTAAAATAAAGCTTTCTTTACAATACTTACTAGATTTGATAACTATTTCTATTGTTCAATTTTCCTCATTGTATTAAAATCAATTTGCTCTCAGTGTGAAGTACCCTGTACCCTGTACCCTGTACCTCCTGAAACTAGTAGAGGAAATATTGACACAAACCCAAGCAAGGTCACTCTCTAAAAGTGTATCAGGGAATGGAGATGTCACAGACATGTACATGTATGTATATGTTGTGGAATACAAAAAACAAATTAAATACAGATACTTTCATTAAAACAAAACTGTGCATTAAAACGAAAAAAGGTGATTTTGTGAGAAAATAACTTCTTTCATACTAACAGCTGACAAATGATTCAAGTCGGGAAGTACCAGGTAAAGTCTTTGCATACATACATACTGCAAGAGAGCGGCTCTCCAAAGCTGCAGTATACTCAACATGTGTGTGTGTGTGTGTGTAGTCTGCTTTGCAAACCCTTCACTCGAGTAATGGGTCTGAATGTGCAGCCTACTCATGCCTTGTGAATTGAAACAGCAAGTTTTGTATGAGCTAGTCTTTGCATGGAGACACACTTTTTGATCAAAGTTTCAATCAGTGTCTGTGCCTGCAGACTAGTGTGTGTGTGTTCAAGTGCATATAGGCAAAAACATGGCACAAAATATTGGATGGATGGAAATTAACTAAAATAATTAAACAACTGAAAATAAACAGACCTGTGTAAAAAATGAAATATAGGCTACATGGATGTACCAATCCTGAGAACGACATCTAGTATTCCATTATAATGTGGACTTTGAGACTTGTTGGCAAAGAAATACATTAATTCTAAAAGCAGGGGGGGGGGTATATGAAGTGAGTGTATGCTTACCGCAGCTTGGGCTGTAATGTGGGTACATCCAATTATTTTTGCTCCTTTCAGAGGCTTATCACTAGCTACTCTATTCCTAAGCAGCATCAAACCAGGCATTTCTGAAAAACACAATACAGGACAAATCTTCTCAAGAGCAAATTCAAACTAAAAAAAATAAATGAAACTTCTTTATCTGAAATTGGCATCTTGGTATCAATGTATAAAAAGATATTCTATACATTACAAACACCTAAATCAAACAAGTAAAATAACACTCTTACTCTAGAATTGAAATCGATGTACTAAAATAGATACACATTTCAGAAGAACAAGAATGTTTCACACATTATACATGACTGTTATCCAATCGTATATTGTGGCAGTTCAACTTTTTTATAAAAGCAACTCCTGATAAGTTTTCATTATTAAACACAAATCTTACAAACAATAGCAATGACTCCTTTTTTCCATCTCGTAATTCTCGGATTAACAACTTGTAAATTATGAATTGAGAAAATTGGATAGAGTCAGGGGAAAAAATTATGCGCGGGCTTGGGGCGAATTTGCCCCCAAAATGCCCTACATAGCCCAGGAAAACTAAAAAAGAGCCCCTGAAATTCACATAGGGTCCAATGTAAACTTTAATACAATGTGGCAAATTTGGTCTGCTGAGCTCATAAGTAGTCCCAGGAAAAAAATAATTAATTTTGATTCTAAGTAAAGTCATTCTGTAAGCTTTAAGATGGCAAGAAATGATGCAAAGTTTTCATCATCCAGTCCAAGATGAGTCAATGTGTTATAATACTCACCTTGTTCTGCTATCTCTATCTCACGTCTACCAAATGCAGCCTTTTTAATGTTCCTAACACAAAAGTCACTTGATCCTTTTGAATTTTTCTGTACAGAGAAATAAAATTGTAAAATGAATTAAATATCTAACACCTAGGTATCTCTGTATATTTGGCAATCAATAGTGATGAATTTTAAATAACATTTGTTACACAATTCAAAAGTTAAATTCACAGAGAAATATTTACACAATATAAATTTGAGAAGGTAATCATGCCATTCCTGGCAACTCTTGTATATAAATGACTAGACATGAGTGCGATGGTAAAAATTTCACACAAGATGGAGCTCAGCTTTTCTCTTCACAAAATGCAAAATTTTTAACCAAAGCATAAATTAGTATGTTGTACAACACCTTGAATTTTGAAATTTACATAAGCCTGGAAAATCAAAGCCATGAAAGGGGGAGGGATTCCTGACTACATCATTAAATCATTGATAACAGATGAATGGATAACATTTCTCACTGTAACAAAAGAGACTCACATTCTATATTACTGTTTGTTTCATGTACGGTCATCAATTGTATTTCTGCTTTATACGGCTTTGTGTAATCATGGTAATATTTCAATGACACTTTAAAAAATGTCTTGATTAAAATGCTTAAAGATGAAAAATCAAGTTTTTAGTGAGAGAGGACATTTGCTTTTACAGTCTTCTAATCAGACAAAAATACATTTTACTTTGTTTATTTTAAAAAATAACAAAGATCAACAAAATGTACCCATAAAACTTATCCATAATTAATTCACATCATATATCATCAAGGCATTGGCAATTACTAATTTTCCGGGGCCATTGACACCTGAATGGTCACCCTTTCTTGTGCAAAATTTTCTGTTTTAATCAAAATGACTGCAGATCTGATTTAGCACTCACGAAAGGGCCACCAGTTCTGCGTAAAGTCGTACGTTCATTACAAACTGCTTTCATGGAACACTAACCAGGGCTTTGTTATCAAACTATTGAACAATCAAACTACTCTACCTGTTCTTTCTGTCTGGGTGAGATTTCATCTTCATCTTCTGAGTAACTGGAATAGGACCCTGATGTATTACTATCTGTTGAGGATTGGGAAAGAGATCTAGATCGCCTCTTGTATCGTCTTCCTGCTGGTCCACTTTGTGGTGGTCCAGTTTGAAAGGTTATTTTCTATAAAACAAACAACAAAACAAAACAAACACAAATTTTGACAAAAA
This sequence comes from Lytechinus pictus, assembly GCF_037042905.1. NCBI lineage: Eukaryota > Metazoa > Echinodermata > Echinoidea > Temnopleuroida > Toxopneustidae > Lytechinus > Lytechinus pictus. The sequence goes on along the minus strand of NC_087247.1, from coordinate 59,828,872 downwards.
TCTTGAGAAAATATCATTAAGTGATGGCTATGTCATTACAATAAATACATAAATGTTCATTCTACCAGTGTTTGTACAGTTATGATACCTGTACAGTGCGTATCAATAAAAAGTTTACACTTTGAAAAAGTCCCGGGAATTTAAAAAATATCAACATGTGGATAATTTTTTCACATATATTCTTAGGTTTGTGTCTCATCTACCCAATGGAAGTAAAAGTTTTGACAGACTGTTACACTTGAGTGAGCACTGTCCATTTTTGTAAAAAAATCTGTTTGCGCAGAAATGCTTGTTTTCACGCTGTGTCAAGAGTAAAAGGCGAAATCAAAACCGACCCTTTGGAACATTTTTCATACATTTCCCTTGCACTTTCAGTCAATTGAAATAAAACGGATACATTTAAGTATTTTGTTACAATTTTGCCACCCAAATTAAGATTTTAACCCTTAGTTTGGACCTTTACCTTCTTGTGCCAGCTGGATCTGAGTACATAACTGAATCTAAACAAAAGTTTATATCAGACATCTCCAGTATTTTTTTACTAAGTTTTTATCATTTAAAGTGGGTTTACATTTCTATTTTCATTTAATACTTGTTTCTCCACACTTTTCCCAAGCTTGACTATGATTAACAAATCAAAATCAAGCCTAAGCCATTTCATGTAAATCACAGCTCAGGGTAAAGCAAATATCATCACAATGTCCTCGGTGTGTGGGGAGTGGGGTGGGGCACAATGGCATTCTATGAATTGTTTTGGGCAAGGAATCAAGTTAAAAAGGTAAAAGATATCTTAAAATCAATATTCATAGCTAAATTCCATGTGTTTTTCATGGTTAAAATCTACTTTTATTCACATAACTATTTCAAAGTTCTGCGCAAATAATTTTTCACGAACTTTTCAGAAGTACCGGTAAGTGGTGCTCACTCAAGCAGAAATATTTTTCGACAGTTATATCGTCATTTGCTTAGATGGATCTGTACCAATGTTTAAATGTGGATAAAGCGTCAGGATATTACAAATGTATAATTTTACAGGATTTTTTCTAAGTGTAAACTTTTTTTTTATACGCACTGTATAGCTAGCCTTTAAGCTCATCAGAATAGCAGGATTTTTCAAATCAATCCTACATTAACCAGGGTAGTGATAGAGAAGTAAAGAATACTTCTCTAATTTATGCATGATCTACCCAAACACATGTGAATTTAATAAGTGTAACGGTGTGCTAAATTCCACTTGACTTTGGATAGTCTCCATGCTCCAAACTGCTCCAAGCTACTCTTTCTTCATCACGAAAGATATTTGGGGGGGCAAAGTACGGTTTTACACTTCTTGAATTATTGTCAACCTACATGGCATACTTTTTTTAAATCTATGATTGGGGATTGTTTTGGAAATTGTGTTGGTAGGCCTATGTATTTCCTGTTATTAGCTCTGAATTTCACTTTTTAATTAAAGATTTTTTTTTCACATATGTGTCTCTGCATATTTTTAGTATTTACCCATTCAAAGGGGATAACATCACACAAGTTTGTGTTTGCTGTCAAGCACAGAACTTGTTCGACAATCGATGAGAAATCAACCAAAAGACAATGTAGAAATGCTGTGATACCATTTTCAGATTTACATCTAAACCTTGATAATTTATACCCTCTAAATAATTGCAGAGGCTGATGAGTTTCGGGCAGCTTGGGACATGGAGTCAAACGAAACCAGCGATATTCATATCACACTTCCTTACATAAACAACTCCTTAATTCTTTTCCAAACAAAAGGTCACCAATAAACCAAATCATTCAGAAGTACACTTTGAAATTGACTGATTGTTTTCCTGCCAATTGAATAGGACAAAAATTCACATTTAATGCAATACTCAAGTCCACATTCAGGGAAACTCATTTCTTATTCTAACAACAGCCAAGATCAATTTGCTAGAGCAATGTGCATACATGCTAAACTTCTATTAAGGGATTTGTCCAGGATTTGTTGATATATTCTCACATTACTCTTCAGTCATACTGCCCCTTTTAATAAACATTGTTTATTTCAACCACCTCCCCCCCCCCAAAAAAAAAAAAGGGTAAAGGTTTTCACTAGTTAATATATGCCCAGATGCTTGAAAATACATGTATACTGCCTTAACTTCTGTCTTCCAAGTGTCTGTGACAAACGGATAAAGGATAAATGTTTGATATTTGCATTTAATTCTCCTGAATCATATATTTTCTTTATTATAATTTACATGTATGATGTTTAATTTTTTTTTCAAATAGACATGGTAGTTGTAGCCATTTCCATCAAGGATTTTGCATGCCAAGGGACTCTTAGGGAGTTATAATTTGTCTCCATGCATATTGCAAATGTCTCAGGTAAGCTTGTAACCGATTTTGCAATCGGCAACCGATTCCATTCGATTTCACCACAATCGGCAATCACTTGCCGATCTTCGATCATGCCCCTTGAAGATAAAAATCGAAAATAAAAAATCGGCGTAGATCTGGTTACAGTGCGTGATCGCTCAGAACATATTTCAAGATTGTTTTTGAGGTGCTAGCTATTTAGAGGTCGCATTATTCAGGGAGAAAGTCGCGGTATTATCTATGGCAATGTTTAAGGGGATAGATATCTTCTCTTCCAACTCATGGTGAACTTTGAAAGGTCGTATTACCGACGGAGCTCACTGCGTTACTCTCTTACATCGTTCATGATTATATACATTTTATTTTCAACCTCGTGGTGATAGCGGATGCCGCCGTGAACTTTGAAAGGTCGTATTACCGACGGAGCTCACTGCGTTACTCTCTTACATCGTTTATGATTATATACATTTTATTTTCAACCTCGTGGTGATAGCGGATGCCGCCGTGAACTTTGAAAGGTCGTATTACCGACGGAGCTCACTGCGCTACTCTCTTACCCCCTTTATAATGATATAAATCTTCTCTTCAACCTCGTGGTGATAGCGGACCCCGCCATTAACTTTTAAAGACTGTACTATTGACGGAGCTTATTGCGTTGTTCTCTTACATCGTTTATGATGATATTCATTTTATTTTCAACCTCGTGGTGATAGCGGAAGCCGCCGTGAACTTTGAAAGGTCGTATTACCGACGGAGCTCACTGCGCTACTCTCTTACATCGTTTATAATGATATAAATCTTCTCTTCAACCTCGTGGTGATAGCGGACCCCGCCAGAAACTTTTAAAGACTGTACTATTGACGGAGCTTATTGCGTTACTCTCTTACATCATTTATGATGATATTCATTTTATTTTCAACCTCGTGGTGATAGCGGAAGCCGCCGTGAACTTTGAAAGGTCGTATTACCGACGGAGCTCACTGCGCTACTCTCTTACATCGTTTATAATGATATAAATCTTCTCTTCAACCTCGTGGTGATAGCGGACCCCGCCAGAAACTTTTAAAGACTGTACTATTGACGGAGCTTATTGCGTTGCTCTCTTACATCGTTTATGATGATATTCATTTTATTTTCAACCTCGTGGTGATAGCGGAAGCCGCCGTGAACTTTGAAAGGTCGTACTATTGACGGAGCTCATTGCGTTACTCTCTTACATTGTTTATGATGATTTACATTTTATTTTCAACCTCGTGGTGATAGCGGACCCCGCCGTGAACTTTTAAAGATCGTACTATTGACGGAGCTCATTGCGTTACTCTCTTACATTGTTTATGATGATTTACATTTTATTTTCAACCTCGTGGTGATAGCGGACCCCGCCGTGAACTTTTAAAGATCGTGCTACTGACGGAGCTTATTGCGTTACTCTCTTACATCGTTTATGATGATATACATTTTATTTTCAATCTCGTGCCGTGGTGATAGCGGATGCCGCCGTGAACTTTGAAAGGTCGTATTACCGACGGAGCTCACTGCGTTACTCTCTTACATCGTTTATGATGATATACATTTTATTTTCAATCTCGTGGTGATAGCGGATGCCGCCGTGAACTTTGAAAGGTCGTATTACCGACGGAGCTCACTGCGCTTCTCTCTTACCCCCTTTATGATGATAGACATCTTCTCTTCAACCTCGTGGTGATAGCGGACCCCGCCGTGAACTTCAAATTGATTTGAAAACGCTAGCTACCCAAAACATTTTAATAACATATTTCAAATCATCGTGCGTGCTTGCGTCGTCTACTTCATTTTAATTGCAATTGCGACTTTAAGATGATGCGTCGTAAGAGATCATTCCAATAATTCTAAATCGCTAGCACCTAAAAATACTTCTAAAAGATGTCCCGCCGATCGTTCATTAACCTGTGATCTATGAGAAATATTTTCATTTTATTTTCCTTTGCGCCTTTGCTCGGAAGATGCGTCTTTCGTTTATCTTTCTAATCAAAATCACTCGGTTTATTTTAAAGCAATAACACCTCAAAACCCCTGGCTTTAAAACATGTTCCAAACGATCGCGCATGTTGGCGACTTCCATTCCAATGCATTCGTCTTTGTGACTTTGTCAGGAAGATGCGCGCGACCGCGAACAACATTTTGATGTATTCCTTTGTTTTTAAACATCGCCGATTCGATTTTCGATTCGATTTCGATTTTAGAAGCTTAACTGCCGATCCGATTTTCGATCTGATTTTTGATCCGATTTACAACATTAGTCTCAGGGAAAGCAAACAAAATTGAAATGTGTTGTAGATTTATCTGGATAACTATTTGATACTGTACAGTAGATGTTAAATTTACACACCATGTATCCAAACAGATAGGATTTTTTTCTTATTGTACATAGCCACATAATGTACCAAGACCTATACATGGTTACTAATTTTTCTGCATTGGAAGATTCTTGAACTAATGCATGTTGTGTGAGCAACATGAAATATTGAAGGTTAATTGGCATCAGGCTCAGCTAAGCATGACTTGACAACAACCAAGTTCTTTGAAGATGTCATCAGGCCCTTTAATTCTTGAAAAAATTATCAGACATGTGAGGCCTACATAGGTAATCAAAAGATCCCATGACTCTGCATCTGGATCGTATTCAATAAAAAAATATTGATCAAGTATTTTACTATAAGAAAAATTACTTTTGATACTCATATTCAAATCACTTAAAATTTTTACTTTATCAAACCAAATTTAAGCAAAATACATGTACATACCATTTAATGTCATAAAGTCTAAGCAAATTAATGTGCAATGTGTTTTATATGTACCTGTGCCCAGTCTGTATGACTGCCTGTATTGTACATGTTTGTAATCTACATGCAAGCCAAACTTAGGCCAGGTAGGAGGCAGACTTAAAGGGATGGTCCGGGCTGAAAATATTTATATCTAAATAAATAGAGTAAAATTCACAGAGCAAAATGCATAAAATTTCGTCAAAATTGGATATCATAACATATAACAAAGTTATTGAATTTTAAAGTTTATCCGTATCTTGTGAAAACAGTTATATGCACATCGTCATGAATATTCATTAGGTGGGCTGATGATGTCACATTCTCACTTTCCTTTTTCTCATGTTATTACATGAAATCATAAATGTTAAATTTTTTCATACATGTGTAAATGATTTGTCTCCATTATGAAGAAATAAGTTGCAGCAATAAATAACTAATGCACTTAATCAGTTGTCAATCCAATTGTTTTAGTTCTTGGTAGAAAATTTTTGAATAAATCTAATTTTGTATAATAAAATACAAAAGAATAAGTGGGGATATGACATCAACCCACCTAATGAATATTCATGAAGACATGCCTAGAACTTTTTCACTGGAATAATGCAAATCTCTAAAATTCAATAACTTTGTCATTTGTTATCCGATTTTGATCAAATTTTCAGCAATTTGCTCTGTGAATTTTACTCTATTTATTGAGATATAAATATTTCCAGCCTGGACCATCCCTTTAAAAGCAAAATTCTTAGCCAAAAAAAGACAAATGAATACACGGATTGATTAACAAATTTATTGAGAAATTGAGTACCAAAGATGGTTGTTAGCAAAATGCCAAATAAAATACTTAAAATTCTGGCTAAAAGGGAAGTCTGCCCCATCAAAAAAGTTCCGACAGTTTAAAGATTTGCTGAATTTCACAAAAAAACAATTATACATGTATGCACATCCTAGTCTGCAGCAAATGAGCGGACTGATGACACCATCCACTCCCTTTTTTTTTGGTATTTTTTTATATTTTTTAATGAAAAATTTAATTTTCTCCCATGTGGAATTACATTTTGCGGTTCAGCTACAGTAGGGGGATCCTTATTGTCAAATCTACAAAAATCTAAATATTGTTTAGTAATTCAAAAAATAAAAAACAAAAGAAAAAGTGAATGAGTGTATATCACCATCTACCCTGTATAAAATGTTTTGGGGAAATAAAGCGAAACTTTAAATAATCAAAACATTCTTATTTTAATCTGATTTTGATGATATTTTTGGTATTGCGCTTGTTTGATTTTTCTCTTATAATGATTCAATTAAGCATTTTCCTGACCTTAAAGAGTTGAATTGAGTACTGGCTCACTGGGGCTTTACTTTTAATGAGATTTACGAGTATGTACAGATTAAGGCAGCATTTGTTTTATTTTTTACCAAACCCATCAGTTTCTATGTTGAAATAACAAGTGGAATGCCCATGGAAGTCTTGCCTGCATTACACGATTTGATATAGCAGCAGTGCTGACTTTGAAAACAGCTATTGAATAACTAGAGATGCTCGGCGGGTCGCGCGGCCGAGCACATGTATCCCCCGAACCCACCGCTTCATTTGTCATTGTGATATATAGAGCTCACACAGAAATTTTACAAATAAATACAATTGTCATGACGACAATGACCCTGCCCACATTTTGCCAGTGGGTACCAAATTTGATGACAATAATATGACGTAGCAGCGTGACTCTGCAGAACCTAAAGTATTGTCCAGTATCACCTGTTGGGAATACAATTATAGAGTAATCTGGATATATTTTGTAAACCTAACCCTAAGACCCCCACCAAAGATGATAGGCATCTTCGCTTCACCTTCTAATATTGCTTCTGTGTGCCAACTGTTATGACAAACTGGTAAACAAGTGGAATGCCTCTGGCCGTCTCACCTGCATCACGCGATTCAATATAGCAGCAGTGCTGATTTTGAAAACTACTATAACTCGCACAAGATGTTCAGTGATACTTGGTTACTCTTATTTCCACGTTTTATGAACTAGACCAATACACTTATAGAGATATGATGGCAATTCAACAAATACCCCCAACGTGGCCAAAGTTCTTTGACCTTACATGACCTTTGACCTTGATCATGTGACCTGAAACTCGCACAGGATGTTCAGTGATACTTGATTACTATTATGTCCAAGTTTTATGAACTAGACCAACACACTTTCAAATTTATGGCTGTAATTCAACAAATACCCCAATTTGGCCAAAGTTCATTGACCCTAAATGACCTTTGACCTTGATCATGTGACCTGAAACTTGCACAGGATGTTCAGTAATACTTGATTACTATTATGTCCAAGTTTCATGAATCAGATCCATAAACTTTCAAAGTTATGATGGTAATTCAACAGATACCCCCATTCGGCCAAAGTTCATTGACCCTAAATGACCTTTGACCTTGGTCATGTGACGTGAAACTCATGCAGGATGTTCAGTGATACTTGATTAACCTTATGTATAAGTTTCATGAACTAGGTCCATATATTTTCTAAGTTATGATGACATTTCAAAAACTTAACCTTAGGTTAAGATTTTGATGTTGATTCCCCCAACATGGTCTAAGTTCATTGACCCTAAATGACCTTTGACCTTGGTCATGTGACATGAAACTCAGGCAGGATGTTCAGTAATACTTGATTAACCTTATGGCCAAGTTTCATGAACTAGGTCCATATACTTTCTAAGTTATGCTGTCATTTCAAAAACTTAACCTCAGGTTAAGATTTGGTGTTGACGCCGCCGTCGCCGCCGTCGCCGTCGCCGTCGGAAAAGCGGCGCCTATAGTCTCACTCTGCTATGCAGGTGAGACAAAAAGCAGAAGTTACAGGTTTCACCAAATTTTTTTACAAAAATATGGTTACCATGGCAACCATGTCTCCACCCACTCCAAAATCATTAGGCGGCTTTGCTTTACCATAATGGACCTTCATGACAAATGTGAAGATAATTGGAGAAGAAATGCAGCCAGTAGAACGCTCACAAAGACATCTCTGCTATTTCCACAAAAGCTCGTTACCATGGCAACGATGTCTCCGCCCACACCAAAATCAATAGGCGGCTTTCTTTACCATAATGGACCTTCATGCCACAATTGAAGATGATCGGAGAAGAAATGCAGCTAGTAGAGCGCTCAAAAGGACATCTCTGCAATTCCACAAAAACTCTTGTTACCATGGCAACGATGTCTCCGCCCACACCAAAATCAATGGCGGCTTCGCTTTACCATAATGGACCTTCATGCCACATTTGAAGATGATCGGAGAAGAAATGCAGCTGGGAGAGCGCTCACAAGGACATCTCTGCTATTTCCACAAAAACTCTTGTTACCATGGCAACGATGTCTCCGCCCACACCAAAATCGATAGTCAGCTTTGCTATACCATACTAAACCTTCATGCCAAATTTGAAGATGATCGGAGAAGAAAGGCAGCTGATAGAGCGCTCACAAGAAATCTCTGCGGCGGACACAGAGGCGGCACGACAAGGCCAAATCCATAGTATTCTCCGAACTCTGTTCAGGGGATACAATTATTCACAAATGAAAACATTCATATAATAAAATACTATGTCCATTGACCCAAAATGACCTTTGAACATGATCATGTGATCTAAGTTGTGTGCAAAAGAATCAATTATACTTGATTAGCCTTATGTCTATGTTTCATGAACTAGATCCATTTACGAGTATGTACAGATAAATGTAGTGTGGACATTTTTTTTTTATCAACCCCATCAGATTCTATGTTGAAAATAACAAGTGGAATGCCCTTGGCAGTCTTGCCTGCATTACGCGATTCGATATAGCAGCGGTGCCGACTTTGAAATCAGCTATTGAATAATTATTCATGCCAAAGAAAACATTTATCTGATAATTAAATATGTCCATTGACCCAAAATGACCTTTGAACATGATCATGTAATCTAAGATGTGTGCAAAACAATCATTTATACGTGATTACCCTTACATGTATGTCTATGTTTCATGAACTTGATCCATTAACTTTCTAAGTTATGATGCCAATTCAACAAATACCCCCTACATGACCAAAGTTAATTGACCCTACATGACCTTTGACCTTGGTCATGTGACCTGAAACTCGGACAGGATGTTCAGTAATACTTCATTACCCTTATGTGTAAGTTTCATGAACTAGGTCCATTATGATGACATTTCATAAACCTTAGGTTAAGATTTCAATATTGATTCCCCCAACATGGTCCGAGTTCATTGACCCTAAATGACCATTGACCTTGGTCATTTGACCTGAAACCAAGGCAGGATGTTCAGTAATACTTGATTACCCTTATGTCCAAGTTTCGTGAACTAGGTCCGTACACTTTTTAAGTTATGATGTCACTTCAAAAACTTAATCTTAGGTTAAGATTTGATGTTGACGCCGCCGCAGTCGAAAAAGCGGTGCCTACAGTCTCGCTCTGCTATGCAAGTGAGACAAAAATGATTAAAAATTTTAAAATCCTTCTTTGCTCACAAAACATTATGTGCTTGTGTGTATGTATACTTGTAAAGGACAAGTCCACCCCAACAAAAACTTGATTTGGAAAAAAAAAATGAAGTTCAACACTGAAAATTTCATCAAAATCAGATGTAATATAAGAAAGTTATGGCATTTTTTTATGTTTGCTTTATTTCACGAAACAGTTACAGTATATGCACATCCTGGTCGTATGCAAATGAGAGGACTTATGACATCCTCCACTATTTCTTTTGTATTTCATTATATGAAATATGTAATATTCTCATTTTCTCCTGATTGTCATGAAAAACAAAATATATTCCTCCCTGAACAAATGCAATTAACATTGTCTCAACTTTTCTGGGCTCAGTCAAATTGGTCATTATTGTCAAATCGGTAAAAAATGAAATATTGCATTATTCAAACAATAAAAAACAAAAGAAATATTGATTGAGGGACATCATCAACTCTCATTTGCATATCAGATTTATGCATAGTTACCTGTTTTGCGGAAAATAAACTTATGAAAGGTCATAATTTTCTTATTTTACATCTGATTCTGATAAAATTTTCAGTGGTATGCTGGTTTGATTTTTCTATTCTGATTCAAACAAACCTTGACTTGACCTTTAAATTGTTTTTTTTAAGCAGAAAAGCACAAAAATAAATATAATACAAATTCAATTACTGAAATAATACTTTACTTTTCAAAACATTTTAGATTCTCTATTATAGGCTTATTATCCTCTACTATTAGCAATTATCACAAAAGGTAAGAAAAGAATATTAACAGTCAATGAGAGACCATACTCGGTGTACACTGTACATGTAGGTCCCATGGTGATGTACAATACCACAAACAATCTAAAGAGCTTATTCCCCCTCCCCCCCCTCCCCCTCCAAATAAAAAGGGGGTGGCCACTGGAAAAATGAGATGAAAATGGAGTTGACTACTTGACCAAAGCTCTGAAACAATTCTAATTCAATATAGACTAACCTTTCCATTTCCAGATTCGCCTACCTCTGCTGGCTTGGCACTATCTGTATCAGCTCCTTCTAAATGCACTTGTACTTTTGTGGCTTTTCCATTAGCACATAATTTATTCATCTCCTCTTGTGAAACCCCACTCATTGGCTCCATGGCAGACATTTTATACACATACTGCTTAGCTTTGCTTAGTAATCAAGGGCAATCCAGAGAGCTCAATGAAGAGACTGCACTAGACAGAGCAGCTTGTGAAAAGATGTTGCTAGCAGGAAGAGAGAGAGTGAGTGAATGCCAAACTGTCAGCCCCCTCCTTGTCCGAATATGAGGGGATTTATCAAGCAGGAAGTGAACAACACCAGATGATGAAATCAGAAAATGTCACCAGACAAAAATTACTAAGCTTTCAAAGTCATATGCACCAGTTTGTATGAGAGGTGCATGGTTTACATTTGGTATAAATGTTGTCAAATATAGGTATCAAAGCAAAATCAATGTACTTCATTTAACATTCGATATAATTCATTATCTTGAATTTGTGAGATGGGCATCATTTATCTTGTTTTGTTCACTGCTTTTTGAAATGTCACATGTAAGGTAAAATCCTCTGGACATGAAAAAAATCAATGTGATACAATGTAGTACTTCATGGATGCACATTACCTTTTTAAATGTCAAGTTCAAGTTCAAGTTCAATTTATTCAAAAACCAGACATATTATGAGTACAAATCAATGATCAGATGGTACAAAAGAATACATGATACAATATGAACGGTTTTCTAGGACCCCGAAGAAGCACAGCTTGTGAGTGGGGCCCTATACCTCTAAATAAGATATAGATCTAAATGTATAAAATGACAAAGGAGAATACATAATAAACAGATATATCGACTACAACTATGTACAAAATGTACATTAAACAAGTGTCAGCATAAACACAAACACACTCACACACACGCAAACACACATGACTAGGGTGGCCAACTACGAGATACATGTAAAACATAATAGACTCTATGGAAGAAAAAACTTTCTAATTTAACTAAGATAATAGATTGTCAAAGAGGTATTTTTTACATTGCACTTTAAACCGATAAAGAGTTGTACAGTTCCTAATATCAGAAGGTAACCTGTTCCACTCCTTGATACAGGTTGTTATGAAAGAATTTAAGGATACATTAGTTCTTACATAAGGTCGGTGGATAAAGTTATGTTGACGTGTATTGTAATTGTGTATCTGAGAGTTAAGGGAAAATAAGTCTTTTAGTTGGCAAATTTGGGGGCAAAAATGAAGATTAAACATGAAAATCAGACAATTAAATGCAACTAACTCGTCAAAAGGGAGCAATTTTAGCTGAAGGAATAAAGGTTTACTAGGGTGTCTGAAAGTCGAGTTGGTGATGAGCCTTATGATTTTCTTTTGGAAAACTTTTAGTTTGTCAATGTAAGTCTTAAAAGTATTACCCCATGCAACATTGCAGTAAGTCAGATAGGGAAGCATAATGCTGGTGTATAAGATTCTTAGAATAGACCCAGGTAAAACACACCTTAACCTACATATAACACCTACACCTCGAGAAACCTTTGTACACACTGATTCTAAATGGGGTTTCCAAGTCAAATGCTCATCAATAATTACTCCTAGAAATTGAATATGCTCACTACGAGCAACATTGTGGCCCCCAACATCAAGAATATTGACAACGTCTGGAATAATTTTGCCTCGTGATCGAAAAATAATACATTTAGTTTTCTTAACATTTAGCAAAAGTTTATTACAACAGAACCATGCAAGTAACTTTTTAATTTCTACATTTGCAACTGAAATAAGAGTAGCAACATTTCTATTAGACAATAGTAAACTTGTGTCATCAGCAAACAGAGAATACAAAAACACATTTGATGAGTTAATGATATCATTGACATAGATTAAAAATAACAAAGGAGAAGTACCGAACCCTGGGGCACACCATAATGAATATTACCAGATTGCGATTTAACACCATCGACATATTGTGTACGATCTTGTAAATAGCTTTGGAACCAAGCCAATGCTACTCCGCGCACTCCATAGTGCTCAAGTTTACTAAGAAGGATGACATGGTCAATCGTGTCAAACGCCTTGGACAAATCAAAGAAAATTCCAAGGCAAAAATTACCATCATCAAATGATTTTATAATAGTATTTAATAAATTGAAAACACCCATGCTAGTAGAGAAGTGTTTTCGGAAACCATGTTGCTGAGGGATCAAAATGTTTCTTTCCAACAAAAACCCGTTCAATCGCTTGTAAACAATCTTCTCCAAGACCTTAGAAAATATTGGCAAAAGAGCTATAGGTCTGTAATTAACAATATTCTTCTTGTCATCTTTTTTGAAAACAGGAACAACCTTAGCCACTTTTAACTTCGATGGGACTATCCCATGTGACAAAGAATTATTAAAAATAACACACAATGGTTCAACAAAATAATGAATACATTCCTTAACAACCCTAGGGGCAATATCATCAGAACCGCTTGACTTTGATGACTTAAGTGATGAAACAAAATTAATGATTTCAGTGACAGAAGTTGGTTCAAGAAACAGAGAAGTATTATCAATGTTTGGCTTTAAATACTCATGAAAAGACTGTGGTACTGTTGGAATTTCTCTACTTATTTTCGCAGGCAATCCAATGAAATATTTGTTAAAACATTCAGCCTTATGCTTACTAGACAATAAAGATGAGCCCTCATGGAACATCTCTGATGGGATCAAATGCTTCTTACCCCTGCCCAATAATTCATTGATGTGTGACCAAGTTTTCTTAATATCTCCCTTAACACTTTGAAATAGGTGGTCATAAAATACCTGTTTTGCTAAGCGAAGCGTCCTAACAAGAAAATTTTTATATCTAACATATTTTGTCCTCGCTGATGAAAAGGTTAATTCTGTCAAATGATAGGTTATCCAATTATCTAATATGAAATTATTAAATCTGACAAAGTAAGGTTATTCAACCAAGAAAATAGTCTTTCTAGAACACTATAACTTGCACAAGTTGAGCATCTGCAATGACATTGATAAGAATATGATAAGTTTAATTTATTATTATTAATATTTGACAGCATTTTAAAGATTTCTGAATAATGGAAGTCTATATCATCTGCCTTGCTCATTAAAGATCTGCTATAGGTTATCATTACTCTGTCTGCTCCAAAGTGTATCATACGTATAAATGTACAAAGCGTAACTTCACTTATATATGTATAATAAGCCAGACAGTCAAAAGTAGCACAGAAGCAACAACATAACAGGAAATTGAATAATAAAGATCTACACGACACTGAAGTGGGCTAAGACTTGCACTACTTGGAACATGGGAGGTGTAAATGGATACCCCTCCTCCACTGAAACAGAATAGATAACAGCCTAAATAGGCCAAATGAATTCCAATTTGGTTTTTGCAAACAAAAAAGTATTAATGTCTGGTCTAATTTCAATGGAATACACATCTCTTACCCATTTATAACTGATTAAACATTAATAATATTAGGCAAAAATGTAGCTTTAACCTACACGTAGAGCTGTTAATCACTTGACCATTGCCAATTGACAGCAGAATCAAATGTACCTTTGCAACACTATATCTTTTTTATATTCTAAGTTGGATTCTTGCCAATATGAAGATTGGTGTGTAAAATTTACAGATTTTGCCTACCTAGAGTTTGAATATAACATTTCCTCTCCCGACGACGGAGTTACATTTTTCCCAAGGAATTATATTTAGCCCGACGCGCGCAGCTGAGGGAAAATATTCTCCCAAGGGAAAAATATAGCTTCAGAGGGTAGTTGAAATGTAATTTATTTAAAGATAGACAAGGCAATATCTGTTATATTATATAGTCTTTGTGGATTCGCCATCAGAGATTGCATTCATCATCTGGCTCTCTGATTAACCCAAAATTCTTGCTGCAGCTCTGATCCATCTACGTCATAATAATTTTTTTTTTTTAAATACATCAAGCGCGTTCTTCATGCAATTGACGCGTTCACATTAGCGCATACATCAAATAAACTACCTGATTACGCAACTTCTAAGCAGCGAGTGACGTCACCTTAGTGAATATTACGCCACAATTGACAATACAACGCAATTATATTCACTGAGGTGACGTCAAAACCTAGAATATAACAAAATCGATCCTCGCAGCTATGGTCACTGATTCGAATCTACATGTACATAACCTATGTAATATAATTTGATAACATACAGTCTGTACTTTGCCAGCTGAATTAAGTTTGGGAGTAAATCAGTCTACATTAATTGAAACTCTGCTTTTTATACAGATACATGAACAAGTAAGTATTAATTCCAAAAGCTAATCTGCAGACATTACTTCCCTTTTCTTGGGGGGGGGGGGTACTTTGAGTGCATCAGAAAAAAATAATCCTTTGCGAATGACTTTTAAAGAATGATATGAATTCCTAAATAACATAAAAAGAACTTGAAAAAAAATCGATATTTTCAACATTCAACAATGTTGAGTGAAAAGTTGCAAAGCCAAGGCTAAGGTCAAGGATTTCGGAGTCCAACTCTGAGGCCAAGGACAAGGCCAAATCATTTTTCTCAGGCCAGGAGCACATCATTACCTTTCAAACAACACAAGTTTCTCTTTAATCTCATGATCGCAGGGGGCAAACTGATGCTCATCTGGACATGCAAAACAAATCATCACTTCAGTGAGCCCTCTTTGACAATTTTCAGGACAGCTGGTTCATAGGAATACTTCTGCAGGAATACTTAGAAAATAGTGCAGTTGGTATAACTTTCATGACTACCTGATAATTATACAATGCTGCTGACCAAAATTACATATCTAGGGCCTATAGCAACTCTTCAAACTCTTCTGCATGATATTTCATATTCAAAGTTCATATTAGCTTAGCACACAATATGTACAACATGTATGTTCTAGGGGCAGACAATCTAAACCTGATAACTTGTTTCATTTGAAAATTTTCATTACAGGCAACTTCTGCCAACAAAAAGTAAACATGGGTATTGGGAGGTGATAATCAACCTTTGTCCATGAACATAAGAAAATATCACAATGACCATATTCTCACTACTGTCCTAAAACTAGATTACCGATACTGTGTAACATGAAAGTCGAAGCAGTCTTAGAAACGATCTTCCAAACCGTTTTGGAAAACCACCTCCCAATGTTGTTTTCCAGATTACCTTGCTTCGTTAAACTAGTTTAAAGTATACACACGAAGAAAATTCACGAAAGTGATGATTATAGACAAATTATATATGGATGGAAAGGTCTTGTCTTTTTATACACAAATATGTCACTAAAAATTCTTATAGATGTCGTGGAAATGCAAGAAATTAAATTATTAGAGACCCTTCTCAGCCCCCCAGCCGCCCCCAGACCGAGATCGCGCACTAGAAAACAGTCGAGAATAATGACGTCACACAATCAACGAGCTCATCATCCCTCTGTGCTTCACCTTACTGACCTGTTCAATATCTTCCGAATTTACCGTTTTCTTCATGTAATGTGGTATCCGATTTCTGTTTTCGACAAATTCAGACCAAAAGTGAACTAGAACTGTGTTACTTTGCCCGTTTTTAATGAATTGTGAACTGTTAAGACCAATTTTGTCCACTGGACAGGCGTCGTTGTGTTGCTCCAGTCAGTCAGTGACTGACTGAGTGAGCCAGTGAGTCAGTGTTTATTGAAAAACTCTTGGAAGCTGTAGCGGGCCATTCACTACTTGCCGCTGGGCCGGGACTGCAGGGGAGCCGATGTTGCTGTTTGATCCATCCACAAAAGGCGTCATAGGTAAGCATGTTTGGAAATTGTACTTGTTCTGGCGTCTGACTGACGATGCATTCAGGTCAGATGACAGATACAGATCTAATATAATTTTAGAATCATGCATTATTTCATGCTGTACTACCATCCATGGCATGACTACGTAAAGTCTTAAGAAGGTTTTTCTTCAGTCAGATTTCTAAATAAACTGGCCAGGCAATGGCTTGGCTTGGTTAGACTGAAAAATCTGCTGTTTCAGAGGAATGTTTAATTAAGCTATTTTTATTTTTGGAATTATGATGTCATGAAGCCAGACAAAATTTCAGCACTGCAGTGGTTACCCTGATTCCTGACCGAAATTAGAGATAAATGCACTCTTTGTAATGACCCAGAGAGCACAGCTCAAATGATATTCGTGTAGGCTCCACTCCACTTCACTACGCTACACCTATAACCAGGTAGAGTACGTGTAGTGTAGCGGTAGTGAAGTGGAGTGGAGCTTACACGAGCATCACTTGAGCCTTGAGGTAGAGCACTGGTGCTCTGAGTGGAACTTTTCACAGTCTAAACCTACTATTATTTGTCGTCAACCAGGAATTACATGCCACTGCACCGACTTATTCCTGTATCAGATGATGATGATAATCTGTGCACCAAAACTAGAATATAAACTGATAGTGATTAATAAAGTCAAACTAAAAATGTCTGGTAGGCTTCTTACTAGTGTACATACTTCCTACCGTAGCCTGTAGTACATTTATTAACCAATTTGTTCAAAAATATTGTGGCTGTTGCAGACAGTATTTCTTGTAGTCCTTTTTAATCATCAACATAATAAAATTCTTACTTTGATTTGATTATTTAGACTATTTCTCTTTTTTCTCTCTCCTACATACAGATCTGCACACTTGCTGACTCTGGTCTCTGCTTACTACTTCAATCTGGGAGATTCTGATATGGACATCACATGTGGCCATGTTTTCTTCACTCTGCTTTTCTGGAGGAGGAAATTTATCTTCATTGATCTTGGAAACATCAACTTACATGAAGAGCAGTTTTGGAGAGGACTATAATATTGAATTGGACAGGAATACAGCTTGTCAAAAATAATTACACACAATTTAAAACGAAAGAACAATTTTAATGTAACTAGGGCATTTTGTGAGAAATTTTCTACTCAATCACACGTCCCAAATCAAGGGTAAGTCCTTTGATTAAAAACAAACATTTAGTTGAATTGCACGTGCAACACAACCTTATTACGCTTGAATTTGAATTTGAGACTTACGCTTTGAACATAAGTTTCTTGCAATGCCCCATAGTTATATTTTGTTAGCAACTCTGTATCAGTTCTGTAACATGCTGATTGCTGAAAGTTAAGTGTCGTGTATATATCGTCACAATTTTTTCTCGAAAGGTATAATATATTTGCCCTTTCAAACGATATTTGAATATGGGTACGCCTTTTATTTGTTTTCCATGATATTCATTGCATGTATGAACAAAAGTGAAATATTTATTGTGAAGCACTGTGAATGTTGTTTGCAGTTGTGTGATGGTTCATCATGTTTGTTATAAGACGGTAAGCCTGGTGGATGTGAGGAAGTGGCCTGGATGAAAGGAAAGTGAACATGTGTCCAATTACTGGTTTGCATATTTTAAGACAACTTTGTTTCTGGATAAATATCGCTATGCATTCCATGTGAAGAGTAAAGGAGAAGTCCCACCCAACCAAAAATTCATTTGAATTCAAAGAAAAATAATAAAATATTGCAGAAAATTTCATAAAAACTTTGATTCAAATTTAAATAATAAAATGCCAAAAAAATTGAAATGAATGTGATGTGACATAACTCTAATGGGCAATTCCATGGTAACGGAATTACAAATCAGAGAAATTTTGCTGTTATTTTTGCTCACAGCATCCAGATATCTCAATATTTTCCCATTTTCTGAACTTGATACTATGCATGGCCACTTGTGCTATATTCTGAACCAAGATTTTTAGAAAAACCCTCACACGTTCAGATGAGAATGACGGATATGTGCAATGGTAACGGAATTACCAGAGAAATGAGTCACTTTGCAACACAAAGTTTAGTAAAAGTTTCTCTGAAATCTACAACACACTAGCTCCAAGTTAATGTCTGATTCAATTCATTATAATGTCAACTTTATTTTGAAAGTAATTTATTCACAAATATCATCAACAAATTTTCATGATTGGTCTTTCTTTTGGGGAAATACATGGTAACGGAATTACACATAATGGTAACGGAATTACTCCTCTGACATTTGTGAAGGAAAATAATATTTTCAGGCATTTATGACTGAAGAAATGCCTCAATAAAGCTTGTTTATATATTCTTCTCTAATACTTAACACAAACTAAGTACTTCACTTCTATAATATCAAATAAAATACAAGTATATAGTATGTTATAAGTGGCTCTACCATGAATAAACATAATTTTACAAAATATTAGGGATCAGTGGTAATCAAATTTTAGTTCATTTTCAACTTCAGGGGTATTAGGACTTACTAGCCACATTTTGCCTCCTGTACTGATGAAAAGAATTATGCAAAGGCCAAAAATCATCACTAATACTCATGGTAACGGAATTACATGGACTACAGTCATACATATACACATCAGGAATTTTACAAAAACTGAGGACAGCATGTGATCAGATCTGCATATTTAGTCAAAAATTTGTGTAGATGATAGTTTAAGATATTCTTAAGTCTTTGAATACTCAAAAGAAACATAGTTTCACATACAATTGGCATCTTAAAACAGTTAAACTGAAAATTTTCAATTTGATTGTTCAATAAATGTACTGAAAACGAGAAACAATGCTAAAACCACATGATAATAGTTTTGACATTTACATTTTGAAAGAATGTTGTGGACAACTAAGCAATAAATTGGTTCTTAATTAGTGCACCAATTAATCTAATTCTTTTTAAAGATAAGGATTCATTTTCTGTCTATATGTGGCTCACTGAGGACTGCAATTATAGCAGATCTGAGTATAAAGTCAATATCATTATCAGACATCTTCCTGACAGATGTATTTCCCAAATGTGCTCCTAAGAAACTGCAGTGATTTGATGATCATATGTCATATTCATGACCTGAGTTGGTTTTCTTAGGTGATGATTTTTTTATTTTATCTCTATTAAATTTTTTTATCTTTCATATAAAATATGAAAATTTATCCGAGATGAATTTTTATCTTCTGTATCTAAAGATATGTGACAAAGCAGTGCCTAGGATGTAGACATGTTCATCGCGTATCCAACCATTGCATCACAGATGATGTGCCTGTGCCAATATTCCTCTGAAGAAAAAAAATGAACTTCTAATTGGGTGGAGGCTATTCTCTCTATCCATTTTCAATTTAAGCAATATTTCTAGGTCAATTCGCTCAAAACTTTGAAATAAAAATAAAGGAAAAATAATAAATTATTTAATCATGAGAGTACTACTCTAACATTATTCTTTATAGATAAAGAAATATTTCAAATAATTTTATTGACTAATATTGTCTATGAAATGAAATGAGGTAGGAAATGATGTGATATTGACTTCTAAAATAAAGTATTGTTCATTTTTTTCAATTAAATCTCTGTAAGCACAGAATTTGATTTGATGCAATCTCACTCATTTGCCGAAACTCATGGCAGAAAGGCTTTCATTGGTTGAATGAGATGAGTGCTATAAAAAACGGCCTTTCTCATTGGAAATTGCTTCATAAATAGGTACGTGTCACAGAGATAAAACGAAGACAAAATGGTTATTAGAATACCATTTCGGAACGAGTTTTAGGTGATTTTATATCACTTATATTAATAGAGATAAAGTATTTTATTTTATCTCAGACAAATGTATCTCAGAATACTACCACTGTCTCTTTGCATTTCTTTCACAGCAGAATGCTGTACATTTCTACCCATTTCCAATTGAGTTTGTCTTCTGTTATAAATGTTGCTGTTCTCAGATGTTTTGTTATTGATGACACTGTTGGTCATTATCACCATCCTCTCCTTAGAGGAGTGTTCATTCTGTGTATCATCCTCACAAGTTTGAAGGGTCATCGTTGTTACTCACTTACTCCATCCCTGAAGCACTGACTATTGGATGATGCTGACTTTGCATGTTTCTGAACATCCATTGCATACGGGTGGAGAACAGTATTGGTTTGGTGCTAAATAAGACATCTTGAATATATTTGTCAAAATCCACCATACTTTTTTTGTTTTTGGCATGTGACTCTTGCAACATCTGCAAATTATGGATCTCTCTTCAACCATTTCCACTCATTACTTTTTACTGCTCGCTACACTGTTCGCTAATGCCAGAGTCTGGTCCCTCACAATGGCTTGTTGCAAAGAATTTCCAATCTTCCGATGCAAGGAGAGTTACACAGAAGATATCGCTTATATTATTATGCAGTACCATCTAAAAAATATAACAACTTCTTTGAAGCATAGAACTACTCCCAGCCATCCCAGAATTTTTTTACTGAAAAGTTCACTACAGACTGTTGAGGGTGAGTTGATCAGAGGCAATTACAAAATAATGAATGCCATTCTTTTCCAAGGCACACACAGTGAACATGGTCACTTCGTGATTGTGCATCCAGTATTTTGGATCTCATTAGAACTGGTTCTTGGCAGTGACATTTTTTGCAAAATCAATCTGGATGACAATTTTGTTTAGATCATCCTGCATAATCATTCTTCTACTCCTCCCCAAGAAGTGATTGCCCATTAATCCTTTGTAAGGCATTCACCTACATTGTATGCTCCATCAATATACTTTATTATTAACGCCAATGTACATTATCTTGCCTTTTTTTCTGAATATTATACTGAATGGGAGCTTGCTGTCAAGTAATTGTATAATCTCATCCTGATTTGGAGTGTAATTACTAAATCAGAAGGCTTTAATGTTTATAACTATGATCTACAGCTAAGATATCAACATGCCAATGGAACAAAATGGGCTAACGCACACCCCTTCAAAGATATGATAATGGTAATTCCGTTACCATGTAATTCCGTTACCACAGTTACAGCAGAATTAGAAATGATATTTCAAAAAAATGTTGCTAACTCATTAGTAAGTCACATGAAATCAGAGAATTCAGAATTATATAAAATTCAAGTAAGTATTTAGTTCATAGGAAAAACTTTTTCAGTTTTATGGTAACGGAATTACATCCGTTTTGTAGTAGATTGCAAAATTTTCTCTGAGAAATTTGAAAATACCCATGATAAAGACATTTGCTACTGGTAATTATTACACCTTCACACACAACATTAGATGATTTTGAACCAAAAGAGTAAAACATTTTTTAGTTATCAAATTTATCAAAATTAATGTAAAATATATGTTCTCTATTTGAAAAGGGTCATCAAATTCAAAAGATCGTTCAGCAAAAACCTTTAAAGATATTTGAAAAAGGTTTTCAGTTCCTTGAAATATAAGGTTTTGTGTAAAAAGGACATTCACATTCAGATGCACATTATTAATTTTGAAATTTACTGTTTTTACCCTCTCCCATGTGGAATTGCCCTAATTTGCATATCATTGTTTTGTGTATATAACTGTTTTGAGTAAAAAAACAAAGGAAATTACTCTATTCAAATAATTTTTAGTTGATGTGGACTTGACTTTTAACTCACCCCCCCCCCCCATCCCTGCCCAAATAAGTGTAGAATCTAATCAAGAACTTGAAAATCAAAAGCAGCAATTAAGAAGTAAGATTTAATAAATGCAGGTCTGAATAGAATCTTACATGAAAATAAAAAGAGAAAAAAAGCTGGGTAGGAATATAATAATTAAAAAAATCCCAGAGTCTGAGGTTCGAACCAGGGTCTCCGCACTCATAAAAACAAAGGCCTTACAGGTTTGGCCACAGACTATTTGCCTCTCATTTCCTGGTTTTTAATGATATATTAAACAAAGTCCGTTCGCCGCTGTTGCCTCATAATGCTTCGGCAATTCAACTGCAATTCCAATCTTTTCGCAATGGATATTGCCATGTTTTTTGGGGTTCCTTCACTTCCTTGACTTTGCTACGTAATGAAATTTCATAATTTTTGTTCAGTCGTGAAGAAGAATATCTATGCTTTTTATTGATTATAATATCAATGTGACGCAAGTGTGATTTCTAAGTGAAAATATGCTTTGTTTATTCACATATATTTCTTTAAAAAAATTATTTGTTTCTAAGCTAAATATCGGTTACCAAAATATGTTAAATGCGCATTTCATTTTACTGTTCAGAAAATTCAAACTTTTATCTATATACTAAGAACAATCTTGTGAGGAATAAACAATTCAAGAGCAAAAAACGCTGATTGGAAAGATCGTCTTCAATGGGCTGCTGTCAGCTCAGCTGCTCACTGCTCTTGGTGTGACGTCACTCAGCTGGAGCTCGGCGAAGGACCGTTTAAGGCAGAAATATGCCATGAAAATAAGTCATTTTTTAGAGCTGATTTCTGCAAACTCTAATCACTATTTTAAAAAGTGAAGTTATATATCTGATTAGTGATACTTCCCCTTTACAATGATGACCACAAAAAGTCATTATAAAATACTTTTGATTCTTTGGGTGTGTACTTTAAGCATAGGTGAGGAAACTACTGTTTTGGGGGAAGCAATCACTGCATGTGTTGTATGTAGAATGCCTACACTGCAGTTTCAAATTTTGTGTGAAACTGAGACAGTTCCTATAGCAACAAGATCGCTTTCTGTGAATGGGTTCTGAATCTCAAAAACGACTTTTGGGTGATCAGATGGGAACACTAGCAAAGTGATCTTCCAAACTGGTTTCCTGAACTGATTTAGGGCAAACTAATTTTAGAAAAGTAGATGAGAACAGGGTCATAGTTTTATAAAACCGCAAAGGTTCTAAGAAAGTGAATCATGCTTTTTTTACAGTCAGAGATAAAATGTTATCATATTCATGAACTTTACCTCAAGTAAGACTGATTCAGTAAGGTTTTTTTTGTTTTGTTTGATTGTTGTGTGACATAGTGACATGGATATCTTACCTACACATCAAAGAATGTTACATACATGCAGCATAGACAAGACCCGTTCTCATCTACTTCCAAAACTATAGGAAACCAGTTTAACATGTAATGGCCTGGGAATGCTCACTGTGGTCTTGGAAGTGATCTTAAGTGGTCTTCCCTTCCAAACCAGTTTAGGAAACCGCCTTGCAAGAGCGCTTTGCCTCGTTAAACTGGTTGAAGTGTAGGTGAGGACCAAAGTATATGCGGGACGCGATCTTCGCACGGAAGTACACAAACATGTGCATGTTTGGTACACTACTCAGGACTAAACAACATGTGTAGAATGCTGGGATTTCAAATTTTGCGCGAAACATGTGACTCCACTGAGAACATTCCCAATCCCATAGCAACATAACCACTTAAGTGAAGTGGTTATGGAAACAGTTCAGGAGATGGTAATGAGGACAATCTGGCATTAGCATAGCATTCTTCTAAACTGGTTCAGTCTAAGAAAGTAGATGAGAACAGGGTT
The DNA here is from genome assembly GCF_037042905.1 of Lytechinus pictus. NCBI lineage: Eukaryota > Metazoa > Echinodermata > Echinoidea > Temnopleuroida > Toxopneustidae > Lytechinus > Lytechinus pictus. Next base: position 59,804,830 of record NC_087247.1, on the reverse strand, counting down.
TTAGATAGATGACTTCCTACACATAGTTTATTTTGCAATCACGATCCAAATAAACTGACTTTGTCAATAGCTTTCGTAGGTCCATGTTTTTATTAAATGACAGCACACCATGCACCATGGAGTAAGCCATCAGGAGTAGCCTGGAGGCGTCTGGGGAGTAAAAGTCACCTACTCTACGTAGGCTTACTCCCCACTGACGCCTGGGATGCCAAGGTATATTCACGCACGTACGGCCACAAAACCTGAAACTTTCGCCCCCCGAGATTTCTACTTTCCCTCTAAAAGATCTAGCCCTAAAACATGTACATGGGGTTCAACTTCATTTCCAACATTTCTGCGATATCGATTTCGTTTATAAAGAATTCATTAAAAAAAAGTGAAATTTGCGTGCTGTCGCCAAGCGGAAGACAAAGAAATCAAGATGGCAACGTAAACACGGCCGTAAGCTCTTCCCATCTGATCTTTTCATAACATTTTCTCGTTTTTTTTATGAATTCTTCTTTAAAACGAAATCGATATCGCAGAAATGTTGGAAATGAAGTTGAACCCCATGTACATGTTTTAGGGCTAGATCTTTTAGAGGGAAAGTAGAAGTCTCGGGAGGGATAGTAGAAATCTCGGGGGCGAAAGTTTCAGGTTTTGTGGCCGTACGTGCGTGAATATACCTTGGCGTCCCAGGCATCAGTGGGGAGTAAGCCTACGTAGTGGTAACCCAGGATGAAGGTCTAACGAGTGGCAGCTTCCTGACATCGAGGCACAGACTGGAACCTCAAACAAGTGGAATGCCTCTGGCCGTCTCACCTGCATCACGCGATTCAATATAGCAGCAGTGCTGATTTTGAAAACTACTATAACTCGCACAAGATGTTCAGTGATACTTGGTTACTCTTATTTCCACGTTTTATGAACTAGACCAATACACTTATAGAGATATGATGGCAATTCAACAAATACCCCCAACGTGGCCAAAGTTCTTTGACCTTACATGACCTTTGACCTTGATCATGTGACCTGAAACTCGCACAGGATGTTCAGTGATACTTGATTACTCTTATGTCCAAGTTTTATGAACTAGACCAACACACTTTCAAATTTATGGCTGTAATTCAACAAATACCCCAATTTGGCCAAAGTTCATTGACCCTAAATGACCTTTGACCTTGATCATGTGACCTGAAACTTGCACAGGATGTTCAGTAATACTTGATTACTATTATGTCCAAGTTTCATGAATCAGATCCATAAACTTTCAAAGTTATGATGGTAATTCAACAGATACCCCCAATTCGGCCAAAGTTCATTGACCCTAAATGACCTTTGACCTTGGTCATGTGACGTGAAACTCATGCAGGATGTTTAGTGATACTTGATTAACCTTATGTATAAGTTTCATGAACTAGGTCCATATATTTTCTAAGTTATGATGACATTTCAAAAACTTAACCTTAGGTTAAGATTTTGATGTTGATTCCCCCAACATGGTCTAAGTTCATTGACCCTAAATGACCTTTGACCTTGGTCATGTGACATGAAACTCAGGCAGGATGTTCAGTAATACTTGATTAACCTTATGGCCAAGTTTCATGAACTAGGTCCATATACTTTCTAAGTTATGCTGTCATTTCAAAAACTTAACCTCAGGTTAAGATTTGGTGTTGACGCCGCCGCCGCCGTCGCCGTCGGAAAAGCGGCGCCTATAGTCTCACTCTGCTATGCAGGTGAGACAAAAACTAAAAGTTCTGTCGCGGTAGCTCTCCTTCTTTCAAAATTCAAAACAAAATGGCCGATCGAGACCGAGGCTATAGCACTAGCGCATATAGACTTCGTCAAATTCGCGCATGCGCCCTACACCCTCGGTACCGGTCTCGAACAGCCATTTTGCTATGAATTCTGAAAGAACTTAAGAAGGAGAGCTACCACGACAGAACTTTTCGTTTTTTGAGGTTCCAGTCTGTGCCTCGATGTCAGAAAGCTGCCACTCGTTAGACCTTCATCCATATAATCGTGGTAAGTGCTTAATTTCTGTTTTAAGTATTTACTCTTAAAATGATTTAGACCATACCTCACGCTACTAGTATGGTAAGACCACCACATATCGACCACCTCTTTTGAAACCGACCACCTTGCGCGCGTTAAAATTATTGCGTATTACAAACGATACGCGCGGGAGAGTAGGCGCAGTGTCCATAGAAACGGTAAGAATCGATTTTACGAGAAAAAAAGAAGCAACAAACAGTAAAGATTTAGTAGAATTAATCAAAATTGTATTGACCAAACCCAAAACCCGCTGAAAAACCAAGAAATCCGATAGGAAACGGCTTTAGAACAAATATCCGTCGTCAATCGTCGAATCATGCGTCGGAGCTCGCAGTGGAAGTAGTGAGGCGATCATTTAGCATGTTGACGTCATAGAACTGATTTGAAAGAGTAAAAATATTTCGCCACCGCGACAAGAATCGGCCGTAAACTTAGTGTACCGCGGGTGGTCGGTTTCAAAAGACGGGTGCAAATGAGCAAATGGAAAATCGTCGCATTCGTTGATCGTCGATATACGCAAATTGAATCGGAGTCGCCGAGCGAAACATGGGAATCTGATCTGCTCAATTTTCTGCACAAATAAGACGAAAACTGGGTAAAATTGATGAATATTTTCGCAGATATGATGCTTAGAAGATTAGGTGGTCGATAAGGGGTAGTTCCAACCATACTACCGTGGGGTATGGCGAATTAACACGGTAAGCTCCCTGGGTTAACGTAGTCGTAGAGTAGGCCTAACTTAGCCCTAGATAGATGACTTTTACTCCCCAGACGCCTGGCTCCAGGCTAATCAGGAGGGCAAGGCATTTTTCTTTAAATTGTATATTACCTGAAAGTGGTACGGTTCCCATACTCCCGACAGAAATTTGCATAAATTTTATGAAATTGAATAAGCGAAAGAAAACACCCAAAAAAAATTAAGAAGTGGAGCGCCTCTGGTTCTTAGTCTCACCTGCATTTAATATGCGATTCAATAGCAGCAGTGCTGGCCATGGCATTCATCAATCAATAATGTTCAGTCATTGTCACGATTAATTTTCTTTTTTTTTTTCATTTTACGGTCGGTAGATCAAATCTAATTTAGAATTTAATGATACTCACCCTTTCTCTGGAAACACCTTCCGGATGCAATGGCTTGGAATCCGAACGGGAACGTAAGGACACCTTTCCTTTACCATTTTTTTCACCAGATGATGATGCAGAATCTGCCATTTTCTTTCGCTCAGTTCAAGTCAATAGCTTTTCCGCATTTTTGATTCAGGCCGGTGTCGTAGGCGAATTCGACCGGGCAGTCGATCGGGGCCGGAGGAACTAATCGGCGGCTCTTTTATCCGCCGCCGATTAGTTCCGAATTTTGTTGTGTGATGCGATATCGTCGTAGCCGATTTGTTCCGACCAGGGTTGGGCGGTAAATACCGGTAGCGGTAATTACCGGTGGTAAATACCGGTAAATACCAGGCATGCCAAATACCGTCCGGTAAATAAGATGGGCGTCCGGTAAATATGTAAAAAACGGGAAATATGATTTATAATTCTTTTTTTTTTTCAATAATTTTAGTTGTTTTTAACCTCAACAAATGAAAATAGTGTTCTGAAATAAATAGAATCACAAAACTCATAGTAGAAACATACAAACAGATAAAATCCATATTGCATACATGTAGGCTACATACCCAAACACACATAGGATCTAATTCCATACATACGTACACAAACTCAAATTGAATAATCATATTAAAACATAAACATATATTTCTCCCTGGATTTAACTTTTTACATGCCATTGTATCTCATTACAATATGATTTTTGTTTTTTAGGTGTGAATAAAGCTCAGTATTCTACTGTATGTAAGCCTGTAAGGAGTTTTAGTGTGTACATGTATCAGTGTGTACTAGTGGTTGCTGGTTCTGAATTTTGATTGCTTACAGAAAAAGATCTTTTTGTAGCCTAAAAAATTACAAAACCTCGGATTATGCCATTTTTAATGTTGCAATCCTTTTAATATAACTTTTAAAAGAAGTTTAACAAACAAAGCAAACACAAAAAATTAAAAAGCATAACTTATACAAATTTACACAAAAGTGGAAAGAAGTGTCAAAAGTTGTTTCCTTTAAGAAATATAAAATGAATACAATAACAACATAATTGACATACTTTAGCTACTGAATGTTTCATGGGAAATGTAAAATAAATAACTTGTACAGTTTGTCATATTCATATTGATTGAAAGCTATTGTAAACAAATCAATTTTGGAGCACACTCCATTGTTTCCCTTTACAATAGCTTCTCTATTTAATCAGTCATAGTGAGATCAACAAAATTTCAAAAGAACGTCTGGTGCACATTGAGACAAGGATATCTTCGATATAGATGTATGACGAAGAAGGATATAGCAGAGATAGTGACATCAATGAGGATGACAGAGAAACTGAAGAATTTGACAATGAAAATGGGGTCGCAAATGTTTATGATAATATTTATGTATTTCATTGTCATTTGGGGGAATTTACACCTTTTTCTAAAGGTGGGGCCCGAAAAAATCCCATAGTTAAAGAGGCTATTAAGTTGAATAACACTGAGTCTACACAATTTTTCACACATTACAACTGTGACTCTATGATGAAAAGATAGAAAATACCCCCCTCCCCAAAAAATGTGCTTTACCAATTCCTCCCCCTAAAATTGAGATATTCAGTGAATGTAGTTACCTGAGTACTATTTGAAATTGACAATAAATATATATATATGTTTTCTCCAAAAATGTACACAATTTGACAATCCCTATAGAAAAGTGAGTGGAAAATTATATTTCCCGGTAAAAAGTGGTAAATACCGGAAAAAAGCGGTAAATACCGGTAAATACCGCTTATTTCCCGGCGTCCGGGAAATAAGCCTCTGAAGCGGGAAATATGCCAACCCTGGTTCCGACCAGGGGATTTGTTCCAATACGCCGTTCATGCAACTTTGACACCCCTTCAGCAAAAATGTGAAATTCCAGTAGTCCTTTTCAACCAATTGTCTCCTCCAAATCAACCACACCCACAGAACAGACACAGTTGCCGATTTGAGAATCTTATTTTGGGACATAGAGATGTATCAGATGTATATATGTTCTGGGAATATAATTCATGCATTATTTTAGCACACTTTCCAATTGATAACAGCTGTGTGGGGATACGAAGTCATATTCACACTGAGTGCTCCCTTTGTACGCCAGTCCTATTCGGGGTGAGAACTTCGATTTTGAATAGATCTAGGTCTTCATTGCTCAAGTAAGAAGCCGGGGCAAGAAATAGAATGGGATGGCGACTGGGGTGATGAGGGTGGGGGGAGGGGGTAAACACTGCTGCGTGAAAGTAAGTAGAAAATATACATTAATATATCAATAAATTAAAGAACAAAAGCTTAATAGTCCAACAGTAAGGCTGCCAAAAACACAGGGAACTCTCAGTGACACCTCATTGAGACAAACACATACACATGCACATATTTATTTATTTTTATTAATTTTTTTTTTGGGGTGCTTTCGGGACTAAGGCCCCCGGGTAGTCCAAAAAAGAGAAAAGGGGAAAAAGGGAAGAGGGAATTAAGGAGGGGGAGAAAAGGAAAAAAGAAGGGGGAAAAGAGGGGGAGATAAAAAAAAGAAATAAAAGAGCTTGGGCGGCCATTTGAAGTTTGACCTGTAAGGAGGTGGCGAATTGATCAACATAATTTTATGTTCGACCTTTGGGCCGTTGGGCGGCAGTTTGATGTTTGGCCTAAGGCGCATTCATTTTTTTCACATTGGAGGGGGGGAATTGACATTAAACTTAGGGGGCATCAAATTGACCTGTATAAATGAGGGGCCGCCAAATTGACCTTAAACTCGGGGATCATAACTCAGCCTTTGATGGTGCTGACATAAGCAAACACACAGTGATGTATATATATTTTATTCATGACGACTCAAAACTGGTCGTAGCTTCTTAATATACCTTTAATTGCACCAAGCTTTCGATCATCAAAGCTTGGCGCAATAAGAGATACTAAGCAGCTACAAATTTTTTATTGTCAATTTTTTTTTCACTGATCATTGAAGTACATATGGCAGTGACGTTCTCTCCGCGGGAGTAATTTCTCACGCTATGTATTTTACCAAATTCTTACAAATATGAAGAAAGAGGAAAATAATATAATCAGGGGCGGCGGAGCAACTTTGAAAGTAGGAGGGGCATGTGGAAAAAGAGGCACTTCCTCTTTGAAAAGTGAACTTAAAACTAAGAACAATTAAAAAAAGGTCTACTATCTACCCCAGTGGCGTAATGAGGCCAAAGTTTTGAGGGTGCCAGCCTTGGTGTACGACGCAATTCTTTTAAGCTGCGAGCGAGCAAAATGTTGACATTTTTAAATGAAAAAAATAGAATTTGTGATATATAGATTTTGACACAATTTTCAGAGAATGATATATGTCAAAAGGGGTATTGGGTACAAAAAGATTATGCTCAACACCATATTTTGCCTCCCCGCGCGAGAGCACCCCAAAGTAATTTCAAATGCCCCCATCACAAAGGCACATTCTTCCTTCAAGTGCCCTCTCGTCCCCCGGTTCAAGATGCCCCTGCAGAAAAGAAAGGGCGCTAACTGCAAATACCTTACATCCTTACATTAACAAACTGGACACTTTGAACAAACTAGAAAAGGAAAGGGGCATTTATTATATGTTTACAATCAAAAGGTTTAAAAAATTAAGTACTAGCTCATACTCCAAAAAAGAGACGTGGTACGGTACCGTATGTCAACTGTCCAGCGCTGCAATATATAATGCACGTCGCGTGCGCAAAAGAATGTAGCCTGGTGCCATACGAGGCTGAAATATCTCTGATCTAGACCATCATTTTTGACAGAATTATAGAAATAATCGGTTTTGTGATAATATTGAAATTACATTAAAAATTACACCAATATATATTTCGTAACATTTATCAAAGTAAATGTTAGATATACATATTGCATTGATACAGTTGGCACTTCATAGATAGCGTAGTAACGACATAGTTACTCATTGAACTCCGTGTTATACGAACTTGATGTAGTGTGAATCCAGAGTTTGTGCGTATTAAAGATGAACGTTGATCAAACACAGTTGTAGTCTTCGAGACTGATTACTGGATGTTCCCTATAAAGAACCCTATAAATACACAACAGTTTGGCGACGAGTTGGTTAGGGAATGTCATGATGGCAAATGTGAGTAATTTCGGACAGTTGGGGGACGAGGACTTTGATTGTTATATCGAACGCTTTGAGCTTCATTTGGTAGCGCACGGCTACGAGGTCCCACAGGCGACTGCACCGGGCGGCGCCCAGCAGACTCCGGCGGAGAGAGCGTTGGAGAGGAAGGTGGTGGCAGTGTTTCTGAATGCGTTAGGAGCAGATGTTTATAAGAGAGCTAGGGATTTGTTAGCCCCAGCTAAGCCGGCAGATCAATCGTACCATGAGCTGAAAGCAGTATTACGCAGACATTATAAGAAGACACCGATTACTGTAGCGGAAAGACGAAAGTTTATCCGAAGGGATCAGGCACAGGGAGAGTCTACGAAAGACTATGTTGTGCAGCTGAAACATTTGAGTTTGAATTGTGAGTTTGCTGATAAGCTCGATGAACAGCTTCGTGATAGGTTTATCAGCGGAATTAAGGATGAAGGAACAGCCTTAAAGTTGATGGAAAGGTCAGCAGAGAACCCCAACTTGTCATTCCAGGATGCTGTGTCTTTTGCCCTGGATCGTGAGGTCACGCTGGGAGAAGCGAAAGCTATGAGAACGGGGTCAGATGGTGTTTCTGTGCACGCAGTAGCTGATCAGAGGAGGAGAGCAGGATCAATGTTTTCTGGTCAGGGCAATCCCGGCCAGCGCCAGGGTTATCCCGGCGCGCGTCAGGGCAATCCCGGCGCATCGCACCTGTCTAAGAGGTCTGGAACAGGAAGACAGCAGAACCAGCACAAGGACTTTGAGTGTTTTCGTTGCGGACAGCAAGGACATTTGGCGAAAGGGTGCAGCTTCCGAGGACAGTGCAGAAAATGTGGAAAGAAGGGGCATATTGCTAGAAAATGCAGGAGCAAAGACTGTGAAAAGTATAAATTTGATGTAAAGAAAGACAGAGACAGTAATCAAAAGAGAGACGTTAAGAGAAGTAGTGTTAAGAAGGTTGGTGCAAATGAAACACAAGAAGAGTATGATAGGTATGATGATAGGCACACTGGCCATAATGAGGATTATGATCGTACTACTATGTTCAAGAATGAGGTTCACTCAGTTGGTAATTCAGAGGGTAATGCCCCACCCCCAATAATAGTAGAGGTAGAGATAGAGGGTCACAAGATCGCTATGGAGTTGGACACCGGTTCAGGTGTTAGTATAATTCCGTACAGCATGTATATGCAGTATTTTACTCATATTCCTCTAGAGTCTAGTGTAAAGGTGTTCGTGTCAATAAGTCCAGGTGAGACTGTACCTCGAGGTAAGATAGAGGTAGAAGTAAAATATGGGAGCTTCAGAGGTAGTTTGATGTTGTACGTTGTAGACACCGAGTTTGTGTTATTCGGCAGAGATTGGTTGAGTTGTATAAAGTTAGATTGGGCTGCAATAATCTCTCAGTCTGGTAGAAGTACTAGTTATAGTTCGCGAAGTACTGAGGCAGTTACGGCAGTGCATAGCTTAGATAAGATTTTGGGCAAACATGATCGCTTGTTTGAGCAGCGGCTAGGCCGTCTGACAAAAGTCAAGGCGCATATCACAGTACGCGAAGATGCACAGCCGGTCGTAACAAAACCGTTTCGGGTACCTTATGCGATGAAGGGAGCAGTGGAAAAAGAATTGACGCGCTTGCAAGAAAATGGCGTACTTACCCAGGTGGAGCACAGCCAATGGAGCACAGGCATAGTGGCCGTGCCCAAGAAAGACGGTAGCGTACGAATTTGCGGTAACTATAAGACCACAGTGAATCCAAATCTCGAACCGGTACCTCCTCCAAATATCAATGTCGAAGATATTCTAGCGAATTTGAATGGAGGGGTCCTCTTTTCGAAGTTAGACTTGGCACATGCGTACAATCAGTTGGAACTCGATGAAGAGTCAAAGAAGTATTTGATACTCTCAACCCACAAGGGTCTGTTTCAACAGAATCGACTCGTGTTTGGAATTACCAGCGCACCGAGTATTTGGCAGCAGACGATTGAACAAGTTTTGCAAGGACTCCCGGGTGTCCAAGTATACCTAGACGACATTTTAGTAACCGGTCGTACTGAGCTAGAGCACTACGAGAATCTAGACAAAGTGCTCACGCGCTTAGAAGAGAGAAATCTCACTCTAAGGCAGGAAAAATGCAGGTTTGCGCAAGAATCGATTGAGTTTTTGGGGCATGTCATTGATAGGAGCGGAGTACATAAGACCCCCGACAAAATGAAGAAGCTCGAGGAGCTAGAAAGACCACAAAGTGTTTCAGAGTTGAGGTCTTATTTAGGCCTATTGAACTATTACAGGAAGTTCATACCTAATTTGGCCCACGAAATCGCGCCGCTTACAGACTTATTGAAGTCAGAACGAAAATTTGTGTGGAATATCGAAGCAGAGCGAGCATTTCTACGCTCCAAGTCATTGTTGAAATCATCGGGATTTCTTGCACATTTTGATCCGACTTTACCGATGACGGTTGCCACGGATGCCAGTCCGATAGGAATAGGGGCGGTTCTATCGCAAATTTATGCGAGTGGTGAGGAAAGGCCAGTCATGTTTGCCTCACGTGCGTTGACAAAGGCAGAACGCAATTATCCGCAAATAGAGAGAGAAGCGTTGGCGATAGTGTTCGCACTTAGAAGATTCCACATGTATATATTCAGTCGTAAGTTCACACTGGTGACTGACAATAAGCCACTCACAGCTATATTCGGACCGTACAAGAGCTTGCCTGCTCTAGCAGCCGAACGGATGCAGCGATGGGCGATGTACCTGGCAGGCTTTGATTATGATATTCGATATCGTACATCCCAAGCGAATGCCAATGCCGATTGTTTTTCACGGTTACCTGACAGAAAGGAAGAACCGGATGTTCAAGAACCGGAAAATGTAGCTATCTGTCACGTAGATGCTTTACCGATGAGTTATGAGGAATTGCGCAATGCGACGCGCAAGGACAAGACACTGTCGAGAGTAATGCGCTATTCTCTAGATGGGTGGCCTAAGCGGTTACCGGAAGCAGACAAAGATCTGCAAGGCTTCTATGGGCGCAGATTCGAGATTACCATAGAAAAAGGAATTTTGTTATGGGGAATGCGAATCGTGGTACCACTGAAAATGCGCAGTGCAGTTTTGCAAGAAGTACATGAAGGGCACTTAGGCGTAGTCAAAATGAAGGCCATTGCGCGCAGCCACGTATGGTGGCCTGGCATTGATGCGCAAATTGAAGATGCGGCGAAGCAATGTCAAACATGTCAGGTGGTTCAGAAGCAACCATCGCCAAGTCCATTGCATCCATGGATCCCAGCAACGCGGCCTATGGAGAGGATTCATGTAGATTTTGCGGGTCCCTTGGAAGGACTGATGTTCATGATTGTTGTTGATGCATATAGTAAATGGCCAGAGGTGACTATTATGCCAAATATTACTACCGAGAAAACCATTGAAGCATTGAGAAGCATATTTGCAAGATTTGGACTACCACAGATCCTAGTATCGGACAATGGTCCACAGTTTACATCCGCGGAATTCACAGAATTCATGAAGTTGAATGGAATAGTGCATAAGCGAAGCGCGCCCTATCATCCGAGTACAAATGGGCAGGCCGAGCGTTTCGTACAATCAGTGAAACAAGCACTGAGAGCATCCAAATCAGACGCAGGAAATGTTCAGTCGAGATTGGACAGATTTCTTTTGGCATACCGGAATGCCGCACATTCGGTTACGGGCGAATCTCCCGCAGCGTTGTTCTTGAATAGACCTTTGCGTAGTAGGTTGGATAACCTCCGCCCTAACGTCACAAGAAGGTTTGCGAGCCAATTACACGAGCAAACCATGCAGAGAGAAACACACAGGAAGACCAATAGATTGCGAAAATTTGAGATAGGTGACCATGTTTTGGCCCGTGATTATGTAGGAAGGATTAGATGGGTACCAGGTCAAATAGTAGACAGGGAAGGTCCTTTAGGATACAAAGTACAGGTTGAGAAAGGGGTATGGCGAAGACATGTAGATCAATTGTTGCCTAGATTAGTAAAGGAAGATGGAGAGACTGAAACTCCAGGTACAGAGTTTGACTTGGATACAGAGATAGAAAAGTTACAGAGTAGATACAATGATGTTGGTAGAGATCCAATAGGTATTGGTACCAGGGAGCCTCAAACTAGGGCAGATTTGTCTATGCTAGAACCATCTCAACGAATGGGTAGTATGGAAAATGAAACAAATGGGAATCAGGTGGATTTTCCCAAACCTGACAGCTTCAGGTTGAGAAGATCTGACAGGGTAAGAAAGCAACCCAGTAGACTTGTTGAAACTATGTGAGTTAAAGATTTATTGGTGTTATTGCATCTGGTGTTCAAAGGTGTCACAAAAGTCTGTGACCAGTTGTTTTGTTTATTTTGCATATTGATGTTAAAGGTTAACTATTACAAACAGTAGCATTAACTTATTTTCTTTGGAGATAATATGTTCAGTTTTTACCATGAACCATGGAAAAGTAGGTTCTTTGGAGATTTAACATTAACAAACTCATTAAATATGAGAGATGCATATGTTAAAAATTTATAAGTACTAGAGAAGCAAACACAAATAATTACCCAAAACGAACAGTTACTTTGGTTGAGTGATATTTTATTACACAGTTAAACTCACAAAAATGTAAATTTGACAGACTTGGTTTCATTACAGAATAATATTTATACTTGGATATGTGAAGGTATTACAGTAAAGAATGTTTATTCTACTATCGAAAACGGACATGGGTAAACCAATAGTATGATACATTGAATAATTGGTAGTAATGGTTCAATTATCATGTTTTTGTTATTTTAAGGTGAATTACAAGTGACAGAATTACATATCAATAGGTATGAAATGCATATTTCTTTATACCACAGGTATACAACTTTTATATTAGGAGGGGAGAGAAATGTTAGATATACATATTGCATTGATACAGTTGGCACTTCATAGATAGCGTAGTAACGACATAGTTACTCATTGAACTCCGTGTTATACGAACTTGATGTAGTGTGAATCCAGAGTTTGTGCGTATTAAAGATGAACGTTGATCAAACACAGTTGTAGTCTTCGAGACTGATTACTGGATGTTCCCTATAAAGAACCCTATAAATACACAACAGTAAACAATTATAATTACTACCTTATAAAAATTTGAAAAATGTGGAACCAAACGGCGGCTCTCCTATATCGTTTCGGCCAAATTTTGAACCAGCCATTTGCAGAGACTCCAACCCCAAACACCTTCTGATCTGGAGATTCTCCCGCCTGGATCCCCTAGCAAACTGGAGACTCTAATTTGATGTTTTTTGCGTACATCACGAGCGCGAAGTCCCTTGTGGCGGGGGTCCTGCTTGGGCCCACTCAAAGGGTCCAGGAAGCTCCAGGGTTCTAGACAGTAGCGGACCGTGACCCGGAGGAGACAAAGCATTGGGGGGGGGCACTGTATTGTTTGTGAACAATGCTGTGCCCCCCCAATGCTTTGTCTCCTCCGGGTCACGGTCCGCCACTGGTTCTAGATGCTCTCTTATGCTATAATAGGGCTAATTTTTTAATATGATGACATCAGTGGCGTAATGAGCAAAAAATTTCGAAGGGGCTAGATATGGCATATCGCGTAAAATTTATAAACAGTTGCGAGCGAGCGAAAATGTTGATGTTTTATTTCAGAAATCCAATTTTGTTATAGATTTCGACATATTAAAAAATGATATCACATTTCACCCTCATGACTTTTTTGCCCCCCCCCCCACCCATATGTACGACTTAGGAGGGTACCAAGCAATTAACAATTGAATGAATCAAATCATACATTTTGGCTTGATAAAACTTAATAAAACTTTTATGCATGCATATAAAATTGATAAGCATTTACAAAATCATACGTTTTTGTGATACGGTACCTTTATCCGTACCAACCAGTGAAGACGTACTACCTCACGGCCTTAAAATTGACATTTCCATCCATCTTGTCTCAATACTTGATGATCTCTGGAGTAAGATTGCTCCAAACGCCATAGCGATGGGCGAGATCGCGCGCAGCGTTGACGCTCTACTTAAGTCTTAACTTGAATATCGGCTTGGATATGAAAATTTAATTCCAGTTTTCAAAAAGGTGTTTGGGCGGGAGAAAGATCATTTAAAGCGGGAGAAAATACATCCTATGTGGGAGACACAGGGCCTGGGCGGGAGATATAAAATCTCAAGCGGGAGAACGGGAGATTTTGCCAAAAAGATCGAGGGCTTTCGGCGGGAGATCTCCCGCCGAAAGCGGGAGTGTTGGTTGGAGTCTCTGCATTTGGATCTGGCGGGCCTGATCGACTAGCCGTTTTGTACTGACGGTACTAATCAGCTAGCCGTTTTGGACCGCCGGTACCCGGGCCAATTCGCTATGGCACCAGCATACAACGTGTGAAAGGCGCATACAGGTACGTAGTACCCACAGTACCAGGCAATGCACACACGGTACAGAAAACCAAGCATGCAACTTGGCCGCTAGATGACCCCGAATTTCCTCCTCTCATGAATAATGCAGAGATCTTCGCCACGCGCAAGTTTGTCGTCACATTAAACTTGGCCAATTAGACCATAGCGATACTGTGGCAATGGACACGATTGGACAGAAGTTCACAAGGGCGGACAATTCAACAAGTTCCCAAATGAACTAAATAATACCGATTTGTGGGAGGGGTTGCACAATTTGTTGCACAATTACACAGCCACACACAAACCCCCATTGTCGCCAACGGAAAGTAGAGGATTGGTCTTACATTTATGTCTATCTCACTCGGCCACATATCTGAAAAAAAAAACTCTCTTCACGCATGAAATAAAGAAATCCATAGAAATAGGTTTGTAAAGTATGCAAAGTCAGGGGCGGCGATCCGGGGGGGCACAGTGCCCCCCACTTTTTGAAGCACTGAAAAAAGTGCCCTGCCCCTCACGAACATACCTGCAGAAAGGAACCGTTTTATGTGTTAACGAGTACCCCTTTGAAACAAGAAAACAATATTCTCATTTTTATGGGTACCAACTTATTTAAGAAAAAACTTGTAAGGATAGGCCTACCAGAGGCGTCGATCCTGGGGGGGGGGGGGGGGCAGGGGGCGATCGCCCCACCAATGAAAATATTGGGGGGGGGGCAAACATATCGTTTTGCCCCCCCCCCCCAATAATTCCGCATGTGCAAATATAAAATAAGATTGTAATGTTACACAGAAATCAGCAAGCGAGATTGAGATAAACAACTCATTCTTTATTTAAAATCGTGCTCAAAATGTCCGGTTTTCAGATTGGAATTTAAAAAAAATTAGCTCGCGCTTCGCACTCGCATCCTTTCTGTAGCAAAAACCCATACTTTTCATGATTAATTAGGTGAATAAAATGTCCCGTTTTCAGTTCTAAACCTCAAAAGAACTCCCGCATCGATTTACAATAATCTTTTGTTGGATATATATCTTGTTCTTTACTAAAAACTTCCATTTAACTGTCAAATTCTTTTCAGATCGAAATATCAAAATTTTCAGCTCGCGCTTCGCGCTCGCATATATTGTTCTTTTAGTTACCCATCTTAATCATTGGTACCAAAAATGCCTATTAAGCTTTCAGGTAAGGATATAAAAAAAATACATCTCGCTCTCGGCACTCGCATTACCTGTGTAGTGAGATATGCATAAATCCTCCTCATGAATTACTACAAACAGTCCTAAAAATGTACCTTTTTCCTGTTTTCTGGTTAGTATACTAAAAAATTCAGCTCGCGCTTCGCGCTCGCATTAATTTGTTGGTGAGATATGTGTCTCTATCTCATGAGTCATATATATATATATATATATATATATATATTTATTTATTTATTTATTTATTTATGTAGGCCTATGTGTGTTTGTTTGTTTTGTGTGATCGAGCGCCTTTGGAACGTTGATTCATGATTTTGCCCCCCCCCCCCCAATCTGAAAAATGGATCGACGCCCCTGAGGCATACGTGCCTTAAGTTTCATGAGTCATGTGAGTGGAGTAGATAAGCAGTGGCAAGAGCCCACCCTCCCCCGAAAAAAAATCACAAGCAAGAAATAAAAAATAGAAAAGGAAAGAGAGGAGTGTGAAATATGATAATATTTTAGAAATATGTCAAAGTCTTTCACAAAGGTCCCGTTTTATGTGTTAACGATTGCCCCTTTGAAACAAGAAAACGATATACTCATTTTTATATGTTACTACTTAATGAAGGAAAATGCTTGTAAGAATATGTGTTTCATGAGTCATGTGAGTGGGGTAGATATAGCAGTGGCAAGAGCCACCCAAAAAAAAATCACAAGCAAGAAATGAAAATAGAAAAGGAAAGAGAGGAGAGTGACATATGATATTATTTTATAAATATCATGTCAAGGTCTTTCACAAAATCTATCACAAAGGACCCGTTTTATGTGTTAACGAGTGCCCCTTTGAAACAAGAAAACAATATACTCATTTTTATATGTTACTACTTAATGAAGGAAAAAGCTTGTAAGAATACGTGCCTTAAGTTTCATGAGTCATGTGAGTAGAGTAGATAAGCAGTGGCAAGAGCCCCAACCCCCCCCCCCTCCCCCCGAAAAAAAATCACAAGCAAGAAATAAAAATAGAAAAGGAAAGAGAGGAGTATGAAATATGATATTATTTTATAAATATGTCAAAGGCTTTCACAGTCATAGGACCCGTTTTATGTGTTAACGAGTGCCCCTTTGAAACAAGAAAACAATATACTCGTTTTTATATGTTACTACTTAATGAAGGAAAAAGCTTGTAAGAATACGTGCCTTAAGTTTCAGGAGTCATGTGAGTGGGGTAGATAAGCAGTGGCAAGAGCCACCCCCCCCCCCAAAAAAAAAAAAATCACAAGCATGATATAAAAGGGAAAGAGAGGAGTGTTAAATATGATATTATTTTTTTAATATTATGTCAAAATCTATCACAAAATTAGATTTTCGTTATATATTAATGTCAAAATTCTTGCTCGCTCGCTCGCTCGCAGCTACTTATAAATTTTATATATATTTTAATACGACAAACCTAGCCCCCTCAAAATTTTTGGCTCATTACTTCACTGTGTTCCAAAGATAGTGCAGTTTTCGAAAGAAAGGATATCCCTTTATTCCTGTGCCTCCTCCCTTTCATCTTAGCTCCGCCGACTCTGTGAAAAGTAATCATCATTTGTCTTTAAAATAGTTATTTCTGCCGATTTTCAGCAAGCAATATTTGGCAAGTATCTGCTCCAAGGGGCATGCATATTATAAATTTGTGCCATGCTATTTACAAAATGTATAATATATACGATGAAGTTTATGTCGTATCCCTGTAAATCCACCGCCTGTCTGCATGTTGTAGGCGCCCTTAATTTGAAATTTTGAATATCACTCAAGTTTCTTAATAATAAACAAGTGGAACGCCTTTGACAGTCTCGCCTGCATTACGCGATTCGATATAGCAGAAGTGATGACTTTGAAAACAGCTATTGAATAATTATTCACAAAAGAAAGCATTCATATGATAATAAACTATTAATTGACCCAAAATGACCATTTACCATGATCATGTGATCTAAGATGTGTTCAAAACAATCATTTATACTTGATTACCCTTATGTCTATGTTTCATGAACTAGATCCATAAACTTTTTGAGTTATGATGCCAATTAAACCTAGGTCATGTGACCTGAAACTCGCGCAGGATGTTTAGTGATACTTCATTACCCTTAAGTTTCATGAACAAGGTCTATATATACTTTCTACGTTATGACGACATTTCAAAAACTTAACCTTAGGTTAAGATTTCGATACTGATTCCCCCAACATGGTCTAAATTCATGGACCCTAAATGGCCTTTGACCTTAGTCATGTGACGCTCTGCTATGCAGGCGAGACAACAACCCTGACTTCGTGATCAATAAAATATGCAATATGATCTTTTGACCCCTATGACCTTTGAATTCATCCTGACGAACACACGTGTGGTATTACCCAATGATTATTTGTACCAAGAACGAGAGCAAGTTGAAAAAAACTTGAAAAAGGATTGACATGACCTCATACAATTTGATCTTTTTACCCTATCATCCCATGAACACACAATATGGTATTACCAAGGATCATTTGTACAAGTGTAAACATAATTGATGCAGAAATAAAGAAATGAGAGCAAGTTTAACAAAGAAAATAAATATTTGTAACAGTCCAACAGGATAAGTGATCGCTAGGTTAATGCCGAACTTCGTTCGGGCGAGACAAAAAAGGAAGTACTTCATATTAGGAGTGAAATTATACACAATGATTATAGAATAAGTTTTGTTTTCAATATAAATCCGAGGTTTCCGTGCTTCATTTGAGGGAGGAAAAATCAATCTCCTTGCACCATCCCTTTCCCATTTTTTGTCCAATTTCCTTCGTAATGAAGTTTCATAATCTTAGAACAAGTGGAGCGCCTCTGGCAGTCTCACCTGCATTACGCGATTCAATATAGCAGCAGTGCTGACTTTGAAAACTACTATAAAATAATTTATTCACAAAAAACACCATTCAAATAATGATACAATACTACGTTCATTGACCCTAAATGACATTTGACCTTGATCATGTGACCTAAGACTTGTAACTGATACTTGATTACCCCTATGTCCACAATTCATAAACTTTGAAAGTTATGACAGCAATTTAATAATTACCTCCAACATGGCCAAAGTTCATTGACCTTAATGTCCTTTGACCTTGGTCATGTGACCTGAAACTCGCACAGGATGTTCAGATATACTGATTACTCTTATGTCCAAGTTTTACGAACTAGACCAATACACTTTCAGAGTTATGATGGTAATTCAACAAATACCCCCCCCCCCAAATGGCAAAGTTCATTGACCTTAAATGACCTTTGACCTTGGTCATGTCACCTGAAACTCGCACAGGATGCTCAGTGATACTTGATTACTCTTATGTCCAAGTTTTATTAATCAGATCCATAAACGTTCAGTTATCATGGTAATTCAACAAATACCCCCAACTTGGCCAAAGTTCATTGACCCTAAATGACCTGTGACGTGAAACTCAGGCAGGATGTTCAGTAATATTTGATTGCTCAAAGTTATGGCCAAGTTTCATGAACTAGGTCCATGTACTTTCTAAGTTATGATGACATTTCAAAAACTTAACCTTAGGTTAAGATTTCGATATTGACTCTCCCAACATATGGTCCAAGTTCATTGACCCTCAATGACCTTAATTGACCTTGGTCACGTGACCTGAAACTCGGGCAGGATGCTCAGTAATACTTGATTAACTTTATGTCCAAGTTTCTCGAACTATAGGTTCATATATTTTCTAAGTTATGCTGTCATTTCAAAAACTTAACCTTCGGATAAGATTTTATGTTGACGCCGCCGCCCACGGAAAAACTGCGCCTATGGTCTCACTCTGCTATGCGGGTGAGACAAAAATCAATTGAATCAGAGCATGTGAAGGTTTCAGAGCTTAAACGCTATTCCCGGGAAGGAATATCTGATCTCCATGCATACCCGTCTTCTACAATGTTTTGCGAGGTAAAATTAAATACCGGGTAGTGTTTTAAGTATCGCGCTTCGCGCAGAAAAATGATTAACTCCTCAGTATTAACCCCGTTTTTGCGCGTTCATGATTTCTTTCCATAAAAAGTTTCTTCTATAGGGTTCTTAATCACAGTATGTCAATTGAATTCAAGCTGCATACTAGACTAGAGGTCCGAGAGAGACGTCTTCTTTTTATTTGAATTTGATGAGACATCAAAAAAATCATGCTGCGCGTGGGATGGGGATAACTATTCAGAGCAGTGGAGTAGACAATAATATAGGAGCTGTGAATTATGTTCTTCTTGTGTGTTTGTATTAGACGTGATTGTAAGGTCTGAGTAAAATTTTTATTTTCAATTTACCTTTAAAAATGTCAAGAGAATGCTATAAAGGGGATTCCTGAATTCAGTGTATTCGTGTATTTTTTTATTTTTTTATTTTTTTTGTTAAAGGGGAATCCAGCCTAGGTCATAAAATATTGTGTTGGAAAGGAGTAAAATAAATAAAACAAAATGATGGAAGTGTGAAAGAAATCGGACAAGCAATAAGAAAGACTGTTTCAAAATCGAGACCCCTTAGGCTCTGTAGATTTTAAATTGGCAACTGTGTAAGTAAATTATGACAAGGGGCAAGGGCAACTTTCCCATAAGCCATATACTTAATTATCAGGGATTTGTGGTTTTCTCCTTAGTACCCATTCCCCTGGGGCAGTAGTCTAAATATAACCATGGACCTATTACAAATAATACAGTGGCGGATCCAGGGGGGCACAGGGGGCGCCCCCCCCCCCCTAATATCGGCGCCGCTCAAAAAAAAAGAGAAAAGAAAAGTAAAAGAAAGAAAAGGCGCCGCTTGAAAAAATAAAAAGAAAAGAAAGAAAAGAAAAGGCGCCGCTTAAAAAATTATAAACTGATATGATATTAGCAACAGTAAAGGAAAGACTATTCCCAGCAAAGCACAATCATATCATCCTCCTTATCTTTTCTTTTAACTACCCTTTTCCCAACAACTTCGCCGGTTGAAAATAATCAGCAGTGCGCTGCCTGTATATAACTGGCGCCAATCAAGAATAATCAACGCCACCTAAATCTAAATCGCCGCCGGACAAGAATAATCAGCGCCATTTGGTTATAAATCGGCGCCAGTCAAGAAAAATCGACAATGCCAGAGTCTTAACCGGCGCCGATCAAGGATAATCAGCGCCACCTAAAACTAAATCGGCACCGGACAAGAATAATCGGCGCCATCTGGTTATAAATCGGCGCCGGTAAAGAAAAATCGACGCAGCCTGAGTTCTTAACCGGCGCCGATCAAGGATAATCAGCGCCACCTAAATATAAATCGGGGCCGGACACGAATAATCAGCGCCATCTGGTTATAAATCGGCGCTGCCAGAGTCTTAACCGGCGCCGATCAAGAATAATCAGCTCCACCTAAATCTAAATCGGCGCCGGGCAAGAATAATCGGCGCCGGTAAAGAAAAATCGGCGCTGCCTGAGTTCTTAACCGGCGCCGATCAAGGATAATCAGCGCCATCTATATCTAAATCGGGGCTGGTCAAGAATAATCAGCGCCATCTGGTTATAAATCGGCGCTGCCTGAGTCTTAACCGGCGCCGATCAAGAATAATCAGCTCCACCTAAATCTAAATCGGCGCCGGACAAGAATAATCAGCACCACCTGGTTAAAAATCGGCGCCTCCTGGTTCTAAATTGGCGCCAGTCGATTATGAATTGCCGCTGCCTGAATCTTACGTGACGTCGGTAAAAATAATCAGCACTACTTGTTCTAAATCGGCGCCGGTCAAGACAAATCGGCGCTGCTTTGTCTTAACCGGCGCCACCTAAATTAAAATCGGCGCCGGTCAAGAATAATCAGCGTCCCCTGGGGAGCGTTTCATGAAAGGACTTGTCGGACGTTTTATCCGACAGCTACTATGGTAACGGTGACTCTCAGCCAATCACCATCAAGGAAAGTTGTCAGATCTGACAACTTGTCGGACGAAAATGTTGATGAAACGCTCCCCTGGTTCCAATAAATAGGCGCCGGTAGAATAATAAAGAAGGGCCTATTGCCAACCAAATCTAGATCGGCGCCGGTCAAGAATGATCAGCGGCACCTGGTTATACATTTTATTGTTGAATGGTCATAACGAAAGGCAAAGCTTATCGCATGCCCTTACAGAGTGGACTGGGGCGGGGCAGTTGCTCACAGATGTCATGAAATCTTTAATTTGATATTTTAAAAATCCCAGAATCATACAAAAGTGTAGAGCAAATCCTTTAATTTTGATCCTATTTTCCAATGCTTTAATAAAAAAAGGTCAGTCACTTTTCTTATTTACACATTCCACATTGTGCCACCTCCATGGCCTTTAGTGTAAGACAGCTACTATCATGACTATAGTGTTTTATGAAGATGATTCGATATTTTAGTCCAAAACTTTGCTAAAACCCGTTGCTAATACCGGGAGTGTATAATTACGCAACCAGACGTATATTCGTTAGACCTTAAACCACTTAAGATCATTTTCAATGTATAAATACAGTTTGTCAATACCTTTGTTTTAACGTTTAAATGTTTACGCCACAAAATTTGATTTATTTTCATCTTTCATTCAGTTAAATATTATTCATCTGATCACTCAGGAAGAAGTTTAAAAAAAGATAACGATACCTGTAAAACTGGAGAACTGTTTCCAAAGCTCTGTCTTGAAGGATCTCTTTCTGAATTCAGGTCATAAGCATTATATCCAGTTTCATCAAAGTAATTAGATAAAAATTACTCATCATTACAAATTGCATTATATTTAGTGAAAAGCATCACAATATATATATATAAATACCAAATCTGTATATAGGCCTATACATCATGTACATGAAAATGGAATGATAATATATAAACCTGGATTGGTGATGTATTCCAAATGATTCATGATGTAGTATCATTGTATATAAAGAGGCGTCAATCCTGGGGGGGGGGGGCAGGGGGCGATCGCCCCACCAATGAAAATATTGGGATGGCAAACATATCGTTTTGCCCCCCCCCCCCCAATGATTCCGCATGTGCAAAATAAAATAAGATGGTAATGTTACACAGAAATCAGCAAGCGAGATTGAGCTACACAACTCGTTCTTTATTTCAAATCATGCTCAAATTGTCCGCTTTTTAGATTGGAATATAAAAATTTTCAGCTCGCGCTTCGCGCTCGCATTATTTTTGGAGCAAAACCCCATACTTTTCATGATTAAATAGGTGAATAGAATGTCCCGTTTTCAGTTCTAAACCTCAAAAGAACTCCCGCTTCGATTTCCAATAATCTTTTGTTGGATATAATCCAGTTCTTTATTAAAAACTTCCATTAAACTGTCATTTTTTTTCAGATCGAAATATCAAAATTTTAAGCTCGCGCTTCGCGCTCGCATCTATTGTTTTTTAGATACCCATCTTAATCATTGGTACCAAAAATGCTTAGAAAATCAAGCTTTCTGGTTAGAATTTAAATAAATTTCAGCTCGCCCTCGGCACTCGCATTATCTGTGTAGTGAGATATGTATCCTCCTCGTGAACAGTCCTAAACAGGCACCTTTTTCCTGTTTTCAGGTCAGTATACTAAAAAATTTCAGCTCACGCTCGCATTAATTTGTTGGTGAGAGATGTGTCTCTATCTCATGAGTCATATAAATAAATAAATATATATACATATGCATATGTGCGTGTGCGTGTTTGTGTGTGAGTTTGTTTGTTTTGTGTGATCGAGCGCCTTTGGAAAGTTGATTCATGATTTTGCCCCCCCCCCCCAATCTGAAAAAAGGATCGACGCCCCTGTATATATATATATATAGTAAAAAAAAATTGTTTCTCAATTAATATACAAAAGTATTGGCCTCATCGCAATAAAAGGGTTAGTACACGAGATTTTGAAATCGCACATAACATGCATAATTTGTGTTACTTTTTGCTTGTTTCTTTCTTTAATAAGTTTTTCAATCTCTCTTTATATATGTTTTAGAAAGATTATATATTTAAATTGATGTATATTTTCTGTTATAATGAGATATGTTTAAGTGGACTTCAGGGAATGGTCGTACGCAGCAAGGGGGAGGGGGGGGGGAAATTCCCGATCAGCTGTTGTGAAAACACATTATTCCCTTAATATTTCATGAAAACTATATAAAAAATGTGCAAATGTGATATGTGCACCAAATACTTTTTTACACTTGTAAAAAAAAATAATCGCCCCATTGAGCAGCTCGGTCCGTTTACTATATCGTTTTTATTTTATTTTTTTAAATCGAGTATTGCCCCCCCCCCGGAAATATTATCTGCATGTGGTTGATAAATTCTTCAGAATTTCCTCATTCCATTGAAATCAATTATTTAAATTTCTTTAACTTTAATCCTCTTAAACTACTGCAAGAAGTGAATAAAAAGAAGACAAGTGCAGTAATTTATTTGGAAGAATGATTGAAAAGCATTAATAGACAACCGCGTAGCCAGGATTTAATTTTGGAGGGGGCGGTAAGCACTAGCGTACCTAAGGGGGGGCAGATTGCCCCCCACCTGACGAGTCACAACTCATGCAGGGGACGTATCCCTGCCCCCCTGACGAGTCACAACTGATACAGGGGACGTGCCCCCCCCCCCCCTATTTTGAACCTGAAGACTTTTTTTTTTTTTTTAATTTTTTTTCTAGTCAAATTTTTTTGTGGTAAGAAATCCTTTATTTGTGGTTGAAGACCTTTTTTTTTGTCAACATTTTTCGCGGACGAAATATCCTCCAAAAAATTTGCCCCCCTAGGTACGCCAGTGGCGGTAAGTACACGCGAAACGTGCCAACACTTACAAAGCGCGCGAAGCGCGATCCTTGGGGGTGCAGGGAAGGGGAGTTTCCCCCCTCCCGCGCGGAGCTTGAAGTTTTTGATATCTCATCAAATTTAAATCAAAAGAAGACGTCTCTAGCGTTTCTGATACCCTTATCAACTCGAATTCATTTAACTTGCTGTGATTAAAAACAAAATCGGTTTTCAAAAGAAAAGATGAGCGCCCACAAAATGGGAAAGATTAAGGAATTCAAATTAATTCCTCATACCGCGCGAAAGCTAAGACGTTTTCTGAAAACAATTGAGAACAGAAGTGGCATAAAATGCTTACCTTAGTCACAACAGATTTGATCGTAAAAACTTTAGCCACATTATTTTTTAACTCGACAAAACAGGGTAGAAAGCAAGTATATGCACGGAGGAAATATTTCTTCCCGCAAATGGCGTTGAAGCTCTGAATTTTAGAAATATCTCTGAAACTTTAACCTGCTCTGATTTTTATATTTCTTAGATAATACGAAGAAAAATATAGCTCAAAACGTGAAAGGGATGATGCAAGCTAGAAGATGGACTTTTACTTTCCCCATGCACACAGTAAAAACGCTGTTTAAGATTTTATACAACGCTGTTTACTATATGAACCTTCCAGTATTTGTTTAACCGTTTAAACAATCATGTTTAATTTATTGAAGATTAGATATTGAAAATTAAACTATGTTGCTTAAGATTTTAACACTTGTTTAAACTATTACTGTAAGGTTCATATAGTAAACAGCGTTGTTTAATTTTTTTTACTGTGCACGCGAAGCACGGAAACTTCTGTGACTTATTATTTTGGAAGAAAAAAAAATGGGTAAGTTTGCTCATAATATTAAGCGCTTCCTTTTGTATGATTAAAAAACTTCAGTGATATTCCAAATTTCAAATCAATGGCGCAAAACAGGACAGGAGATGGATGTGCAGCGATATAGAATAAAGTTTCATTGTACCTACTTTTGCATATAGCACGGCACGACTTAGACCAAAAGCTTCGGTCTCTGTTATATTGGTTGTTCCGCTGAACTCCGTTGGCTCCACTCACCAATTACAGAGAAATAATAAAAAAAATGTTTAAAAACTCCTCGAAACAGACGGCTGCCAGCTGTCTAGGCACGACTTCCCCATTTGAGCTGATACTTTACCGAAAAATTGCTTGCTGAAAAGCGGAAGAGATCGCATTTGGGGACTCGGGGAGTGAAGGTATAAAAGTTTACCCGCTCTGAACAGAAGAGCCGAAATTTTTCATACTCTTTACATACATACTTTGTTTTCTGGCAAAAATGCGATTCCCATGGCCGGGAAGGGGAAAAACGGAGTAGAAAAAAGGTTTGGGAAACAAAGGGGAAAGGCAATTTTTATATTTTTTCCAGCGCGGAGTGCAGAAGCAAAAATTTGTATGGAACGAAGAACATCTCGTTTAGGTTTTTATTATTTTGACAAAAAAGAAAGAAAAAACATTACAGCTATATCCTTCTTCCATTTTCTCCCTTCGCTTTCTCCTTTTCCTTTTTTTTTTTTTGGGGGGGGGGGCGTTTTGGGGGGCAACTGCCCCCTGGCTATGCGCCCGTTAATAGAGGACAGTTTACAATGTATAAAATATACTGAACACCAACATAATTGAATTGATATTGTTTATTGATGTTATTCTTTCAACTTTTATTCTACTTCCTGGGATGATCTGAAAGGTGACTAGATGATTTCACCATCGCCAGATCTGAAATATATTGCAAAATTCAACTTTAAAATTGTCACTTACATACATCCATGAGCCAAGTTTGAATTTGACCCTTTAAACAGTTCTTCAGTTATCATGAAAACAAAATACAATGTCTCCGGATCCAGGATTTTCCAAAAGAGGGGGGGGGGCACATTTTTCTGAGGAAAAATTTGACAAGCAATAAAAAATAATAATAGATAAAAAATTAAGGATATTTCGTCCCCCCAAATAAAGAAAAAAAGGTCTTCACTTTCAAAAGGGTGGGACACACTTCTGTTTTAACAGCATTTTTATATTATATATTTTAATTTTGCTCCTCAAAGGGGGGGGGGGCACAGGCTGGCTTGCCCCCCCCCCCCCTGGATCTGCCAGAGGTCTCCGCAACCACCTATGGTTGTTGGAGACAAGAAAATTAAAAGTAAATATCATTACTCTTACTAGAGAATAATTTCTATTACTGTGTTAAAAATAAGATTCTTAAATAGTTTTGTCATAAGATATTGTAGTAATTATTGCTTTAAAAATTATTTGATAAAATGTTTTTGCCTTCACTCTGCTATGCACTAAATGGCAAAATAGATTTAGAATCCAAAGTCATTGTACCTATCACTCTACTAAGTAGTGACAGGTAAGATAGATTTTTCCTTTTTAGACAATGCACTACAACAAAGTAAAAAAAAAACTTTATGTGAAATTAATGTTCACAGAGTACAGAGCAGCAACTTAGTTTCCTTATTCAAAGAGCTAAAACACCTCCTTCAATCGGTGGATTCATAATACGGTGCACCATCTATCGGTTGCAGCGGACAGGCCGATATTCAATGGAAAAATTTGACATGTTGCGCGCACTAGTGCATGCATGCATGAGATTATTCGGCATTGGCCGATGAGGCTCAACCGGATATGCTGTGTACTAGGGTCCAGGAAGTGGGAGAGAAATTTGCCTGCATATTTTTTTGCGAAATTTTTGATGAATCATATGGTTTTCATTTTTGAAGCAGTCACTAGTCACATTCCAGTACACTGTGTGCATGCACGCTGTATTGACCACTGATCAGTGGTGTCAACCCCGAAATTTGGCCTGTTCGCTGCAACCGATACATGCATGGCGCACCTTATTGTGAACCCACCGAATTCTGAGTATTCTTGCAGTTAAAGGACAAGTCCACCCCAACAAAAAGTTGATTTGAATAAAAAGAGAAAAATCCAACAAGCATAATTCTGAAAATTTCATTAAAATCCCATATAAAATAAAAAAGTTATGACACTCTAAAGTTTCGCTTAATCCCAAAACAGTTATATGCACATCCAGGCTGGTATGCAAATGAGACTATGACGTCATCCACTCACTATTTCTTTTGTATTTTATTACATGAAATATTCTAATTTTCTCCTCATTGTCAAGGGATACAACGATTAATTCCTCCCTGAACATGTGGAATTAGCATTGCTTAATACTATACGGTTCAGTCAAGTTGGTCCTTGTTGTCAAATCTATAAAAAATGAAATATTGTATAATTCAAACAATAAAAAAAAAGAAATAGTGAGTGATGGACATCATCCCTAGTTGTGCATATCACTGTTTTGTGAAAAATAAGAGAAACTTTAACATGTCATAACTTTCTTATATTACATCCGATTTTGATGAAATTTTCAGCACTATGCTAGTTTGATTTTTCTCTATTTATTCAAGTCAGCATTTTCCTGGGGTGGACTTGACCTTTAAGGAAGACTGGGAACTGGCAGGTGATCACCCTACTCCATTACATATCGGGTATTGGTATTAACATGCATACTTTCACATGTAAATGGTCTCTCATGGGGCCAACACTGGCGTACCTTCTGATGGATGGAGTGTTTCCAAATAACACCTGCACTGAGTGATGAGGCATGCTTACGCACAATTCGAGCATCAGGTTGGTTTTTTTTATTTAAGACATCTTTTGTGTAAGGGACTTGATCCCAAGTTCTACAATTTTATCTGAAAAGGTGCTCTTACTAAAAGAGCTACACTGTCCAATGTTCATGATTCCAATGGAAGTTGTATTTCTTAGAACAAATACACTCTCTATATTTTCTTGCAGCATATAGGGGCGAATTGAATCTACTTCAGCACAGTGCTGAATCATCTCAACACAATGGGGGTTAAACACTGGTAATACAGTAAGGATAAATTATGTTGCATCAACACATCCACTGTATGCCTGCCTATAACTGCATTTAAATGATGTCTCAGATATGATGCTAATAACAATTCCAATACCCTTTGCAAGTGCTCATTACCAAAGAAGGGGTTCAAAAAGTTCAAAATAATTCAAACAAGATGAAAATCACTTCAAAAAATAATATTATCTACTCAAAATTATTATGACACCAAAAACAAAGAAAACAAGAAGCATAATTTCATTTGCAATGTCACAATCAGCTTGCATTTATACTAGCATATATTCATGTAAAAGAAGATTCATCTGTGGATTAGATTTCACGAAAGTTTGACAATGATGCACTGTTTATTGTAGCTTTACCCGACAACTCATGGGAACTTTTAGTTTACAAGAGATGACGATTGCTGGTGAATAAGTCTGAAAATACTCACTACACTACACGGTCTGGTACTGTGTTTTTTCTGTGTTCTTGAATAGTAATGACTGTTGAATTTTCGAGTAGCAGATACTGTATAAACATATTTCACACTTTTGCTTCAATACATGACAGTTTCTTTTTTATTCCAAGAATGTATTGCCCCGTCATTCACTTTGTACTTGTATAGCGGGAATATATAGCTCTGTAGCTGCTATGTAGCTAAATAACACAATGGAAAATATTCAGCATAGTATCATACTTTCCATCAATTGACAAATAATTATGAAAAATTCTGGAAAAAACACATTAAACATAATATTTCAGTTCTGTGTTGGTAATAGTTCATACAAAGGTAAACCGAAATCTAAGTGAAAAAAATGTAAATAGTGTTTTAGAAGATATATATCAAACTTGGTCTGACAGTTCTCTGTCAAGTGTCTGGTCTGATGACATATTTATTACCATTTGATCTAAGTTACCATATAGCCTACCATTTGGTTCAAATAAAGGGGAATCCAACCAAATTAAGTTATTTTTAAAGGAAAATGAAAAAAAATAGACAAATTGATGGGTGAAAATTTGAACATTATCGAACAAACAATAAGAAAATTACAAATTTTAAAGTTGTAAAAAATTGGTAATCACTATACCAATGAAGACTTCAAATTGGACGCATTTGTGATGTCATAGTGATGTAGGGCAAGCACTACTCTTTCATGTGCTTCAATACAAATAATGGCTAAAATTTAATTTTTTTCAAAAATTTTATGTCAAATTATATTTTTCTTTCATGAGGACATGAAACAATATACTACCTGGGTCATATTTAGATTACTGCCCTAGGGGCATAGGTACATGGGAAGAAACAACAAATCCCTGATAATAAAGTACATAGCCTATGGGGAAAGTTGTCCTTTTCCCTTGTAATAATTTACATACCTAAATGCCAATTTGAAATTTGCATAGTCTTAGGGATCTCAATTCTAAAGCAGTCAAAACTTTGTTATTGCTTGTCCGATTTCTTTCAAACTTTCACTATTCTGTTTTATTTATTTCTCTCTTTCCTTTCTAACACAACATTATATGACCAAGGTTGGATTCCCCTTTCACAGTGAGGCTATTTAATTTTCATCTAATTCTACCTTGTCTTACGTGACGAAAGTCTACCAGTTTACAAACTGGTAATGTACCAACTGGTCTGTCAACAAGACACAATGAAGACTATAAGCTCAAGGTGTAGTTGGAATAATGTTTAGTCCACAATGTAAATAGACCCAAATTTGGGCTTCCTTTTCGGCATTGAAAAAATTATTTTTATTGTTGTGTTGGTAGACTATTTTGGTATTACACAAAATGGCTAAAAATCTATCACAGATTTGTAAGTTAGAAAAAAAGGATTTATAATAGTAATTGTTGATTTAAAAAAGAAATAACTCCTTTTTCAAGCATTACATTATCCCAAAATTAATGACACAAAGTACAATTGGAGCAGTTGCAATGACATTTCAGAAATTATAAATGCTTAAAGCAAACTGCATTCCAAGAGTTTATACACAATAAAGACTTTGGTAAAATCCAAACATTCCTGTCCATAAACATGTATGATAACATGAAAATAGCTTCAGTATCCTGAGTATAATAATTTCTAAATCCTGTGAAATTTATAACATTTCATTTTCATCTGAATTCAATGACAGAAATAGATTCATGAATAAAAAAGAAAGAAATTTGTGTTGACAGTTATGGAAGCTCAAAGATAATGGCAATCATTCTAGCTCCAGATCCTTGGCAACAGTTTTTGCACTAATCGGATGCATGTTGTGTCTTTCTGCCAGGAATGTATCAACTGCCTTTTGACGTGCAGATGGGAATGCATACAAGTCCCTATGAATGAAACCAAACACATAGAAAACATAATCAAGCAATTTACTACAATTTTATTTCTTATAAAACAAAATTGAATGCATCGTTATAACAATATTATATTTGAAATAAGAATAATGTAACCAACTATATGTAGTATTTCACTACCATATACATGAATATTAACACATGTACATGTATGCATAAGTTGCAAATGTCTCACCCACATCCTCCCTCAAAAAGGAGGGAGGGAGGGAGGGGAAAAAGAAAGAAAGAAATTCACAAAAGATACTGTTGTGGCTTGAAAGCCTCTTCTGGTTTATTTCAGTGCACTAAAATAGGCATACAATGCCCATGTGGACATCTAACGCAATATGTAATTGGATTTAAGTCAGTGTCCACAAACACTTTATAAAATCATGTATATAGGTATTCAAACATGTATGGGGTTTAAACCTCTTCTGTGATTTGGGCCAAAATATTTTTCTCTTCAATTTGTACTTCTATGATTTTCATTGCAGCTTGTTCAGCAATAAGATGAGGATTGGTGGAATGATGTTTCAAGCAGCAGGTGCAGCTTGCAGCTTTGTATTTTTAATTGTAGATTTCTCTGTAAAAGAAAGCTGCTGAGAGCTTACCTGAACAGGACACGAGTGAACTTCATGCGACCAGCCTCTGTTGCCATCTTAAGAGCACTATCAATAGCAGACTCATCACCAGCCTTTATTCTCAATCTCAACCACCTCAATATTAAAATAAAATATGACACAAAATACATTACCTGAAATTTACAAAATAACAAATATGAGTGACACTTTAAGATAGCCATACCTACTCTCATAAGTATACTGTATGATTGAAAATAAGCCTCTTTGAGTTTTAATGTTTCATAGCAATTGTACAGGACACAAAGAATACCAGATTTAAGAGTTCGCCATGGTTTGGAATCCATTTAGGGGGCCTTCAAAATTTGATATTTCAATTCTCCCACACACACATCAGTGACAGAAAAGTAGACGATATCTTTCACATTAATATGACAATGGCTGAAACAAAACTTTTCATAAGATAAAAAACATACCTGAAACGAATTTCGGCATTGGTATACTTGTCCATGTCATAAATTCCTTGCATTTCTTGGATAAGATTGTAGGTTAATGGCTTCTATAAAAATAGAAAAGGAAACAAACAGTATGTTAGAGAATTAATGTATGCTGTAAAATTGGGGGAGTTCTTTTTTTTTAAGATGCTATCAAAATGAAAATAGAGCTTTACCTCAGTGGTAATGGAATTAACTTCAAATACAATATACTGCAGTAAAATATTTTTCACCTCATAAAAACGTACAAAAAAAATTAAAACCTCAAAATTATGTTAATTCAGTTGGCTAGTAAAATAGTTGATGTGTCCCTCACATTGTCAGGTTAAAATAATGGATGGATGGATAGATACATGTAACTGTCACTGTGACCAACAATGGGATGTGATCATTCAACTTTTAAAAGGATCTTACCTTCAGCAACAACTGTGCCAGAAACTCTATTTTCTGAGATGGAGACATTGACTCAAGGTCACCAGTAGACTTTTCAAAGTTACTTTCACCAACCTGTCAACAAACAATAAATAAAAATGATGTGATTTTAAATGGGACTGGTAACTCTTCTTCCAAATCAATTGTAAACAATTATATCATGTGATTTTTTGTGTGTGAAAAAAAAATGCAATTGGTACTAACAAAGAAGTTTCTTGGCAATGCAGAATATCCCTTCTATATCCCTTCCAGATGTGAGATAAAACACATATTTAGTTTGAATCATCAGGATTTCTTATTTGTAAAAATAGTTATCACACTTAAATGTTTTTCAGTGTAATGCAAAGATCTAATGAGATCACTTTTTTCCCCATTTGCAAACATGAACCAAGTAGCAGTTTTATCATCAAACACCTTTTTTAAAGTCATTGTTTTAAAGTCACCACAGGAAAGACCCATTTCTATGGATATAATCTCCTGTGACCTTTGACCCCATAACCACAAATCTCATTAGATTGTAAGCCCAACATCAGAACCTAATACCATGGTTAAATTCAACCCATTATTTTCTCGCAAGATGTATTCAAAGTATATTCCCACATAGTTGCATCTACCTATGATCTATGACCTTGAACAATTGACCTCACGACCCCTATGTCTATCTAGCTTGTGGATCACCCATGCTGGGCCTAGCATGGAGGTCAAGGAAATCTATTAATCTATTCAGATATCTTGTTCATAATTCTGTACTTACAGATAGAGGAAAACTCCCAAAGAAATCCACCCATCATCCTTGGTGGAAAGGTATTATAAAAGTTCACAGTTAACTGTTACCTGTTTATAGCAATTGACTTACCTGACTCCATTTTTCACACAATTCTGTACAATGATCCACCAGACAAGTATCATATCTGTATAAAAGTAAATGGAAAACTTATGAAGGGTTAATGAATCACCATGAAATAACAGTAGTAAGTTTCCTTACATCATATCTACAAAATGGGCAACTGAAATCATTAATCAAATTGTCAATTAATTTATGTGGTGTTTGGCTAACTTTTGATTAAAGTGAATTGAAATGTTTACTTAAATAACAATTAGGGGAAGAAAGTACTTTGATTTTCTTCTTTGATCATGAATGTGATGTCAGTAATTTCAAAATAATCTAAGAAACAGAAAGACCAATTACTCATTATACTGATGAAATTCTAGCAAGTCTTCATGAAGGAAAGTGTTTGAATACAGATATGATAGGAAAAAAAAATCAAATATAATCAGATTTAAAAAATGAGGATTATTTCATCTCACATTATTCATGGCAAAAACTAATCTAGTCTCTTAATCATCTTGTGAAAAGTGGGCATAACTTTTATGCTATATTCCTTCAGTTCAACTGTCATTTGCATTGCAAAAAAATATATGACTGGCAAAACCACTTACCGGTAGCTTATTGAAAACATAATGGTTTCACAGATTCTAAATGACATTGATTTTTTTTTAAATGAGCTCTTTAATCCAAAATATGTTTTTTATTTTAAACCCTACCAAGGAGAGATTTTATTTAGATTTAACTTACTTTGGTTTAATAGGTGGCATACCAGGTGCAAAGAACCATTTATCCCATTCTACGCAATCAAAGACACCAGCTGCTGCCTTTTAGAAAGTATATCAACAATAAAATAGATATTCTATTGTATTGTGTATATAAAACCTTATACATGCATTAATATATTTTTTTTGGGGGGGGGGGTGTTAACAAAATTACATGCACATTGTATCACTTCTTTCAAACTAATGAACACATGCTTGCTCTTTATCACTGATGATGTGACTCTTGACAAATTATTTGTAAAATGGCCAGACTTTCATGATTATCCTGACCATGTTATCTTTTATTTCTCATTAAACTCTGTAAATATGGATTATGATTATCAAAATGAAATCTGCTATTTGATAAGATTCAGCTACTTTGATAATGAAGGGAAAAGTAGGCCTATATTTCATTTTGCAGAAAATACAATAATGAAATCAATGATGATGAGACTCACCTTTTCATGGAAGTATTCAAGAAAAAAATCCTTCCAATCTTGAGTAGTGAGACTTCTGTACTTGAATTTATCAATGTAGGCTTTCAAATATCCCTCAAACTCTGTGGTTAAAACAAATAACATATCATTTTTCACTATACACCTATGCTTCTTTGAGTTTCACAACAGACTTGTAATGAATTCCAGAAATAGGACCAGCTATCTTTTAAAGGAAAAGTGAATCACCAGTTTTAGATTTCAGATAAGCACTTACATACACCTTTTCAAGTCTTATACAATTTCACAAAGGGACATAAAACATGTGGATATTAATTATTTACATAAATTACATAATTCAAATTTTTTTTTTTTCAAATGAATTAACAATCAAAATCGAGGCAAATATTGATCATAGATCAATGAAACCATTTTGGTTACTTTCAAATTTACCCCCCCAAAAATACAATTTACAAATATTTTCATGCAGTAAGAAGAAACAGCAAGACATACCATTTATTCCAACCAGAGTTTCAAGATAAAATAAGAAACATGATCCCTTCTCATAAGGAACACTTGAGAATGCATCATCTGGATCAATACCACCCTCCAGAGATGGAAGCAACTGTGTGAACTTGTGCTCTTCACCATATTTTGAAACCTATATAAAAAAAAATAAGTTAATGATTTGATGAAGTGAGACATGTCAAAGAGTAGTAGGTCATCTTGTTGACTACAGATTTTTTACACATAGAAAAATGGGTCAAGTCATCATAGATGGCATCAAAGAGAATTTTGAAGAAAAAATGTTATACCAAATAAGTAACCATGCTCCAACTAATTTTTTGGAAAAAGAGAAACAGATTGTAATGAAAATATGTATTTTAAAGAAGTTGATATTCAGACTCACTGAATTGTAGAGCTCCTTCCAGCCTCCGATGAATGCAAACTGACGATGTTTCTCACTGTTCATTCGTCCAAGAATCTTCCTCTCTACAAAGACAGTAAATCCTTCATTCAACCAAAAGTGTTCCCAGCTGCAGTTTGTTACCAGATTACCAGTCCAACTATGGCTGATTTCATGAGCTACAACCTGGTATAAAATCAATAGAAGAGGTATCTAGTCCGGCGGCCCAGGAGGTTTATTCAACCGAAAGCCGGACAAGCAAATGACCCCATAGCTGGATGGCATGGACCCTGAAGTTTACCAAAATGCATTGCTGCCGGGTTCTATCCGTGGTCTTCCCTCCGAAATGACGTAATATATGACGTCACTACAAAATGGCCCTATTTCACAATTTTTAGACATTCTACACGTAGCATGAAGTCAAGGGGGAATATCTCAGCCAAACAATGCTTGTTTTGTATGAAACTTTCAAAATATATTGTTCCAATAGTGCACAAGAGATATGCAAAATTTCACGAACAGATATTATTGTTTACATATGCAAATTACGTAATGAAATTTGCATATCATTAGTTTGGGAGATTTCTTGCTTCAAAAATTGTCGAAAATCGATTCAAAAATTTATTTTCTTTTTTAGTGTACTTTATTTGATATATTTCCTCTCAAGCACAATATCATTCTCTCCATCTATCTCTCTACTTTTGGAAAATATATGCCAGTAATTGGAAATGACATTATAGACTGTGATTTCAGCCCCCTTTTCAATATGATCCGCACATAGAAATTGTGCGTTTTTTGTCTATTTTTACCATATAGCTGAGGTGTGCGAACGATATGCCTACTTTATTGATGTTTCCTGCATTTTGCATGATATTAAATCTTCCAAACAACATATTTTCATCTTCATTATGTCTCTGCTGATAAATAAATGATTTCAGCAAAGATTTAGATTAGGAGGCGCGATAGCTCAGTCGGTAGAGCGGGGGACTCGTATTCCGGTGACCCGGGTTCGATTCCCACTTGGTGTGCTAATGCCCTTTGGTAAGGCATTAATCCTCAGTACCAGGTCCTTCGGAGAGGACCTTAAGCCGTCGGTCCTCTGGTTGCTTGCTTACAAGCATTCATGCTTTCTTAGCAATCAGGTAAAAAATCACCACCAATCCAATCCAATTTATTGCCCACTGGGCAGTCTATAGGCTACATTTTCAGCCTAGTTTTCAACAACAAACCTATACCATGTATGACTGCATCGTTGTAGTCGAGTCGGATGAGGGGGTTCCTGTGTACCATCAAAATATTTTTCACTCAACGTTTTTGTATTTGCCTGAAGTGTCTAGTTAATGAATCTTGATGTTCCCTTTGCAAAATCGTGTCCAATGGGGTTCAAAATTGATATCCCCGTTGGACACGATTTTGCAAAGGGGACATCAAGATTCATTAACTAGACACTTCAGGCAAATACAAAAACGTTGAGTGAAAAATATATTATGATGGTGCAAAGGAACTCCCATTTCCGACTCTACTACAATAATGCAGTCATACATGGTATAGGTTCATATAGGCTGAAAACGAAGCCTATAGACTGCCCAGTGGGCAATCAATCTTTGCTGAAATCATTTATTTATCAGCAGAGACATAATGGAGATGAATATTCCCCCTTAACTTCATGCTATGTGTAGAATGTCTAAAAAATGGTGAAATAGGGCCATTTTGTAGTGACGTCATATATTACGTCATTTTGGAGGGAAGACCACGAATAGAACCCGGCAGCAATGCATTTTTGTAAACTTCAGGGTCCATGCCATCCAGCCATGGGGTCATTTGCTTGTCCGGCTTTTGGTTGAATAAATCTCCTGGGCTGCCGGACTAATCACTCTTTCATCTGAAGTCAATTTCATGGTATCCAATTATTAATTTCATTAGATATCGGAACACCAGTACAATGTATAGCCGTGGGGTTATTAAAATCAATAAAAAATAGAAGACAAATTTGTTCATATATTATACTCAATGTAATTCCTAATAGCAATACTACTGGAAGCAATGCAGGCATCAGAATCACTATTACGAGTCCAGTCATTCAATGAGTTGTATCTAAAGTAGCCTTCATATTTACTGAATGTTTCTACATACATTCCTTAAATGTGTGGTTTACACTTACTGTGTGACCGAGCATACTGATTTGTTAGTCATTAGAAATAACACAAAAACGAATACTTGCGGATTTCTAATCTATCTGAATCTAAACTAGCACATCAATGATGTGGAGCTCATCCGGCATCTAGCAACGAATTTTAAGCCAAGTTGACACTGTAGTGAATTATATTGGTGACATAAATTGAGGATATAGAATTGAAATTGATGAAGAAATGATATAGAAGCATTTTTTGTGATCTATGAATAAATTTCATATAAATTAAGCATAAATAACTTTCTAGTCAAAATTTCTTAACTCTGTGTAGAACTTTGGTGAACCTCATGTAGCTCTCAGATGGAACAAAAATAATCAAAATCAATCAACAAATAAATAAGTAATTTTTGTGAGTTTTGAAAATATATGAATAAATTAGCATATTTAATGAATTTCAAAATTCTGTGTTGAAATTTTGTATCACCACCTCGAGCTATCATATAAAGCAAACAAAATTGAAATTGATCAACAAATGAAGAAGAAAAAACATTTTTTGTGATTTATGAATAAATTTTGCATAAATTGGCATAAATAATTTTCCAGACAAAATTTAAAAATTTTGTGTACAAGTTTGGTGAACCTCATGTAGCTCTACTAGATGGAAGAAAAAAAATCAAAATCTGTCAACAAATAAAGAAGAGGCATTTTCTGTGATTTATGAATAAATTTCGCATAAATAATTTTCTACTGAAAATTTCAAAATTCTGTGTAAAAGTTTGGTGAACCTCATGAAGTTCTACCAGATTGAAGGAAAAAAAATCAAAATCGGTCAACAATTAAAGAAGAAAAAGCATTTTATGTGAATTTTTAAAAATATGAATAAATTAATTTTGCATAATTAGCATAAAAATTGTTCTAGTCAAAGTTTCAAAATTCTGTGTAGAAGTTTGGTGAACCTTATTAAGCTCTACCAGATGGAAGAAAAAAAATTAAAATCGGTCAACAAATAAAGAAGAAGCATTTTATGTGAATTTTTAAAAATATACATGAATTAATTTCGCATAAATTAGCATAGAAATTGTTCTGGTCAAAATTTCAAAATTCTGTGTAGAAGTTTGTTGAACCTCATGAAGCTCTACCAGATGGAAGCAAAAAATTCAAAATCGGTCAACAAATAAAGAAGAAGCATTTTTTGTGAATTTTGAAAAATGTGCATAAATTAGCATATTTAATGAATTTCAAAATTCTGTGTAGAAGTTTTGAATCCCCCACCTAGTGCTATCATATAAAGCAAACAGAATTGAAATCGGACTTGAAATGGCGAAGAAGTAGCATTTTGAAATTGTGGACGGACGACAGACGACGGACGCCACACCACAAGCTCATTTGGCCCTTCGGGCCGGATGAGCTAAAAGGTAACAATAGCAATATATCATGATGCGATACTTACATTAGCTAAGGAGCGATCTCCTGCCTGGAGAAGATAAAAAAATAAATAATGTACAATAAAGTTATTTGTAATTTTGATATTTAGCTAGACATTCAAATATAAACATTACAGTAAAGATAATGACGATAACGATAACAACAAGTATAATAATGATAATACCAAAGACACTATGAGGGGAAGACTGGACACTTTGGGGATTTTTTGAAATGCTCAGTTTTGTTCATAGGGAAGGGCGCCCACTAGAGTACACCTTCGTACATTGGCTCGCGGCTGTGTGGGGAAAATGACAGAGAGGGTTAGGGAGAGGGGCAAAATGACAGTGCTTGGGGATAATTCCATCCCCCCTTTCCTAGAAAGAAGACTCTAAGATATACAATGTATTCAGCTCTAATCTTATTATGATCTTTTGAAGAAAAGCAAAATCTTGAAATGTCAAAATTGCCTCTTCCTTCACCCCTCCACCACTTCCCCCATATGTTTTATACACAACCCCAAATGACGATACGCGAATGTATACTTACCCAACACTGTAGGGCGCTCTCCCCAAGCATTAAACGCGCACTATTGACTGTCCAGTCTTCCCCTTGTAGTGTCTTTAATAACACTAACAATAATAATCATAAAATAGCAACAATTATGATAATACACATTTACACATGCATAGCATTTTCACGGGGAAATTTTAAACTTCTATGTACTCTAATAATATGTCACATGTATTCATATAGTAATCATAATATAAGCCTTTCATTGGCCCACTAGTATTCATGAGAGTTATTTCTATAACATTTATATTCTTTTTATATCGATCACAGATATCTTCTTAAGCTTTTTTTATTCAAATCTTTGCTAGTTTGTTGCAAAGATATTTTCTCATTTTATTTCACAAGCTTGAACAAGTGCGATTCTAAACAGTGTGCAGTTGACATTTTATTACCTCTAAAATTGCCAGATCTGATATTTCACTTTAAAACTTATATTTTTCTTTCAAAACATTCATTATCAAGTCAGATCGTCACTCCCACATTCACTCATGAACCAAGTTTAATTTGAATTTATCCATAAGAATTATCAAACTAGAATTTTAATTCGTCATAAGGACGAATTAGGTGATCTGTCTCTGATTTCATGATCACGAAGACAATCAGCATGTTTATTGAGATCAATATGATCATCATGATGAAAACTGAACTTCTCTTACGAAAAGAATGTGTTGAATACTCTTGAAAAAGAGGGAAATGAGAAAGTTGTGTGAAAAAGTGTAGGTCATACACATATTGTACATGTACATGTACATATTGTACATTAAAAGGGATTTTAATCTCTTTTATTGTCCAATGTTTTATTTTATACACATTGTAATGGTCATAAATGACCATTTGTGGAATGTTGAAAAGAAAAAAAAAGAAGAAAAAAACTAGAACTTTAATTCGTCATGAGGACGAATTAGGTGATCTGTCTCTGATTTTCATGATCACGAATACAATCACCATGTTTATTGAGATCAATACGATGATCATATTGAAAACTGAACTTTTATTACGAAAAAAAACATGTTGAATACTCTTGAAAAGAGGGAAATGAGAAGTTTTGTGAAATAGGTGTAGGTGATACACATGGTACATGTACATGTTATATTAAAAGGGTTTTAAACTATTTTATAGTGCAATATTTTAACTTATATACCTTGTAATGGTCATAAAGGACCATTTGTGAAATGTTGAAAAGAAAAAAAAAAGAAAAAAAATTTATCATGTTCACCCCTGGGCCTGAACCCTGGACCCTAAGGACGCAAGTCTGATGCCTTATCAACTGAGCTACACTATTTCCCATAGACTTTACACATAAGCACTATTTCCCATAGACTTTACACAAAGCAAATTAAGAGGATCTCAAATCCAATTTTGCAAGAGAAATACGGGCATGATCCCGGCATCTGATCGGAAATGGAGACCACACTGGCGATAGCTTAGAATCTCAGCTACAACATACTCCGAGCTCAGAGAAAACCAACAAAAAGAAATGGAGATATGGCTCGCGAAATAGAGGAATGTAAACTCCAGTTTTGAGAAAAAGTCATTTCCCATAGAAATTGTACACAAAATGAGCGAAAATGACATGCCTCTATAACTTGCCATTTTTCAGGATGATTCGTTCCTTTAAATGTAACTATAGCCAGCAAATTAGAAAGAGTATGTCCTCAGCTACAACATATTGAAAACTGAGCGAAAATTGGCCAACATTTACGGAGTTAGAGTCAAATTTGCATAACTATGATGACATCATAAGTAGCAAAGTGGAAATTTTGAGTTCCGACGCCATTTTGATGACGTCATGATGAAATTAAGGGTCAAATATGGCATGAAATCAAATCTCCCATCCATACTCTATTCAAATATGAAAAAAGAATTGGGGGTCAACAGATTTCCTGAAGAGCTATAATGAATTTTGTATAGGCATGTTTTTGCAAATATATTGTCTATGGTTAGTGCAAGCGCGCGCATGCTGTAAACTTTGATGGAGGCTAATTCCGTTATTACGTGTCGTAGAAGGTTGATCAAGGTATCAAATTACTCAGAATTATATTATCGATGCATAATTGGTATAATAAAAATGGCGATCCTATGTTGTATAGTGCCATTACGCGCGAGAACGCGCGCGTAACTGTGCGCGCACGCAAATTTTTGAAATGCTTAAATGTACTCTACTTTTGTCAAAAAGTGATTTTGAGCATTTTAAAATTTTGACGCGCACATGTGCGCGGGTCGTGACCTCTACATGACCTTTGATGACATGGACAGTTGACCCTTGAGTGACCTGAAGTTAATGTGATGTAAATATTGATGATTTTTTATAATTGATAATGAAGATATGACTGATAATGTCAATTTACAAAATGGCGTCTAGATGACGTCATGATGACCTTTTGACCTTGAACTTGTTTCATACAGGTGACATGATATGTCCCCATAACTGATAATATTTTGATGAAAATTGAAGATGTAGATTTTAGTGGAACAAGAAAAGGGTGGAAAAATAAAAATAAATAAATAATAAAGAAAAAGAAAATTCGTACAAAATTAATAGTTGATCTGTCGATTGACAGATCACCTAATTATTGTGAAGACGAGTCATGACGTCTGGGCCTTTGACCTTGCGATACTAATCAAAGCATATCATAGTCACTCACATATGCAAACATGAACTTGAAAGATGATCCTTCAAAAGGTTTTCCATTTATCACAAGAACCCCTGTGAACTTTAACCTTCTAACAAAAAATAGATGATTTTTTATCATATATGGGGAATGTTGAAGTTGATCTCTCAAATGGATTTTTTAAGGACTGCAAATAAATATGCTTTTCTGAATACAAAATTGCTGTCCTCTTTGACCTCGACCTTTTACAATGTGTCCCCCCAATCTACTCAGATTACCTTCACATCTTTACATGAACCAATTTAAAGTTGATCCATAATAGCACTGTAGTTATCATGAGAATAAAGATGATACACACAGTGATACCATAATTAGTGCTTACCAGCAGGGTAGGTGTGACAAAAGTGAGACAAGGGTTCTCCATACCTCCATATGGAAAGGATGGGGGTAAGATAAGAAGATCATACTGACCCCACACATAAGGACCAAGCAACGATTCAGCTGTAGCTAGCATGTGTTCAGTCTGATATCATAAAAATAAATGAAGTAAAATCATTGTTAATCTCCAGTTTTATGTAATATTCATATACAACTATTGAATTTTTATTAATAAGTATGTATAATTCATTTTTATTCAATATTGAATTTAAACCTGAACCTGGAAACACAAGTCACTAATATACGAAAATCAATCTTATTGTTTACAACCATAGACACATTTGCAAATACTTTGATCAAGAAAGTATCAAATTGATGTACATGCACTGATGGCAAGCATGATTACTGTAATTTGTTTGGGATTCCTGATAATCTGATGTCTATTTTACAAAGAGTCCAAAATGCAAGTGCAAGACTCAGCTATTACTTGCCAAAGTTTGATTCCGCAACACCTATTCTGAGAGAGCTCCACCAAGAGGTAAAGGGATTTCACTCAAAATTCTGTAATTGCATAATCAGTGGAACTCCTCATTACATAACAGTCAAAGCAAGCGCACTTTCAGAGATTAATTATTGTTTCAGATCGCCCTTCGCAAAATAAGTCACACTTGGCAATTGCACATTTGCGCTTGCTGACCTCAAACTCTAGAGTAGCTTGCTTATTAATATAAGAAGCTCTGCATCACTAACTATCTCCAAATCTAAATTCAAGTACTATATCTCATAAGTTAAGATTTTTTTTTGAGAATCAAGAAAAAAGGGCTCGCAGCCAGTGTAGCTGACTATATTCATATAAAAGCTGTGCTAGACAAATGTGTGTGCATTGTTATTATCATTATTATTAAGTACTTAATAGAAAAGTGTAGAGTTGGAGCTACTGCATCACAAACAAAAACCATGTAAATTCAAGTAAATTTTACAGAAACATTCATCTACCTATATGCAGTGAATCATACCTCACTAAATTCAAATGCTGCTCTATCGACAAATTCTTTCTCTGACCAAACTCTAGACCTTGGCCCTATTTGTCTATAATGCATAAATAAAAAGAAAACATACATGTACATTGTCAAATATGGAATCTCGATAAATATTTGTGGAACTGATAAATGATAGCAAAATTATTCATTAGTTTAAAATATAAAAACAACAATCCATCAGTTCCTTTATTGGTGAATATCAAACATTTTCTCTTTTGCTTGTGAATGTTTTTACAATACAGCCATTCCTCTTGTACAAACCCCCAAAATATATTTTTACAAATGAAAATTATATTTTAAAACAATATATCAATATTTCAAAGAGTTTACCTGCTTTCTAATGCACCAACAACAATTGCTATCAGATAGCTTGGCATTGGGACAGTCTGTCTGAAGGTATAAGTCTTAAGAGAATTATCTATTGCACATGGCTCTTCACCTGTCCTCACCGCACTCATCAAACAAACAAGATCGCATGGAACAGTCACCTACAAAAATCAAAGGTATGGATTTAACTCAATTGACTCCATTCACCAAATCCCATTTTCATATTCCTTACATGCGTTAAACATGGTCTTGATACACAGGATGTTTCCGAAAAAGGGGAACCAAAGTTAAAAGGTCAGCTATATCAAGAATACATGGTTTATTCTTTTGATTTCTATACTACAACAAAGTAACTCATAAGCTTTAATTTAACACATTGATAAGTGCTTGCATCACCATTGTCATAGATCATAGAGGTAGCTAGGTTCCTTAGAAGGTGAAGGGTACAAAACCCACCTTTTCAAAGTCTTGTTGTTTTTTAAGTACAAATCCATCTTTTCTGTATCTAGTTATATCATTCGGTACATTCAGTTTAATGAAATGTTCACTTCTTGTGACTGTCATTCACATCTACCGAATAGTTCCATATCTGGTGAGCATGAATTAATATCTTGCAGCAAAGGCAAATTGAAAAAAAATTAACTTTCATGTTTTATCATGTGTATTGATACAAAGGGATGAAATACCTTGGCATCATAAGTTGCTTTGACTGAAGGGCTGTCCTGACAAGGAAGGATACTACGAGCATGGATGGCCTGAATTGAAAGGAGACATCATACTCCGTAATCTACATCATTCATATTACAACAAAATATAAATGCATATTAAAATTACATCGTAAAAACAGTAAAAGTAAAGGGACCAGTTACAAAAATGTGGTACGAAACTTTATTTCTATAAAGGTTTATCATCTCAGTGACCTGAAGACTACATAAAGCTGCGAACCTAGTAATGACTTAAGTCTCCAGGGGCCGTTGCAGAAAGAGTTGCAATCAATCGCAACTCTAAAAATCATGCGCAACTTGATTTTCAACCAATCAACAGCGCGCATTTGGGACTTGCGATTGATTTTTTGACTTGCGTTTAAACGCAACTCTTTCTGCAACGGGCCCCTGGAGACTAGTCAGGTCAGCCTTGATAAAAAAAAAAAACGTTCTTCATCCATCGGATTGTCATTCAGTCCAGTT
This sequence comes from Lytechinus pictus, assembly GCF_037042905.1. Taxonomy (NCBI): domain Eukaryota; kingdom Metazoa; phylum Echinodermata; class Echinoidea; order Temnopleuroida; family Toxopneustidae; genus Lytechinus; species Lytechinus pictus. Next base: position 59,760,831 of record NC_087247.1, on the reverse strand, counting down.
GATGAGTTTGCCACAAAATATACCTGCATTTCCATGTGATAATACATACTCAGTTTCCCCTTCTTCCCTGTAATATTTCTCTAAGTACTGTATACAAAGTTGGGGGATATGAATACAATAAGTTCAGTGACATAGAACAAGTAAACAAAATTTGGACAGGGCAAATTTTTTCTCATTTTTTGTTAACCTAAAGCTATTCTCCTACAGGTCTTGGTGCACAACTTCTTCATCCATTCTAATGTCATGAAGACTAATATGTCTCTCATTGGGAGGAACCCCTCGTGTCCCAGAAGGATATCATAGAACGAGAAGACTAGCAAAATGTCATAGTGGTGTTATGGCAATGCCTCCAAAAAATATCATGTTGCTTGACCTTTACTTTAGAGAACATGTCATAACACATAATGTGCAGGCTTCCATCATCAAAATACCTACTGTAATGTTACATTTATTGCTTTTAGTAGACTCTCCACAGCTTCATCTTGGTAAGACCTTAAGTTCTCTCTTGTTCTTAACGTTTACTATAAGTGCTGCAAGCATGTAATCAGTTGCAAAAGTCACTGCAACATTCAGAGATCAACAATTATTAAATTAATTCTCTCAGTACAGTGTATGTGATCTTACTTGGCACTGGCTGTAAAGATATGGGAATTGCTTGCCAGCTGTCTGTGACGGTTCTAGCCAACCAATGGCAGAGGCTGATGAGGATGTCTTGTAGCTTATCTTGATGCATAACTTTGAGCCCCTACAAAACACAAATATATGGCAGAAATACCAACACAAATATCAACACAAGGATTTTTTTTTACATTTAGAAAAAGAAATAACTTACAATTTTCATAAGAGAATTAATACATACATAAAATGGGATATCAAAGGAAACATTAAAAGCACTGCTAAAAAACACCTGTTGCTTTCCTTACATTCGAAGACCCCTATTATAGGCAGAGTGGTAGGCTATAGATTCAACCTCCTACTAAACCAGCCAATGCCTACTTTAGATCCATTGTAGGCTATTATTAACATTTAATTAAATGTGGACCTTTCATAAAAAGATTAATCTTTTATTGTTTAGGCATCAATATGAACAAAATATCAGCAGATCTATGAAAGGAAAAAACACAATTTACTTTGACTGAGCAGAAGATGGTAGTCTGATGTTCAAGGGAGACCCAAGAGCTCCCAAAGGTTCCTTCACTTCAAATGTCAGTTTTTCTCCTGTTGCATCATCACTGACCTCTGATATACATAAGTTGCTACTTGTATCCAGAATCTAGACATGAAGAGAATAAATTATGAACAGAACAATGTCATAAATTACTTTTTAAAAATGAAATGATTAATTTCTTCTTCTTTCACTTTATGATATGTTACCCGCCACCCTAAAAATCAAGAATTTACCAAAAATAAATTTTTAGTTTTTATCGAGCTTGATACACACATTCTAAGATTTAAAATGATAATGAAATAATGTAACTTCCGAAGGTTTCCATGGTGAAGAAGAATAGTGTAGTAGGTTTCATGGTACACCATGTATCTTTCTTGGGAAATTGTTGGTCCGGAAAAGGACCACCCAAATTGGACGTTTCAACAAGTGTGTTCTTGTCGTCTTCAAGAGAGGACAACTTAATTTTAATAGAAATTGAATTTTGATACAATTAAAATATTGATTTTAAATAATTATTATAATAATTATTTAAAATCAATAATTATTTAAAATCAATATTTTAATTATATTATTTAATAAATAATAATTTCAATTTTTGAACTGTTCGTCAAAACGGCACTTCGTAACATAGCTCATCGAAGTTACGTCATATCGAAGCAGTTCAAGGGTCAAGCCTATTGTATTTGCAGTGTTTACGAATGGATACACACAGTGAAAAAAATACACGGGGGCGGCGGGCGAATTCGCCCCGAAAATGCCTAAAGTCGCCCTCGAAATCACCCAAAATCATGCTTTCGGGGGCGACATGGGGGACATTTCGCTCAGTAAAGGCCTCAATGATGGTGATTTTCTGTTTCAGACAGAGTTTACATTTCAGGTATATTATTCAAAACTGCCAATAAAGTTTGATGATTTCTTCATTGTCATGTATATTTAAGTTCTTAATGAATACATTCTCACCAAATTTAGACTCCCCCATAGAGAAATGCAATTTTCATGGAGATCTGCGTTTTCAAAGAACTTCACGAAAAGTTAGGGTATGTGGGCTTTTATTACATGTACAGTACATGGCCGAGTGCAGGGTATTGTACTGGAATAGACGGAGTAGAAATTAGATATTGAATTCATTTATATCTAAGTTCAACTCACAGTCACACACACACACACCCAAGATTCTAAGCATGAAAAAAATAACTTAAAAAATCATACAATATTAAACATAAAGTAATAATTCATTAATAAGGGAACAGGTATTCCTCAAAATACAAAAAAGTAGCATTCAAAAAGAGCCCCCGAAATGCAAAAAGTAGCCCCCAAAAGGTAAAAATGGAGCCCCCGAAATTTGACAAAAAATTTAAAATATCACGAAGCCATAGAGGTTCATCCACCAAGATGAACGAAACACTACTCGTAATGCATTCTGGTAAACATGTCTCGATAGCCCAGACAGATTGGCAATATTGTTTCATCTAGATAAACGTGTTTAAAGAATAAAAAAAGTCCAAATGGCTATTTTTTTTGCTTATCTATAATATTTCTAGTATGAGTATATATCCAGAGCATCATCTGTCTGCTTTCTTCTTCCCTTACCCTTTCTCTTTCTTTTTTTTTTCCTAGCATAATTGAGTTTCTTTTTATTTCTTCCTTTTTTTCTCGGTCTTAGCTACGTCATAATAATAATAATAATAATTTAAGATTTGTATAGCGCACATATCTGTCGATGACACTCAAGGCGCACAATCAACTACTTACACAATATAGAAAATAAAATTAATAAATACACAGCAATTGAACAAATTGACAAGAAAAAAAAAACACAATCAGATAAAAGTTGGTCGTCAAAATAACAGGTAGGCCAGATCCCACAATTAAGGAAATGCTTCCTTCATTAGGTAAGTTTTCAATTTTCTGTGGAATAGCTCTCTCGACTGGCAAGACTTAATGTCCAATGGGAGTGAATTCTACAAACAGGGACCAGCAGCAGAAAAAGATCTGTCACCCCAGGACCTCTTCACTCTCACTTGTTGGAACTGGTGAACATTCCCTGAACGAAGACAGGGTCTACATGAACTCTTCACCTCCAGAAGATCTGGTAGGTACATGTGTACACTGGTGTCTGGTTGATTCTAAGTTTAAAGACCAAGGAAAGAACTTTGTATGTAAGTCTTTGCCTTACACTAACAGGCAGCCAGTGTAATTTTTTGAGAACTGGAGTGATATGATCTGACAGCTTTGAATGCTTTACAAGTAGTGCGGCTAGCGGCTCAAGGGTCAAGCCTATTGTATGTGCTGTGTTTACATTCAGATTTCTACATGAGATTGGTCTGGTAAGAAACCTCTAATTTTTAACATTTATAATGCACCTTCATACGCATTAGGTGTGTGAAGGTGTATACACTTGTTCACTGCTACAATCCTGCCTGTGGGGAATCTACAGGGAGGACTATGGTATGCCAATGCTGTCATAGCACACAATTTAAAAAATCATTAAAATATCACTTTGGTGACCAAAATTACTAATTTCCATACAGACGTTGCAATTTATTTTTCATTAGTAACTTGGGAATAATTTTTGTATTCACCAGAGCACTCAAAAACATGAATTTTGGGCATACTTTTGTGTACGCCCTCTATTGGTGGAAAGTAATATGGCAAGAAAATTTACATTTTTCAATCTCTATTTTTAATTAATTAATTAATAGTATTATACTTGCATTATTTTTATTTTTATTCCATCTCTGGACATCTCCAAGCTCCGAGAAAAGAAGCACAATGCGCATACGCGTTTGATGACGTATGACATATTTTCCATTCATGAAATCAGAGCCCAAAGTTGGGCACAAACTAGCTTCAAATTTATGGGAAAAAATATCAAACGGAATTTTCTCTGTTTTGTCATGTAAAATGTTATTATATATTTATATGGTGATATTACCATCTTGAAAAGAGTTTCTGCATGTTGACAATGTTCGAGAATCAATCCTGACGTGATAATTATTTTTTTAGACAAGTGCACTCACAGACTCAAGTCGATCGTCATGTGATGTCTGTCATTGAAAATTGAAACGAAATACAAACGATTCACATCAAGCTCTAAATTCATATTAATGATTATCATATGCAAATTATTGTTAAATATTACGATTAAATCATGTCCTATGGTCATGATATTAATATTGTTCATGAAAAGCAAGATTTATTTTACGTTGATCGCGTAAATTTTCCGGCCATTTCTGGTTTAATTAAAGCACAGTACTGCGCATGCACGATCGATGGCGACTTCCATTCATGAATTCATCATGCATAAATTATCTCGGCACGAGCAGACAAGTAAGACTCGAACTATGATCAAAATAAACTAGATTATAGGCATCATAATTACACAATCGGGGGCAATATAAATCAAGAAAGTAGTAGTCAAGTTTGACATTACTGTTTATTTTGATGATTGTGTGAACCAAACGAATCGGCCATCCGACGTATTTTATTTTTTTTTGATGCACCGATTTTGCAATATCTGCACCGGCGTTCGATGACATCGATCGAACACCGATTTTAAAATCGATTCGACTCAGGCTTATTTTTAATTAAGAAAAAATAATTTAAAGAATCAGATTTACAATTACATAAGAGCCAAGTTATATGATGAATAGCTGTATTGGAAACTGACAGTGTAAGAAAATCAAGCATTTGTCGCATAGAAAAATAGAAAATAAGCCAAAATTGCCACCCTTATTTTGCCACACATGGATTGGAGATGTAACTTTTGTACGTAACTGAGAAATAAGGTTATTAAAATATTATATCATAACCTTGTTCATTGAATGAGTGGGGAAATTCATCTTTGTTGACAAGTCTCGCTTATATGCCTAGGCTAGCCTATGGCAAGGGTTTCAAGGCTTCGTGATGAATAAGTCATGTAACTTGTAAGTAATAAAGTAATCCGCTAAACTTAAGTATATGTCAAAAGACAAGGCACAAGCGCTAGACAAACAAAACATTTTTTTTTTTTTTGTTGAAACGTTTTTATTTAGTATAACCATCTCATACACATATTACAAAACGAGTTTAATAACCATATAAAATAACAATGTACAGTATGGATAGGTTACATTTTGATTTAAAAAAATACATAAAAAACAAAAACAACAAAGGGAAAAGAAAAGAAACATAGAGAAGCAATACAGGTCTGTTCGTCTACATTACCCAAAATCTAATAGACTCCATTTTTTTAAAAATCTATACATAGTAGAGTCCCTATAAGCAATACACTTTTCTGTTTGGTACACTTGTTTTAATTTACTGGTAAACAAGTCAAAACAAGGAAGGATATTAATATATCTACACAGATATAAAGTTTTCTTTGCTACAATAAGGCAATGATTCAATAACACATCTTGCTTGTTTTTAATTCCGAATAAAATCTCTTCATCCTTTACTTGGATAATTTCTTTTTTAAATTTAGTATGCCACCATCTTAGAAATTCATTCCAAAAATCTCGAGTATGCGAACATTCTACCAACAGGTGTTCAATTGTTTCCTGTTCTTGTTTACAAAAAGAACACATCTCTTTATCTACAACTTTCATTTTCTTTAACTTTGCATTTACTAGTAAGCATCTTGTATTTATTTTATATTGAAATATTCTTGTTCTTGTATCTGGAATAACTTTAAAAGGCAACTCGTAAATAAAACTAAAATCATCTTCACTTATATCATACCTTGATCTCCAATATATTTCAGAAGTAGGGGTTTGGTATTTATCTTCTTTTAATATCATATTTATGATCTTGGTTGACAATTTTGATATAAATATTTTTTTATTACCAAAAACTATACAAATATCTAACTTTTTTAACAGATGTCGCCTCTCGAAACAACGAGCTTTAACTGTCTGTGGAATAGCAGAGACAATTGAACGCCAAAGAAGATAGTTTTTAAAGCCAATTTGTTGCCACTTTATAAAAGGGATTAATTGACCATTTTCATCAAATAAATCTTGTATAAACCAAACACCAATATTGAACAATTTCTTCACAAAACAACTGACACCTGCTATTTTTATTTGTCTATTATTCCAAATAATACTTTCATGAGAAAATGCATCATGGTTACTCAGATCTCTTAACTCAAATTAGGCATATAAGACCTCTTTATAAAAAGAGGGTACAAATCTTAGTTTTAAACAATCTTTTTTATCAAAATTACAATAGAGTAAAAAGTGACCACCATATTTTCTTATAAAATGATTAAAATATATCTTCCATGAAGAAAGTCCTTCATCAAAAAATCTTACTATCCATTTTATTTTGAGTGCCTTAAACATTGAACGAATATCGATCATATTCAGTCCCCCTTTAGAATAAGGGGCAATCAGTGTTGACTTTTTTATATAGTTCTTTTTTCCATTCCATAAAAAGGCATGTATAATTTTCTCAAGTTCTTCCACCACATGTTCAGGGACAGACAAAACTGAGGCACAAAATATGAACTTTGACAATGCAAAAGTTTTTAAGATTTGTATCTTTCCTATCAGAGTAAGATTACGTTTTCGCCAAATATTTAGCAATACCTTTACATCCTTGATACATCTATCAAAATTAAGCTTTAAAGCTAAATCAGTATCATAAGAAAAAAATATTCCAAGACCCTTAATTGGGTTTTCTGGCCACTCAATATCAAAATATTTATCTTGAGATTCTCTAAACGAGCCCAACCACATGGCTTTACACTTATCTCTGTTTGTTTTCAAACCAGAAAAAGAGGAAAATTTATCTATAACTGAAAAAGCTTTCTCTGCAGACTTTTTGTCCGCTAAAATCAATGTCGTGTCATCGGCATATTGGGCAAGTTTAATCATATTTTCATTTATAAGAATACCTTTAATATCATCCCTTTGCCTTATTTCACATGCGAAAGATTCAATACAAAGTATGAACAAATACGGGGACAAGGGGTCTCCCTGTCTAACCCCTCTATTTAAATCAAAATATCCTGATGAATGTCCATTACTACATATGCAGCTACTGATATTTGTATAAAAGGACTGAATGTACTTTATAAATTTCTGACTAAATCCAAATTTGCCAAGGGTAGAGAAAATAAAATTCCATTCTAAAGAGTCAAAGGCTTTTTGATAATCTAAAAATAAAAGCAAACCTGGGATATCATTTTCTTTTGTGTAGAACATAGTATTAGGAGTGGGCTATACATGGGTCAAAAATACTTTTTTTGTAATTTCAATATGACAACAGTTTTTTTTTATTCCTTGTAATGTATCTCAACATGAAATGACAATATTTTTTGTCTCGGGTCCGAGAAAAAAGTGTGCCGGGCCAAAATCCAAAATGGCCGCCAAAACCCCCCAAAATCACAGTTTTGGCCACAACTTTTTTATTTGGTGGTCATTTTCTCTGGTTTTGGTGTCTATTCATATGTTTTGGGGGGGCAGGCAATTTGTTTTTCCTATAATAAGGACTTTTAAACCATTATTTGTAGAGTTAAAAGGTAATCATACCTAAATTTTCCCATTTTTGTAGCCTTTTTTCAGCCAAAAAGTGGGTTTTATCATCCTGGGGTTCTGGGATATTAGATGGTATGAGGTCAACAATAGCAAGCAGCTTCATATAGCTATATTGCTTTTATTCCTCCACTTTGGGTTTTACGGATATTTGTGAAATATATCTTATTAAATAAAAAAAATGTCAATTATCCATTGGGGCTATACAGTATACATATGTACAATGTACTGTACATACATACTGCACTGCATAAATGCATTGGCCACCATGACAGATAACAAGGCTTGTATAAACTATAGTGTCATAGAAATGAGCTCTCAGGTTTAGAATTAGATGCCTCAGAAATTGAAGATGTGTTTTGTCTCAGAAATTGAGGACATGTTTTGTCAAATATGCTAATTCAGGGGGCGGAGAGAGGTAATTTACACTGTAGCTATTCTGGGCCCCGTTGCATAAAAATTTACCATTATGTTAACTTAACTTAATGGTAACTTGCATGCAATCCTTTATTCTGATTGGCTGTTGATCAGCATTACCATGATACTAGTAGTTACCTGACCCCATAAACATAGGCCAGTTAGACACCAGAACCAGGTTTAAAAAAAAGCCTCCAAATGAAGAAGATATGGCTAAAAATGTGATGTACGTATATATACATGTACCGTATGTGATATTTACATGTAAGTGTAATTTAATTTGCTGGTTTCAGCATGTACATCAGCTGACAAGGAATCAAATTCACAATCTAATTCTAAACCTTTGAAGCTCATTTCTATGACACTATAGTTTATATATAGGCCTTTGTCATATGCCATGGTGGTCAATGCATGGCTATATGCAGTGTAGTATGTACAGTGCATTGTACACCGTATAGCCCCTATGGATAAATGACATTTTCTTTTATTTGATAAGATATATTTCACAAATATCCATAAAACCCAAAGTGGAGGAATAAAAGCAATATAGCTACATTGGGCTGCTTGCTATTGTTGACCTCGTACCATCTAATATCCCAGAACCCCAGGATGATAAAACCCACTTTTTGGCTGAAAAAAGGCTACAAAAATGGGAAAATTTAGGTATAATTACCTTTTAACTCTACAAATAATGGTTTAAAAGTACTAATTATAGGAAAAACAAATTGTCTGCCCCCTAAAACATATGAATAGACACCAAAACCAGAGAAAGTGACCACCAAATAAAAAAGTTGTGGCCAAAACTGTGATTTTGGGGGGTTTTGGCGGCCATTTTGGATTTTGGCCCGGCACACTTTTTTCTCGGACCCGAGACAAAAAATATTGTCATTTCATGTTGAGATAAGGTAAAAGGAACACAAAAAAACTGTTCCCACAGTAAAACCAAAAATCACCCATTTATAGCCCACTCCTAATAGTATCTATGATAGTTCGAATCGATTCACCTATGTATCGATCTTTCATAAAACCTGTCTGGCATGGATGTATCAATCTAGGTAAAACTTTGCATAGTCTAGTAGCAAAGACTTTGGATAAAATTTTAATATCTGCATTAAGTAGTGAGATCGGTCTCCAGTTTTCTAGATAGCGTTCATCTTTTCCCTCCTTTTTAATCAATGTAATAATTGCTTGTTTTTGCGACGTTGTAAATTCCCCCCTATCCAAACTTAGGCTTACCGCCTCTATATAGATATCTTCTAAAATATTCCAAAAAACTCTATAAAATTCGGCTGGAAGGCCGTCATTCCCAGGGCTTTTGTTTATCGACATACTATATAATGCTTCTTTAATTTCTTTCTTATTTAACGGTTTGTCTATAATAATTCCCTCACTTTCATTTAAAGAAGGCATTTGTAAATTTTGCAAAAAATTCTCCGCCTCCTGGTTTGCGTCGTTTTTTGTTCTTGATTTATACAATGTTTCATAAAACTCCTTTTGTATCTTTAAAATATCTTTTTGATTTGTAATCAATTCCTGTGTATCATCCTTTATAAGAGAATAGCATAATTTTCTTGATTGGTTTCTTTTTTCCAATCCTAAAAAATAATCGTTGCTTTTTTCTCCCTTTTCATACCATCTACATCTAGCCCTTACCATAACACCTTCCATTTTTTTATTTTCAATTTTAACAATTTCTTCTTTTAATTTGTCTATCTCTTGAATTTTGTTTGTATTGTTCACAGTTGTTAGATCCTTTTCGAGGATTTCTAATCTCTTCCGCAGATCATTTTCAACATTATAAGATTCTTTATTTTTATTTTTTGAGTATTTAATTGTAAATGATTTAATTTGATACTTTATCCAGTCCCATTTTATTTGTGGATCCATATGCATAAAGTCTATTTTCCATTCTTTAATACTTTCTGATAGTGCTTTAACATAATTGTCATCCTGCAATAGGGATGTATTTAGCTTCCAGTATCCCTTTCCTCTGGATATTTCACTCAACTTTATTGACATACATACTGCAGAATGATCTGTTCGTAGGGCAGAAGTTATATCAACTTTCTTAATTTTCTGCCTAAGATCACAATCTACTAAAAAATAATCTAGCCTACACTGGACAAAAGGCCTTTTTTGTCTCCAAGTAAAGCAGGATTTATTTACATTCATACTTCGCCAGATATCTATCAAATTGAAATTAATCATAATATCTTTGATCCGTTCAACAACATTTTTTTTACTAGATTTTGTTCCACCCATTTTATCTATGTTGGGGTTTAAGACGCAATTAAAATCTCCTCCAATTACTATGTGTTCGTCACCATTCCATTCCTTTCTAATAACATTCAACAAATCTTTATAGAACTGTATTTGCATATTTTCTATATTTGGTGCATATATAATAACTATAAGGAAATGTACCTTTCCACAATCTGCATGGATACATAAAATTCTTCCACAATAGTCTTTGTATATTTGTCTAATGTTTATATCTAATCCATTTCTAAAAAGGAAGGCGACTCCTTTGCTATGCGTCGTTCCATGACAAAATAGTATATTGCCACCCCATTCACTTGCCCAGTAGCTTTCATCCTTTTGGCAACTATGGGTCTCCTGCAACATTACAATATCTACGTTTTGGTTTCGCACCCAATGAAAAATACTCCTCCTTTTAATTGCGTTTTGCATACCTCTCACATTTAATGATAACATATTAAGGACATTATCTTTCGTCTCAAAAAGAGATCTGCTTTTTGACATATTTTATAACCTGAAAGTTCAAACACGACAAGTAAAAATTACAAGAGAAAAGATAGAAAGAAAAAAAAAACCATAGAGTTCGGGCAATGTCTGTTTATATCAGCCTGTCCCTTGTCTTGAATAGAACTTGCATGCATTCTTAAGGCCCAGTCAAAAAAAAAATAGTGAATCATCCAATTTAAGGCCAAAATATCCTGCTGGATCAAACAAAATTCAGCTCACTTGTATTTATCGATGTCTGTGACGAATACTTTCCTAAAGAGACCTTCTTCAGTTTTGAAAAGTACGTATGCTGGTACATTGAAGGGTATAATTGCGAAGAAACCTTGCTCTCTCAGTTTTCTCTTTACTGGAAGTAGCTTCTTTCTATCATCTCTCACTGATCTTGCAACATCATCTGTAATGAATATTTGTTTACCCTTCATTCTTTTTTCTTTCAGAGATGACGCAGCAGATTTCAGGACTCTTTCACGATCTCGGAATCTCAAGAAAGCCACATGAATTGGCCGAGGTGGTGTTGAACTAGCTTCTATCTGAGATTTTGCCTTTTTCCCTGTAGGACTTCTGTGTGCTCTTTCTATCTCTATTGCATCTCCATTTTCCAATTTCATAAAGTTTGTTATGATATCTGATATGAAATCTGCACAGCCGTCAAAACTATCCTCAGCTCCTTCGGGGATACCCCAAAATACAAGATTATTCCGTTTCATCCTACTCTCCATATCATTGCATCTTTCTTCTATCTTGTCTATCTTTCTTAGCTTCTCTTCACCAAATTCTCTCTTTTGGCTCTTTATTTCCTCAATTTCATTCATGGCATATTCAAGGCCATTCTCAATATCTCCTACTTTCTGCTTAGTGGTAGAGAATTCTACTTCCATGTGTTGAAATTTCGATTCCATAGTATCTAGCCGTGTAATCACGCACTCGAGCATAGAAGTTATCTTATCAAGCTTACCGTGTACACTATTGCTGCTATCAGTCCCACTCGAAGACTCTTGTGATGGAAATGCATCAGGTGCATCTTTCTCGAGTGGAGAGGCCATTTTTTCTTGTATCCTCGTCGATTTTCTGGTCTTTACATTCGAATCCCCGGGCTTCGTGCCCGTCTTTATTAAAAAACGCTCCAGAGTGTCAATTTCGTCACTTCAAAACAGTAATTTAACGACAAACAATGTAATTTTGACTGAGCCGAAAAGAAGTAGATGGTCACATTCTTCTGAGCATGCGCAAAAAAAAAAAAAAAAACAGACAAACAAAACATGACAAAAATAATATCAGGAAGTCCTCAAACTAAGCTAATAATGCAGTACATATGATTAAAATGAAATTATCCTGGTTGTGAACAAAAATATATGCCTACATGAATGATAAATGAAGGAATGAAACAGAACTTTCTTATAAATCGGTCTTTGTTTTAAAGTTGTAATTTTATGGCCATTTTAATGCTGGTTCATTATGAGCCAGCATCAAAACGCTCATGTGGGACCGAAGAAACCGTAGTCATGTCTACTTACCAGATTTGCAACCCCGTCTTGCAATGTTTCTAATGTCAGCTTCACATCCCCAGTGAATATTTTCTCTTTGAAATTGATATTCCATTCAATTGAAATGTGTTTGGTTATGATACCAGATATATTAGAAACAGAATTTGGATCCTTCGTATTATCTGCCATTTTCAAGATAAGTAAGGCAACGCGCACGCCCGATCGTACCCCCCCCCCGAATATATTATAAGGTCTTTGCCCCCCCCCCCCCCCGAATTTTTCATCCTAAGGCGACCGCACACCTTACGACTGGTCTGCGACCCGATTTTGGAACAAATCGCATTTTGCTCATTTTCTGAAGATGTGAATGGAACATATCATTTTATTTGAGGTTAAAATTAATTGAAATAATAATATTATAACAATTTTGAATGATTGCAAGCCCTTATTTTGGAGTAAAGTCCAAATTAGTTTCAAATCGTAGCCAATCGTAAGACTGCTATGACGTCATTACGACTAGATATTAAATTCGCTTTGAAGGATGATAGCATCGGGGATAGCATAGTCACAAATTTGATCATAAGTATTCGTACGATGATTTTGAACATTACACAGTAAGATATTCCAAGTCTCAATATTAGCATCAAATTCTATTACATTTTATTCTGAAATCGGGTCGCAGACCAGTCGTAAGGTGCGCGGTGGCCTCCTATACCGGTACGGTACTTTAACTTATACCTTTACCCGAGAGTCTGGAAGCTTGGGCTTGGCCGTAGAATACTCCAAAACAGCACTTTCACTCTTCAAATTTGGAAAAAAAAAATCATCCAAGCAGTCACTCAGAGGCGTCGATCATGGGGGGGGGGGGCAGGGGGGCAACCGCCCCACCAATGAAAATATTGGGGGGGGGGGCAAACATATCGTTTTGCCCCCCCAATAATTCCGCATGTGCAAAAAATAAAATAAGATTGTAATGTTACACAGAAATCAGCAAGCGAGATTGAGATACACAACTCGTTCTTCATCTAAAATCGTGCTCAAAATGTCCGGTTTTCAGATTAGAATATTAAAAAATTTCAGCTCGCGCTTCGCGCTCGCATCATTTCTGTAGCAAAAACCCGCACTTTTCATGATTGAATAGGTGAATAGAATGTCCCGTTTTCAGTTCTATACCTCAAAAGAACTCCCACTTCGATTTGCAATAATCTTTTGTTGGATATATTTCTTGTTCTTTATTAAAAACGTCAATTAAACTCTTTTTTTTAAGATCAAAATATCAAGATTTTCAGCTCGCATCTATTATTTTTTAAATTTTTTAAAATTTAATTTGTTGGTGAGATGTGTGTGTGGGGGGTGTGTGTGTGTGTGTGTGTATATATACATATATATATATATATATATATATATATATATTGTGTGAAAGAAATGGATGAAGAGAACAATGGTAGGCGTAGCTTAAATCAAGGTTCCCCAGAGCTATCTACCCTTTTGGAAAAATTGGTTTTCGACACCATACCAATTGTAATTTCCTTTGTCGGGTGAAGGTGGGTTTTGAACAATGACAAGCCGCCATGCCTCAGCTGGATCAAAGCTATTGCTTTGATACAGTACACGTATGGGAGAAAGTATACAAATGTGTGAAGTTATACATGTACTACAGCTTTGGCAACTCTTTTATTTAAATATTGTGTGAAAGAAATGGATGAAGAGAACATAATGGTAGGCGTAGCTTAAATCAAGGTTCCCCAGAGCTATCTACCCTTTTGGAAAAATTGGTGATGCCGAAAAAATGTCTCTGCCGGGAATCGAACCCGGGCCCCCAGCTTTGAACGCCGGTGCCTTAACCACTATAGACCACAGAGACGGGTTAGTGGCTAGGGCGACCCCGATCCGATTGACCGTCAGATCATGGACCTATGAAGAGATGGACGATTAACGCGAGCATTTCTTTGACCCAATGATAGTCACCGTCACTTGGTTATGCGCATCTTAATGATAACATGCAGGTGTTGTAACAATAGCAATTACCATGACTACCAAGGGTATCTGATCACTCAAAGACGGAACAGTTTCCCGGTCTTGACTTTTGTTGGCTGATCCCCTGTTTCAGTATGTGCCTTTCACCCAGGACCAAAATCCAATTGAAACCAGTTGGATTTCCAACTGGTTTCAATTGGTTTTAACTGGTTTCAATTGGTTTTAACTGGAATTTAACAATTTCCAGTTGAAACCAATTGGGCAACTGGAAATCCTAACTGGAACCAGTTGGGTAACTGGAAATGACTTCCAATTGGAAATGATTTCTAACTGGAACCAGTTGAGTAACTGGAAATTCCAACTGGAACCAGTTGGGCAACTGGAAATCCTAACTGGAACCAGTTGGGTAACTGGAAATGACTTCCAATTGGAAATAATTTCTAACTGGAACCAGTTGAGTAACTGGAAATTCCAACTGGAACCAGTTGGGCAACTGGAAATCCTAACTGGAACCAGTTGGGTAACTGGAAATGACTTCCAATTGGAAATAATTTCTAACTGGAACCAGTTGAGTAACTGGAAATCCCAACTGGAACCAGTTGGGCAACTGGAAATCCTAACTGGAACCAGTTGGGTAACTGAAAATCCTAACTTGAACCATGCATGCAGTTGTGTAACTGGAAATCCTAACTGGTAACAATTGGGTAACTGGAGATGACTTCTAACTGGAAAGATGGGTAACTGGAAATGAATTCTAATTGGAACCAGTTGGGTAACTGGAAATAAAACTGGAACCAGTTGGGTAACTGGAAATGATTTCCAATTGGTTTCCAATTGGAAATTTTCCAGTTACCTAACTGGATCCAATTGAAACCAGTTAATTTGCATATTATCTGCCAGTGTGCACAGATTAATGTTTTATGAGATTCATCATAATTAACAACGTATTTATTTAATTTTTTTCAATTTCAAGTACCACACTTTTTAAAGATAAGTATTTAGAATACTTAGCAGTGAAAACCATGTTCATAAATGTTATATATTATAATTAAAACAGATTAAAAGATAATTAGTACACCACTAACTGTTACCAAATTACATCAAGTAAAAATACATATATTTGAAGATCTTCCATATAAATATATACACATGAAAGTCTGTATTTTATCGATGCCTTTACATTGGTATTAATAGACATATATCACTGCTTCTGTGTTGGCATGAGCAATAGTTAGTGCAAATGCTAATTAACTTGTAACTAATTAAGTTCATTCCAACTGGAAGTTCCAATTGGATCCAGTTGGAAACCAATTGGTTTCAACTGGTTCCAGTTGAAACCAGTTGCCTCCAATTGGTTTCAACTGGAACCAATTGAAACCAGTTGCCTCCAATTGGATTCAATTGGTTTTAATAGGGAAATTGGAACAACTGGAACCAATTGACACCAATTGCCAACTGGTTCCAGTTGCCCAATTGGTTTTAACTGGAACCAATTGGCAACTGGTTTTCAATTGGAACCAGTTGTTCCAATTTCCCTATTGAAACCAGTTGGCCAACTGGTTTCAATTGGTTTGGCCCTAATTGGTTTTAACTGGATTTTGGTCCTGGGTGCAGTCAATTTGCTTCATATATGGATCAGCAAACTTGAGAAGCAGACGATTTTTATGATATAAAATATGATATTATTCGATCCGCTAACTACCGCTCACACATAAGGACCTCAATAACATTGAAAGATACACGATCTACACATGTTATGTGCCACGTATATCTGGAATATTATGGAGAAACTTGGGAAAATTGAATTTTAAATGGTAAACAATCAATCACAATATTGCCTCTATATCAAAATATGCAGACATTTCCCCAAATAAAACACATGGAACTAAGATTAACAAAGGTAAAAAAAAACTGCACATCGATTATCCATTATTTCATTGATTTTCTATCAACTGCGCATATAATTTGTGAAATATAAATGTCCAATAACGAACTAATTCAGTCCCTTCTCACGGTGACGATCATAGGACCAAAGAAGACAAGTATGAAGAGAATGTTATTCAGATGACAATTACCGTCACCTGTATAGTGAATTCATTATCTAAGCGATGAATGTCCATCTCTTCATAGGTCCATGGTCAGATAGACAGATTTTCGACACTCTGTGGTCTAGTGGTTAAGGCACCGGCGTTCAAAGCTGGGGGCCCGGGTTCGATTCCCGGCAGAGACATTTTTTCGGCATCACCAATTTTTCCAAAAGGGTAGATAGCTCTGGGGAACCTTGATTTAAGCTACGCCTACCATTGTTCTCTTCATCCATTTCTTTCACACAATATTTAAATAAAAGAGTTGCCAAAGCTGTAGTACATGTATAACTTCACACATTTGTATACTTTCTCCCATACGTGTACTGTATCAAAGCAATAGCTTTGATCCAGCTGAGGCATGGCGGCTTGTCATTGTTCAAAACCCACCTTCACCCGACAAAGGAAATTACAATTGGTATGGTGTCAAAAATCTGTCTATCTGACGGTCAATCGGATCGGGGTCGCCCTAGCCACTAACCCGTCTCTGTGGTCTAGTGGTTAAGGCACCGGCGTTCAAAGCTGGGGGCCCGGGTTCGATTCCCGGCAGAGACATTTTTTCGGCATCACCAATTTTTCCAAAAGGGTAGATAGCTCTGGGGAACCTTGATTTAAGCTACGCCTACCATTGTTCTCTTCATCCATTTCTTTCACACAATATTTAAATAAAAGAGTTGCCAAAGCTGTAGTACATGTATAACTTCACACATTTGTATACTTTCTCCCATACGTGTACTGTATCAAAGCAATAGCTTTGATCCAGCTGAGGCATGGCGGCTTGTCATTGTTCAAAACCCACCTTCACCCGACAAAGGAAATTACAATTGGTATGGTGTCGAAAATCTGTCTATCTGACGGTCAATCGGATCGGGGTCGCCCTAGCCACTAACCCGTCTCTGTGGTCTAGTGGTTAATGCACAGGCATTCAAAGCTGGGGGCCCGGGTTCGATTCCCGGCAGAGACATTTTTCGGCATCACCAATTTTTCCAAAAGGGTAGATAGCTCTGGGGAACCTTGATTTAAGCTACGCCTACCATTGTTCTCTTCATCCATTTCTTTCACACAATATTTAAATAAAAGAGTTGCCAAAGCTGTAGTACATGTATAACTTTACACATTTATATATATATAATCTATATATATACATATAGGCGTATGTGTGTGTGTGTGTGTTTGAGTCTGTTTGTTTTGTGTGATCGAGCGCCTTTGGAAAGTTGATTCATGATTTTGCCCCCCCCCCCCCAATCTGAAAAATGGATCGACGCCCCTGCAGTCACTGCTATATGCTTTTTAATTTTACAGGCTGATGATGATGAGGATGTCTTGATGCATAACTTTGAGCCCCTACAAAACACAAATATATGGCAGAAATACCAACACATGGATTTTTTTTTACTTTTAGAAAAAGAAATAACTTACAATTTTCATAAGAGAATTAATAAAATGGGATATTAAAGGAAACATTAAAAGCACTGCTAAAAAAACACCTGTTGCATGCTTTCCTTACATTCGAAGACCCCTATTATATAGGCAGAGTGGTAGGCTATAGATTCAACCTCTACTAAACCAGCCAATGCCTATACATTATTAACATCCATTGTAGGCTATTACTATATCATTTAATTAAATGTGGACCTTTCATAAAAAGATTAATCTTTTATTGTTTAGGCATCAATATAAACAAAATATCAGCAGATCTATGAAAGGAAATAACATAATATACTTTGACTGAGCAGAAGAAAAATATATGCAACAATATATGAAAATATCGTGTTCAAGACCAAAAATATTCAAGATATCTAAATAGGCATATATGCAAGACACAAAATATATATGCTCGGCACGTGCAAACTGCAAAATATATGCAATTAAGACACAAAATATATCCAATAAAGTCACGAAATATCAAGGCTCAGTATGTCAGGCACAAAATATATGCAACACACCAGATATAAGAAACAAATTAGTATGTATAATAAGACATAAAATATAGGCCCACGCGAGAAAAAAAAATTGCTAGACACAACTTTAATGCAAGGCTTGCCATATATTATGCAAGCCACTCGGTTTATTCAAGACATAAATTATGTTGAAGCTTCAATATTTTGTGAAAACAGTTATATGCACATCGTCATAAATTAGATGGGCTGATCATGTCATATCCCCACTTTCCTTTTTCTTATGTTATTACATGCAATCATTATTGTTTCATTTTTTCATACATGTGTAAATGATGTGTCTCCATAATGATGAAATAGTTGCGGCAATAAATAACCAATGCACTCAATCAGTTGTCAATCCAATTGTTTGAGTTCTTAATTGGTAGAAAATTTTTGAATAAACCTTATTTCATATAATAAAATACAAAATAACAAGTGGGGATATGACATCATCAGCCCACCTAATGAATATTCATGACTGAGACATGCCTAGAACTGTTTCACCGAAACAATGCAAATCTTTAAAATTCAATAACTTCGTTATTTGTTATCCGATTTTGATCAAATTTTCAGCATTTTGCTTAGTGACTTTTATTCTATTTATTGAGATATAAATTTCTCCAGGCTGGACCATCCCTTTAAGCTCGATACCATATTATGGTTGGTTGGTTGGTGATGATAGGCGTTTGCATTCTAAAAGAATATTTACGCCTTTTCTGATTATATATTTTTTTCTCGGTTTTCAGAGATATTTTTTTTCAATAACAAACAAAACCAAAAGAGAAGTCAGTCAAAGTTTCAAAAACGAAAATAAGGCAAAACAACTTAGGGAAAATAAAACATAAAAAGGAACAGAAATGAAGGCTATGTAATTATGCTTTAATATTCAAAGGCGGACATAGCCTACACATTAATACATATTAAATTTTTGGTCATCTACACACATCTGCATATTTACGTCATGCATTGTCAGTCTAAGTCGAGTAAATTAGAAAAGCTTAAGTAATGTATAGAAAGGAAAAAATAGATAAATACAAATGAAATAAAATGAACTAAATAACATTTACAGATATATATATACAAACTTTTATATAATGTCTCCTTTTTTTTCCTCCTCTCTTCACTTTTTTGTGTTTGTTGTTGTTTTTTAAATCGTTTTTCCAAATTCTTGCAATATGGTGCGTACGCAGGATTTTTGAAAGGGGTGAGTTTCAATGAAATGTGGACAGGCAAAAAAAAAAGGTTCTTCACCACAAACTTGACGTCGTTTCATACCTCAACAAAATTTGACAAGCAAAAAAAAAGTCTTCACATTTTTTAGGGGGGTTGCGTATCAAAAAAATAAATGGGGGTTTGAAACTCGTCGCGTTATTAGGAACACCCTTTCGTCCAAACCACCCTTCCCCGGTTTGACGAAAGGGTGCTGTTTTCTTTATACATTATAATCGACTGCAATTAATTATAGTCAATTCATCTCATAGCCATTTATATAAAGCCTTTTGGTCTTATACCGATTAGTTTATCATAATTTTTGTCTATTAATCAGGCGGTATAAAATAAAATTGGCATAAATTTGTCCATTGTCCAGTTGGTTGGGGCCGGAAGGGCAAAAGAGAGAGAGAGAGAGAAAGAAAGAAAGAAAGAAAGAAAGAAAGAAAGAAAGAAAGAAAGAAAGAAAGAAAGAAAGAAAGAAAGAAAGAAAGAAAGAAAGAAAGAAAGAAAGAAAGAAAGAAAGAAAGAAACAGAAAAGGGGGATATGCAGATGGGTGAAATAAAGACAGAGAAAAGATCCAGGGGCTGAAAGGGGCCTTGCCCGCCCACCCTAAAATAAGAGAGACAAACAAACAGAAAAGGATAAGAAATGGCGGGAAAGGGGATTGAGAGGGAAGAAGAAAAAAGAAAGCTGCATGGAAGAAACAAAAGAAACAGAATCAGCGAGACGAGTCCGAGACGACTGAGTCCGAGTTCGGAGTTCTGCATGTCCGAGACCGAGTCTGGCACATAATGTGCAAATGTATTACCCCGGTGTATTACTTAATCAGTCAGAAACAAGTTTCTCATTCAAAATATCTTTTTTAAAGGTCAAGTCCACCCCAGGAAAATGCTGACTTGAATAAATAGAAAAAAAATGAAACTAGCATAGTGCTAAAAATTTCATTAAATTCGGACGTAAAATAAGAATGTTGTGACATTTTAAAGTTTCGCTTATTTTTCACAAAACAGTGATATGCACAACTAAACGAGTCAGTCGATGATGTCCATCACTCACTATTTCTTTTTTTTTATTGTTTGAATTATACAATATTTCATTTTTTATAGATTTGACAATAAGGACCAACTTGCCTGAACCATATAGTATTAAACACGATGCTAATTCCACATGTTCAGCGAGGAATTAATCGTTGTATCACTGTCTTGACAAAGAGGAGAAAATTAGAATATTTCATATTTCATACAATAAAATACAAAAGAAATAGTGAGTAAATGACAGTTTTAAGTTTCGCTTATTTTCACTAAACAGTTATGAACATCCCGATCGGTATGCAAATGAGGGAACTGATGACATCACTCACTCACTATTTCTTTTGTATTTTCTTTTGTATTTTATCAAGTTGGTCCTTATTGTGAAATCTGTAAAAATTGAAATATTTTATAATTCAAACAATAAAAAACAAAAGAAATAGTGAGTGAGGGACATCATAAATTCTTTTAAGTGCATGTATAGTAGAGCGGATAAGCTCCAAAAATCACAATTGTGCAAATTTTGACTAAAGCATGAAACTTTCACAAATAAAAGTATATGCCATAAGATTTATTTTAAAGATGGGAGGTAAATTTATAAATGCCATTTTCAGCCGTTGCCATTGCAACGGATTCATTTCTCCAAAATAACATACATTCCCATGTAAATGGTAAATAAACATGATATACATGAACAAAATGATAATTTTCAAGCTCCCAATTGAATACATGTAAAATTTAGAAATATTCAAGATCATCAAGATAGTTTCAATCGGTCCGTTGCCATGGCAACGACTTGTTTTTCCCCAGAAAAATAAACATTTTGATTAAAAAAACGTTGTAGAATATGATTTATCTTTAATTTCCCCTAATTTTACAGTGCTAAACAAAGATATTTTGGTTGCTAAATATATAAATTACATTTCAAGCTATTGCCATGGCAACCAAATAACTTCTAATTTACTAAAATAACATGGTTGACCAGACAATGGACAGGTTGAAAAAACAATTGGAATTGACTTAATCTGTATGCTTAAGTTTTGGCCCCCCCCCCCCCTCATTTGAACAAAAAAAATCAAGAAATTTTTCTGCAGGAGTTCTTTATAAAGATAAAAATTTATGTTGCCTTGGTAATGCTTGAATTAAATTTAAAAAGAAACAATTTTGCAAATGACCCGTTGCCATAGCAACGGCTCATTTACCCAAGAAAAGTACCAGTTTTGATTAAAAGAAGGACTGCATAATCTGATTTTTCTTTCATTTCCCCTAGTTTTAGGGCAAGAATGGAAATGTTTGCTGTTAACATTTAAATAACATCTAAAGCCATTGTCATGGCAACCAAATAACATCTAATTTGAAAAAAAAAAAAACATGGTTGACAAGATAATGGACAGGTAAAAAATGCAATTTATAACAATTAACTCAAAGTTTGACCCAGTCATTTAATTTTGAACAAAGATTACAGTGTTTCGCATTGGTTCATTAGAATGATAAAATTTGAGGTTGCCTTGGTAATGCTTGAATTTAATGATAAATATCAATGTTGAATATGGCCCGTTGCCATGGCAACGACTCCTTTTTCCCAAGAAAAGTACCAAATTTGATTTTAAAAAACAGTTCAGAATCTGCATTTTGTCATAATTTTCCCCTAATTTTAGGGTGCAAAGCATAGATATGTTCGCTGTTGATATACAAATAGCTTAAGCCATTGTCATGACAACCAAATAATATCTAATTTCAGTGGCTTAATTTGGTTTCTATGCAAAGGTTTTAAGGGTGAAATAGTACATTGGGACTAGTTACAAGGACAGCCAGTGGTCTGATGTGTCCAAAACCCTAAGACGGCTTCCAAAAATGGAGTTTGAAATAGCTGTTGATATAATGTATAAATGGACATGGCTCATTATACAGTGCGTCCCAGAAAAAACGAAACCGAGATTTAGCGATGATTTATCATAACTTAATCATAAATAAAATAGACAAATGACCTACCAATGTAAAGCTTGGAATCTCCTCTTTCATCTGGTATTACTTAGATTATTCCTCATTCACGCATGATTGAGCAAAAACAATTCGAAGAAAGGATGCCAAAAACTCATTTGGCGGGGGGTATCTGAATTTCAAAAAGAAAATCACATGACTAAAATGTTCGATATCTTCTCTTTTCTTTGATACCTAAATCACAGAAAATGGTCAAGTAGTAAAAAAGTTATGATCCCTCGAAACAATGCTTGTATTTCCATAATTTCATTAAATAAACGTGTTTTCACCGGTTTCCCACTGAAGCTATCGCACGGTAACAAAATAATTAATGCATGGCTGATCGTCAACAAAACGGAGTGTCGAGTGAGTTTGAACGCTAGCCTGTAAAACCTCTTCATGTTATGAAATTATTGTAATTCAAGCCTTATTTCAAATAACGAGAACTTTGTTATTTCTTGACCATTTTCTGTAATTGAGGTATCAAATTAAAGAGCAGATATTGAACTTTTTAAAAATGCGGTTTTCTTTTTAAAACCCAGATACGGCCCGCCAAGTGACTTTTTGGTATCCCCTTTTCAAATTGTTTTTGCTCACTCATGTGTGAATGAGAAATAATCTAAGTAATATCAGATGAAAGAAGAGATTCTAAGCTTTAAAATGGTAGGTCATTTGTCTATTGTATTTGCGATTAAGTTATTATAAATCTTCGATAAATCTCGGTTTCGTTTTTCGTGGGACGCACTGTATATCCGTCTGGGATATATGGTTTTGGTGTCTAGACCATGGTTTCAATGGTCAAATAATACACTATGACAAGTTAAACGGACAGTCAGTTGTCAAGTAAATAAAAAAATCCACGATGGCTTCCAAAAATGGAGTCTAAAATTGCTGTTGCTGCATTAAAAAACGTAGTTTGTTTAATATCCTGGAATATGTTTATGCCCTGGTTAAATGGGTCAAATAACACATTTGGACAAGTTACAAGGACAGTCAGTGGTCAAGTATGTCCAAAAATCCAAGGTGTCTTCCAAAAACGGAATATAAAATAGCCCCGATTACTAACAAATGGACATATTTCGTGTAATATCTGCCAAGGGAATCTTCAGGATTGGAGGAGGCAGTCAGTGTAGCTTCAAGAAGGGCATATTATTTTGATATCCAAACCATGGTTTTAAAAGTTAATAAATACACCATGTACATTGGAACAAGTTACAAGGACAGTCAGTAATCCAGTATGTCTAAACATCCAAGATGGCTTCCAACAATTGGAGTCTAATCGGAGTCTGTTACTTAAAAATTGACATAGTTCATTTAAAATCCACCAAGGAAAAATGATTTTGGTGTTCATACTTTTCGTTTCAAGGTTTAAAAAATAGGTTTAGACTGGTTACAATGATATCCAGTTGTCCATTTTACCTAAAAATCCAAGAGTTTTTTTAAAATGGCATCTAAAATGACTTCTATCACTCAAAAATTATCAGAGTTCATACAACATCCACCTGTGAGAAACAATTTAGGTGTCTACACTCTGGTATGAAGGGTCCTCTATTACATTAGGTCAAGTGACAAGGATGATTAGTTTTCAATTTTGTCCAAAATCCAAGGTAGATTCTAAAATTACATCAAAATGGGAGCTGTTACCAACTTTTATCTGACTGTATTTTGAATGTAGGCACCAAAATTATTTCTCACAAGTGGATATTATATCCACTTCAAAGTAACAGTCGTCATTTTAGAATCCATTCATGGAAGCCATCTTGGATTTTCAGGCAAAATGGACATTGTAACCAGTCCCAAAGTAAAATTTGATCCTTGAAACCCTAGTGTAGACACCAAAATAACATCCCCAGGTGTATTTTTAATGTACTTTGTCCACTTTTAAGTAACATTGAAACCCCCATTTTTCAAGCCATCTTTGAACTTTTGGACACAATTGACACCTGACTGTCCTTTCAACTTGACCAATGTACAGTATTACTTGACCCGTTAAATACTAGTGTAGACACCAAGTCATATCCCCTATGTATATCATTAATGAACTATATGTCCATATTTAAGTAACAGTCAATTTAGACCCCATTTTGGAGGCTATCTTGGATTTTTCAACATACCAATCCCCTGACTGTCCTTGTAACTTGTTCTAATGCATTAAACCATGGTTTAGTCATTAAAATCACATTCCCTAGACAGATATTGAACAAACTATGTCCTAATTTATTATTAGAAGACACCAGAATCACATCTCACAGGTGGATATAGAATAACTATGTCATTTTTTAAGTAACAACAGTCAATTTTCGACCCCATTTTTATAAGCCATCTTGCGTTTTTTAACATACCAAACCACTGACTGTCCTTGTGACTTGTCCTAATGCACTACTTGACCCTTTAAACTATGACTTAGACACCAAAATCATATTCCCCTGACAGATTTTGAACAAACTATGACTATTTGTAAGCAACATTAGACATTGGTTTACACCTTTTTTAGAAGCCATCTTGGAATTTTGGACATACTAGACCACTGACTGTCCGTGTAGCTTGTCCTAATGTATTATTGGCCTTTTAAATCGTAGTTTAGACATCAAAATCATATCTCACAGGTGATTAAATGAGCTATTCCACTTGTTAGCTCACCCGGCCCGAAGGGCCAAATGAGCTTATGCCGTGGCTTGGCGTCCGTCGTCCGTCGTCCGTCCACAATTTCAAAATGCTTCTTCTTCGCCATTTCAAGTCCAATTTCAATTCTGTTTGCTTTATATGATAGCACTATAGGTTGGGGATTCAAAACTTCTACACAGAATTTTGAAAGTCATTAGATATGCTAATTTATGCGCATTTTTCGAAATTCACAAAAAATGCTTATTCTTCTTTATTTGTTGACCGATTTTGAATTTTCTGGTAGAGCTTCAAGAGGTTCACCAAACTTTTACACAAAATTTTGAAATTTTGACCAGAACAATTTTTATGCTAATCTATGCGAAATTAATTCATGAATATTTTTAAAAATTCACATAAAATGCTTCTTCTTCTTTATTTGTTGACCGATTTTGAATTTTCTGGTAGAGCTTCATGAGGTTCACCAAACTTCTACACAGAATTTTGAAATTTTGACTAGAACAATTTTTATGCTAATTTATGCGAAATTTATTCGGAAATCACATAAAATGCCCCTTCTTCTTTATTTGTTGAAAGATTTTGACTTTTTTCTTCCATCTGGTAGAACTTTATGAGGTTCACCAAACTTCTACACAGAATTTTGAAATTTTCAGTAGAAAATTATTTATGCTAATTTATTCAGAAATCACATAAAATGCCTCTTCTTCTTTATTTGTTGATAGATTTTGATTTTTTTGTTCCATTTGGTAGAACTTCATGATGTTCACCAAACTTCTACACAGAATTTTGAAATTTTGACTAGAACAATTTTTATGCTAATTTATGCGAAATTTATTCAGAAATCACATAAAATGCCCCTTCTTCTTTATTTGTTGATAGATTTTGACTTTTTTTCTTCCATCTGGTAGAACTTTATGAGGTTCACCAAACTTCTACACAGAATTTTGAAATTTTCAGTAGAAAATTATTTGTGCAATTTATGCGAAATTTATTCATAAATCACAGAAAATGTCTTTTCTTCTTTATTTGTTGACAGATTTTGATTTTTTTCTTCCATCTGGTAGAGCTGCATGAGGTTCACCAAACTTGTACACAAAATTTTGAAATTTTGTGTGGAAAATTATTTATGCTAATTTATGCAAAATTTATTCATAAATCACAAAAAAAAAATTTCTTCTTCATTTGTTGATCAATTTCAATTTTGTTTGCTTTATATGATAGCTCGAGGTGGTGATACAAAACTTCAGCACATAATTTTGAAGCTCATTAAATATGTTAATTTATTCATATATTTTCAAAACTCACAAAAACTGCTTATTTATTTGTTGATTGATTTTGATTATTTTGTTCCATCTCAGAGCTACATGAGGTTCACCAAGGTTCTACACAGAGTTAAGAAATTTTGACTAGAAAATTATTTATGCTTAATTTATATGAAATTTATTCATAGATCACAAAAATGCTTCTATGTAATTTCTTCATCAATTTCAATTCTATATCCTCAATTTAAGTATATAATTCTCTACAGTGTCAACTGGGCTGAAATTAAAATTGTGTTAAATTTCGTTGCGAGATGCCGGATGAGCTCCACATCATTGATGTGCTAGTTTAAGTGAGCAGCCATTTTAGAATAATTTTGGAAGCCATATTGGATTTTCGGACATACCTGACTGTCGTTGTAACTTGTCCTAATATTATTAGACTCTTGAAACCAGTGATTTAGACACCAAAATCACATCCCCATGCAGGTCAATATGAAATGAGCTACATCCGCTTTAGGTATCAGCAACCATTTTAGATTCAATTTTTTGAAGCCATCTTGGATTTTTGGACATTCCAGACCACTGGCTGTCCCTGTAACTTGGCCCAGTGTACTACTTGATCCTTAAAACAAATGAATAGAAACCAAATTAAAGCCATTTTATCAAGTAATGGATGAATTGTGGATTTTTAGCGTACGGCAGCCAGTGAGGGCACCATCTTGGATTTTCCTGTTACCCTGGAGTGCTTAAATTCTTTTCAACCTTTCAACCAATAAGGGTATTTTTGATCGTATATTGACCAGTTTACTTATCATGTAAAATAACCAGTGAATAGATTACACTTCATGTTGAATAGATTCATTTGTTACTTAATTATCACAGTATTCCAAAATTTTCTTCGTCAAAATCAGTAGTACATTTTAATTCTCGTAGTTTGAATAAGAATTGTAATACTATATGTGATTTCCTATCTACATTGTCTTTCAACTTTTCCATTTATGGATTCTCAGAAACATGGATCAATAACAGCACACCTTTACTATTTAATATGGATGGTTACACATTTATTCACTCTGATAGGAACTACGGCAAAGGTGGAGGAGTAGCTCTTTTTATTTCAGATTTTTTTAATTACATAGTTCGAACTGATTTGTTGAATAACACATCGAACTATGAATCACTTTTTATCGAAATAATACAACCTCAAAGAAAAAATATAATTGTTGGCATAATATATAGAAAACCTTTTACAAATGTTACTGAATTTATTGATGACTTTGAAGAATGTTTGAAATTGATTAATTTGGAATGTAAATATGTAAATATTATGGGCGATTTTAACATTGATTTAATGAAGTACTCTAATTGTGGACTTGTAAATAGATTTCTAAGTGTAATTTATGCCTACAGTTTCTTGCCCCTGATAGATAAACCGTCAAGGATTACTGAATCATCATTTTCTTCAATAGATAATATTTTTACAAACAATTTTTATTCTGATGTTTCATCTGGTCTACTGGTGAACGACATCTCAGATCATTTTCCTGTATTTCAAATTGCAAACAAATATGATTTGTCTAAAAATACTATTATTTATGAACGCTGCAATATTAATGAAAATACTATTGCTACATTCAAAGAAAAACTTGCTTTTATGGATTGGAATCAAATATTGTTTTGTGAAAATACTGAAATTGCTTATAACTTGTTTTTAGATACATTTTGTGCTTTGTATACTAAGGTTTTTAAGAAAGTCTCCAGAGGTAAAGGAAAAGGTATGAGGAAGAAACCTTGGATTGATTCAGTCTTATTCAAAATATACGCAAAAAGAATCAATTGTTCAAGAAATATCGTGAGAATCCAAATAATACTTCCAAAACAAAGTATGTCAAATTTAGAAACTTTCTTAATAAATCGTTAAGAAATGCCCGTAAAAAATTTTATGAACATAAATTTCAAGAATCTAGGGGAAACTTAAAAAAGACATGGAATATCATTAAAGATGTTCTTGGTAACAAAAAGAAGAGTCTGTCTGATTTTATTAATGATAATGGTAACACTATATACGGGAATAAGGATATTGGAAACACTTTTAATAATTTTTTTTGTTAAAATTGGTCTCTGCCTAAATGGTAATTGCTCAAGTAGTAAAGATTTTGCCAAATTCTTACCCAATGAATGTTTGCAATCAATGTTTTTTAAACCAGTGAATCAAAATGAAATAGTTAATATTGTTAAAAATATAAAATGTAGCAGTAGTTGTGGTATCGATGATTTCCAGTTGTAATCAAGAAAGTGATTGTATTCATTCTGCATCCTTTATGTCATATTTTTAATTTATCACTATCTTCTGCCATAGTTCCTTCTAAAATGAAAATCTCAAAATTTATTCCTGTACATAAAAAAGGTGATCTACATGATGTCTCTATTTATCGTCCCATTTCACTTCTACCATATTTTTCAAAGATTTTAGAAAGAATTGTTTATAATCGATTATATAATTTTCTTAACTGCAACTCTCTTTTAAATGACGTGCAATATGGATTTTAAAAAAATGTTTCCACTGAAATGGCCCTAATTAACTTACATGATTATGTTATCAACTCATTAAATAAGAAATTACACACTATCGGAATATTTTTAGACCTTAGCAAGGCTTTTGACTGCATTGACTATAACATACTTTTACACAAATTACAGTTTTATGGAATTAGGGGTCATGTATTATGTTGGTTTCAGAATTATTTATTAAATCGTGTGCAATACGTATCTTACAAAAATGTTTTATCTGAACCATTAAATGTTTTATGTGGTGTGCCCCAAGGATCTATCCTCGGACCGCTATCATTTTTGATATTAATTAATGATTTACCAAAATGTTCAGACAAATTGAAATTTTTGCTATTTGCGGATGATACCAATATTTTAGTTTCTGATAATACACTACAATCTTTGAATAATGTTTTGAATCAAGAATTACCTCATGTAACCGCATGGTTTTACTATAACAAACTCTCTTTGAATATGGATAAATCGAACTATATATTATTTCATGGACATAATAGAGTAAATAATATTGAAGTATTAGATATTCAAATGAATAATCAAGTTATCAAACGTGTAAGTAACTCAAAATTTTTAGGCGTTTTAATTGACGGAAGACTTTCATGGAATAATCATATAATGGATGTGACAAATAAAATATCTAAAAATATCGGTATCATCCGCAAACTTAGTGATTTCTTGCCTCAACACATTCTTTTAACTTTGTATAATACCTTAATCTTGCCTTACTTGTCTTATTGTAATGTAGTGTGGGCAAATACATATCCTTCAAAACTAGAAAGATTGTTTATTTTACAAAAAAGAGTTATCCGAATATGTTCATTTTCTCACAGATTGGCCCACACTAAAGAACTTTTCGTGAAATTCAATGTTCTAAATATCTATCAACTCAATTCCTACTTCTGTGCAATATTAATTTTTAAGCATAAACATAATTTAATCCATAATTCAATATCGTCTATGCTTGATTTAAACGTTAATATTCATGATTATAATACAAGAAACAAAAATAAATATCACTTATGGACTGTAAATAAAAATTATGTATTATTCTCATTTAGACACCATGCTCCAGCTGTTTGGAACAATCTTCCAATAGAAATAAGGTCAATCAGTTCAACGAATGCTTTTAGCAGGAAATTGAAACTATATTTAATCAATAGTGTGTGAAAGCAAGGATTTTTACTGCCTTTGTGTGTTTATGTGTTGGGTTTGTGCGGTTAAACGTGTTTTAACTTATGTTTATAGTATTACATGCACATGTACTATTAAATGATTTCAGTTATTGAATTAAATTTTTAATGAGCATTTTACCAAATTTGTAATTTCAACTTGGCTTATTTTATTTTTTATGTAAGGGTGGTTATCTCGACAAACCTTGATAGGTTTTTATGACCACCTAATTCCAATATTGTATCTCTTTATTGTCATTTGTATCTGTTTAATACTTGTTTTACATGTACCTTACATTTTCTTGCCTTATTATTGCACATTGTATTTGTTATTACTGTATTCTATACTCTGTATTGATTTTTATTGGAATTGAATAAAACATTGAATTGAATTGAATTGAGTAGTGTAATTTTGAGGGGGCCAGACATGATGTATCGAGCAAAATTTATTTTAAAAAGTTGTCAGCGAGCCTAGCGAGAGAGCAAAACTTTCAAAAATTTTCATTACAAAACGAACAATTTTGTAAAAGATTTTGGGAATAGTATTCGTAAAAAAAAATCATATTTCATCCATCTCTCTTTCACTTTCTCTTTATTTTTCCTTGGCAATTATTTTTTTTTGGGGGGGGAGTAGGGTTGCAAAATTCCCGAGAATTTTCTTGATGGAAACTTTCCATGGGAATAAACGGGAATTTTTTGGGAATTTTCGGAAATTTTCAGGAATTTTCAAGAAATGATGGGAATTTTCAAAAAGTAACTATTTTCTGATATTT
Organism: Lytechinus pictus; assembly: GCF_037042905.1. NCBI lineage: Eukaryota > Metazoa > Echinodermata > Echinoidea > Temnopleuroida > Toxopneustidae > Lytechinus > Lytechinus pictus. The sequence goes on along the minus strand of NC_087247.1, from coordinate 59,729,859 downwards.
ATATGCAGGAATTGAAAGGCGTTCCATGGTAAATGATGCTTGATATGGTGCTTTGCCATCAAAATAATGATATGGTGCTTTGCCATCAAATTTCAAGCCAAGTATTATGCTAAAACAGTCAGACAATGCATAATTTTAATGATTTCCATGTAAAAGTTGATTTACTGTATTTACTTTGATTAGGAGTTCAAGACCATGTCAACTCCTAAAATAGACTCAAGATTTTGATTTATCAACGCCTATAATCCCCTTATATATTTATATGATGAACGGCTATAAAGCACAAATCACCACATGACGCTTCTTTCAAAATGGCCGCCTGCGAATACTTTGAACGAAATTGTTAAGCATCGAAATTAGAGTTTCGGAAATTTATTTGAGCCCAAACTAACAAGTCTGAAATGATTTTCGTAGGTCCTATATCGATGCCATGTATAATGAAATAAGATGGTGCTTATCATTTAGCATATTTATGTTAAGCACCCTCAAATAAGGGAAAAGAAAATAAAATAAACGTATTTTTATCAAAATTTGTACTTTTCTGGGACCATTGATATTTATCATTATGTTCAAGCATTACCAAATCAACATCCTAATGAAATCATGTATAACACTTAATGTAACTTTTGTTCAAAATTAAAATAGTAGGTCAAACCTTATGCATATTAAGTTAATTTTATTGTATTTTCCACCTGTCAATTATTTTGTCAGCCATGTTATTTTTTGGTAAATTAAACGTTATTTTATTGCCATGGCAATGCCTTAAGATGTTGTTTATACATTTAACAACAAACATGTACGTGTATGTTTGGCACCCTAAACTTAGTGGAAATGAATGAAAATGAGATTTTACAAGGTATTTTTTATCAAAGATGATATTTTCTGGGAATGAAATGATCCATTGCCATGGCAACAGAACACACATTTACAAACATTGATATCATTAAATTCAAGCATTACCAAGGCATTATCAGTATTTATCATGCAAATGAACCTAAAACTTAATGACTGGTCAAACCTTATGTAGATTAAGTAAATCTTTACATTCCACCTCTCCATTATCATTTCATCTGTGTTATATTTTTAATTATATCTTAATTGGTTGCCGTGGCAATGGCTGAAGATGTTATTTATATATCAACAGCAAGCATAATTATAAATATTATATGCTTAGCACCCTAAAATTAGGGGGAAAGATAGAAAAATCAGATTTTACAATGTTTTTGTTTATCAAATCTAATACTTTTCTGGTGGCTTATGAGCTGTTGCGAAGGCAACGGGACATTTGAAACACTAATATTTATCACTGAATTCAAGTGTTACCAAGGCAACATCATTTTATTACTCATGCAGAACACTTACTGAATTTTTTGTTCAAAATTAAATGACTGGCCAAACCTTTCGCATATTGAGTTATTTGTAATTGTATTTTCCGCCTGTCCATAATCTTGTCATCGAAATTATTTTTTTTTGTTAATTAGATATTATTTGGTTGCCATGGCAATAGCTTCAGATGTTATTCATACATTTTGCATCAAACATTTCTATGTTTAGCACTCTAAGATTAGGGGAAATGCAAGAAAAATCAGATTCTACATTCCTTTTTTTAATCAAAACTGGTACTTAATGATCCGTTGCTATGGCAACAGGCCATTTGGAACATTGATATTTATCGAATTCAAGTATTACCAAGGCAACATCAATGTTTATCATTCTAATTGGTTCATGCAGAGCACTCACTAGCTGTATTATTTTCCCCCAAATTAATTGAGTAGCTCAAACCTTATGCATGTACATTAAGTTAATTTTCATTGTATTTTTCACCTGTCCATAACCTTGTCATCCATGTTATTACTTCTTTTTTAATTAGATGTTATTTGGTTGCCATGGCAATGGCTTAAGATGTTATATTTATACATTTAGTCACAAACATATCTCGATTAGTTAAAATTTGGGAAAATGGAATGATGATCATACATGTATTTTACATTTTTATCAATACTTTACCTTTCTAGAGGGAAATAAGCTGTTGCCATAGCAACGGGCCCTTTGCAAGTTTGGGTTTTTAAAATTTGATTCAAGCATAACCAAGGCAACATAATTTTTTTTCTTTATAAAGAACTCTTGCAGAAAACTTTCTTGATTTTTTGTTCAAATGAGGGGGTCAAAATTTAAGCTTACAGATTAAGGCAATTTCAATTGTATTTTCCACCTGTCCATTGTCTTGTCAACCATGCTTTTTTAGTAAATTAGAAGTTATTTTGTTGCCATGGCAATAGCTTGAAATGTAATTTATACATCTTAGTTTAGCAACCAAAATATCTTTGTTTAGCACTGTAAAATTATGGGAAATCAAAGATAAATCATATTTTACAACGCTTTCTGGGGAAAAACAAGCCGTTGCCATGGCAACGGACCAATTGGAACTATCTTGGTGATCTTGAATATTTCTAAATTTCACATGTATTCAATTGGGAGCCTAAAAATTATCATTTTGGTCATGTATATCATGTTTATTTACCATTTACATGGGAATGTATGTTATTTTGGAGAAATTAATCCGTTGCCATAGCAACGGCCGAAAATGGCATTTATAAATTTACCTCCCATCTTTAAAATAAATCTCACGGCATATACTAATACTTGTGAAAATTTCATGCTTTAGTCATAATTTGCACAATTTTTCGGCTTATCCGCTTTACTAATGTGACTAATAAATCGTGAATATAACTATATGTTGTGAAAAATAAGCGAAACTTTAAAATGTCACAACTTTCTTATTTTATATCCGATTTCGATGAAATTGTCAGCATTATTCATGTCTGATTTTTCTCTATTGATTTAAATTAACGTTTTTCTGAGGTGGACTTGACCTTTAAAACTAAAGAAGCAAATAAAATAAAAACATCATAGGCCTAATGTGAATGCTTTCAAATCTAAGAAAAAGACATAAATTGTGTTAGTGTTATATAGTTCATGAGTTTATAATGTATTTAAAGAGATAATATTTAGTTGCTGTATCATCCGGGCTGTATATGCATTTCATTTATGTCAAGGAAATTGTTGTTATCAATTAATATACACACACAAAACTGCTATATTTCTTTTGCTACTTTCTAGCTCTCTGATGGGGGTAGGCTCAAAGTTGTGCTAGAAATAATTACGGGGCGAATCCCCCCCCCCCCCCCTTTATGTTCATGTTTGTCATCGTTATAACTTGTTCTGTCTATTACATATCGTCAGAGAAATAAAATCATTGTCAATTGTTCTGTTTTTACAACCGTTAATAGAACGGATCTGCGTCTCCAAATCCGCCGGTTTACATTCACCCTATGCATTCACCTAGTCTGCTATGCAGACTCTGAATGGCTCGTGAAGTGGGATCTGCAGCTGGTTTGCGAAGCAAACCAGCCTGAAAGGGCGAGCGAAGCGAGCCATTTCAGAGTCTGCTTCTTCTTTGGAAATCTTGTTCCCACGGTCAAAATAAGTCCCACCCACCCAAAATTTCAGAGAGCTTTCATTGGATAACTTCATCTGTCTGTAAACCAAATTTTATGACCACTGAGGAGTATAGATAATCCCCTACTTCAACCACAGAGCCATGAGCAGGGTTATTATGTAATACCCTCGCTCAGGCCATCAGACAGTGTTTACATATGACATTCCACTGAGCAGCTGCATGTATGGCCAAAACCTTGCTCCATGGCCCAAAATAGTGGATGGTTTTATCATAGCTCTATATATATATTCAATTCAATTCAATCTTTATTTTGCAAATAGGATAAAAATACAAGGAAACATCAAATAATGTGATTAGATAATAAAAATAAATTGCGCGGCTTCCCATGAAGGTAATAAGAAACATGTGAGGCTCGCCAAAACATAGTAAAAACAAAACAACATTAATACAAAACAGAATATCATATCATTATAGTTAATAGTGTATATAAAAAGGAGAAAAAAACACGAGTTGAGGGGGGTAGATACGTTACAAGTATGCATTGATATCATGTGTTAGAATTAATAATAATTTACTAGAAAATTTGAATACTGTTTTCTAAAAGAATATATAAATTGTGAATTAGTTATTATTTGGGGAATCTCATTCCATTGTTTGGGACCTACATAACTCAGCTTCGTGACTATAGACCTAATAGACCATAAATGAAATTTATTGGAAGAACGGGTATTATGGTTATGAACTTGATTATTGCATTGAAAAAGATCTGAAAACTACATGGGTAACAACTACCTCTTCTTGAACTTATAGATAAATATTGTGAGTTCTCGCTTATTAAATAAAGGTGCGGATGGTGCTATTAGAATAGGTAATTATTCTTAAACATTTCTTTTGAATATTGAGTCCAATTTATATGAGGTTACATTGGTATTGCAATATTTTAAATAAGAGAAAATCATGGAATGGTATAAAGTTATCAGATTTTTATGAAGCAAACTAAGCTTAAGTTTGTAAATTAAACCAGTATTCCTTAAAACATTTATCATATGGTACTTAAAACCCAAAATATCAAACTCAAAAACACCATTCTCATAAAATTCAGAACTTAAATATTAAATATGATAGTTTACAAAATGAAAATCTTAAATTTCACGATTGTAAGTTTGTAAACTATCATACTTTTAATCAAACAGGATAGCTATGTTTTATTTTGTTCCTGTTTGGAATTAACTTCTAACCATAGTTTCTTGATTGGACCTTGTATTTGTAGTCACTTCTCCATGCTACTGTATTCAACATGTTTTACTGTTATGTTAGCTCAGTTTGATATTAATTAGCCTTAATTAGCCTTGTGTAAGTTGTCATGCCCAGCAACATTCGTTCACCTTTGTATTAAAAGTGTTTTTATGCCAGCCATAATGTATGTGATAATCAGGTACTTTCAAACTCAAAAGTATGCTGAATGAAAATGTTGGCAATTTTTTTATATAAACCTAAATCGGATCTATTTGATTTAAATCAGATTTTTTTAAATTTCAATCTGATTTTTTTCTAACAAATTTTTTTTAACAAAGTGCATACACCCAAAATATAACCCTTCACACTGACATCAATTTTAAAATTATGCATTTCACCACCAAAATTATTCTTAACTATTTCATAATCAAATCCAGTCAAAATATAATTTATAGAAAATATTAAAGCCATAAAGAAGCTGACATTTTCTGCTGTGTCTAAAGTACATGTAGAGAGCTTCTACTTATTGGTTCAAAGGAACTGTCTTGGTACAGCTAATGCTGCAAACACATATGGAAAACTAGCGGACAGAAGGTCCTCGCTGCACGCGCGCACCCTTATAACACGCAGAATTCCCTTGCATTATGCCCTTTTTTCACAAATGAGTATCAAGGACAAGCGTTGATTCAGATAGAATTTCCGCCCCCCTGAAATGAATGGTAACAACTTCTTCTATCAGATGACCATAATTTTTTTTACATTCAATTGGTGGGAAATATGGCACTTTATTACATTAAAATCACTAAAAACCATCCATAGTCAGGAATATGTATTGGGATAATGGGTTTGGGGGACATTTTTATAGTACCCGGGTGGATTATATCCGTCGTCACATCGGTGGGTGGTGGTATCATGAATTTCCGCCCAGATTACAATAAAGGGCAGATTGTAAGGCAAATACTCATGAAAGAACCATGGAGATTGGTTAATAAGGAAATAGGGCACTTTTATCATCAAATCAGAGGAGATTTTCTTTGTGATATAGTGATGTCCGAAGAGCAAACCTACACTCGTGACGGGTCCATTATGTATACGAGGGGTGCATCCTAGCTTACCACTGCATAGCTAAGTCTGAAAATTAAGTTTTGCTTATTTCTTTCATTTTATAATGATGTTTAAATGTTCAAACAACGATAATTCATGAAAATTGACTCAAAATATTGCGAATCAACGCTGAAACATTATCTGTGTATACATTTTATCCCTCTGTAATGCTATTTCCCCCATAAAGCCGCAATGGAACATTCCGCACCACTAGTCATACGATGATCGCGAGGTCTGCAAACGTCGTCTGCTATGTTTTTACATGTCCGGTACACTGCATACAAGTTTTCGATATGGCAAAGTTGGTGCTCATTTTCAAAGCTCTTGGTATTTAATGAGGATCAGTTTATTTGGAAGAATTCCATGACTCAGAGATTCAAGTTCTCCAAAGAGATATATTTTTTAAATTTTATTTTCAGGTCAAGGATTGAAGATCATACATGTTAAAGAAAACTGCATTTATCTTTTGTTTGTTTCAACCCCAAGTTGTTCTTTGAGCCACAGTTGGAACGACTGTTTCAAAGCATTGGCTTTCAAAGCTTTGACCGACTGCATTTATTTTTGTTTGTATCAACCTTAAAGGAATGGACCGGGCTGAAAATATTCAGATCTAAATAAATAGAGTAAAATGATGAAAATTTCACCAAAATTGGATGACAAATAACAAAGTTATTGTATTTTAAAGTTTATCAGTATTTTGTGAAAACAGTTATATTTACATCGTCATGAATGTTCATTTGGTGGGTTGATGATGTCACATCCCCTCTTTCCTTTTTCTTATAACATGAAATCATAATTGTTTCATTTTTTTATACATGTGTAAATAATGTGTCTCCATTATGATGAAATAAGTTGCGGCAATAAATAACTAATGTACTTAATTAGTTGCCAATTCAATTGTTTTTAGTTCTTGGTAAATTCCTTTTTAATAAACCTAATTTCACATAATCATAATCAAAAGAACAAGTGGAGATATGCCATCATAAGCCCAACTAACGGATATTCGTGAAGACATGCCTAGAAATGTTTTACCGGAATAATCGAAAAGAAATCTTTAAAATTCAATATAATTTGTTATCCGATTTTGATCAAATTTCAGTATTTTACTCTGTGAATTTTACTTTATTTATATCATAATTTCTCCAGCCTGGACAATTCCTTTAAGTTCTTCTTTGAGCCATAGTTGGACCTATTTGACTGTTTCAAAGCATTGGCTTGCAAAGTTTTGACAAACTTGCAAGTTGATTTAAATGATTTCGTTTACAATAAACTGGAAAACTAGTATTTTAGCAGCAGTTTTGCTAAAATAAGAAAACGGGTTCCCTTATACTACTGTGTCGGCCTATTTATTTGAATACAGGAACATGTAAAGGAATATAAATGTTAAAATATCGGTGTATTGGGTAAGCAGGGACGTTGCCGATTTTTACTTTTATTGTACTCAATTCAAAATATTCACTTAAAAATGTACAAACATAAATCATTTTGGCAAAGGGCACTAAAATGTATAGTTGTTATGATTTAGTCATGTTAGTGCCCTTTGCCAAGAACATTCATACATATTTTAAAATAAATGTACATGTACTTAATTACTGAACCTTTTTCAGTGAACTGGCTGAATGAAGCACAATCCTACTCAGAATGTCTGAACAGGCTTTTTCTAGTATAGGATCCATGGTTATAACCCATCCTGGCAAAAATCTATCATGTTGAGATTCAGCCTAATAAGTTCAGAGTTCCTTTACTTTCTTGAAAACTGCCCTCTAAAACACTTTTGAATTTTGACATAAAGAAACAAGAAATTTGTTTTACTATTAACAAAGTAGGGGTCGCATATAATGTAGGCTACATGTTCATCTTTGGTTTTGCAAGATTGACTTGATTTCATTGATTTGATTTCAATTGTTCTGAGTAGATATGAAGGATTTATTCCTGTTCTCATGATATAAAGTTGGTAAAATCTTTCTCTTTTTAATTTAAAAAGCAAAACTGCCACAAACAATAAAAAATCCCAAATAATTTGTACATGTTTCAATGGAAGTGATTTAAAGGAAAAGTCATGCACCCCAACAAAAAGCTGCTTTGAATAGTAAGAGAAAATCAGACAAGCATAACGCTGAAAATTTCATCAAAATCCGATCTAAAAGAAGAAAGTAATGACGTTTAAAATTTTTGCTTAATTTCACAAAACCGTGGTTATATGCAAATCCTTGTCGGTATGCAAATTAGGGCGATGACATCACTCATTTTTTTTGGTATTTTATTATGTGAAATATGAAATATTTTTATGAAAAAAAATCATTCCTCCCTGACCATGTGGGATTACATTGTTTTAACATTTTGTAGTTCAAACAAGAGGGTCCTATTTGTTAAATTCGTAAAAATTGAAATGTTGTATAATTCAAACAGTAAAAATGCAAAAGCAAGAGTGAGTGAGTGACATCATCGACTCTCTAATTTTCATATCACTGAATTGTCATTATAACTGGGGGCCGTTTCATAAAGCTGTTCACAAGTTAAGAGCGACTTAAAGAACGACTGGTGAACACTTCTTATGCGATAAACCATCGCCAATGTATATACAATTTACCACAAGAAAGGATCTCAAATCGTTCTTAAAGTCGCTCTTAACTTACGAACAGCCTTATAAAACACCCATCTGTTTTGTGAAAAATAAGCGAAACTTTAAAATGTTATCATAAACTATTTTACATCCGATTTTGATGTAGTTTCCAGCGTTATTCTTGTTTGATTTTTCTCTATGTTTATTCAATTAAACTCTTTTTTTCTGGGGTGGATATGACCTTTAAATCAATGATTTGAAAAAAATGATCACAGTGATTTAAATCGCGATTAAAATCAACGTGATTTAAATCAGCCAATCCTGCTGAATGAACTGAATATGAAAACAATTAGCTTTGTCAACACATGCAATGTCGATGCCAAAGATGTGAAAGTTGCATATTGGTATGCCCGGGAGCTATATGCCTTGATGCTTTACTCATTAGTGCAAACTGCTTACATGTACTATGCCCCATTGCTTTGAAGGATAATTATTTTGTTTCAAAATATTAATTTGTTGGATTTGAATTGTGGAAAGTAGGTAATTTTTTTTTGTTGTCTGTTAAATATGTGCTTACCAGTTATATTGGCTGTAGTGCACTAGCGTACCTACGGGGGGGGGGGCAATCTGCCCCCCCCCCCTGACGAGCTTGAAAGACCTTTATTGCCCCCCCCCCCCTGACAAACTTGAAGGCCTTTTTCTTTTTTTTGCATGTCAATATTTTTTCTGGTACGAAAACCTTTATTTTCGATTGAGGACCTTTTCTTTCTTTTTTTTTTTGCTTGTCAAATTTTTTGGCGGGCAAATTTTCCCCTCCTGTGGAAAATCCTAGGTACGCCACTGCTGTAGTGTATGCTACTTCTTCTAAAAAAAAATGCATTTCATAGGCGGATCCAGGGTGGGCCCGAGGTGTCCGGTGTGATGATGAACAGTGTATATTTCAGGGGCCGTGGAAATGGTTTTCAAAGTAGGGGGGGGGGGGGGGCTGATGACGCAAAAAATCACAATCATATGGTCATTTTTACGATTATGTACACGGCTTTGAAAGTGGGGTCACCCCCCCCCCCCCCGCTTCCGCGGCCCCTGTATTTCATGTGCAATGGGGATGTCTGAATCTCATCTGTAAATGAAATATATATAATTTATCTTTATTTGATATTAGCCATAAAACAAAACATCAAAACATTCACAATAGGCTTAATGAAGAAGGAAACATTGAAGTCGAAAGAATAGAATTATAAAGAAAATGTGAAACTAAATGCTAATGGCAGGGCAAACAAAACTTAATTTATTAAGATGTAAGAAGAAGGAACGGAAAAGAAGAAAAGAGACAAAGAGAAAGAGAAAGAAAAGATAACAAGAAGGAAAGGAAGGGGAAGAAATAAAGAGGGTATAAGAAAGGAGAACAAGTCATATCTTATGTGAGTAGTACATAAGGTTAATGTTGCACGCTAAAATTTCATATAATTTCTTATTTTGTACTTTAGAAAACGGTTTGGTTCATTAAAGGTCAAGTCTACCTCAGAAAAATGTTGATTTGAATCAATAGAGAAAGATCAGACAAGCACAATGCTGAAAATTTCATCAAAATCGGATGTAAAATAAGAAAGTTATGACATTTCCAAGTTTCGCTTATTTTTAACAAAATAGTTATATGAACGAGCCAGTTACATCCAAATGAGAGAGTCGATGATGTCACTCACTCAATATTTCTTTTGTTTTTTATTGTTTGAATTACACAATATTTCAATTTTTACGAATTTGATGATTAGGACCTCATTGCCTGAAGCATAAAATGTTAAACGTGTTCAGGGAGGAATGAAACTTCATTTCACCATGACAATGACAAGAAAATATAAAATATTTCACATTTCATATAATAAAATACAAAAGAAATAGTGAGTGAGTGATGTCATCAGTTCCCTCATTTGCATACCGACCGAGATGTGCATATCAAACTGTTTTGTGAAATGAAGCGAAACTTTAAATGTCATAACTTTCTTATTTTACATCCGATTTTGATGAAATTTTCAGTGTTATGCTTGTTGAATTTTTCTCTTTTTATTCAAATCAAGTTTTGTTGGGGTGGACTTGTCCTTTAATCAATCAGTTCCATTATATTGTAGAAATGATAAAGATACACGTAGGATGATAAATAACATTAAAAAAAAACAGGACATTGGAGGAAAGGAAGAAGAATGAGAGAGCAAATGAAATAAAAATGAAAATAAAATTAGAAAAAATAAGAAAGGAGGAGGAAGGGAAAGAATGAAAGAAAGAAAGAGAGAGAGAGAGAAAGAGATAAAAATGAAAAAAAGGAAGGAAAAAATGAATGAATGAAAGAAAGAAAAAGGAAGAAAGGAAAGGAAAGAAAGGAAGATATAAAGAGAAAAAGAAGAGAGAAAAAAGAAAGAAAACAAAAGAGAAGAAAAGAGGAAAAGAAAAAAAAAATCAAGAAGAATGAAAAGAGGAAAAAAGAAAAAAAGGAAAGAAAGGAAGAGAAAGAGAGAAAAAGACAAGGTTTATTCCATGTCACTTATAAAAGACCCGGGGGGGGGGGTGATCAGGGCATCTTCTACACATTCATATACTGTATTAGTTCCATACACGTTCCTTGCTGTAACAAAAATATTTCAAAATATGCCCTATGCTATTATAACCATGAGCTATTACAGACTTTGGTATCATCATGGACCTATCATCCAAACCATTCCATCTCCTGACTACTCAAGTACATTCATATATGTATCTATGCATGTATATGGATCCTATGTGTATGTAGCAAGCCCCAAAAGTGAAAGAGGAGTATACCCTATTTGTTTAAATTCCACAAGATAAGTAATGGTCAGAACAGCTGGATCCTAATCCCTCTCTTGCCCCTACTTCCACAAATCTGCTGTCAATCATGGGTATCTACTGGCAACGGAGGGTTTCAGCAAGCTCCGCCTTGTGTACACGTTTCGTGTACATTGGTCAAACATGTTGTAGACCCAGATCTGCAGGCTCTAGTAGACCTAGTCTGCTATGCAGACTCCTTGAATCAGCTGTGATACACACACTGCAGATATGGGTCTACAGTTGTAGACTAGCATTCACCCGCCGTAAGATCGTATCTCTGCTGTGGCACAAGTCGTGCCGCGCGCCCTCTGCGTTCACAATCTGTATTTTTCTTTGTCTGACGATTCTCCGAAACTTGCTAGAGAGAGGTAATAATATTTTCTGTTCTATAACTGACAATTTAAAAACATGAAACAGTTGATAGAAAAGTGTGTATGCAATGAATGTAAAGAGAGAATGTAATATGAGCGGATTAAGAGACGCTATTTGGGGATCGGCGACAGCTTGCGAGCGCGCCGTAGCGGGCTTAGCCTTAGGCTTAGGGCTAGGCCTACAGAGTACAGTCCCACATATTAAAATGTATGATGGGGTGACCATACTAGATCTATTCTAATTTGCGCACACTTTAGGCTAAACTAGGCACTCTAGGCGACACCGCAATACTTACCCGTGTTAATAAACTGGGACTCCACTCACGCGCATTTGGGCCGCCCTAGCTTAGAACTAAAGTTTATTATCTAGAAATTGTTAAACTATACCGGTACTGATAAAATATGTTTCATTAAATTAGCTTGATTATAGGCACTTCAGTCGGGCGGGCGATCGCGCGGACACAGCGCTAGACGTAGATTTTTGCATTGCAGTGAATGGCGAGCGCCTATCTAACACACACAGTTCGCTCCGCTCGGTACTTTGGCCGAGCGCTGGAGTTGCATTCGGCATTGCTCGAAAAGACAGAGTCAGTTTCTTCCTTTATTCCGCTGATTTTGATTGGTCAAAAATTCCCGCGGTTGCTTCGTACATCTTCGGTAAACATCGGAAATATACAAGACGGAGTTTAACTTACCTTCATGCGAGGGAAGGACCTAATATTCAGGTATTTATTTTTCTTTGCTTGAAATCACCTTCTTGTAATCATCGGATCCCTTGTAAACTCGGTCAGTAATAAAATTGTATATTTGAGAACATTTTGTGAAATTCTAATCAAATTTGGTCCATAGAGAGTTTGCGAATATGAGCTTCAGTTTTGAGTGTCATGAGGTGTTTGTGAATCTGACTCGGCCGATCGAGCAGGGTTGTTTTGAGCGTATACGAACAGCTGTGAGTGACGTCATCCCCACTGCGTTGGGCCTGAGATTAGTCTTGGTATTCAGACACAGTATGTTTCAGCCGTTGTATATTTTTTTTAATTACGATTTGAGCTCTGTTAATTATGAAAATCAAATTGTTATTTTGAAAATAATTTTGTAGAATTCGTGTGAAATAAGTATTAAGAGCAAAACTGCAAGTAAACTTCAAGAATTTTGTTTGATATGTGATTTTTTGTTGGAATGCGTCTGAATGTCTAGAATATGGTATTGTTAATGAAAGTCGTATTTTTGAATGGCACAGAAAGCTCCTTGCATGAATTTAATTTAGAAATAGGTTTACATACATGAGATGTGTTTCATGAATTTGATATCTGATTTATTATGGACCTTTGTTATGGTGTTAATTATTAATTTGAAGATATGAAAAAGTAAGAGAAGACAATAATGAGGCAATTAACAGTGATGATGAGACATTAATAATATGAGACAATAAACATTGAGACAATTATAATAATTATTATGATTATAATGATAACAATTATAATTATAATGATAATAATTATAATTGTAATAATTATTGAGACATCAATTCTAGTATTTATTGACAATAATAATTATTACAGTAATCATTATTATAATAAAATAATTGTAATAACAATTATAATGATGTACTTTGAATTGTAATAATTACTGAGACAATAATATTAATGAGATATCTATAATAATCATAATAATAATACATATAATTAAAATAAATATAATTGTAGAAACAATTATAATTATAGTAATTATAATTATAGGCCTTATAATTAATGAGACAATAATAACTATTATTACAATAATACTAATTATTATAAAATAATTATAATGATAACAATTATAATGAAAGTAATTATAATTGTAATAATTACTGAGACAGTAATATTGATAGGTCATCAATAATTATTATTATAAAAATTATTATGATTATAAAAATAATCATAATTATAATTAAAGGCCTTATAATTATTGAGACAAATAACTATTATTACAATAATAATAATTATAAAATAATTATAATGATAACAATTATAATGAAAGTAATTGTACTTGTAATAATTACTGAGACAGTAATATTGATAAGTCATCAATAATTATTATTATTATAAAAATTATTATAATTATAATCATAAAAACAATCATAATTATAATTATAGGTCTTATAATTATTGAGACAATAATTATTATTTCAATAATAATTATTATTATGAAATAATTATAACAATAATTACTATGATAATAATTATAATTGTAATAATTATTTAGAAAATAATATTAATGAAACAAAAATAATTATCATAATAATAATTATTATAATTATAATACTAATTGGGACAATAATGAAACGATGATGAGACAATAATAATATCAACCATTTTATTGAGACCATAATAACAAGACAATAATGAGATAATAGACAATTGAAATCAATCTGTTTTTTTTTTTTCTAGAAATCCTAAGATAATTATTTTAATTCTCTTTCTTTGATTACAAATTATATTCATTGAAAACTTAATTTCTAATGTTCAAGCAAAGAAAATCAATATCAAGTCATGTTTACCCTGTGCACAAACCTACCACAGGGCAATTACCCCCGAAATAGGGTTAGGTTAGGTGTAGATTTTTGGATAGGGGTACAGTGTAGTTGTCCGGGGGGGGGGGGGGTAATTGTCCAGGGTGGGTGGGGGGTGGGGGGAGGGGAATTGTCCGAGGGTGGGGGTGGGGGGTTATCGTCCAGGGGTAGTTGCCCTTGAACCAAAGAAATCATATGCCAATATGTCAAATCAATCTGAGTACTTTAAGATTTAAATAAAAAGCTTGTACAATTCCTCATAAGCTATGTATTATAAATGTGCCATGCCCAAAACAAAGAGAATAATAAGATTTCGCAATCTTCTTTTGTCCACAAAAAGGCCTGTTTTTTCATCACAAAGATGACAATAACTCGACTTCTAGATATCGGAATTTGAAAATTCAAACAGTTTTGTGAATCGTAGATATTGAGCCTCATTGTGAGCCCATCAAATATGCTGGAACAGCCTTTCCTAATTTTCACCTGAAGTGCCTATTGATTAGTTGATACTGTTTAATCGGTACTCACCGGTTCTTTTGTTGCATTTTCAGCCCAATTCTCACAATTCTTGGGAAATATTCGCGACAAATCTTGTCGCCATAGGCATAGACAGCTACACGTCCATCTTTATTTATAAATGGAGCGCCCTTTACGATAGTTGTTAATGCCGCGGAGAAATCGTTAGGCATTTTGGCCTGTGTTCAAGGCGTAGCTGTTCTATTTTTTTTTATAGGTATGAGATCGAAATCACAGCGAGTATTTACACTCTTCCATAATGATTCCGAAAGGGAGGCGCAACACCCCCCACCCACATGGGCGCAAATTCCAGGGGGACATGTCCCCCTCACCTAAAATAGTAGGGGGGGGCACATTATGAAATGTCATCCCCCTACTATTTTTGGTCTTTTCATTAAAAATCGAAGTAAAATATGGATTTTGGAAGAGACGATCTTACTTTTGGGGTGCCCTTTTTTTTGCTTGTTTGCTTATCAAATTTCTTTTGGTCAAGATGACCTTCTTTTTGGGGTGATAAACCTTCTTTTTTGTTTTTGTTTGTTTGTTTTTTGCTTGTCAAATTTTCCAGCCCCTGGTCCCGGCTACCTTTGGGGAGAGATTCCGCCCTTGCCTAACAGTACACTTGATATTGTTTGCGAATCAACGTGGGCGTCGGGGGCTGGGGGATGAGGAAAAGCGGTGAGACGAGAAAAAAAAATAGAAGGAAAAAGAGGACAGAAAAAAAGTGAACGAAAGAAAAATTAATGGAAAATAAAAGGGAGGAGAAAATAGTGAGAAAAGTGATGGGTAGGTCGAGATTTTAGGTGTCCGTGCAAAAAGAAATGAGCAGAGGTTGAGATGTTGTCTGTTTGGGCAAATGTCTGTCTGTTTGTTGGACTGTCGCCTGTTGCAAAAATTATTAAGCTGATGGAATCAGAAAGTTCCAACTGCTTCATGTCATACCAACAGTGACAGGATTAAGCGGTTGTAGGTATAAATCACGCTCTAAAACTGTTCTTTATTAAAAAGATTTCCTTCATATTCATTTTCGCAAAAGAATATCAAGTTTTCAATTAATTGTCTATAGTTATCCTGTTTATGATAAAAATACTTAGAAATTGGGTTAGGTTAGGGTTATCAAATTATCAGGGCAGAAAATATATTTTTTCAGTTCGCGCGTCGAGCTGGCATTAGTGATCAGTGAGATTATGTTTTTAATGACATTCATTCTATTCACAGCAATATATTATTAAACATAGCCGCATGAATTATAGACAGGTCTATAGTTATCAGGTGAATAATTTACCGCTACACACTGATCATGCGGATACTGTTTTGTAAAGGGGAATTTCACCTTGATAAAAAGATTGTGAAAATATAGGCCAAAGAAAAATAATTTCAAAATATCGGTGGAGGTGTTATTTAAAAAAAATGGAGTTAGTAGAATTTCAAATGCTTGATTTGTGACGTCATAAACGAGCAGTTGCTCTATATTCTATGTAATATAAAATGCCAAAATTTCCCATTTTTAATGGTCCGTAATGACCCACTTTTTTCTTTTTGGAGAGAGTATGAAGTTATCTATTGATATACTGAATGTACAATAAAAGTCATTATCACGTATTTCTTGACATTTCATTTACTTTTTACCATAATTATATCCGATATAGCTGCTCGCAAAGGCCTACGCCATCACAAATAATTATTTAAAAAATCTCACCTTTAATTTTTTTTTGGTGGGGGATGGATTTTTCCTGAACGCATACCAATTTTTCAAATTATTTTTTCTGCTATTTTCATAATTAACTTTAAATAAATTCAGCTATGCTCTACTTAATTTTTTCAAAGACAAAATAACAAAATTACATCTAGTCATCATCATCACCATCATCACCAACTTCATTCTCATCATCATCATCACCACTACCACCATCATTATCATCATCATCATCATCATCACCGCCACCATCACCACCACCATCATCATCACCAAGATAATTTTCATCATCATCTTTCTTTTTTTTCTTATTTTTTCCCCTTCCCTTCTTCTTTTTTCCTTCCTATTTTCCTCCCGTTTTAGAGAGGCACACCACCAAATAAATATGTTTGTTGTTGTATATGCGGATGCCTCATGAAATGAAATAAAAGAGAAAATAAGGAAAGGGAAAAAGTAAGAAGAAGGATAAGAAGAAAAAAAGAAAGCCAAACAAACAAGACAAAATAATATCAAAATTTCGTAATAAAGTCAGTCAGTTTAATAATTATGTTTTCAATAAAATGAGACATAAAAGAATTGAAACAAGTAAAAAGGGCTACATCATAGTTACAAGAAATAGAGGGAAGCTCCGAGACAATAAAAAGTGTTTAAAAAAATCAGAAAAGACTTTGAAACACTCTGAACACGAGTATAATATAAAAAAAAAATTGGGAATAAGCGAGGACAAGTAGCTGAGGGACCCCCCCCCCCCTCTCTCTCTAGTTATTTACTCAAACTCGCATGTACAAGAGAAGAAATTCTTACTAATCAAAATATTGCGAGCAAAAAGCATGAGCTGACATTTTTTTAAATATTCAAAACTGATAGAGAGACACATTTTGAACAATTCATGAAACATAATAATCATTCATTATAGCTACCAATCGGATTGCGACAAGATCTGAGAATTAGAAATTCATTAAAAGCATAAAATTGTATAACATTAAAATAAGACGGGCGCAACGCATGAGCTAAAGCTTTATATACCAATTAAAAATTTGGACATTTTTAGCGTTTTCGGTAGTCATGAAGAAGATTGATATTTCATGAAAGCTCAAATCCCGAGGAGGAATATTTTTTATTAATTGACTTTAAAAAAAGGCTATTATAATTAAGCCCCATTTAATATTTGATTACAAGTCTCGTTAAACAGTAAAAGAGGAAAAAATAAAGCATATGGTGTTCCTCAATTCTCTTTCTCTTTAACCCCATTTTTTTTTTTTTTTTTTTTTTTTTGGGGGGGGAGGTATTTTGGTTATAAAAAAAAGAAGAGAAAAAACAATAATTGCTGGCTAGTGGGTGTAGTGGTAGGGACACCCCGCCTCCACCCCCCCCCCCCCCCGTAGTTACGCAAACATGGGACCAAATGATCCTACTTGTTCCAAGGCGAAACTTGTGCAATCAATTAAATGTTATTTTTGAGAAAATTAAAGCTTGCGCTGTTTAAATTCAATCTCTTTCACCTAAGTTTGCGATGAATGCTAGCTTTATGAAATATATAATTATCAACGTCTGGCGAAAAGAATAACCAACCGATCAGCTGACGAGAACGCGTATCACGTGATCTGCATATCAGCTTCGATCGCGAGTCAGAAGTGAAGAGCAACTGGCAATAAAATCTGGAAAAAGTCGTCAAAATGTAAGTTCCCCTTCATTTCTTTCAATTTTTTTTTATTGCTAACAATGCTTTAACTTTCTTAAACAAAAATTTAATGAATAGACAGTACGATAGCTCGTACTTGTGTTATAATACACAAATAATCATCTTCACAAAGATTTCTAACACAAAATACTACTGATGTCGCCTATGAGGTCCATACATGTAATGTTTGGACCTCACCGGTACTAGGAGTATACTTTAGGATGTTTCTGAATGTAGGCATGTAACTTATGCCTCTGTATTCAGTTCTAGGTTTTTCCTCCTCAAGATGGCTGGCTCACTTCCGGCAACAGGGCTTTCGTAGTTATATTTTATTGGCTCATTTTTCCAGCATCGTAGGTCATGTAGGTAGGCCTCGCCCACCCAAGGGTTCATTACATGCCGCCGCGCATAGAAAAATCAAGCCATAGAAGTCGTGTGTTGTGGACCCAAGAAGTGAGATCCCAGCACGCGCGACCCACTAGTTAGAAATCCACTGCCAAACGCGGTTCGTGGTGCGAGGTTAGTATACTAATACTAACCTCGCAATACGTGTGAGTGGTCCTCGCCTAGTCTTGAGGACGCAATGATGATAAATTTTAAAATAATGATATACTCATCATTGACGTCTTGAGACTTGACACTCTTCCCTTAGTCGCAGAAGAGAAGGACCAAAACAAAGATGTATTTCCCTCGGAAATCCATCTTTTGAAACAGAAATCACTTGAATTTTATGAATTTCATTGATTTTTACACCTTCCTAGTTCCTACGCTTAATGCGTAGGAAGGTTTTAAAAATTATAATATAAAAATGTGAAAAAATTAAGGTTTCTTACCTAACTGATGCCGAGTAGACCCCTCGATCCACATGTAAACAACGTAAGTACAATAGAGTCGACCCTTGAACCGCATTCTATTTTACGCTTCACAGCAATATATTATTAAACATTGCCGCACGCGCTGCACGCCGCATGAATTATAAACAGGTCTAATTATCAGGTGAATAATTTACCGCTTCACACTGATCATGCTGATACTGTTTTGTAAATTAAAGGGGAATTTCACCCTGATAAAAAGATTGTGAAAATATAAGAAAAATCATTTCAAAATATCGGTGAAGGAGTATTTTTTTAAAAAATTGGAGTTAATAGAATTTCGAATGCTTGATTTGTGACGTCATAAACGAGCAGTTGCTCTATATTCTATGTAATATAAAATGCCAAAATTTCCAATTTTTAATAGTCCGTAATGACCCACTTTTTTTCTTTTTGGAACGAGTATGAAGTTATCTATTGATATACTGAATGTACAATAAAAGTCATTATCATGTATTTCTTGACATTTCATTTACTTTTTTTTTACCATAATTATATCCGATATAGCTGCTCGCAAAGGCCTACGCCGTCACAAATAATTTTTTAAAAATCTCACCTTTTTTAATTTTATTTTTGGGTGGGGAATGGACTTTCCTCGAACGCATACCAATTTTTTTAATTATTTTTTTCTGCTATTTTCATAATAAACTTTAAATGAATTCAACTTTGCACTACTTAATTTTTTCAAAGACAAAATAACAAAATTACATCTAGTCATCATCATCAGCATCATCACCAACTTCATTCTCATCATCATCACCACTACCACCATCATTATAATCACATCATCATCATCACCGCCACCATCACCACCACCATCATCATCACCAAGATAATTATCATCACCACCACCATCATCATCATTGCCATCATCATCTTTCTTTTTTTCTTATTTTTTCCCCTTCCCTTCTTCTTTTTTTTTCTTCCTATTTTCCTCCTTTTTTTAGAGGGGCACACCACCACGCCCCCTCACTGGATATCTGCCTCTATATATGTTTGTTGTATAAATTGGCGGATACCTCATGAAATGAAATAAAAGAGAAAATAAGGAAAGGGAAAAAGTAAGAAGAAGAAGAAAATAAGAAAGCCAAACAAACAAGACAAAACAATATCAAAATTTTGTAATAAAGTCTTCTACGTCAGTTTAATATTTATGTTTTCATTGAAATGAGAACATAAAAGAATTGAAACAAGTAAAAAGGGCTACATCATAGTTAAAAGAAATAGAGGGAAGCTCCGAGACAATAAAAAGGGTGAAAAAAAACAAAAAAACACTCACAACACGAGCATAATAAAAAATTGGGAATAAGCGAGGACAAGTAGCTGAGGGACTCCCCCCTCTCTCTCTAGTTATCTATCTATCTATCAAACTCGCATATACAAGAGAAGAATCTTACTAATCAAAATATTGCGAGCAAAAAGCACGAGCTGACATTTTTTTAAATATTCAAAACTGATAGAGAGACACATTTTAAACAATTCATGAAACTTATTAATCATTCATTAGCTTACCAATCGAATCATTCGATTGCGACAGGATCTGAGAATTTAGTGTTTTTAGGAATTCATTAAAAGCATAAAATTGTATCTCAACCTTAAAATAAGGCGGGCGCAACGCATGAGCTAAAGCTTTATATACCAATAAAAAATTTGGACATTTTAAGTATTTTCGGTAATCATGAAAAAGATTGATATTTTATGAAAGCTCAAATCCCGAGGAGGAATATTTTTTATTAACTGACTCAAAAAAAAACTGTTCTAAGCCCCATTTAATATTTTATTATAAGTCGCGTTAAACAGTAAAAGCGGAAAAAATAAAGTATTTTGTGTTCCTCTATCGTAATTCTCTTTCTCTTTAACCCTGGTTCCTTTTTTTTTGGGGGGGGGGATTTTGGTTTAAAAAAAAGAGAGAAAAAAAGATAATTGCTGGCTAGTGGGTGTAGTGGTAGGGACACCCCCCCCCCCCCCCCCCCGTAGTTACGCATTACGCCAATATGGGACCAAATGATCCTACATGTCCGAGGCGAAACTTGTGCAATCAATTAAACATTATTTTTGAAAAAATTAAAGCTTGCACTGTTTAACTTCAATCTCTTTCACCTAAGTTTGCGATGAATGCTAGCTTTATGAAATATATAATTATCAACGTCTGGCGAAAAGAATAACCAACCGATCAGCTGACGAGAACGCGTATCACGTGATCTGCATATCAGCTTCGATCGCGAGTCAGAAGTGAAGAGCAACTGCCAAGAAAATCAGGAAAAAGTCGTCAAAATGTAAGTTCCCCTTAATTTCTTTCAATTTTTTGTCATTGCTAACAATGCATTTACACTCTTAAACTAAAATTTAATGATTAGATAACAATATAGCTCGTACTTGTAATATAATATAGAAATATCATCTTCCCAAAGATTTCTAACCAAAAATACTAGTGATGTCGCCTATGAGGTCCATACATGTAATGTTTGGACCTCATTGGTACTAGGAGTGGTTAGTATTTACCTCGGGTGAAGTTCGTGCAGGCTCCACTTCACTACCGCTACACTACGCTCCACCTTCCCGAACTTCGGGACTGTGAACTCGATCGGATATTCTGAGTGACAAAGGTGGGATCAAAAAGGGGTTTATTGTAAAAATCAAAGAAAAAAAATTTAACGAGAAAGAAAAATAGCTTAATTTCTTACTCTTCACCTGTATTTCACTCTGTGTCCATCCTCCGGTTATCCTCAAAATTTGTGATTTTGGGCCAGTATCTAATTCCTCGCACGTATTATTCACGGCCGATTCCAAAAAATCGCATGCGATCGGTCGCAGGTCAAACAGCATGAATATTTATAATATATTGGATGGCTCAGAAAATACCAGAAATATTCTAAGAGTTTAAGAAAATATTCCAAGAATCAGTGGAATATTTTCTTAAACTCTTAGACAAGGTGCGACAAAATAACAAAATTACATCTAGTCATCATCATCAGCATCATCACCAACTTCATTCTCATCATCATCACCACTACCACCATCATTATAATCACATCATCATCATCACCGCCACCATCACCACCACCATCATCATCACCAAGATAATTATCATCACCACCACCATCATCATCATTGCCATCATCATCTTTCTTTTTTTCTTATTTTTTCCCCTTCCCTTCTTCTTTTTTTTTCTTCCTATTTTCCTCCTTTTTTTAGAGGGGCACACCACCACGCCCCCTCACTGGATATCTGCCTCTATATATGTTTGTTGTATAAATTGGCGGATACCTCATGAAATGAAATAAAAGAGAAAATAAGGAAAGGGAAAAAGTAAGAAGAAGAAGAAAATAAGAAAGCCAAACAAACAAGACAAAACAATATCAAAATTTTGTAATAAAGTCTTCTACGTCAGTTTAATATTTATGTTTTCATTGAAATGAGAACATAAAAGAATTGAAACAAGTAAAAAGGGCTACATCATAGTTAAAAGAAATAGAGGGAAGCTCCGAGACAATAAAAAGGGTGAAAAAAAACAAAAAAACACTCACAACACGAGCATAATAAAAAATTGGGAATAAGCGAGGACAAGTAGCTGAGGGACTCCCCCCTCTCTCTCTAGTTATCTATCTATCTATCAAACTCGCATATACAAGAGAAGAATCTTACTAATCAAAATATTGCGAGCAAAAAGCACGAGCTGACATTTTTTTAAATATTCAAAACTGATAGAGAGACACATTTTAAACAATTCATGAAACTTATTAATCATTCATTAGCTTACCAATCGAATCATTCGATTGCGACAGGATCTGAGAATTTAGTGTTTTTAGGAATTCATTAAAAGCATAAAATTGTATCTCAACCTTAAAATAAGGCGGGCGCAACGCATGAGCTAAAGCTTTATATACCAATAAAAAATTTGGACATTTTAAGTATTTTCGGTAATCATGAAAAAGATTGATATTTTATGAAAGCTCAAATCCCGAGGAGGAATATTTTTTATTAACTGACTCAAAAAAAAACTGTTCTAAGCCCCATTTAATATTTTATTATAAGTCGCGTTAAACAGTAAAAGCGGAAAAAATAAAGTATTTTGTGTTCCTCTATCGTAATTCTCTTTCTCTTTAACCCTGGTTCCTTTTTTTTTGGGGGGGGGGATTTTGGTTTAAAAAAAAGAGAGAAAAAAAGATAATTGCTGGCTAGTGGGTGTAGTGGTAGGGACACCCCCCCCCCCCCCCCCCCGTAGTTACGCATTACGCCAATATGGGACCAAATGATCCTACATGTCCGAGGCGAAACTTGTGCAATCAATTAAACATTATTTTTGAAAAAATTAAAGCTTGCACTGTTTAACTTCAATCTCTTTCACCTAAGTTTGCGATGAATGCTAGCTTTATGAAATATATAATTATCAACGTCTGGCGAAAAGAATAACCAACCGATCAGCTGACGAGAACGCGTATCACGTGATCTGCATATCAGCTTCGATCGCGAGTCAGAAGTGAAGAGCAACTGCCAAGAAAATCAGGAAAAAGTCGTCAAAATGTAAGTTCCCCTTAATTTCTTTCAATTTTTTGTCATTGCTAACAATGCATTTACACTCTTAAACTAAAATTTAATGATTAGATAACAATATAGCTCGTACTTGTAATATAATATAGAAATATCATCTTCCCAAAGATTTCTAACCAAAAATACTAGTGATGTCGCCTATGAGGTCCATACATGTAATGTTTGGACCTCATTGGTACTAGGAGTGGTTAGTATTTACCTCGGGTGAAGTTCGTGCAGGCTCCACTTCACTACCGCTACACTACGCTCCACCTTCCCGAACTTCGGGACTGTGAACTCGATCGGATATTCTGAGTGACAAAGGTGGGATCAAAAAGGGGTTTATTGTAAAAATCAAAGAAAAAAAATTTAACGAGAAAGAAAAATAGCTTAATTTCTTACTCTTCACCTGTATTTCACTCTGTGTCCATCCTCCGGTTATCCTCAAAATTTGTGATTTTGGGCCAGTATCTAATTCCTCGCACGTATTATTCACGGCCGATTCCAAAAAATCGCATGCGATCGGTCGCAGGTCAAACAGCATGAATATTTATAATATATTGGATGGCTCAGAAAATACCAGAAATATTCTAAGAGTTTAAGAAAATATTCCAAGAATCAGTGGAATATTTTCTTAAACTCTTAGACAAGGTGCGACAAAATAACAAAATTACATCTAGTCATCATCATCAGCATCATCACCAACTTCATTCTCATCATCATCACCACTACCACCATCATTATAATCACATCATCATCATCACCGCCACCATCACCACCACCATCATCATCACCAAGATAATTATCATCACCACCACCATCATCATTCGTGCAGGCTCCACTTCACTACCGCTACACTACGCTCCACCTTCCCGAACTTCGGGACTGTGAACTCGATCGGATATTCTGAGTGACAAAGGTGGGATCAAAAAGGGGTTTATTGTAAAAATCAAAGAAAAAAAATATAACGAGAAAGAAAAATAGCTTTATTTCTTACTCTTCACCTGTATTTCACTCTGTGTCCATCCTCCGGTTATCCTCAAAATTTGTGATTTTGGGCCAGTATCTAATTCCTCGCACGTATTATTCACGGCCGATTCCAAAAAATCGCATGCGATCGGTCGCAGGTCAAACAGCATGAATATTTATAATATATTGGATGGCTCAGAAAATACCAGAAATATTCTAAGAGTTTAAGAAAATATTCCAAGAATCAGTGGAATATTTTCTTAAACTCTTAGACAAGGTGCTACATAACTTTTTAGAAGCACTTGCCCGGTCGGGCAAGTGAATTTCTAAAATAGTTGGAAAATACTTGCCCGAAGAAAATCCTTCAAAATAATGTTTTACCACTTCAAAGTAAGTACTACGGTTTTATATACCATTGCCCCTTTCCTCTCTTTTTAACGTGAACTATTGTACCTTGTAATATTTTTTTTTCAAAGTTATTTTACCTCCTATGACCGAAATTGGTGTCAATACACCATTTGATTAATTTTCTCTCTCATATATTTTCATGTGCATTTGTATGTGACCGTGACACAAAATAAAAAGGGGAATCACTGAAAATAACGAAGAAGGAAGGAAGGAAAGGAAGGAAGGAAGGAAGGAAAAAAGAAAGAAAGAAAGAAAGAAAGAGGGAATGTGAACGAATGGGTGAAGGAGAGAGAGAAAAAATGGAAAGAAAAGAGATGAATGGAGAAGAAAGAAAGAATAAAGGAAAGAAAAAAAAAGGTTTCCTTCATTCTTTGAAATTAATAAAGA
Source organism: Lytechinus pictus (assembly GCF_037042905.1). NCBI lineage: Eukaryota > Metazoa > Echinodermata > Echinoidea > Temnopleuroida > Toxopneustidae > Lytechinus > Lytechinus pictus. Next base: position 59,704,677 of record NC_087247.1, on the reverse strand, counting down.
AAAAGGGAAAGAAAAGAATGGAAAGAAATAAAAAAGCCGGAGGGAAAAGAAAGTAAGAAAAAGGGAAGAATGAGAGAATGAAGAAAAAAGATTTCCTGCATTTTTTGAAAGAAAGAAAAGAAAATAAAGAAAGAAAGAAAGGGGAATTTCAGGAAGGAAGGAAATAGCAAAAAAGGAAAGAAAGAATAAGGAAAAAGAGAAGGAAAGAAGAAAATAAAGAATTTAAAAAAGGATAAAACTTTAGTGGAAGGAAAGAATGAAGTGAAGAGAGAATTAAAAAAAGAAGAAAATAATGGCAGAAGGAAAAGACAGAACAAAAAGAAAAAGGAGAGGAAGGGAAAAGGAAGCAAAGAAAAATTAGAGGAAAGAAAAAATGAAGAAATTTAAAGAAAGAAGGAAAGTACATGTAAGAAAACAAAGGAAACAAAGAATAATGAACAGAGAGAGAAAAAAAAAAGATCAGGAAAGAAAGCTAGGAAAGATTGAAAAGATAGATGGAACAAAAAAAGGCAATCGGGAAAGATAGAAGAAAGGATAGAAAAGAAAGAAAGAAAAGAAAAAGAAAGAAAGAAAGAAAGAAAGGAAGTAAGGATTAAGGAAGGAAGGAAGGAAGAAAAAGAAAGAAAGAGGAAGAAAGCTCAAATTTGAAACAAAACAAAAAATGCAATCATCTAACAAAAATCTTGCTGATATTTGTTTGAAATATATTTTAAAAATTGTTGGAAAAATAAAAGTTTTAGAAATTAAAAACATTTCACAGAGAAACATTGACAAACTTAAAAATCAAATGAATCATCGCGGCATCGTGGATTTGCACGCATCTTTCTTCCCACTACACCGATCAAAACACTCAAAACAACGGCCGAAACTGGTTATGAAAACTCAATAACTTGCTCCTCCGATCACATCACCAAATCAGTAATCTGAGAATCCATATAAGTATAACAATTTTTCGCCGATTTTGTGATTATTTTGTTGGAAAAACTATTTTTCATGTGAGCTTGGTCACTTTGATTCGGAGTTTGATCGGGGATAGTACAGGTATGCACAGCAGCATGGAGATCCATGCATGCCTGCCACATAGGCTGGAATCTGAGCTGGACGCACCAGCCACATGTATGTATGCTGACTGTGTGTGTGTTTTTGTGTGTAGATCACAAAAAATGTCGCAAACTGGCTTGCAATTTGAATTGAGGGAGGTTGTTAACTTTGTTTTTTTTCTCTCTCTCTTCTGTATTTTTGAGTGTGAAGTATGGGGAAACTTTGTAAAATTTCATTTCACAGTGAAAATTTTGCTTGCCCGATTCGGGCAAGTAGTTTTTGTCTTTACTTCAAAACACTTGCCCGACTCTAACTTTTACTTCCCCCGGGCAATCGGGCAAGCGCTTATGTCGCACCCTGTCTTAGAATATTTCTGGTATTTTCTGAGAGTGAGAGTTTATCATCAATTGATTGTGTACTTAAGAGTGTATCATGAGTTGGATTTTCAAGTAAACTTGTGTCATCAATCAACTGTATTTAGGGGTGGCAATAACGATTCTGGAACATCTTTTGTATCTTGAATTCTTACATTAGCTCTAACGTGTTGCTGGGAACACCTCACAACGGATTGACTGAATATAAGCACCAATGCATTTACAATACTGACACATTTACAATAACTAACATATTTACAATCACATTTGTATGGAAAGTCATTTACTTTTTTGACTGTTGACTATCACCCAATGGGGGAAAGCCAGATGGACCCCGCATTATCATGATATCATGAAGACCTTTTTGGAAGTTGATCTTCAATAAAAAAATCCTCACAGTTCATACAAAATCAGCTTTAATCAACATAATTGTATGGGCCTAACCTTAGTGATTGACTACTTGATAGACCTAGCTTATTATGATTACCGAACACGAGCATCACACGCGTCAGAAAATAATTTCAATAGACCTTATCGCAAATAGATTCACGCAAAGTATCGCGGGATCGAAAAGGGGGCATTAGCGCCGCTATTGTGTATGATTTCAGTGTATGATTTCCATCTTGTATCAAACTACGATCGATGCCCGCAGATAACATTTTGCTAACTTCCAGTAAACGCCTCGTCATATTTGTTCCAGAATCTAATATCACTTTTCTTCTTAATCATGGGTGGCTGAGATAGATGTGCTGTCAATTACTGTAAGAATATCATGAAGACAAGTGCAATTTTTTTTTAATTTTTGTGCACTGTCTGTGGGTGATTCTGAGCTGTGCAGCTGTGACTGAGCAAAATGCTCTTCGTATGCACAGACTGCGGACTGTCTTGCACTCTCAGCCCAGTATGCCAGCGAGGTGGAGGAAAGTCCCGGAAGCAAAATAAGCTATTGGGCATTTTCACTCTAACTGATGTTACATGGCACAATTTTTCACACCTTTCATTGTGTGTATCTCCAAAACAACAATTGATGGGAGTTTGCTTTTGATAGAGTCAATAAAGTGAACCTTGCTTTATACTCTGATACTAAGTTTTTCTGTGTAACCACATTTTTTTACGCATCAGCAAGCAAAAATGTGTCGGTAACTGACGTTACGCAAAAAATACATGCAATTTCAGGGTGTTCAGTAAAATTGAAATATCCCGTGTCCCTGAGTAGATAGAGTAATAATTTGAATATGTAAATATACCTCTGTTACTAGGTTAAGATATGTCAAAATATAGAATAATTTGTTTTTGTCTTTTTAGGGCTATGATAATTTTTCCACGACCATGCTGGTAACTGACGTTAGCCTACACTTAATTTGCCATAGAGATAACACATGGAAGTCAAATGTGTGGAATCATTGCATTGTATCTTCTGTGCAGGGCTTCACATGAAAGTGAGCTTGATGTGGAAGTATACCTGAGTTTTTAGGAACATTTCAATGATTCCTTTTCTTTGACTTGAACATTTTTATTATTACTTGTTGGTAACTGACATTACACATTAACATTTATCAGTGCTATATTAAGCTAATAGGTTCGGAAAAGTACCCCCTCCCCCTCAAAAAAAAAAAACAATTATATACTTAGTAAGTACATGTACGTATGCAAAACAATTTCAGTGTATTTTTTTGCACAATGGGAATGCAACTTCCTTCATAATTTTATTTAGTATTCCTTGTGAACTACACTGTACCTTTTAAAAGTCAATAGCAAGCTCCTTCTGGTGTGATTTAAACTAAGTGAAAGACTTAAATAACAAGTACATGTATACAATATTTCTTCACATAAAATTGACCACATTTGCATTTCACTATTGGTAACCAACATTTTATCATGGTAACTGACATTACATCTCGGTAACTGACATTACATTTTCCACTTGGTAACTGACGTTACATTTTCCACTTGGTAACTGACGTTACACATATTTAATGGTACCCTATCATCCTATGGCTTGATTGTTAATTGATTATCTTTAATTTTGGTGTAGAAGGGAGGGGTGTTACCTAAGGAGGAAATCTACCAAGTTTCATATAATATATCCTCTTTTCTGGGAAATGAGAAAAAAAATCATGTTTTTGGTAACTGACGTTACATACCCTATCACATACTTCATCAATATTTCTTTATCAGACAAATTAATTACTGGTGTTTCTTTCTAGATGGGATTTGATAAAGTGTTATAATAGCAAGCTAAGGCAAAGGGAAAACATGATCAAACCTGTTCTTTAAAAATCTGTCAAAACAAAATATGTATCAATATACCATTTTCAACACTAATTTGTATGCATACTTTGGCGGCCATTTTGAAATAAAAAATGGCTGCCAGAGTCGGAAAAAAAAATTGTCCCAGAAACTTCAGGTCTTGTATTATTATAAAACATAATTCATTTGACATGAATATCAATTTGATTTTTTTGCCTCTGTGTCCATCTGTGGTGAAAATGCCCTAATGATCATCAAGAAACACATAAACTTTGCCGTAGATTTTATTACTTTATTTTAAGTTCTATATTTTTAGATGGTAATATATCAATCGATTGTCAAGAATACATGTTTTATAAGGCTTTTATAAATAATAATCTTCATCATGATTTCATTCAGATTAGTGTTTTCTTTTTCTCTCCGCAGATACAAATAAATTATTTACACCAGAAAATTAAATGTTTAATAGAGTTTGACTTTGATATTTTTTAGGCCTACTAGATCAACTACATCATAAAAATGTGTTTTTATTTGATTAATTGATTTAATAATTATACTGCATATATATATATATATATATATATATATATTATGTGCTCGCTAAGCCCCAGCGACACTCTTCTTTAAAAATGTATTTGGTATTCTCTGTTTGTCTTTTGTTCATCCTTCCTTTGTATACATTATATTTGTTGTGATTTGATATGTGCTTATATTGTAAATTGTTTTTACGTTTTTATGGAAATGTGGAAAAATACACCTTGAACTTTGAAATGTTAATGAAGGTGCATTTCCATATTTGCTCTTCACTGTTCTTCGTTGTTAATTATAAATCTTAGTCCTGGAACTTTTTCAAAATTTTGTTGTAAATTTGTTTATGCTCAAAATTTTTATTGGTAATCAGGATCCTCTGTGTTTTGATCTTTCAATATTTCTTTTGTTTTGTCTTACATGAAACAAAGAAGAATATATCTTAAGAAGTATGTCAAAGCGAAGAAGGTCAACCACTACTGATGTTAAAGATGATGATGATCTCCACACTTCTCCAACGTCTGTTGCTATCAAAAGAAGAAAGAGGTCCGTCAATGTCAATGATGCTGTAAGTATATGATTTCATCTTGAAGTATGATCTGTCAAAGCTTCATGGAGGTACGGATATTCTTTATTTAGTTTATTTGTTTCTTTGTTAACAATAACAATTTGATGAATATTTAATTGTTTGTTTCCAAAAGTGGAAGAGATGTCCGTGGCTATCTAGACTCATAAGCCCGTATTCTGAAGTAGAGTTTTACTTAGACCATGGTCCAACCCTGTAGTAATATTATGGGAAGCCAAAAATATTGTTTACATTGTATTTTTCTCATGTTTACCATGTTCTCTCTTAATTCTTTAATGGTGAAGGCAACTATGCTATTTACCCTCTCTGTTAAGAATGTTTTGAGAGTAAAATGAGCTAATAATTTGAACCTCTACTGTTTATGTCACATTTGTCTATCCATAGTTAAACCACAACTTAGACCAGAATACAGGTAATAGTCCCAATTCTCATGTCACATATTCATTTAATGACACACTTGCAGTCCAGCTGTTTGCAGTCTCACCTTTTTCCTCCTTTTCAATGTTTTTCCCGAAAGAATATCTTCCTTAAAATATCAAGATGGGAATATATTTTTTTCAGTCCTTCCACCCTTTATATAGAGTACCGTACTGGGAAGTGTCGCATAGCCAAATGCCTTTTCTGATGGCAGTCAAGGAAATTTGACATAAGAACAAACTTGATTTTTTCTCACCCAAAGTTTGCTTTAAATACTCAGGAAGTGTTCCTTTTTTAATGTCATTCAAGCTTGCTGTACAGCTTGTAAACTTAATATGAATATCCTTAAATTTATGGTTTATAGTGAGGTTCTCCTTTATAAGTTCATATTTAATGTAGTCCAATTTCATGGAAATGTGCTTTCCACCAGCATTACAAACATATGAAACACACATAGGATGCGAAAACATAGAAAAAAGATGGTGAACAATTATACAATACATTTAAAACAGACAAACAAAAGTATGATTATAAAGGAATTTATATTATTCATCCTACAAATGCGAAATTACAGCGTGAAAAATTTATATATTTGATTTTTTTTTTTAAAATACAGGGTGAAGTAATTCAGGAGTTATATGACATCATCAGAAACTACAAGAATGAAGATGGTAGAGTTATATGTGAAGCTCTTATCAGAATTCCCAAAAGGAGGTAAATATAATGAGTTCCTGATATTAAATTTATTATATCACTGGTTCTATCTTTTAGTGAAAGCGGTGAACATATCTGCAAATTAACTACATTGCTTTATAAGAAAAGGTTACATTTAATTTCTTTGAAAAATCCTCATTTTAATGTTGACTGTCTATTGACATGAACAGTTGTTTCGGTGTAGAAGAGCTTATTTAATTGTTTGATTTTGAAGTGTCTCAAGTTGTATAACAGTATATGGCCTGTTTTTTAAAGATAATTCATAATAGCGTTACCATGAATAAGACATTTGTGTGAAGTTCTCTTGGATTGAAACTAGAACAACTTTAAGATGAATGAGGGAACTGATGACAGCACTCACTCACTTTTTCTTTTGTATTTTATTATAAGAAATATGAAATACGTGTATTCTTATTTTCTCCTCTTTGTCCTGTGAAACAAAGTTTTATTTCTCACTGAACATGTGGAATTACCAATGTTTAACGTTATATGGTTCTGTCGAGTTGGTCCTTATTGTCAAATCTATAAAAATTGAAATATTGTATAATTCAAACAATAAAAAACAAGAAATAGTGAGTGAGGGACATCATCGATTTTCTCATTTGCATGTGACTAAATTTTGCATATAACTATTTTGTGAAAAATAAGCCAAACTTTGAAATGTCATAACTTTCTTATTTTACATCCGATTTTGATGAAATTTTCAGCATTATGCTTGTCTAATTTTTTTCTTTTGATTCAAATCAACATTTTTATGAGGTGGATGAGCATTTCATATGTCTATTTTGACAGGACTACACCAGAATATTATGAAGTGGTTTCTAACCCCATTGATATGCTGAAGATTCAGCAGCGTATGAAAACAGAAGAATACGACACAGTGGATGAAATGGTGGCTGATGTTGAGCTCATGGTTAATAATGCACAGGCTTACTATGAGGTAAGATATTTACATTTTACTGAAAACTAGATGAGAGTTTGTTAAATGAGATGTCAGAACTTCCCTTTCTGGATGATTTAAGAATTTGACAACTTGTTTATTTTGTTTTTTCCTTATATTAGGGTGATTGCATACACGGCTAAAACAAGTTTTAAAACCCTGCTTCCCACACAAAGCCCGATGCAACTTGTTTGTGCTCATGTGTTTCAGCTGTATTTATGTTGTACCACATTTATACTACAGACCATATTGCAGAACTTTTCAAAATTGATGTGGTTATTATTAAACTGGATAAATATTAATTTTGTGCTATTGTGCAACAAAAAATTCACAAAAATTCTCAAGGTCTCCATTCTTATATCCCATTGTTAGATTTTCATTAGGTAAAAAGGCTCTGAGAGGTATGAGAAAAAAATAAAGAAACTGAGTAATGTGTTTATACATTATTCAAGAATACATTTTGTCATACATCCTTGATTCTTGATCCGATATTCTGTGACAGTTTTCAGTACTGTACAAGCTGTTATTTTCGCGTACAGAAATTTTCGCGAATTGCGGGGGTCCCGACATTTTCCACGTACGTGCAGTCGCCGCTGGCTAACGTCAGCTTAATGGACGACGCCATACTGCCAGATTTGGCCCGCGCCCTCACCGGCTAACGCTCGAACGCCATTCATCCATACACTAATTCCTCTTGATTACCGTTGATAAAAACCTCGTTCAAATCTTTTCCAGAGTTCCTATGAATTAGTGATGGATGTTTTTCCGTTAATCAAATATCTTTTATTATACCAATATTTTTGTTATATTTATAACATTTTTATTTTAATCACAATTTCAGTCCGAAAGCGGGTCTGGTTTTGTGAACCCACGTTGTTTGTGCATGCCCACGTATGGCCTTACGCGTATTGAAAGGAATGATGTTGGGTCGAAAAACAGAATTGTTGTTATTGTTTGTTCCGTGTTTGTTGGGGATGAAACTATGATGGCGACCAGTCACGTTTGACTGTACCGCCAGATAGTTAAGATTAATTAATTAAGGTCAAGGTGAGATAAGAGAAATGAGCAAGGGGCTTTGTGGTGGGGGGGGGGAGAGGGAGAGAGAGAGAGAGAGAGGGGGGAGTTAAGAGGGCGAGTGGGGGGGGGGGGAAGAGGGCCGAGTGGGGATACAGTTTCATCATGCAGTACAGGGCGTCGATGAACACCTTAATTTTTTTCTCCAAAATATGGAAAGTGACAGAATAATCAGAAAAAGGTTGATTGGTTCTGATTTTGAAAAAAAAAAAAAAATTCAAACAGAATTAATCAAGATTGCTGTTATTCTTCATGGTTGTAGAATTTAATTTAGTTCTTTCAAACAACTCAAATTTTGATTAATCGTATTTGATTTATTTCACTCTTTTCTTTCGCCCCATTTTTTTTTTCTTCCAAAAAATCAGGGAGCTGAAAAAGATGAGAGCTAGAACCTAAAGATATGGGGTAGCTATGACGTTGGAGAGGGCGCAGCCCCATGCACTTGCAGATCCAGATCGATTTTCATAGGGGACACTTAGAGTAGCCCCTATTTCTTCAATATTTTTTTACAAGCAAAAAAAAAGTCAATGAAGACATCATGCCACCGACAGCTCAGCTGCCTCGTAAAAGGGGGGCGGTCGATTATTTTGAGCATTTTTTTCATTTTGTCCTCAATAGGGGAGCTAGGGGGGGGGTCAATTAATTCTATATACACTTCTATTGTGTTTATATATGGGGGGGGTCTGCTATTGAGCATGTTTTTAAAAGGGCTTAATATAACAGAAATTGTATGGTTTTAACACAATAAAATGTATTATGGAGGTTAATACTAAATTAATACATAATTAATGATAATTGTTTTAATTGAAAATGAAAATAATAAAGGCACCCATAAATACAGACCTAAACCTGTATTGGAAGTTGAACAGGCATAAAGTATGTTTAGCTGTAGCTGATGCTTTGATCCCGCAACCAAATAATGTTAGCATAAAGACTAAAGTAGCTTTTATATCAGTGGCGTAACGGGCGAAAAAAATTGAGGGTTACCAATACCAGTATACGATATGGCATATCGGGCAAAATTTATAAAAGTATATAGTTGCAAGCAAGCGACATGAGCATAATTTTGACGTTTTTGTTACAAAAATCCAATTAAACAATTTCGCAAGATTCTTTCCTTTTCCTTTTTTTTTTCTTGTTCGTGAATTGGGGGCATGCAAGACCCCCCCCCCCACCCCCCTAACAGCACCACTCTTTGTTATGTCACTGTCTAAAATTGGATTTCAACTTTGAGAATTTGAATTTCTAATCCAAAGGGATAAGACAAAAATATTTGCAGATTTCTTATTTCAAAGTATTTTTACCTAACTCCCTAACTCTGCTCTAGCTGCACTGCACGTTGCCCAACGGCCTTCCACCAAAGGGCCAGGCCGACTCGCCCCGTGAGCAAGTGACCGCGTTCGCGTAAGTTCACCCGAAGCCACGACTAAATTCTGACCATAAACATCACCTAACTAATCACTCTCTGACAATATTTCAAAGTATCTTTTATGACAGTCGATCCTTTGGGCCATTAAACGATAATATTTCCAATGTTATCATGACAAACAATTTTAATGAGATAGTGGCATTGTAGAAAAAACAAATTTATAAGCACGAAATGGCACCAGATATATCATCAAACATACAGCGCAGCGTTCGGGACTGGTGAGTGGTACGGCTCGCTTGGAGTTTTCGCCCCGACGAATTCGGCGAAAACGTTACCATTGCGCCGTGCGAATGTTCAATCTACGGCTCTCAATCAGAGACTTGAATGTCTCTTTTCGCATTATCGAAAATGTATCATAGACTTTGTTTGGTTTGTTTACAAGTAAGTTGCAAATCCGTCGTGATAATTAGGAAAATCCACAATGTCTTCTTCTAATTCTGTAAAAATTACGTCTTCAATGTACCTGTGTCAGAAAATTGCCGAAAATCGTAAAAACTTGCCTAAAATTTCTCTTTTTGAAAGTTCATCCATGGTCTGGAAAAAAATGTTATAACTTATGTAGACATATACCGTGAACAAATGCATCCTCGATCACTAAAATGAAGTATTTGCTAAGATTTTTTATCTCAGGCCGCGTTACCATGGCAACTTTGAAAAATCCTTATTTTTTAAGAATAAAATTCTGGTTTTAAGGGTCATTTTAGAGACATAAAACTTACCCTATTTTGAAGTATTGGGTTTAAATTTCACATAAAACTGAATTATCTATGTTTATACTTTCGTATATGAATATTCATATTTCTTGTAGAATCTTAGTTTTTGATTGGTCAATGTTTCAGTCACGGCTAATGACTGAGTGTAAAAAAATCTGAAAATGCGCATTTTATCGGCAACCAACAAGCAAGATGGCGGAACACATTAAGTTGGCGCTATGCACGTACGTGTTTCGCAGGTTAAATTTGCGATTGGAAAATGTATGAAACACTTACACAGCATTTCAAAGAATCAAAACTAGTGCAAATCATGTGCAAAACTATACTCTTCAAAGTTCCCAAGCTGATGTGTCTTTTGTACATAAATATGTCCATGTAAAAACAGTTACAAAATGTGGAAAAAAGTGGCTTAAATTTCACTTTTTTGTACCTTTAGATCTGAAAATTCATCATGTCACAGTTTGATCTGTAAGAGTAATCTTTTGAAGTGGTGTTTTGTTAGATTCACTTTTTAAAAAGATGGTTTCAGTGCAAAAATGTTCAATTTTGTGAACACAATGTTACACCTTTAAAAGCTCTGGTCATGTGACTTATGAATATTAATGAGTATGCAAATAGCTGCCAATACGTGTGTATATATCAGAATCGGATGACAATGAAATCAAATTATTTTATGGAAAATACATTTTATTATTACAGTGAGTGAATAAATATCGATAGAATTATGTGAGAAAATAATTTAGGCTCTGATTTTGTTTGAGAAATAAAAAAAAGTGAAATTCTAGCTAACTTTTTGAATCACTAACTGTACTTTCTAAAACTTATTTTTTGTACATATGAGGTGCATATTTCATTTTCTCTACAGAGGAGATTTTCAATAGGAAAGCTTTGCTGTTGGGGATATTGGCACTGACTAATAAATGTGTCAATATTTTCGCGTGTTGTTAAATTTATGGCCGATCAGCAATTTGCGAAATCCTTGAAAATAAAACCCTCGTGAAAATAACAGCTTATACAGTAGTTTAATGTTGATGCATAGTATATTACTGTTAAAGGAATGAGTCATCATGCAGAGGTTCCAGTGAATACATCAGTAGTACTTGAGTTGTTGTGAAGTAGAAGGTTCTAAGTAGAATATGAAATCTATTACGGTTTTAATGCCAAAGTGCTAATCCGTAAATAAATAAATAACTAATATACATTGTTTGGCAGTGAATCAAATGATAGTTGATATTTTTATGCATGTAGACATCTTAGAATAAAAGTCTCTGTGTCTTGAAACAGAAAACTTCCAAGGAACACAAAGATGCTGTAGAGCTGTGGACAGTGTTTTTACAATCTCGTAGAGAACTGTTGGATGGTCCTGATCCTAAAGAAGCTTCAGCACCAAACAATGAGGACAATCAGGTAAAACCATTTAAACAAAACAAACAGAATTAATAATGCAGTGTGCATATCAATTTTGGATAAATTCATAAGTAAAGTGATCCTTATCAATATATACATTTTAACAAGCATGCCATGTAGGCATATGATTGAGTTTTTTAATAGGTTACAAAATCAACTTAAAATTAATTTTTGGAAATTATAGATTTTTATATAATTCAATTCAATTCATTTATTTTCTCTTTCAATCTTTTTACATTTACAATGATAGTTCAATATACATATTTACAAAATATAACATTTAAATCATATAAAGAATAATAGTCTAACCTACATGCCGCATTAAAACTAGTAAGTACCAGGAAAAGATGAATAAATGACTGTTGCAAGTTTCTGTATTGTTAGATTTGAGTGACTCAAATGAGAACATTTGTTTGTTTTTTGTAAAGCCTTAAATATTTTTTTTGATTGAATTGTCAGATCTTATCAAAATGTGTCCCAAAAAGCCATCATTATACATTTTTCCAAAAAAGGAAATGTCTTTTGATGTCATTTCATTGTTTAAATGGTTAATTTGAATTCAAGATTTGTTCATTAGTTTCTTGTAGACATGAGAGAAAATGATTATTGATATGTAAGAAAAGTCTAAAATTTTCACTGCAAACTCATATTTTGTCAAACTGTTTACAGTACTACACAGGACCTTACTCTATGTTTGGTTCAGCTATTTTTATTAAGGTTTGTAATCCATAGTAATTATTAGACTGCCTTAGCACTGTCAAAATAATGAGGTATCATGCATTTAGATGGATGAGAAAAAATATTAGTTGTGCAATCAAAATACTTTGTATACAAAATAAGCATCTCTTTGTGCAAAATAGGCTTTCATTTGTCTAACTCGTATGTGTACTGGGTGACTGTATTACAGCTGCATCGTCTGAGTGTATGTGTTGAGTCTCATGGCTCCTACAGACAGATGGAGCCCCAGAAATCACCCATAGTCCTCTTAAAGAAACAGGACTTTCCCCACATACCAGCATTTCAGCTGGCTGGTATGAGTAGTAACTATGTCAAACAGGTACATGTATATTGTGAAGTCATTTGGTTGTTATATATCGTTGACCCGCTGTCCACGTTTGACCAACACCTTAAAATTTATGAGTATCACATGTCCAGTTAATTGAACATTTAGTGCACTTATTGTTATATTAGTTTTAGCCATAAAGCTATCACCCCCCCAAAAAAAAAAAAATAATAATGATAATAATAATAATAAATAATGAAACAAAATGAAATGAAATGAAAAAATAAAATAAAAAATGAATAAGACCCAACAAATCAAAATTACCAAAACTTTGGACAATGGGCTTCACTCATTCATTTTTAGGTGCTGTACCACTAAAAAAAATGTATGTTATAGGTATGTGGCTATTTATTTGCTTATTCAAGATACATTATATACACAAAAAATCCTTGATGTGCATATATACTTTGCCCTATATTTGCTACAAAAATGAAGGGGTGGGTGAAATATCAAATAAACATGACTCTGTCATGCCAGCATGCTGGAATCTGTACAGTTTGATGGGATCTCTGTATCATTTCATCTGTTCCAGAACATGGAAATCTGTGATTTTGTAATGTTAAAAAACAAAATTATCCCGTCCCGATATCCTAATATTTGACCATTCTGATCGTAAAGAAAAATCATCGTGACCCCAAAAAATACTGTCATGACTTGGGCCTACTCTCCTTTCATTAAAGAGGAATCCAGCCTTTGGTCATAAAATGTTATGTTCAAAAGGAGAGATATAAATAAAACAGATTGGTGAAAGATTGAAAGAAATAGGACAAGAAATAAGAAAGTAATTGCTGCATTAAAATTGAGATCCCTAAGACTATGTAGATTTTAAATTGGCAACTTGGTAAGTAAATTATGACAAGGGGCAAGGACAACTTTCCCTTAGGCCATGTACTTAATTATCAGGGATTTGTGGTTTTCTCCTAAGTACCAATTCCCCTGGGGCAGTAATCTAAATATAATCCCCATATTGTTATATGTTCACATGAAAGAAAAATGTTATTTGAAGAAAAATGTTTGGAAAAAAAAGAAATTTTAGCCATTTTATGTATTGGAGTACATTGAAGAGAAGTCTTTGCCTTACATCACTATGACATCACATATGCGGCCAATTTAAAGTCTCCATGGGTATAGTAATTACCCATTTTTACAACTTTTAAAAATTCGTAACTTTCTTATTGTTTGTCTGATATTCAAATTTTCACCTATCAACTTGTCTGATTTTTCCTTTTCCCCTAAAAACAAGTTTTTAGAGGTGCAATTGGGTTGGATTCCCCTTTTAAGACAGTTTGTAATATTGCAATGCCTGTACCCTGTTTATGAAACTCCAATGAATAAATGGAATAGCATGGGTTTTTAAACATTATATTTGAAAAAAAATTGCAATGTCATATTTGGAAATCCTATTTGTTTTTAAAAATTGATTTCACTTGAGGTTTTGTTTTTATTCTTCTTTGCAAACATTGCTCTTTTCTAGTGGGGATAAGGTGTTTACTAAACTATCATAAAAAGTATCTCTATCAACCTATATCTGAATAATGAGGAAAAAATTGGTGCTTTTGGAAAATTATGATTCAGCCATTTGAAGACACTAAGAAAATTTAACATCTTTAAATATGTATTAATCCATAAAGAATAGATTGATTTACATATTTTCTTGCAGAGCAAATATGAGTTGACATGGACTGCTTTGAGATGCATTTTCTGTACAGGCTGAAAGGGACTTCATTGTGTGTTAATATGATCCTCACGAGCATGGTGGCAAGGGCTTACTTTTTAAGAGGTTATTTTTACATAACAAAATTAGTAGCTCCCATTTATAATTGAACAGGCATAAGCAGTTATTATAAATATAATATTTGACAAAATATTAAAATCTAAAGAAATGATGAATTAATGTATGAAAGTGCCAAAGATATTTATTGAACGTAAATCCAGGGGGTGAGGGAGCCCACTCTACCATTTGGCTGTAGAAATGTGCAACCACAGGTTCCTGAACAATCAATAGATACATACATATACACTTTTTCATTTGTCAAAGTGATACATTTATTTCCATGCGCTTCCTGTATACACTTTACTTTTAATCAAGCATAAATGCTGTAAAACATGTCCCTAACCAAGAATCTATTAAACATTGCATCGAAATGTAGACCAATTGGGAGAGATTTTTATTACTAAACACATAAACCCCTTGTTTGGACTTCGTTTTTTTTTTTTCATTTTTCTGCCCGAGTGTGTGTATACCAATATAATGCCCCCCCCCCCAATTTGAATCTTGTTTACACATTGCACATGAGTTTTGTCTTCATTTTCAGTTGATTGAATAAAAAAAGAAAATGACATCTAGTACATGTTATTAGCAAGTGGTCAAGTGGTCCTGTATGAAAAGATTGTGAATAATGTTGCAATTTGAATGTGCATGTGTTTCTCCTGTTTTGTTTTTATGTAAGAACAAACATTCACTGTTAGTGTCCACAACACTGTGCCATTTAATTTGAAATGAATGTCCAAACAAACAGTTCAAAATCTTGTTGATGTACATGTACATTTATATATTTAATTTTCTTGAAAATACTATGAAATGTTATTTAACAAATAGGAAAGAGAAGTAGAGAACCCCCCCCCCCCCCCAAAAAAAAAAAAAAAAAAAAAAATACTGTGTAATATGTATTTATAGCCTAAAGCTCTGGTAAACTAGATGCAATATTGTGAAATATCTTGCATCTTCAGACATTCTAATGTTCCAAAATGGTAGTAACTGTAATATCTTTTCATCTGTTAATTCTTTGAGAAATTTGAAATGTTGTATTGAATGATAATTAGCACCTTCTCACATTAATGTTTATGTGTTTAGGGTTAGCCCCCATCCATCCTGTTTCCATTCTCAAATGAAAGAACTTCAGATTGATCAACTTAAAATATGAATCATTATAGGAGTGATGATGATTAGTTTGGGGTATATAGGTCAAAGGTTCAATTCTCCTGTTTCTTGTTTTGTTTATCATCCACACCACAGTTTTAGGACAGATAAATTAATTCAATGTTGGAATAAATTGGAACAGAGAATAACACTGTTCCCTCGGGGAATTACCAAGACTTTTTATAGTGTTTAAAGATCGAATCCACCCTAGAAATTTTTTTATTTGAATAAACAGAGTAAAATCAAACTAGAATAACGCTGAAAATTTCATCAAAATTGGATGTAAAATAAGAAAGTTATGACATTTTTTTCACAAAACAGTTAGGCACAACTCAGTAGCATGCAAATGAGACAATCGATGAAGTTCCTCACTCACTATTTGTTATACACCTGTCCTACGGGACGTATTACGGTATCACGCTCTGTGTCTGTCTGTCTGTCCGTCTGTTAACTTTTCTTTGTAAACGCGATAACTTGAGTTTAACTAACCTCATATAATTTGATGTGTATGATACTGGTATGGATCCCAGGAAGTCTATTGATTTTGAGGTCCAAAGGTCAAGGTCACAGTTACATGTTTTCATCTTACCCTTCTGCAGTCCTTGTAAACACAATAACTTCAAGTTTAACTTAACCTTCCACTTTCCTTGCTTGACCAATAACTCAAATTTCCGTTTTACAGGCGGGCGTATTATGTGCCCGCCTTAGCGACACTCTTTTTTTGTATACGCCCGTCCTACGGGTATTGTGGTATCATGCTTGGTGTCCGTACGTCTGACCGTCTGTTAACTTTTCCTTGTAAACGCGATAACTTCAGTTTAACTTAACCTAAGCTCATATAATTTAGTGTGTATGATACTAGCATGGATCCCAGGAAGCCTATTGATTTTGAGGTCAAAGGTCAAGGTCACAGTGACGTGTTTTCATCTTACCCTTCTGCAGTCCTTGTTAACGCGATAACTTCAGTTGAACTTAACCTAGCCTCTTATAATTTGATGTGTATGATACTACCATTAGTTGCATAGATCCCAGGAATTCTATTGATTTTGAGGTCAGAAGGTCAAAGGTAAAGTTGCCACCTTCAACTTTTCTTGCTTGACCAATAACTCCATTTTCCGCGTTACAGGCGGGCATATTATGTGCTCGTCTTAGCGACACTCTTGTTTATTCAAATTAACTTTTTGTTGGGGTGGACTTGTCCTTAAATGTGAAATTTATACACATTTGTACAATACTTGTATTAATATAGACCTTTCATCTTTCATATGAAAATGCAGTGGACTGTACTCTTACTGATCTTGTAAATCTTCAGTATATGGTTTCCATATCAAATGGGAGGTTGAATTCTCTTCATGCTATAGGGTCCTGTATTTTTATATTTGCTGCAGGATGAGAAAATCATGTCCTATTGATGAAATACATTTATAGATTAAAAGAAATGTGTATCAAGCTGCTTAAATATTGGCTTAAGATTCAGTCAAATTATTTCAGCTACATTTATGCAAACTCTCATGGTGCAGTATTTTTTTTTTGTTAATCCACATGTACATTCTCATTTCATTGTCTATGTTATCAACCATGTCTTACCCCCTTTTTGTGCTTTGTCATGCCATTGTACTGAGCTGGGGAAAAAAACTATTGGCTGTGGTTTCTGCATGGATGTTACCTCTGGACATTTTGTAATACATTACAAAATCAATTCTATAAAGCTCTTTTCTGTCAAAACTTTTGTATTAAAGTAAAACTTAAGTATTAAAGCAAAAAGGCAATGAATTTCTATTTTAATCAAAACTAGACTTGAACTTTTTCTCTATTGAATTTTCTTCTCTGGATAATAACTGTTAAGCTTTAATGTATGTGTAGTTAAACTGTAAGGGCAGTTAAGTTTAAATCCATATTTAATATATAGATAATTTTTATAAATAAGTATCACTGCTTGTTTATATTATAATTTCTATTACATGTGATGAGTAATCACACATAAAAACACCATGGTAAATTCATTTGTTTAATGATTTCTGAGAGAGATGAAGACCATTGTTGTTTGTATGTCATATTAGGTTTCTCATCTACTGTTAGATGTGAATTTGGGTTCATTTGTAAATCTGTCCTGTTTTCTTCTCTTGTTAATGACGTTTGAAGATTATGTCCCTTGAATATTCCTGGTAAGGTCTTTAATGCTAATTTGTATTTGCAATAAACTGGTCAAGGGGTTGCCAAAAATTGCAGTGAATCCATTAGCTGTATTGCAAGTATGGCTTGTTTTGGCTTGTTATTCAAATGTCATTATTGAGATGAATAATTATTGAACATCTTTGTAATATATTGATGTTTACAGGAAGAAGCAAGAACCAGTGAGATGGGTGATGATGCAGCAATAGAAGAGGAAAATAGTGGAGGACAAGTAGAAGAAAGTGGGTATATCATAGATGATCCAAATGATCCCTGTGAAATCCTCTTCAGTGCTGTGATGGGTCATAGAGATGTCACAGGGCGTATCGTTAGTTTGATGTTCCGCAAGTTACCAAGACAACAAGAATTTCCTGCCTATTATGAGATCATTGATAATCCTATCGATCTCTGTGATATTGCTATCAAGATTAAGGTAAGGCCAATGATAATTATACTTATCAAACAAATACAGTAAAACCTGCCAAATATATTTTTTCCAAGCAAGGTGTTGATCATTGTTTAGTGTACTTAAATCATGGAATTCTAATTTTTAAAAATTATACCCCCATATTTTCTTAATGAAGAAATATACATCACTTTCACCTGAAATAATACAACCGTTATGTTTAAATAAGGATATTTTTGTTTTCCACTGACAATCACTGGTGTGATATAAATCCTGACTCTATATTCTTAATTGTTAAGAATGATAGTAAATGTTGCAGTTGAGATTAGTTTAGATACATGTTATCTTTAGATTAGAGTTGATGTGAAGATTAGGGTTGGTATGATTGTGAAGCTTTTAGCACCAAAACGTGTCTCGTGTAACCTGCTGCACCTATTCCTTCCCTTGCAGAACAAGAAATATGACCGTCTTACCGATTTAGACAAGGATCTTTCTCTGATGGTGAAGAATGCCAAACAGTTCAATGAACCTGGCTCTCAGATCTACAAAGATGCTGTCACACTCAGGAAAGTCATGACTTCTAAGAAATCAGAGTTAGAGAGACAGAGTAGAGAAGGGATTAATAAAAAACAGAGGTAAGAATCCTTTTATAATCATCACTGATCATGACTGCTCCTTAAATATATGAAATTCATTTCTGCAAGAACATTTATGTAACATACAAGTATGCAGTCTGAGATTGTCAGTTTGTGAGATAATTCTTTCCTTGATTAAAAATTTCATCTAGAGATGTTGTTCTTTATTCCCTTTTTTTACACCTTGTTTTTATTGTTTTGTTTTGTTTTCATTTTCTTGTCCTCTAGACGCCCATCGGCCCATGGTCAATCTGCCATTACTGAAGCTCTAAATCTTGCTGGTTACTCTGGAGTAGACAACAAACATCCAGGCCTTAGTTCACCCCCTCCCCTTCCTCCTCCAGCCCATCCCCTCTCTGTCTCTACTGCCACTTCAGTTGCTAAAAGCTCTGATGTCCCTTCATCCACCGATGGTGATGATAATGACGATGATGATGAGGGTTTCTCAGCAGACAGTGCGGATCCTCGCCATGTGCTCTTTAATTTTGTGCTGAATTTCCGAAACAATCTAGGACAGCTGCTTTCTGAGCCTTTCATGAGATTACCAAACAGTCGGATCTATCCAGACTACTACAGAGAGATAAAAAAACCTATTGCACTCACTAAAATCAGATCAAAACTCAAGGTAAGACTGTCATTACACATATGATGTATGCTTAAAAAAATGTCCGAGTACATTGCTGCAATTAATTAACATTTTCTCCTCTGACAATTGCTTTGATTTGTCTAGAAATAGGGTACGTTTTGGGGGTGTGATAGGATATTATTTTTCAGAATTCTAGTAATGAGAGGATAAGAATTATGGTTGATGTTGGCTTTTGGTTATATATTTTGCCTAGAGTTTCTATAGAGGCAGTTGCTACTAGAGAATATATCGTACAATCAATTTTTTGCATTTTCTGAAAACCTGATATATTTCCTGGATTGAAATTTCATTGAGCTTGGTAGCATTTAATATATCAGATGATATTTAGCCGTACATTTCAAAACACATTGATACATTCTTATGATTATGGTAAAGTGTGAATAATTTTTGTTATAATTTTGACAAGTCCTATGACTCTGAGCCATCTAAACTGGTAACGTAGGTTTATTTCATCCTCTATTAATCTATTTTCTTCAAGAACAACAAATACAAGGGTCTAGACGACTTAGTAGCTGACATGGAACTGATGTTTCAGAATGCCTACCATTACAACATGCCCTCCTCCCAGCTGTACAAAGATGCAGAGAAGTTACATAAAGCCATGCAGCATAAGAAGAGAGAGGTTGAAAAGGGAGACGGTATAAAAGCATCACCTTTACCACTACCTCAAGAAGAAGAGGTCCCTTCAACATCACCTATCTTGAAGGTATTCATTGCTGCATCATAAAGCATAAGTTAGGATTTAGGACTCATTGAGGAAAAATAATTACTGAATGTGTTGTGAATGTGTATCGTGAAAATCAAGTAGTCATGAGATAGGTACAGACAATTAGTAAGTCTATCTGTTTACAGTGTAGAGGATTAGATTACATCATCACTTATAGTATTAAAAACATGTGCACTAATTGTATGCAAGGCAATACTGATTAAGACCACACCTGTAAGTGCATAGAGGCCATGTTTTTAATGGCTGATGAATAGTTGTTTGTTGTCATTATTAAAGGTAAACAAAAGAGATGTGTCTGATTTGTTTATAGATGTAGATCTGAAATCAAATAGAAATAATGATACTAAACATTCTATGTCTAGAATGCCAAGTTACTTAATTTCAAGACTTACTTTAGATTTTGTAAAGTGTGTTTAAATGCATACATGTATATAAAATGTTACAGAGGAATCTGCTTTGAGAACATATGAGAGTTTTTTCAGGCATCAACAAGGCATTACATTATATTTGCAGAAGGAACATGAAAGTGAAGATGAAGGGAGTGAAAAGGGCGGAAGAAGACGAAGAAGTGGAGTACCGCTCTGGAAGACTAGACGTTCAGATGTGGACTCGACTCAGAAACCCAAGATGATGGCTCTGTATCAAACCCTGGTACAATACAAGGTAAAGTGTCTGTGAGAGCCAGTATATCAGTACTAGTAACCCTTTGTTCGGCACCTTTCTGTGTTTACCAGTGTGCCCAATTCCTTTATTTAGATTGACAATGAAGCACAATGGACACCAGGATCTGATGGTTAGATTCCTGTCATTGTTGAATGTAAGCCTGCACCTTGTCTTGCATCACACAAAGTTGTGAATGCTTTTGTGAAGCTGCCCTGTAGTATAGAAACATCATTTTACTTGGTACTTGGTTGATTTCCTCCAAAATATTCTTGAATATGGTTAACTGGTAGGATAGGAGCTGAATAAATGAATAGCAAGTGAAGAGATCAGAACAAGATTGTATCTCTATTCAAAGATGATCTTGTTCTCTTAATTCTCTTGTAGCATGTGAAAAGGGCTATGTCATGAATGATATATGTTTATCTATACAGGAGGAATCAGGACGTAGTCCCATTGCCCTATTTATGGAGAAGCCTTCTAAGAAGGAGTATCCAGACTATTATCACATCATCACTGAACCAATTGATATGAAGACTATCGAAAGCCACATTAAGAATGACAAGGTAAGTACAATGGTAATGCAACTATACAAATTGTTTGCTTTGATCAAATTGTATTATTTTCTGATCTTCAATCTTATTTCAAATTGAATAATGGAAGGAAAATATTCCAATATAAATCTGCAAACACTTTTATTGCATTGATGTAGTTTGCTATTGTTCTTTCTTTTACAGTACCAAACTGAGGAAGCTTTGATGAAGGACTTTGCCTTGATGTTTGAAAATGCCCGTCATTACAACGAGGAAGGCTCTATGGTCTATGAGGATGCTAATCTATTGGAAGTACTTCTGAAAGACAAGTGTAATGAAATTGGTCTGTCTTCAGGGCCAGGTAAGGAGAGAAATTCACTGGCACGCAAACCAATGAATTCTGCTCGTTACCTAGTGCTGCAATGAGAGTCCAGACTTTCTTTCACTCTTTCTATCTTTTTCTCTCAAGAAAAGACATTCCAGTCTACTCTTGACTTAGGTTGCCTCAGAACATTTTGAGTGCTTCTAGAATGTCAAGAAAAAACCCAAATGATTACTGGTTTTCCTTTTAAAAACTCTGCATGGGCATATAAATTGTGTAAATATGTATGTCAAATACATAAGCCTCCTTGTGTCAAAAACAATTTTGTATCAAATTATAACAAAGTGTCCTTGGTATTATGTTAAGAGCCTTCATTCTTTTCATATCTTTCCCTGCCTTTTACATGCCATAATGATAGTCTTGATATATGAAAATTATTTGTTTCTCTATTACTAAACAGTTGACGGTGGTCGTGGTACACCTAAATCAATTGGTCAGAAGAGGACTCCAGTCAAACGATCTCCAGCCAAGACATTGAGTCCTCTAGCCCAGAAACTGAATGAGCTTTTTAATGCTATCAAGAACTACACTGACCAACATGGAAGAGAGTTATCACCTCCATTTATTAGACTCCCATCTAAGAATGTAAGTAACTATGACTACAGCAGAAATATGACGCTGTAGCTTCATGGCAGGGCACTCAACATTGTACAACTTAAAAACAGTCAGTTTATTTAGGTTTAGTGACTTGGAAGCTGTTTAAATTTTTCTTTGCAGATTATGATTGAGTTTAGTGTATTTTATCGTGCAAACTCTCCTCGCAAATTTTTTTGTGGTAAAAGTCAAAACTGGCATAATTCTGATTCTCAAAAGTATTTCTATGATAAATGATAAAGTCACATCTAACCAAAATTGTATTATCCCCACCCCTCCATTTCATATAAGGAATTAAAACTTTGGGAAGGGGGTTGTTCCAAAGATTTATTGTATCATGTAGGACAGTAGAATCAATCTCTCTGTTGAGAGTATCTAAAGGTTGTTTTTTTTTTCATGTTAATGTTGGAAAGTGAATGATATAATGAATTCCATAGCATTATGTACCACCAAACCTTTATATGAGGGACCAGATAAAAAGGTGTACTCTTCTCGAATTATAGCTTGGAATGAGTAGTTTTCAAAGTGAATTAAGAATTGAGAGTAATGGGTGTCGGAAATACCAACATGTTGATTATTTCATGGAATTGCTCTTATGTAATTTCACAATTTATCAAGGTTATACGTATGGTTATACCGAGGGTTTTTGTCTTGCCTGCATAGCAGAGCGAGACTATAGGCGCCGCTTTTCCGACGGCGGCGGCGTCAACATCAAATCTTAACCTAAGGTTAAGTTTTTGAAATGACAGCATAACATAGAAAGTATATGGACCTAGTTCATGAAACTTGGACATAAGGTTAATCAAGTATTACTGAACATTCTGCCTGAGTTTCAGGTCACATGACCAAGGTCAAAGGTCATTTAGGGTCAATGAACTTAGACCATGTTGGGAAAATTATTTTCAAAATCTTAACCGAAGGTTAAGTTTTTGAAATGACATCAAAACTTAGAAAGTATATGGACCTAGTTCATGAAACTTGGGCATAAGGTTAATCAAGTATTAGTTAACATCCTGCTTGAGTTTCAGGTCACGTGACCAAGGTCAAAGGTCATTTAGGGTCAATGAACTTTGGTCAAGTTGGGGGTATTTGTTGAATTACTATCATAACTTTGAAAATTTATGGATCTAGTCCATGAAACTTGGACATAAGATTAATGAAGTATTAGTGAACATCCTGTCTGAGTTTCAGGTCACATGACCAAGGTCAAAGGTCATTTAGGGTCAATGAACTTTGGCCAAGTTGGGGGTATTTGTTGAATTACCATCATAACTTTGAAAATTTATGGATTTAGTTCATGAAACTTGGACATTAGGTTAATCAAGTACCACTGAATATCCTGTGCGAGTTTCAGGTCACATGACCATGGTCAATGGTCATCTAAGGTCAATGAACTTTGGCCGTGTTGGGGATATATGTTAAATTACCATCCTAGCTCTGAAAGTTTATGGATCTAGTTCATAAAACTTGGGATATAAGAGTAATCAAGCATCACTGAACATCCCCTGTGAGTTTCAGGTCACAAAACCAAGTCAAAGGTCAGTTAAGGTCAATAAACTTAGGCCATGTTGGGGTAATTGTTGTAGTGCCATCATAACTTTGAAAGTTTATGGATAGAGTGAATGAAATGTGGACATGGGTGTAGTTGACAGTCTTAAGTCTCCGTTCAAATGTCATTTATGGTCAATGAACGTGGTATTATGTCATTATATGAATGATGTTTTTGTGAATGATTATTTTATAGTAGTTTTCAAAGTTAGCACTGCTGCTATATTAAATTAGGTAATGCAGGCGAGACTGCCAGAGGCGTTCCACTTGTTTTTTTACCTGACTGCTAAGAAAGCACGAATGCCTGTGAGCAAGCAACCAGGGGACCAACGGCTTAAGGTCCTCTCCGAGGGACCTGGTAATGAGGATAAATGCCTTACCAAAGGGCACTAGCGCACCACTTGGGAATCGAACCCGGGTCACCGGAATCCGAAACCCCCGCTCTACCGACTGAGCTATCGCGCCTCCTTACGACTGTTGACGATCCGATTTTTGAACAAATAGCATTCTGCTCATTTTCTTAAGGCCATCGCACACCTTACGAATGTTCACGATCCGATTTTTTAACAAATAGCATTTTGCTCATTTTCTTAAAATGTGAATGGAATATATCATTTTATTTGAGGTTAAAATTAATTGAAAGAATACTTATATAACCATTTTGAAATTATTGCAAGCCTATATTTTAGACTAAAGGCCAAATTAGTTTCAAATCGTACGACTGCTATGACGTCATTACAACTAGATAATAAATTCACTTTTATTCTAAGAAGGATGATAGCATAGTCACAGATTTGAACATTGTATTCGTACGAAGATTTCGAACATTATACAGTAAGATATTCCAAGTCTCAATATTAGAAACAAATTCTACTACATTTTATTCTGAAATCGGGTCGCAGACCAATCGTAAGGTGTGCGGTCGCCTTTATGCAACCATTAATTAAATAGATATACATTGTACTACTATTATTTACCCAAACAAGAACATTTGTGATACATTAATTAAAATGTCCTGTTTACCCACCATAGGAATATCCTGAGTACTATCAGGTGATCAAGCGGCCTATGGACATGCAACGTATCCAACAGAAGATAATATCTAGAGGGTATGAGCAACTAGAAGATATGGTCAATGATTTCCTTCTTATGTTTGACAATGCATGCAAGTTCAATGAACCAGACTCACTCATTTACAAGGTATGTACTCATCAGCCTAACATTGTCTCTCTGCATTCTTTTCTAACCGAAAGGATTCAAGTGCATTCACTTAAAAAAAAAAAACTATTCAGAATAAACAGTGCTCATATTATTTTAGAGCTGTTGGTACAATGCCATAAGGTGAGGTTTTCCCCCTCCAATTTAAGTCTGTTCTCCCCAACTTACTACCCTAGATTTGGAGTGAGATTATTCTCTAATTTTAGAATAAACTAATCCCTTTAGACCCCCAAAATGATTATCAGTTCTCCCTGTTTTTATCATGTGGTTTTGTACATAAAGTAATTAAGTTTATTTTCACCATATTCTGACTAGTGTATATGTATTTTTTTAATGTAAATGTATGTTTGAAATTGGAAATAAAGATTGAAATTGAAATTAAAATAGTGTTTACTACACAAAACTAGGATGGAGTCCAGGTTCTAAGTTGGAAGCTAAAACATTTACTAAGTATACCTACATTGCTTTCTACAGGATGCCTTGACCCTTCAGCGTATCCTCCTCCAAACCAAGACAGAACTGATGGGAGATGAGACCTCTGGTGTCCCTGATATACAGGGATTAGTCAGAGAGATTCTTACCAGTCTCTTTGTATCAGTAGCCAATCATCAGGATGAGGAGGGGCGTTGCTATAGCGACTCATTAGCTGAGATACCAGTTGATAAGGAAGTCACTGTGGATGATCCAAACCTACAAAAGTAAACATGGTTCAGTTGTTTCTAATCGGTATTGATATTTAGGATAAAGTGTTTACTTTGTTTTGTTTTAAAATGCTACTTTGATGTCATCATCTGTATAGCGAAGTGTTGACTGACAATGTAGCATCACATTCATTTCAATTAATGATCCAAAGCTTACAATATACTGTAAGAATAATTGTATTAAAAAATGTAAAATATTAATATATATCTTAAAGTTACAATTGACAATTATAAATACATGTGTGTGATGGTAAAATTTAAATTTGAGCAGATTCCTTCTCAAATGTATCTAAAAAAAATCAGACAGCTTCATCAGAAGCATGCATGTAAGACTTTCATTCAATATTGTTTTGTATTTAGCACTTGATTGGAACTCTTTCTATAACTGACCTGAGGTTTAACAAGATGTAATATAATTTCCCTTACAATATGGATAAACCACATTTCAAGTTTAATATGCCTTGATTTCATTGTCTTCCAGGAAACCTCTTGATCTAGATACTATTCGCCGTTACCTTGATCGTGGTTGCTATCGGCGACTGGATTGCTTCCAAGATCACATCTTCTTTGTTCTTGAAAGGGCTAGACAACTCAGCAGAACTGACTCACAGGTAAAATTCATCTCATCCTTCATGCACAGAAGTTGCACCCTTATTGCAATGACATTCCTGTGTGTTAAACCTGACAGATTGGTTGACATCAGTGTATTTAACACCATACATTAACCACAGTGTTTTTCTTCAAAGTGATTACAAACCTTATTTGAACAGGACTATTGTTTTTCTAGGATCACTTGTAGTTCAACTGATCGATTTGTATTCTTTGCTGCGCTTGGAATTCATTGTACAGTTAAATATTTCTTTAATGTTTGATTCTCTCTTGTATGTTTTACTACTATATAGGAAAAAGGTGTTGACTCACAATGAGAGGTAGGCCTCTCAAAATGATAAACATCATCGGCGTGTGTATTCTGAAACACACGAATTGGGTAGTTAAATTTAGTATATAGATTAGCAATAATATACGCACAAACATAAAACCTTGCATGGATTGACTCTTTGGAGATTACTATCATTTTTAAATACATGTATAATTAGTATTCTTGCTGTTAGATTTTTGTAGATTACGTGAATAAATATGTACAATTTGATTTTATAGATTCTGGAATAGTTGATACATCTGGTCTTTGTATTTTTTTTTATATTTCAAGGTATATGAAGACTCAATAGAGCTGCAGCGTTTCTTCATCCAAATTCGAGATGAAATTTGTAAGAATGGAGAGATTCTTCTGTCTCCTGCTCTTAGTTACACCCATCGTCATCTACAGAATGCATTGGATATACAGAAGAAAGAAAAGATACCAAAGGAGGTGAGGACTAGAGTCAAGTCTGTGATCCTTGAGAAATGAGAAAATAAAACCTTTGAGATGGTTTGGTAATAGATTATCAGATAAAATTAGGACTAGAATGACAGTTTTCTGTGTGAATAATCAACTTTGGAAGAAAACAATACTGTAGCAATTTTCAAGGTAGATGATATTAGGCTGATGGTAATTGTCATAATTGTAATATTCAATTTGTCTCTTTGTCTTGTGTACTCAATGCCGGCAGACAGCATGAATTCATATTCGTATTGTGGTAAAGAGGATGGAGGAAAAATTGAGTAGAATAAGTAAAATAGGAATAAGGGAGTTATCTGACGATAATATTTGAAGTTTAATTAAATCACTTTTATGCCTCCACCCATTATAGATGGTGCTGAAGCTTATTTATTTTCTTCTGATGTTATTTTAGATGAAAGAGGATAGTGAGAAGAAAGAAGATGAGGAATCGAAGAAGGACTCAAGTATGGAAGAACATCAGGAAGTCAAACCAGGAGATAAACAAGATAATGTATGAAATGATTTTATTCATTATATGAATTGTTAATTTCAAAGGCCAAAGAAATATTACAACTGAATTTATATGTAAGTGTGTAATAAAAAACATGATGCTGTGGCATTCAAGGCTACATATTTCCATACTGTCTTTAGGAATACCATTAACAATATCCTTTTCTTTCTGCCTATTTTCTTTGTGGCCATTACACTTGAAATGTTGATCAATATCTTGTCCCCAATAAGAATTAATTTCTGGAGGTGAGCTAACACGCATATTTTGGAGTTGAACTTGTCTTTGGTACATTAGATAAATTTGTTCCTGTCTTTTCTGCATTACCTATATGAACTACTTTGACATCTTTGCTCTATTTTCATGATTATTAGGAGAATGATGATGGTCTGGTTGTGAATGGAGTCACTTACAGAGTTGGTGATTTTGTCTATGTTGAACCCAGGTGAGTCAATATATATTCTATTTGTGATTTGTTTTCATATATTTTCTTTTCATTCACATTGACTGGATGCTCAAGGATTTGTTTCAATATGGTGCAGATAATTATCACAACTAGGAGCACATTTACTTTCAACTGGCTCTGTATAATTTGATGGTATAAGATGAATAAGTTAAAATAAAGTGTTTGTCCTGTTATCAGATGTCAAAAATATAATGTTGAAATAGAGAGATACTATAAAGATAAAAATCTTGAAATTTGAAATAATGATTGTCAGTTAGGCAATGTGAAGTTTGGTCATTCATTCGTATTGTAAAAATGTGTTTGTTATTTCAGTGAGAAACAACTTAAGAATCATATAGTATGTATTGAGAAGCTATGGAGAGATGCTGATGGTGAGACCTGGCTTCATGGAAACTGGTTCCTTAGACCAAATGAAACATTCCATCTTGCAACAAGGAAGTTTCTTGAAATGGTAAGGCTTTGTTTGCACATCTTCAATTGACATTTGAGTATGATTCATTCACATTTTTTTATCAAGCTTACATATGAAATAGATAAGGGTTTAGATTTTTCAAGAAAACTAAACTTATATGTAATTTCTGTAACATGTCAAATACTTCAATATTTAAACTAGTGGTAAACCATTGACAGAAAAATTCACAATGACTTAGATCTGTTTTTTTTTTTTTTGATAGATAAGATTTTGTTGATTTATGGTATCCTTATGTTTAGATGTTGGTGATAATGATTAGATGATTGTGTCTTTTTTGTGGTGAATGGGGTACACCAACTGCCTGTAGCAATGTTAGAGTTTGGTTTAAAATAAAAAGAAAGAAATGTGTGATTTTGTATGATTACACCACACTTGCAGGAAGTCTTCAAGAGTGATTACTACAACAAAGTCAAGATTTCACAACATGTGCTTGGAAAATGCTTTGTGATGTTTGTCCGGGATTATTTCAAGCATAAACCAGAAAGCTTTGAAGAAGAAGATGTGTTTGTTTGTGAGTCACGTTACTCAGCCAAGGCAAAGGCTTTCAAGAAAATCAAGGTAGTTATTCTGTGTATAGCTTATCTATAGAATTTTGTAATATAAAATGACACTGTTCCTCATGTGTGTTTTGGGAAGAATTCAACACCAGATTGTATAAGTCCATAGCAAGAATCTTTCAGAATATTCAGGTACAGTTTTTTTTTTTTTCTTTCACTGATGATAAAATGACAGGATTCCATAAAATATTGCAGTATATCAGGATTTAATTGAACAAGACAGATTGTCCTTAAACTTTATTTGAATAAGATGTTTAACCCCCCTTCAGTTGATGATTATGATTCCAATCTGCTTAGCAATTTAGTTTATACATCTAGTGAAACAAGCAGGGGACTGACAGCTTTAACCTCCCTTAAAGGGACTGTGATTCATATCTTATACTTCTTTAGTAATGATACTAGTCTGGGGTCAATTTCATAAAACTTTTTATAATAAGTAATTTTGCAATAACAGTTAAAAGCTACTGAAATCTTTCAATCTGATTGGCTGATAGTTAATAATTTGTCATAGAAATTGTTCATTTGTTGTTATAATAAGTCTTAATGAAATCAAACCCAGGCCTTTTGTTAGAGGAAGAAGTGAAGTGGGGATTATGACAGTACCTGGTGATACAGTCATGTTACACAGTAATGTACACTTTTGATTTAGAAATGAATACATACAAAATATAAAAGTGTTGATGTATATATTTATACAGCTCTACAGAAATTATGAAGTTCAGGTTTATATTATTGAAGTTCAAGTTAACACTATTAGTTGTGAAGCATTAATATTACCACTGACCCATCAATTGTTTCAATATAGATCTGGGCTGTACCTACAAGCTCAACTAAGATCATCAACCGTGATGAACCTTTGTCTAAAGTGAGAGTAGAATCAGTGTTTGCTGGATCACCACCAGATAAATCTCATGATGCATTTGGTTCATCTATAAACCTACCAGCATTTGACAAGGAGAGAGAAGTAAGAAAGCCTTTTGTTACATTTGATCAAGTATCATGAACCAAACTGATATTTGTATGATTTCATTTTTCACTAGTTTCATAACCTCACTTTATACATGTATACTTGTACTGGAGTGGCTATGATGGTAACTGATTTCAGACCGTTAGTCAAATAATAACTTTTTAGATTGTCATTGAATTCAAAATGAATTTTTCTTTATTCAAAATAAATAAGTCTGTATATGCAATTTTGGGAGTTCACAAATTAGTTTTGCCCAGTCATCAGATATATCATGTCTTTAGTATAGTATATTTGATTAATACTTTGCACATGTTTCTTGGATATACTCGTCGATTGCCTTTATTGTTCAGGCTTGCAGTATTTACATTGGATTACTGGCGTTCTGATGTTAGTATAATCTTGACTGTGATGTGTTTGTATACAGGATGTACTACAGGAAGGAGCTGGTGATGGAGGTCTGGTGTACTATGAACAGATCTGTTGGAATGGAGTATGGTATAAACTTGGTGATGCTGTCTATATCAAGACTATCAAAGGAAGACCACATATCTGCAGGATGGATAAAATATGGAAGATTGCAAGGTGTGTGTGCATTCCTTACATGGTCAATGGGTTCCTGGCTTTACCAAAATGTATTTAAATCCACTGAAATATTTCTTGTGGCAAAGAGCAATCCTTTCAAGAGAGAGGTCTTCAAATCTTGGTCAATTATCAGTTAATATTTAGCTAAAGATCTATTAAGTTTTGACATAGTTAGCTTATGTAAACTGAATGTTGTGGAATGATTGAATCTACACTGAAATTCCCCAAGTACAATAGGCATGGGCACATGTATTGTTTTTGCTTAAACAGAATTTCATGCTTCTTTTGCTTGTGACTTGCATATATATTTAAAATATGAATGCAAACACTTGGGTGGTCTTTTGTTCGATTGTATTCAAACTCATTTTATTATTGTTACCACTACTGGCAGTTACGATTAATTTGTATAACTATAGAAGTTTGTCACTTTTGATTTTTTTTATGTGTATGTGTGTGTGTGTCTTTACATACACAGTATGTTAACTTGAAAATATACATTCAAGTTACATTTTTTTCCTTCAAATTCTTGTTGAATGAAGGAGAACTTTAAAAAAAGATGCCCTGTGAGAATAATTCGAATTCTTGATCATTTCACATTTTTCATTTATCCTTGCAATGACTTTTCTATTTTCTTAGTGGCGAGACCTTTTTCTTTGGACCTGTATTCATCCATCCATCTGAGACTGTTCATCCTCCTACCAAGATGTTTTATCAGAATGAAGTATTCCTTAGCTGTGTGGAGGAGTCCTATGGTATGATTCATATCCTTGGAAAATGTTCCCTTATGCTCTTCAAGGATTACATCTCAGGTGAGTAATAACTTCACTTCTTAGTCCTTCCAATCCCCTCTGCAAGTTTGCAAGAATATTTCTTATTTATTTTTAATAGAATTTGGTTTTCTTAGGCATCATTAATGTCCTATGTTAAAATTATTAACATTGATTAATCACAAAATGTACAAAATAATAAGCCAGGAGGAGAGAAGAGGAGAGGAGAGTCAGAGGAAAAGGAAAGAGAGGGGAGAGGGGGAATGTAAAGGGAATGAGGTCTACTCAGTAAAATGGACAAACTTTGGAAAATATTGAACGTTTTTATAGTAAAGTCCTGAAACGAGAGTGTTTAACTAGATTTAATATCATTACTAAGTGAATTCCATTCATATACATCTGTGTAGCAAACAGCATAGGTCTGGATTGTTAAATGGGTGATTGGGATACATTACCTTACAATTGTGTTGTTGTGCATGATGTAAATCTCCAACAAAAATCATTATGTATGGGACTAGGCTCAAAGGTTCAGTTCCATGAAGGCAACTTTACTATGAAAATTGGTTTCACATTTGCACATAAATGCCTAAAATATGGTGTCTGGTATATCTCTCATGATAACAGATGATATCCAGATGAAATCACGATAAGGTTTCCAGTCCAAAAGTACTGTTAGGATGTATAGTTTTTCTATATTTTACAAGTTTTCTGTATTGATTTAACTGTTGTTAAGTTAAGACATTGAATATTTTCCAAAGAAAATTTTCAGAGGTGCAATTGCCTAATAAAATCTTACCTGATTTGTGTATGTTTATGTGTATATATCAATGTTGCTTACATTGCAGACTCCGGAGCCTAAGCTTCGTCCATACTTTTCTTGACATCAAGTCAAATATGTTATTAATTTGTTTGATTGTTTTGCAGGTCGGCCAACTGAGTTTGCTGAAAAGCATATCTACGTGTGTGAATCCCAGTACAAAGATGTGGATCATTCTACACGGAAGGTGAAGGGTCTGAAGAGACATAATGTCTCCAACAAAGTGATTGATGATGAGATCTACTTCTTCAAGAAACCCATCACTCCTGTCAAAGAGCCATCTCCCCTCTTACGAGAGCAGGTAGAAGAGGAGGAAGAAGAGGAAGAGGAAGAAGACGCAGAAGAAATGGAGAGTGAAGAGAAGGAGGAGGAAGAGATGGAGATCGGTTTAGAGCTGGGTGATGATGATTCTCAGAAAGCTGAAGAAGAATTGATTAGGATGGCAGAACAGTTTGGTGATATAGATGATTCAGCTTCAGTAGCCTCTAGTATATCAACACCAAAGAGCAGCAAAAAGAAAGACGATGTATGTTCTAAAAGAGTCTTTTTATTATTTATCATTGTATTTGACTTAGCTTGGGTAGTAGTTACATTCCATTGGTTGTCTGTGGTCCAAAATCCATTTATGATTTCATATCTGACAGAAGAACATTGTAAAATGATAGATGGTAAAAAAATGATGCAAAAACAAAACCCAAATCTTCTCTAAAATTAAACTTAAGAAACAGCTTAATGATAATATGGGAAAAATTCTGAATGTGTTTGACAGAGCAAGAAATTGACATGTATACATTTTCATTGTTTTATTAAAAGATCTGTTTTTCCTTTCATTTTCAGTCTAAGATGGTGAGGAATCCAAGTGCTTTCATTCTATTTGCTAGTGAGAATAGAGCAGCTTGTAGGAAGAATAATCCAGAGATGACATTTGGAGACATCAGCAGAAGCATTGGCCAAGATGTAAGATTAATCATTACGGTTTTTCACATGGACCTTTTGTTCATAAGTTTAACATTCTTTGATTCTAATGTGTTTAACCCTAATACTCCTGGGTTATTTTTAACCTTGTCACTTCCGGGGGGGGGGGGAATCTATTTGGTTATTTAGGTGAATTTCACTTAATTCACCTAATTTCAGTTACTTCGTCTTAATTTATGTATTTTATTTCAAATGAATGAATTATGCTTATTATTCATGAAATCATACTCATACTTATTGCTATTATTCACTTAATAAAGCTCCTAAATATAAATATCATTTATGGCATTCCTAACAATTGTAAATGGAAAAATTCCAGTACCAAAATCAATTTCTCATGTATTTTGTTGTTTTTCTTATGTATTTCCCTGTTTTTGTGCTTTTTATTATTTTTTTTAAATAAAATTTGTTGGCGACATTATTTCAGCCATAAATAGCATCAAATGAAATTAACGTTGTTAATAGAAATAATCACACATTTTACACATTTTTGTATTGACTTTGTACTTGAATCATAATTTGGAGCAATCTTTGGTCTCACATTGACTTACATAACGTTATGTAATTTCTTTACTGTGTACCTGGGCATCACAAATTTGGTCTCAAAAGTTTCACGAGACTTGAAAGTAAAAAGTCAGAGAGCGGTGCGGTCAACAAATTTTGCGTGGCGACTTTATTGTGAAAAATGTTGAAGGGCCATTATACCCCCCCCCCCCCATAGAGTATTAGGGTTTATTATGTCAGAGCTCATAAAATCCATTCAAAGATTATATAATGGATATCATTTGGGGGTGTTTACCTTGTCTAGCAAGGGAAATTTGATCAATGATTTTCAAAATACAAAATAAATTCAGTCTGGGGCCATTATCTAAGGCAGAGTTTCCACCAGTCATACATTTATATTTGAGCATTTCTGTTGTAAGCTATGAAGCATAGTGCTAATTGATATTGACCAATGTTTGTTGTAATTCAGTGGCGTAATCTCTCTAAGAAAGAGAAGCAACGATTTGAGAGCATGGCCGCCCACATTGCAGCGACCAGACCTCCAAAGATGAGGGAAGAGAAGAAGAGTAAAGACAAGGATTCAGCTAACAAAGAAGGTGGAAACGCAGAACAGATTGGAATCCAGGTCTATGAGTGTTGCTGGGATGGATGTGACTTCATGTTTGAAGAAATGGATGATCTGGTAAACCATGTTGTTGAGAGCAGTGGACATCTTCGATCTTCTAGTGAGTAGCATGTAGTGTGTTAAATCAGACCCTATGGTCAAGATTTTAGGTTTGATTTTTAATGAAAATTATCCTTAATTAAAAGCACATGATACAGGGCAGTGGACATCTTTGATCAGCTAGTGTGTATGGTAGGTTCATTTACCCAAATTTTATTAATAGTTTTAAATCTAACTCCATGTGCTTGTCAATATTTAATCAAGAGCAGTGGGCATCTTTGATCAGCTAGTGAGGGTAATAAGGGATAAATTTCAAACCTCATAATCTGGTTGAAGGGTTTGGATATCCTTGATATCCTAGAACACTGGATAGCTTAGATCAGCCAGGTAAGTAAATATAAGAGGTCTTTACCATCTAATATACAACCAAAGATGATGTTTATACCTAGTGGGTGTTGTCATAAAGCTGTTTGTAAATTCCAAGCGACTGGTGACCCTTTCATTTGGTAAATCATACACACCAGATTTCATTGGTGTTGATTCACTTCCTAAGAAAGTGTCACCAGTCATTGGTAATGTCACACGTAACTTGCAAGCAGCTTTGACGAATCACTCGGATGGTGTGTCAGTTGGTAATTACCTGATCCAGAAACAATGGATCAGTTTGTCAATGGAATGAAAATTGATTTCATGACTACAACCCTCGTCTCTTTACTCTGAGAGTAAACTGATTAAGATAGGGAATTTATTTCTTGAAGTAATCAGCATTTCCATTTATAATCATGAGGTAAGTACTGGGGAAATATAATCTTTTACTAATTTGTATTTAAGAGGCTTAAAATGTAATATTAACTTCTTATACATACATGGATATAGAAGTGAAGATACATAGTGATTATTATTAATATGTAATGTGGTTTCTTTAGCTGGATAGATGTAGATAGATTACCATGCTTGCATGTTAGAGTGCATGTGCAGTATAATGGCGTATCTAATGACTTCATTTTTTTTGGTCAATTTTATTTTTAACAGGATTATGGCAGGTTAACCTTTAAATTGCATAATAGCATGACCACGTGTAGAAGATATTAACCTGCATATTCATTCATTCTCACTTATAGTTTGCCTTGTTTCAGGGGGAAAATTATCCATACTCTCATCAATTTCTATATGCATGTTACAGTTCCTACTACTGCCTTAATATTCGTATTGGTTTCAAGAAATTTGTCTTTGAATTATGTTAACTTTCATCATATATAATATACACAGACATATATTATGATATCTGTATTACCTAATGAATGGAGAGTCCAGCATGAATGGCTAAAGATGAGCCAGTTTTCAGAGAAAATTGTTGATCTGAAATTTATATTTTAAAAAATCTTTCTCTGAAGTGACAAATAAGATATTACTGTATTTTTCCTTTTGAAATATTCTATTTTCACATGGCTGAAGGCGATTTTGAAAAATAAATGTGTAAATATCACCAAATTCTCAATCATCAATTCCTCTGAATAAAAAAAATATATTAGTTTTATATACTGAAACCTCAAAAGTTATGTTTTTCATACTTTGCATATATCATTCTAATTCTAAAAACATTTTAATTCTGTAAGAAAAAAAAATTGGTAAAGCCTATGTAGCAAATTGATGCTGAAGTGGGAGAGGTTATGGTTGATGTGTTCTTGTGAAGAACTGAATGAGAGTTTAGTCTTGGAATATGCACCTGGCATGATTGTTGGTATTTTACATGGTGACATTTATTGTTTTGAACCAGGCACTACAGTTGAAGTT
This sequence comes from Lytechinus pictus, assembly GCF_037042905.1. NCBI lineage: Eukaryota > Metazoa > Echinodermata > Echinoidea > Temnopleuroida > Toxopneustidae > Lytechinus > Lytechinus pictus. Next base: position 59,668,545 of record NC_087247.1, on the reverse strand, counting down.
GAAGTTGGTGAAGGACAGACCAAACGTGAGTGCATCCCATCTAAGAGAATGTTGTGTGCAACCTAAATCCCTGTAAAACTTGGTACACCACCTTAATAAACATCTACAGTAAAGTTGCAAATCATAATTTCCTCATATAATTAATGTACTGCTTCTATTAGACAAAAAAGAGAAACAGATTAACTTGGGCAATTACAATAAAGCGCCAAATAGAAGAATTTATAATGTTTGGATGAAAAAGCAAAGAAAACCCCAAGACTAGATTGATAAACCACATAATATGGTTCTACCAATATCCTTTATGTGTATAATACAGAGGCAGATTGTAAAAGTCAAGGCTGCCTCCAGTAGTCCCCAGTGATATTACAAATGACACTAAAAACATATACTGTTATAATACTGCAGGTAGTTTTGTGAGGAGCTTTACCAAGTCAAATACGAACAGGACTTTGATGTCTCTTGTCGCATGTTAAAGTAACCATTCTTTGCATTGTGTCCTTTGTGTGTCCTCTGTGTATTACCTTCCTTTGCTAATCAGCTCTGTCTTTGAGTCAAAGTTAATTATTCTGACCATCTACACCCATCTAAGATGCAGAAGTGTTATGATCTGTCTCTGCTCAAAATCTTCCTCTTTCTATTGCATGGATAACTGTTTGCACATTCCTCAAACTTGAATAACTTCTCTTTTCTTTTATTAAAAAAAAAACCCTAACTGCATAATCTACTTTGTGTATTGACATTTTTAAATGCTTCAAATATTGAATGAAAGACTTTTAACTTGTCCCTTAAATTCATGACCAAACAACTGTATCGGGTATTCATTTCATGTCGCAGTCCTTCTGAGTTATATATGCATGAGTGCAGTAAAAACCTTGAATAGGATTGGTCGATGAACATGAAAACTTATGCATGTATATTTATGCAATTTATCAAGTTAAAAAAATACCATATACAATTTTTAACTAAACTTTCTTTTGCACTTGATAAAAATAATAATCACCCTTGCTTTTCTATCTTCATATAGATGTAACTCGAAACCAACAATTGTCAAACTCAAATAAAACAGAGCCTTTCACAGACTACTGAACAAATTAATGAGTATGGTAACTACCATAGTAACAATATTCAACAGCCAATCAGTGTCAAGGATTTCATGAAAGGTACCAGTGGATGGCAAAGTTAATATAATAGTGTAAATTTTTACATAACAGGACCCTGAATTTTCCCCTTGAAATGTTGAGAAGGAACTTCTGCAGGTAGTTTTGTTTTTCAATTCAAATTATGCTGCAGATTGCAATTTGTTTTGTTTTAGGTAAAGATTTATCAAACTTCACATTTTATTTCTTCCTTGTCTTGTCTATCTCATCATCCATTGATGTTCAAAAACAAATTACTTATTCTAATAGGTCTCACCTAGGTTTGTTTTAGTGTAACATTCTCCAACATGACAAATATACACTTCTTTGTACTCTCTGCCCCCTAATAAATTATTGTATTTATTATCCTGAGTTTGATTCTTTGTATTGTTGTAAAATGTGACAAATAATTAGTTGTGTCGTTGTATTGTGAATGAGTGTTTAAAGATTCTTATTACTTTTCTGTCCAATTTTATTTCTAATCAAGTAAATGTGTAAAAGTCTCTCCCAGCACTAAAAGAATAAGTTCATTAATTGACATACAATTATTTCTTTATGATTTCATTTAACATGGCTTTCATTTTCATTTCAAAGTGAAATAACTCTTACAATTGATGCTAAACTAGTGGTTATTTGCCATGAGAAAATGTTGTATTTTAAGAGTACCTTGTTTGGCTTTTGTTTTGGAGAGAGACTGCTTTGAATACTTAAGAGAAATAAGACTAAGGGCTAGAAAAGGTTTATAGAGAGAGTGGTTGCTTGATGATGAAATGCATACCCTTTTCGAATTTTCCATTCACAAACCTACTAAGCTAATTCATTAACCTATCCCAGTTTTTAAAGGGATGGTCCTGGCTGGAAATATTTATATTTCAATGAATGGAGTGAAATTCACAGAGCAAAATGCTGAAAATTTAATCAAAATCGGATAACAAATAACAAAGTTATTGAATTTTAAAGATTTGCATTATTCCGGTGAAACAGTTCTAGGCATGTCTTTATGAATATTCATTAAGTGGGCTGATGATGTCATATCCCCACTTGTTCTTTTGTATTTTATTATATGAAATTAGGTTAATTCAAAATTTTTCTACCAAGAACTAAAACAATTGGATTGACAACTGATTAAGTGCATTAGTTATTTATTGCCTCAACATATTTCATCATAATGGAGACACATCATTTACACATGTATAAAAAATTGAAACATTTATGATTTCATGTAATAACATAAGAAAAAGGAAAGTGGTGATGTGGCATCATCACCCCACCTAATGAATATTAATGACGATGTACATATCACCGTTTTCACAAAACTTTGAAATTCAATATCTTCGTTATTTGTAATCCGATTTTGATGAAATTTTCAGCATTTTGCTCTGTGAATTTTACTCTATTTATTTAGATATAGATATTTTCAGCCCGGACCATCCCTTAAATGTCTTATGCATACCTTAATCTCCAATCTCTAGTATACTATACATATATTTTAATCCCTAAATGATAAGCAAAGTAATTGCCTATTATCAGTAACATTGTGAAATAATCTTCATATTGTTAATCTGCATTTAGTAATAACAGTTCACGACAATTCAAATGTATATATACTTACATTGCATATATCTGACTTGCATAATTTTTATTCAGAATACCTTACACATCTGTGGCCTAGTGTTGTAAACTAATATGTTGTATAGTTGACCTCCTGGGAAGAAAGATGCTATTAACATTGGCTGTCAGAATAACTAACAAATAACTTCAGTTTTGCATTGCTGGTATCAAATTTAGTCATGGTATGTTTGTTGACTTGAAAGGTTTCTAATATTCTTTAATTTAACTAGTTTATATTATTCACCATCTTACATCATTTTCATCAAGTATATGCAATGATTGAATTTGTGTTTGTTATTATTTTGAATGCTGCCATGAGTTTATTAGTAACAGTTCACTGCAAATGGGAGTGATTCAACAAAATTATGCATGTTAAATGATGCAAATTAATTTTCTTTTCATTATCATGTATAGAATCATATCCATAATGATAATAGTAATAATAAATGATAATTATGTAATTCTATTTCACCTCAGGAGATCAACAGTTAAAATTACAAACTAATAGATGTTTGTGTAACAATTGACATAAATTGAATTATAGAAAATAAGAAAGGTTATGATAAAATAGGGAGAGAACATTGTAAGAGACCAAGCAGTGAGGAAAACAAAATATATAATATACCTTGAAATCACAATCACATTAAAAACAGAACACTATTAAAACTCAAATAGAGAGATAGAGCCTAATATGGAATGAATATGTAGATGATAAAAATGTATATATCCCTTTAAAAGCAGATGGTTGGATACAGGTCTTTGAGATGATTGTTAGTATTTACTAATGTTTAGATAACATCAGCCCAGAACTAGTAATATTCCTGATTTCCCATGAGCATAAATAAAGCTGATTTGGGATTCTTACTTAGCGTTATTTCCTACAGGTGTCCTTTCAATATTGTATGCTTTATCTCTACAGGTGAAACTCATTTCCTGTGCTGTTGGAAGAGTTGCACACGTTTCAAGAAAAATCAGTGAGTAATTTTTTTGTTGATAGACAATGTTATTATACTCTGTGATGATATGTAACTTCAACTAAGTAAGAAATGTCAGTAATTCCATTCTCCTCAACAGTAAAGTTTAATAACTTTTTGCTGGTTAATAGTTAAGTTTAAGGATGATCAAAATTTACTGAACTATTTTTTTAATAGTTCATATGAAAGAGATTTTTCAAGTAAAAAAAAAAGGCAAAGTGGATCAGACTCATCCAAGAATGATATTTTAATGAATGAAACATTTCCACTGCGCATATGAGATTGAATTTTAGACATGAATCAACCATGCATTTCATGGTATCTTGAGAAAAAGGTTATATTTTCTTTATTTGTACATCATTAACAATACGACTCATTGCCATTGACCTCTTATTGTCACTAAGATATCACAATTGCTTTATAACACAGTGTGCATATTGTATGATGGTAGTATTTAAACATGAAACTCAAGATCTAGAATTCAAGATAAATATATATATCTCTTGTTCTCTCTAGTGTACGTCTCGGAATAGATCATTTACATTTTATGATATTTAATTTCATTTTTACGATATATTTCAGGCCATTCCCAGTGTATTCTCGTCTTGTAAGGCATTGTAAAGAAGTTCATATGAAGCATGCAGCTAGATTTGTACTTCCTCATCAACTTTCAAGGTAAGATTTCTTCATGTTTGTAAGGAACAGTGTGTTACATCATAAAATTCATTCTTCTAATTATATGCAGATTATATCCAAGCAATTTGAACACTTTGTTTAAAGCATACACAGGTATGCATAAGTTTGGTCATTTTATATGAATCAATTCCTTTGATATATAAATTATTAGAATGGAAATTGTCAATTTAGGTATCATTTTGTCTGCTTTTGGTGACCCTTTGAATAATTTGAGATTTTTGTAATTTACATCAGTTGGTGAGACTGTACTCTGTAAGCATCATCTTCATCAATCATACATAGATTGTCTGAATGTACTTTGATGTTTTACATTTGATATAGTGACATTCCTTTTGAGCTACATCAGGCAACTCAATATTAACCCAGCTGAAATGGATTTTTAAAAGATGGAATGTTCCATCGGCATTACTTCTGATGTACATACACATAAACTACAATCTTCTGCTTTTTCTTCTGGGGCTTCCCCTCAATGTCCCATGGGACCAGATGAGAAGATTGCTATATCTGATTTAAGAGGAGCTTGTTATCTTAACTGGTTTACTGATAAAGGTTCATTATGTTTTCTTCATGAAATGATGGTGCATTTGAAAATACATTGAAAGTGATATGAGTAAATTAACATCCTTTCAAACAATTAACATTATTTATCCTAATGTTTGAACAGGAACTATCACTCCCATGCTGCTCTACATGGTCCTAATGCTCCACGTCCATCTACTCCAGGCTCTAGTGCAGTCATGGGTGTGGTTGGACCACCTACTCCTGTTGGCATGGCAACTCAACAGATCAACCAATCATATGGAGGTAAAGTATTCTCTCATGTCAATGTTGTCATGTGTTTTGTAATATCTTTGTTTCTTTGCATTTTGTGTAAGATTATGAAATATTATTTTTGTTTCATTGTTTTGCATTGATTATTATTGTTATGTGCTGTTGCAGATGGAGAATGAAACAATCAGATCATAAACAATCAATTGATTTTCAATGTGCTTTCCACTTTGTTAATTTCAATATTTGTCTAACCAGGAACTTAATATTTGTATTTTTTTACTGCTGTTTAATGTGCATTTGTTTCTGCAGATGAAAAAAAAATGTATGTCAAGTATGTTTCTTTGATAATGTTGGAGCCATTTCTTGTATTTAGTTTAATTTTTGACATGACAGATCTTATAATTTCAAACATAAATGTACATTATTGTCACCCCAGATCTTGTTAAACTTGTGAAAATATCTCTAATATTTGTTATAGTGAATGTTTTTAGTTACAAGCTTTTGACATTATTTTTTTTTATAACAAACAATTATTTGCACTATTTTTGTTTTGTTGAGCTGTATTTATTGACATTTCCCTGATAAGTTGAGAGTTCAAATATTAAAGCTGTGCACATTTGGTATTGACAGTCATATTTCATAACTAAAACATTACACATGCATGAACTGATGCAGCATGAACATCTTTGTTGACTATTTGCTTCAATGCTTTTTTTCAGTTGGTTTTAAAAAGGGGATAATTGTCATTCAGGCAAATTTACTTGTATAATTTTATGAGTTCATTTTCAAAATGATTTGCCTGAAAGATATCTTTGCTTGATTTTTATTTTGTATTTGCATGATTCGTGTTAATTTAGTTCTGTTTATTTTCAAGTACCCTCTGCTCCTATTCTCTCATAATCCGATTGCATTTTCATGCAAATATCTTTATAGACTTTATTAGAATACAATATGCAATCTCTACAATATTAAAATAGTAAAATTGTATCGAAAAATCATTCATTCTCTTTAAAGAAGTATTAAAAAGAAAGTTGAAAGAAAAAAAATAATAAAATGGTGATGGATTGAATTCATGTTCCCTGATTACTGAATTAGCACAAGGATAAATTGTGACAACAAATTAAGTTTTTCATTCATCCACTTATAGCGGAGGGAGACTCATGTATGAATGAGGTGAATGGATTGAATAGGTTCAGATGGTTTACCATTTATGTTTGTTGAGTTTGATTTATCCCCACCTCCTCCTCCCCCTCATTGATACACTCTTACAGGCGGCTATGGTATGCAAGGTGATATGTATAATGGGGGTATGCCAGCACCCCCTGGTGGACCTCATGGGTCACCATACCATCAAGGCATGCCCCCCTACCAACCAGGCATGCATCCCCAAGGCCAGCCGTATACTCCTACGTCTGGCATGCATCCCCCTCCTACCCCTCATATGGGCATGTTACCCCCTCATCAGCAAACACCGGGTGAGTCTTGTATAGGACCAATCACAGCATTTCCCCTTAATACTCCTTCCATCTCCCTGTTATTCATTAACTTAATTAAACAGTCATTCTCTCATTCATTTTATTCACTCATCCATCATTAGTGGAGATCACTGTAGAGTTTGCTCCTAATCTTTCAAATTTAATATATGATTTAATTCAATTAAAAAAATCAATTTATAGTCACTTCATTTGTGGGTCGGGGTTGGAGAATATATAGATGGCTAAAGATAAGGGGAATATTTGTGGCTTATCTAAGAAATACCCGTCAATACCCTATCTGTATCATTGTCAGTGTCATTATTTCACTTTAGTCTTAATTTTCTTCTTTTTTTTTCAATATGTTTTCAATTTCAAATCAAATCAAATTCAAAATGGCTCATTCCTTTCCTCTGTTGTTTCCCAAAGTTCATTCTTATCTGTACTTTGCTCTCTTTCTCACCTCGCCTTTTCATTCTCAGTTTCTCTTTTCCTTGTTCTATTATATCAATTTCTGTTATCATCTTTTCTGTAAATACTAACGATGTTAAAATATATTATTATATTCATTTATTTGGTTTGAGGTGAGGGCTCATTTAAACTAATGGCCCTCATCTTTTTGAAGAACTGTTTGTTTTGGCAGCACATGATGATATTTTTTGTTCTTCAATTCATTGAAAGTAGATATTCATACCAGTCTGAATCTATTCAGATTATTTATTTGAGAGGGGAAGGATATTTATTTCTATTTGCATCTCTGAAAAGAGGATTCCTTTTTTAGTTTGTGTGTATTTGAATTTGTCCTAAATTTGCCTCTATGATTTACCATGCACAATTGGCCTTGATAATCGTATGTGAGAAATGAAAGCTTTTCATTTTTGTATATGCTGAAAAAAGTCTGATGTTGCTTTAAGATCACTCTTTTATTTATACAATAATATGCTTGATAAGATAATTATAATGATCTGCCCCATATCAGCATTCAGTGTTCATTTGGCCTAACACATTTGTGTATGTTTGTCTAATATTTGTTTCAAATGCTAAATTGTGTTATTGTTTCCTGCTTGTTTGCTTATTATTGTTTTTTTTTCTATCTTGTTGATTGATAAATTGATGTTATATGTGTTAGGCATGATGCAACCCCCATATGGTATGCCAAGGGGTCAGGCTATGAGCCCTCATGCTGGGGCACACAGCCCAGCTCATTATCAAGGTTAGTTCCATTACATTTGCTCATATGTGTTTATCTGTGCATTTTATTGCTGGTTGAAAAAATGATAGGATTGTGAAGTGAATCCTGCACCAATGATTGGTTTGGTTGTTTGCACATGTGACCAAGCAATTATTATTCATAATGCTTGACTAATGATGTGAGGTCATTAGTAATGTACAATGGCTGGTCATGGTTTGTGGATGAATACAGTTAATCAAGGATCCACATCAAAATTTTATAAGAAAATAATAAACTTCATTTGATTTGGCATTAGTACAATCTACACCTTTAATAAACTCAAAATGTTTTAGAACTGGTCTTATTATTGTCCTTGCTGATTTTTTATTATTTTTACTTCAGTGTAAATGGATGCATAATTTTCTCTAATCATGCAAAAGCAAAAATCCCTATATTTCCAAATTTCAATCATTATTATTACGTGTCTAATTGCAATGAGATGATGATGTAAATATGTCAATTGACGGTATGATGTTGTTATGTGTAATTGAAAGGAAAATGATGAAAGTGTGAAAAAGCTTTTGCATTTGGTTATTATGGTCTGATTTTTTTGTTTAAAGGAGCATGAATTGTAAAGGGAGAAATCATATTTTTATGTTAGGAATAGGTTAATATTAATCAATAACACCTTTTATATAGAAATAATCTTTCCATAGTCATAAATGAATTCATTTAGATTAGGAAATTTATTCATTTTAATTTAGCTCCCTGAATTCAATATTCATTTAAACATGTATAGGCAGCCATATTGCTTTTTGTATATTTAGCAATGCAAGAAAGAGGGGATAAAATGAATTTGAAATTTAATATGGCAATTCTAAGGAAAGCTGAAAACTAATGGACAATTATTAGTTCCACCTATCAATGTTATCAATGCAATATGGAATCAAATGTGTGTTCTGAAGTTTCCTTCATTTTGGTTTTAAATTCAATATAACCATTGATCATGTATTTTTTTAATAAATCCAGTGATAAAATGTTGTGTTTTTGTCATGTTTTGAAAGGTGGTGTACCCCATGGTCAGCAGAGTATGGCAGCTCAGTACCCCCCAATGGCACCTCCTCAACCAATGTTTGTACCCGCCCCACCAAAGACACAAAGACTACTCCATTCAGAGGCTTATATAAAGTAAGTACATAGTAGCTGGAAATCTTAGTGCTCTGTGTAGTATGAGAGGACAGATTTCACTTACAATTCTGTATACACCATTAATTTTTCAGGATCAGGGTTAGTTGAAATGTGAATCTATAAATCTGAAGGATGACATTTGAATGCAGGGTGGAAAAATTATTTATGCTTTTGAAATTTGAGTCTAAGAATTATGTTTAAGATATACAAATTCTGTCATGAATTTACTGGAGTTAGAATATATTTATGTAAAATAAGTGTCATTTTCTTTCTTGTCATGTCCCTTGTTGATGAGCTGGCAATGTCTAATGAAATACACAGATACTTAATTTTATCATAATATCTATCTAGTCAAAAACTTTGAATAAGAAATTATGTTGCCAAGAAAAATTTGATCCTCAAAAAGATATTTTTTACAGCCTAGTGATCATAATTTTATTCAAGTTATTAAAAGTGTACAAACATGTATTTGCCTTTTCTACTAGATATATAGAGGGACTAAATAACAGGACTGATACAATTAGTGATTGGAAGCATAGCCTCTGCGCTACTAAGGAAACAGTACCATTGTCTGACAATCAGAAACAACGTCTACCACGTCATTGGTTTGCACAGGGTGTGTTAGGAGATGATGATGATATTACCAATGCTCTTTGGAAGATGAGAGACATCATGCAGAATGACTTTTTACAGGTGTCAAAGGCATTCCAATTGTAAGTGGCAGAGATCCTATCAATATCACAGCCTATATAAATAGTCAATGGATTATTACTTTGATCAAATTAATTTCATATTACACCTGAAATATAAAGAACTTTACAAAGGATACTCATGTAGAAAAAAAATACATACAACACAATGCCCCCCCCCCTTTCTGTACAAAGACAATTAGATGTTGCAATGCACCTTATTGTACCCCACCTAGATGACAAAGGGTACTTTGACTCTAGCATTGTATCTTATCAATTATACTTGCTCCAATCATCAAAATTTACACACTAATCTGAAATGCTCATGGAAAGGAAATGTCAGTAAAACACATCAAACATTATTGAACATCCCCATCATGTTTTAGAATGAAATTATATGGTGATATACTCTTATTTTAAAAGAATTCAGATATGAAAAAAGTGTGTAATCAATTATTTCATTTCAAGGGTAGCTCTGATATCAAATGAAACTATTTTACAGGTTTCTTTGCGCAGAAAATTAAAGAAGCTTTCCAAGGATATTAAGTTCTTGATAATCTGACAATAAAATTCTATTCAAAGAGAGAAGGAAAGATTGATTTGAATCTGGTCCCATGGCCTTTGCTCAGGGTTTCTCCTACTAACACTTACTCACACTTTATATAACAGTAGACATGACATCCTGGGTATATGCTTTCCCCACAAAGAAATATTGATTTTTACTTTCCTGTCCCATTGTTTTGTGATTCTATCTCAAAAGTTCTTGTGTTATCTGTGAACTTATAATGTATAAGTACATATAAAACAGAACAGTCCATCCATGGTCATCATAGGGCATGGGGCTCTAATAGGGACTTATGTAATGGTGCAAAGATGTGAAGAAACATATGTCTGGCTTTGCACTGGTCACTTCAAGTAGAGTCATTTCACACGTTTTTTCACCAGTCTCACTGCAATAGCCTGGCGATTGTTACATTGAGACAAATTTTTAAAAATACTCTTTTTTTGTCAAAAAATACTTTTTTTCCTTTCTAAGAATACTTTTTGTTGTTGTAGAAGGTTGGCAGGTCTGCTGGTGAGAACAAAACATACTCTCAAATAAGACTTCATTCTGATAAACTCATTATATTCTTCATACAGTGTAAAACATGTGCAATGATTCAACCCACTAACAATTTAAATTTTCTTCCTCTCTCTTTCTCTCTCTGTTATCTATGTTATAGTGAAACCCCTGGAATTCGGAACAGCCCTCCTATAGAGAATGCCACTTTGGATGTATAAATGTCAAGAATGAATGCTACAATTCATTGTGAATAAGCTGCTGCAAAATTATTCTTGTTGCCTTCTATTTATTGCTTCAAACCTTAATATTTCCAGGTGTCAATTTACAAGAGAAGAGTCATATGCATTTGTAGATAATGGCCTGTCTATATTTCATACTATGCTCTTCTAGACTAGGATGTGTTCGCGATGTTTGATTATTAGATTACTTTGAAATTCAGAATGGTCCTAAATCTTTACCAATCCGATTGATCAGAATATATACAATACATCAACATTTAGGCATTTGATTATACATACAATGTGAATTTGTTTCTAATCTGTAATATATGGTATGAACTTAATTTTGCTAAAATGTGAAGACTTGGTGCTATGCTGTCAAGAATTTAAAGCTTCCGTTGTAATTGCTGGAATTCAAACTAAATGGACAAAATAGCAGTTGTGTAGAAGGTTGTAGCAATGTTACTAATCATATGGATATTTTGTCAAGTGTTGAACAGTTTGAAAAGTAGAATTAGAATATTATCGTTCAATGTGATAAATACAAAGTTGATTATTTAAAGATATTTCACATAAAAATATTGAATTGCAATTTTCCTTTTATTTTTAAGTCAATGAATTGTAGGACAGTGGGGGAATCTGTCAAGTTCAATAAAATTTCTAGAAGAGATATGTAAAGATAGGGAGACAAAGAGGAAGCTATGAGGTCAAGAATATGTGGGTTGGCTGAAAATGTTCTTATGTCACAAGTTATTAAGCAGAAAGGATGATAGAGCACTAGAAAAGTACTATCTCATCTGCATGATAGAATTATGATTTATTAGTGAAAACAAAACATTTTGATCTAACCTGTGATGAACTGATTTAAGCTTGTGAGATTAGAGAGATTAATTCTGAATATTAAGCTTGGTTTAGAAATCCATCAAGGTATGCCAGAGATAAATTTAACCTGAGCTGAAGAGAGAGACAAGCTCAGATAATGATCAGTTAACATGCTATTTCAATTTGAAAGAATCAAAACAATATGAAGGGATCAAACTGCCTTCTTCCCCCAAAGGGAGATGAAATCAGCGTCCTAGATCTCATACCAAAAGTCAGGCAGGAGGAAACCTACACAAGGAATGTGAAATCTACTTTCTGACATGTGTTTGTGAAATATTATTGAAACCACATCCTCACCAGA